>NC_133527.1:44139160-45357414 GCF_048544455.1 Silene latifolia
GCCTGGAAGATGGCACCTCTATTGTCACAATAGATGGTGATCGGGTCATTCGAACTAGGAACTACCGAAACTCCTTGTAAGAATTGACGCATCCATATCGCTTCCTTTGCTGCCTCCGAGCAAACATAGTACTCGGATTCGAGTAGAATCTGCTACAACACTCTGTTTGGAACTCTTCCAGCTGACCGCAGCACCATTAAGAGTGAAGACGAACTCGGACTGAGATTTTGAGTCATCTCGATCCGTTTGGAAGCTAGCATCTGCGTAACCGACTGCGCATAGCTTAGTATCACCTCCAAAAGTCAATACCCGATCCTTAGTCCTCCGTAGGTACTTGAGGATGTTTTTAACAGCTATCCAGTGTGTTTTACCTGGAGTCTTTTGGTACCGACTCGTCATACTACATGCATATGCCACGTCTGGACGTGTGCATATCATGATATACATGATCGATCCTATTGCAGATGCATAAGGAACACGACTCATGCGCTCAATCCCTTCAGGCGTCGTGGGTGACCAAGACTTGCTCAACTGCATCCCAGTCGTCATTGGAAGGTTCCCCTTCTTGGAGTTGGTCATGCTGAACTTCTCAAGAATCTTATCCAAATAAGACTCCTGACTAAGTGATAACGTCCGTCCTGATCTATCTCGGTAAATGCGGATTCCCAAAATGTGATGTGCCTCACCCAGATCTTTCATCTGGAAATGGTTCTTCAATCATTCTTTAACCGAAGATAGGAGAGGAATATCATTCCCAATCAAGAGTATGTCATCAACATACAATATCAAGAATACAATCTTGCTCCCACTCGACTTGATATATAAGCATGGTTCTTCGACCGATCGAGTGAAACCATACTCTTTTATCACCTGGTCGAAACGATGATTCCAACTCCGAGAAGCTTGCTTAAGTCCATAAATGGAACGCTTAAGCTTGCATACTTTCTTTGGATGTTCAGGATCTATGAAACCTTCGGGTTGCACCATGTACAACTCTTCCTCCAAGTAACCGTTTAAGAAGGCGGTTTTCACTTCCATTTGCCAAATCTCATAATCATGAAATGCGGCAATCGCTAAGATTATCCGAATGGAATGTAGCATGACTACAGGTGCAAAAATCTCATCATAATGCAATCTGTGCACTTGAGTGAAACCTTTTGCCACAAGTCGTGCCTTATAGGTATCTGGTTGCGCGTCTACAGAACGCTTTATTTTGTAAAGCCATTTGCATTGTAGAGGTTTTACCTTATTAGGTAAATCAACTAGATCTCATACGTCATTCTCATACATGGAGTCCATCTCGAATTGCATGGCTTCGAGCCATAGCTTTGAGTCGGAACAGGTCATGGCACCTTTATAGGTAGCGGGTTCATTACTCTCTAGGAATAAAATGTCATTCTCCTCGACCATACCAATGTATCTGTCCGGAGGATGAGAGACTCTACCCGACCTCATAGGTTCCTCAGGAATATTAACCGTATCATCAGTTGGAGGAACAACTTCCTCCATCCGTTCCTCGGTCGTTGGTTCTGGAATCTCCGACAGCTCGAAGGTTCTATTACTCGTCATGTTCTCGAGAAATTCTTTCTCTAAGAACGTCGCACTAGCCGCAACAAAAACTCGATGTTCGGTAGGCGAATAGAAGTAATGACCAAATGTTCCTTTTGGATAACCTATAAAGTAAGTCTTGACCGATCGCGGACCGAGCTTATCCTCGTGTCTCCACTTGACATAAGCCTCGCAGCCCCAAACCCGAATAAAGGACAAGTTAGGGACCGTTCCCTTCCACATTTCATATGGAGTCTTGTCAATAGCTTTAGAAGGTTCGATTTCTCCGTTCGGACACACCATTTAATTGAGGTGTTCCAGGTGGAGTTAACTGTAGAACGATTCCACAGTCTTTAAGGTGTTGATCAAACTCATTTGAAAGATATTCGCCACCCCGATCTGAACGGAGTGCTTTAACTTTTCTACCCAGTTGGTTCTGTACCCTGTGTTGGAGCTTGTGTCCTCCACAAATTCGTGTGATAACATTTTTAAATCTCTTACAGGTTCACAAGGGTATACTTCGTATATTTAATCAGTTGATTAACGTTTACCGAATAACGGTTGGCTTGCTAGAAAGTTTGACGTTATCATCATACAGATGGCGGTGATCAACTGGTCCCTAAAGGTCATACCTATAAGATGTGTTTGAGAAATGTGGTTATAGAAATATAATCACATTGATGCCCAAAATGACTAAAAAGTTAGTCAATGTGTTTTTGTGATAATTATTTAATAAAAATTAAATAATATTAGTTGAGACGAATTAACTGTCAATTCGTAAATTAAATATAATAAGTTATATTTAATTAAATGTATGTAATGTTAGCTTGGATGAATTAATCTGTTAATTCTTAATTAAATATAATCAGTTATATTTAATATCAACAAGATGAATGTGTCATAGTGGTAATAGTGAGGGTACACATACCAAGAGGTCTTGGGTTCGATCCTCACTAGATGACAATTCAACACATTTTATATATTTTTGGAAAGACCAAAAATAAGGAGATATACTCCTTATTTCGGTCAGTTGGGACGAGATTAGGAAATATATTATTCTTTCCTAATTGACTCCATAATTCGGTCAGTATAAGAAAGAAAGGGAGAGAATTATTCTACCCTAATTCTTTTCTTGACCTAGCCTCTCTCTCTCATCAGAAAAAAACACAAAACAACTAAATTTTACAGAAAATTTTAGATCGATTCTAGCACAATCAATAGGGCATATCTCATATCGTTTTGGGTGCAACTGATAGGGAAATATCAATTTTGATATTGTTCTCAGGCCAATTTTGCTAGGACCGAAGGTTAATTCTGAATCCTTTATACTCTGTTTATGTATTTTGTTTATGACTATTGATCATCACTGTTAAATTCGTTATAATCCATCAATATTAAGGGAAGTATACAGATTATTTCTGTAACACCACCATACTCCAAGTGCCTTACCAGGACCACTCAGGTATAAGGATACTACCATCTCGGTTGCCCGAGGTACTGAATATCATAAGACAATAAAGAAACGTACTTTTAAAGTAATTATAGATTAAGTGATTACATGTTCAAACCAAAACTAATAAAAGGAATTACAAGGTTCTCATACGGTCTACAGCTAAAACTATCAAAGCTACTAGACTTCGTCGACACAATGGAAGACTTCTAAGCGCCACGTGATGACTCATCCCGGCTATCCCATACGCGTCATATCACACTCGCTCAATAATCGCTCACCACCCCGAATGGATAACCACAGTTTTTAAAACATTTAAACGGGTCAGTACTAATCACACAATTCAATACATATATCAACAATAAGATAAACAGACAGTGAATCACACACACACACACACACACCACCAACTCCCATCGTCTCAATACTGACTGTCCACTGGACCAGCCCTGCCAGTGGGGGACCGCAGCCGTTCCCACCTAAGCCCCGCTCATCGTACGAGCGATAACCCTGTCCCATTAATGTGCACATCCCCTTTCGTGGCGGGTTCCACGAAGGGCGAAACTAGGGCGTGAAGTCACTCCCGCAAGTGACCCCACTCAGCCGAGAACGCATCTCGAGAACCATCAACAGCCAATCACAATCACAATCACAATCACAATCATCATATCAACAACTAACTACAGCACATCACCAATATCCCATTATGGGACTAATACTGAGTAGGAAATCCTACCTGGAAAGCACAACAAGCAGACGGTATCTACAGCTGTATCAAAACGCCTCTTCTACGAACCCTCCTCCTATCATATAACACACATAGGCCATACATCACATACTACACATAAAAACCCCCAATTCCTAAATTAGGGTTTAACCAAACTTAACTAAACATTATAAAAACTATATTAAAAGCTTACCCTCGACGCAAGGAATCCAACGACACGACAAACGACAAGAACCGACCGTCGAACTCGGAATTGCTAAGAATGCGATTAGGAAGATGAAGTGGCTGCTTTCTCTCTTAAACAGGGTTTTAGGTTTTGTAAAAGTGAATTAAAACAATGACGAATATGTTTAAATACCTTAATCGCATAATTAACAAAACCCGAGAAAACTCCCCGTAAAACCGGACACTCGATCGAGTACCCAAGGTACTCGATCGAGTACCCCCTTACTCGATCGAGTACCCCAGCTACTCGATCGAGTACCCAACAGTCGAAACTATTCTAAAACGCAACTTACCCTTACTCGACGAGTAAGGCCTACTCGATAGAGTACCCAAAGACTCATAAATACGGAGTATTACAGTCTTCCCTCCTTAAAAGGAACTTCGTCCCCGAAGTTCAACCCATACATAAAAACAACCATACAGACTCGACCAAGACACAACAACTTAGCTAAGGACTCAAGAACTCGACCGAACATAGAACATGAACTCTGAACACCCACTCCACCAACTATGTTTACTTCCACAACATGACTCACTATATCGTATCTATCTACCACATATATATCTCTCACGATACCAACTCCATACATAACCAACTACCATCCTCTAATGCTGCTAGCTCCATAATATCATCAACTATCAAATCCAATACCAAGACACTCATAGACATCAAACGGAATGTTACATTCTACCACCCTTAAAAAGGAACTTCGTCCTCGAAGTTTACTCACACTCGTAACTCATCATCCAATTGTCAATACTAGCGAAATATTCTCACACTCCTAAACATCACGCTACTACAAGCACGGTCATGACCTTTAATAAAATCACCCACAACACGAATCGATCTTTTATTCTACATCAAGACTCAACTTCCGAATATATTCCCATATGTACAACCATCAAAATCTGTTTTATCGCATCCTACTCCTCTTAAGACAAATGTTACGTCCTCGTAACTCACTAATACCAAACCATATCTATATCTCATTACCCTCTGTACCACCACATGTCAAAGATAACCGTCTATAAACCAAACACTTACCATTCTTATATCCAAGGCTCCCATACATAAACATTTCCCATTCCTCAACTCATTCGGCAACAAGACCTAACCTATACCATAAACTCGTAGCAAATCACCATACCCACTCTTCATTATTCGCCAAACCACATACCTCTCTACGTAAGGCACTTATCTCCCAGAAGCATAACTCACGGTCCGCACTCGTTACGTACACGCACACTAGATCCTCAAGTTCTTTCTTTCATTACCGCGAAATTCATACACAACTTAACATGACACTAATTTCCCCAACACCCTACACTCACTGTCTCAACAAAAGATTATGAACTACCTGCCGCTTTCACATCATTACAACACATGTTCCACGAATCATTTTCCATTACCATGTCTACCGATGTCTCATCCGAAAACAAGATCAAAATTACCGTAACAACCTCTCACAACCGTGTCTCATCAACAGATTATCACTATCCCATGACAACAACTAAACATATACAACTCTATTTCACATCATACTCTACCTCATTCCCAACTTAACCCGGTAAAGAAAACATGAATAAGCAAGACAACTATCTATCAAAGACAAATTGAAACTCATGAGAGAGCAACATCAAACAAAACAACAATCTATGTACAATGGTATGTACTTTGAAACTCGAATCATAATCATCCCGCCTACTCCACCACAACCGGTGACGGCATCACAACACCGCCACCAACAACCACACCGTAGTGCGAAAATACCCGCATCACAAAGACTATGTACCGTGCCCGGATCACCACCCGAGGCACCACAACCACACCGATAGACATCACAACTGCATACAATTCCCATAAATACTGACTTAGCATAACTTCTCAGACAAGAAAAACTTACTCAAATCCACTTTATTAAATCACCACGCAACATATTATATGGATAAACAGATAAGCATCTCATGAACATCCTCTCTGTCATTTCCCGGAATACACATGTGTTATCAATACACATAAAATTATAACTAGCCATGTCAAATCAATCAAATTATTACCTTTTTGGATATCATTAAATTAAATTACCGTGCCCAACATATATATTACAGAACATTCATAAAACAACTTTATAATTATCACACCATACCACTTCTTGTGAGGTTAGAACCTCACACAAACATTTACACAAATCACAGACCCGTAATCACAACCAACTAGTCAATCCTGATCACGTAAGTTACCACTCGAAAAAGGTTACTCACCCGCCCGAGTTTAACTCATATGCCCCTCATAACATATTCCCCCCATTCGCACAACCATCACTTCCTGCCAAATATAATCACACCTTCACTATTCAACTAATAGCGTCCGCCTCATCTAACCACATCTTATACCCTCTCACAATCATACACAACAATCAGGTCCCTACCAAATCAACCTCTTTAGAATTGTTACCTTTCTAATATTCCATCACCCTTAACCATTAGTGATAACACCACAATGCCACCATTTGCTCGTATATAAAATCTCTTACACTCATATCAAAATAACATGGTTTTTCTCCTATTTTTGGTTAACATTGCAAATAACGAACATCAAACCTATCCACAAAATTACCTCAACATTATTCCCAATGCTATCTTATTTGTATTGTCATCCAACTCTCCACCAAATATCTCGTATCGTGCCAATGCTCCACCAACTTCTTACTCCCTTAATTCCTCGAAACTCATTACCAATCGTGTTGCCCTGAAACTCCTATATAACCTTTAGCTAACATCCTCGTGATACCATCACATATTTCGATGATTTCTTATCTTTATATCACATAGCTCCGGTGAACATTTTCCTCAGCTTACTTTTATTCTTCTTTTCTCTTTACACTCAATAATACCAATTAATAGTTCAACTCCCTATTCCTTCTAGCTATCTCTTTAGAAATCTGGTCATCCCTTCGTTGCTCCAAAACTCAGTTCCATTATTTTCTTCCGACATCATCTCACTCTTTCTTCCCATGGATCTTCTCTTATTATGCTATCACTCATACTTGCCACTAATCTATCCATAGAACCAACGTTTAATGTTCAAACAATTGCATCTCCCTTTTTACATCTCTAGAAATCAGAATTCATTTAATACCGTTAATTACCCAAGGAAATCACACAGTAGTTTCATCTTTTAATAAACCAAACCTCCCAAACTCACTCACTGTCTACAAATACACCTCGCGACATGTCTCCACAAAGTTCACTATATAATACTCTTCTCAACCCCTTTAAACGAACTTTCACTACATAAATCCATAACCCACACGACTCCTAACCATTTCCTTCCATAACTCTTTACACATCTCAAGCTGCCACTATCCACATTCTTACTTTCAATCTTTTCATTCTCACGTTCATTATACTCACATCATCCCTTGTCTATATTCACTTATTTTTACATTACTCAACACACAATCATATCACTCATCCCGTCTCGCAAAACGTGCGCCATGCCTCAATAAACTATACCAATCTTCCTTTTCTTTTTCCACCATCTATCATAATCACATATAACTCATGTCCTCCCCACCGAACTCATACTCATCATCGTGCCACTCTTTACATCATAAGATTGGGTAACTTACGCTTCAGGACCAACACATACGAAAAAAGCGATTGCATAAAGAAGTAATACAACACCTTTGAATTAAACATAATATGCAACGAATGTCAAAAGACAAACATATGACCCGAAATACGCATATGACTGCCACGGAGACCCCACTCGATCGAGTACAGAACCTACTCGATCGAGTTGAGGCTACTCGATCGAGTGCCCAACATGCTCGATCGAGTGCCCCGACTTAACCCAAACGGACCTTCCGATCTCGACTTACTCGACCGAGTAGCCCGGATACTCGATCGAGTGACCCCATACTCGATCGAGTGCCCGAGGTACTCGATCGAGTGCCCAAAAACACGATTTACGGTCAAAATAACGACAAGTACCCACTCGATCGAATCAAACCCACTCGATCGAGTCATGCTGACTCGTGAATACTACCCGCATGTTATCTCACATACCCTAACGTACTATGCATTCATTATTATTTCAACATTATGATTACAACTACGCATTCAAATCTGCGCGACTCCTCATACAATTAACAAAATAATCTACTTCGTGTTATCAAGTGCCACGTTATAAACAACCATCATGCTTTTCATCCAATTCGTTATATAAAACACATATCATTGAACCTCTATTCTTCATGTTACTACTTACCAGAAGTCAAACATTACCATCTATCATGCTCATATAACATTCAACTTTCAATCATGTGTTACCCGCATGTTTTAAATTTTCATAACTTTTCATAACACAAACCACACCCATACACTACAAATCCTATTTCCATGTTGCTAATACAACAACATTACAAATCCACTTCATCACACATCATCATATACGAACTACTTTCTTTTTCTACCATATCATTCATCATTCTCATATACTTTTCCAACGATTCCAACCAACATGTCAACCAACTATCATGCAACATGCTTTCAACAAACCATATACAAAGACAATTAACATACACGTCGTACATATACACACGGACTCCACGTTCCCATACCATGTGACTGGCTTAAGTATCATGGGGCCAAGGTTTTGAAGTGAGGGCGCCTACTCACCCAAAACCTAGCATCAGTAAGGGCTCCCATTACACATACACCAGGTTCATTTTATTAGACTCCCTATGTTCATTATGTTCATTTGTTCTGAGTTCCAAAATCGTCGCTCGATACCATTTGTAACACCCCCATACTCCAAGTGCCTTACCAGGACCACTCGGGTATAAGGATACTACCATCTCGGTTGCCCGAGGTACCGAATATCATAAGACAATAAAGAAACGTACTTTTAAAGTAATTATAGATTAAGTGATTACATGTTCAAACCAAAACTAATAAAAGGAATTACAAGGTTCTCATACGGTCTACATCTAAAACTATCAAAGCTACTAGACTTCGTCGACACGCGGAAGACTTCTAAGCGCCACGTGATGACTCATCCCGGCTATCCCATACGCGTCATATCACACCGCTCAATAATCGCTCACCACCCCGAATGGATCACCACAGTTTTTAAAACATTTAAACGGGTCAGTACTAATCACACAATTCAATACATATATCAACAATAAGATAAACAGACAATTTGAATGTCACACACACACACACACACACCACCAACTCCCATCGTCTCAATATCGACCGTCCACTTTGGACCCCCCCGATGGGGGACCGCAGCCGTTCCCACCTAAGCCCCGCTCATCGTACGAGCGATAACCCCGTCCCATTAATGTGCACATCCCCTTTCGTGGCGGGTTCCACGAAGGGCGAAACTAGGGCGTGAAGTCACTCCCGCAAGTGACCCCACTCAGCCGAGAACGCATCTCGAGAACCATCAACAGCCAATCACAATCACAATCACAATCACAATCATCATATCAACAACTAACTACAGCACATCACCAATATCCCATTATGGGACTAATACTGAGTAGGAAATCCTACCGGAAAGCACAACAAGCGAGACGGTATCTACAAATTTGTATCAAAACGCCTCTTCTACGAACCCTCCTCCTATCATATAACACACATAGGCCATACATCACATACTACACATAAAAACCCCCAATTCCTAAATTAGGGTTTAACCAAACTTAACTAAACATTATAAAAACTATATTAAAAGCTTACCCTCGACGCAAGGAATCCAACGACACGACAAACGACAAGAACCCACCGTCCGAACTCCGGAATTGCTAAGAATGCGATTAGGAAGATGAACTGGTCGCTTTCTCTCTTAAACAGGGTTTTAGGTTTTGTAAAAGTGAATTAAAACAATGACGAATATGTTTAAATACCTTAATCGCATAATTAACAAAACCCGAGAAAACTCCCCGTAAAACCGGACACTCGATCGAGTACCCAAGGTACTCGATCGAGTACCCCTTACTCGATCGAGTACCCCGACTACTCGATCGAGTACCCAACAGGTCAGAAACTATTCTAAAACGCAACTTACCCTTACTCGACAGAGTAAGGCCTACTCGATAGAGTACCCAAAGACTCATAAATACGGAGTATTACAATTTCCCACAAGTGGTATCAGAGCATTAGGCCACGATTTTTGATTTTGATGATTTTCATAAAAGTATATGTAAACAACATAAGGAATTTCGAAAAAAAAAAAAAAAAATTCGGTTGTAAAATTTTTTTGCCGTGAGGTAATTTTTTCTCTCGTTTTTCCCTCTTCTTTGTTTGATGATTTATTTCCAATTTCGGTTTTCGTATCATTGTTTTAATCAGTTAAAATTATCATGTGAAGAATTGGTATATTTTGATTTAATGCAGATTTAAGTTAAAATTCATATATAAATTGTCATGACGATGATACAAGAACTTGTTTTTGCTATATAGTTTTAGCATATAAGATTAATCATGTTCATTAATTCATTTGCTAAATCATGATCTAAATAGCAACTGTAAACATTTTCTTCATCGGTATTGTTCTAGGTCTTATTGCCGCAAGAAAAAAAAGGGGGGGAGGACGGCTTTATTTTTTAGGGTTTGCCGTGAAAAAATAATACTTTCTGTTTTTTTTGTTTTTCCTGGTAAGCCGAGAAGAAAAAAAAATTTGGAAAGTTTTTTTTTTGTTGTTTGTTTTCTTAATTGCCGCAAGAAAAAATTGGAAAGTTTGTTTTCCTTTTGTTTTCCTAATTACCGAATAAAAAAAAGGGGGGCTGTTTTTTTATTTTCAGCCGTGTGCAGCTGGAATTATTAAAAAAAAAAAAAAATTGTTGTTTATTTTTCAGCCGAGACCAAATAAAAATTGGATTTTGTTTTTTATTTTGGCCGATTAGATATTGTGAAACGGTTCGCAACTTAAAGATATCATATTTTTAAAGTAGTTTAAAATTTTGACAGATAGAATTCATATTACAAGTTAATATGGATTGAGAATGAAATTAATGTGATTAATTGCGGAATTGTCACTTAATTTAATTTAAATAGGTGGTTTGGATAAATTAATCAACATAATTATGGAATTGTGTCATGTATGTTTAATTTAATTTTAGTTGATGCTTTTAATTTTGTTGAATGAATCGAATGAATGGATTTTATTTACGTACTTAATTTTGCAATCGGTTGAAATTTGTAATACTTAGTGTGGCCTTAGTCAAATTATGTTTTCGTAATGAAGGAAACATGATTTTTTATGTAATTATGAGATCTCGAATCTTCTTTATTTTAGTTTTGGGTTTTGAAATTAGAATGTAATAAATAGGTCAATTATGAAATTTTATTTATTGTAATTTCAAAGAAGACTAAAGATGGAGATTGGAGCTCACTCCCGCTACATGGATCAAGATGGAACATCAAGACAAGCTTCTCGGGTCCAAGGATGGATTCCAAACTTGTATTTATTAGTCATTTTGATAGGATAGGCCACACTAGGACTTTTACTGTTTTTAAGTTTTCATTCTTATTGGTTTTCATTCACATGTTAGTTTTATGCATCATATTCGGCCTAAAACCAAACCACCTACTACTAAAATGCATGAAAATTGACTCATATAGGTTGTATGTTAGTTTTCATGGACATGCAGATGTCACAGTCTATAAGCCATCACCTTAGTTTATTCATTCTCGCATGCTAGATTATAGTTCACTTAAAATGAATTAAAATAAAGTTGATGGGATCTTCCTCTAAAACGGAAATTGAGAGTAGTCTTTATAAGGGCAAACATCTATGAATCCCTTCTTCGTCGGTAGGCCTAATATGACCCCTTCTACGTTGGGTAAGTAGTTGTGTTGAGTTAGTTTACCTCAACATCATAGTCCGAAGAGTTTCTCGTTATTATGATGGACTAAAGATAGTATTTACAGAAATTTATCGACCAAGAATTCTAACGGTAGAATTAGCTAAAAGGTTAGCTTATCAATTTATAAAGAATTGAGTCTTGGGATCATTTATATAATTCTTGAGGGTGGTCAATTGTGTAAATGTTTTGAGTCTTCGCGTTATGACATTAGTTCATTAGACTTAAAATCAAAACGATGCACATGCTTATTATTTTTATTCTTCCGCAGTGTAGAACACGATTATTTTCGATAATACTGTTACAACAAATGGCTAAAAATAACGCAATCCCAATGCCTAGTGCCACAATAGATCGTTCATCCTGGCTAAAAGTGTTCATGGACCAAATGAATCAGTCTACGCGACTGAAGAATGATGGGTCCAACTTTGCGGACTGGGAGGCGGCACTCTGAGAATCGCCATTCTTGACGGTAAGCTCAGGTACTTAACTGAGCCAATACCGGTCAACCCAGGCCCCAATGCAGGAGCCAACGAGTCACTCGTTTATAGTGATTTCGTTATGGAAGCGGGTGAGATAAAGAACGTACTCATCTTTGCAATGGAAACCAATTTGCAGAGACGCTTCATTGCCCAAGGTGCAAACAAGATTTTCACCGCGCTCACTAATGAGTTCTCAAAGGCACCGAGAATCATTACATATGAGCATACCTGTCGCTTCTTTGATGCGAAACTCCAGAAGGGCCAACCGGTTAGCCTACACATTCTTCACATGATTGAGAATGTCGAGAAGCTGGAGGCACTGAATTGTAAAATCAGTGAGAGCATTGTCATTGACCGAATGCTTCATTCTCTTCACGATGGTTTTGCCCTTTTCAGGGCGAACTACTACATGAATGACTTGAAAAAGAGTCCTCATGAGCTACACTCCCTTCTAGTACAGACCGAGAAGGATATGAAATTTAGTGGGAGCATGAAGCAGGATGTTCTCACGATTTAAAACAAGGGTAAAGGTAAGGGCAAGGCTCATGGCGACCTAGCTGTAGGTAAGCCAAAGTTTAAGAAGCCAGGAAATGGTAAGAGTGCGCCTGGTGAGACTAGTGGCTCATAAGGTAAGGCAAAGAGCAAGGGCGGTGACATAGAGTGCCACCATTGTCACAAGACTGGACATTGGAGGAGGAACGATCCCGTCTACCGTGAGGAGATCAAGGCAGGCCGCGTCGTTCCTGTTGGTATGTCATCTTATATTCATATGATTTAGATTAACCATGAAAGTTTCGGAACTTGGATACTTGATACTGGTTGTGGTTCTCATCTGTGTAATCATTTGCAGGGCCTAAAGAACATCATACCTCCCGAAAAAGGTGATGTGGACCTGCGAGTCGGGAATGGAGCACGAGTTGCTGCTGCCTCGAAGGGAACATATGTAATCCAACTCCCTAGTGGTTTTGAGTTATTTTTAAATAACTGTTACTATGTACCCAGTTTATCTAAGAACATTATTTCTGTTTCCGTACTTGCTAAAGACGGTTTTACATTTTCAATAAAGGATAATAGTTGTATTTTCTCTTTTAATGAAATGATTTATGACAAAGCAGTTTCCATGAATGGAATTTATATCTTAGATCAAACCACGGAAGTATTACACATGAATAATAAGAAATTAAAGGTTGGTGACAAAGATCAAACCTATCTATGGGATCGTTGAATGGAACACATAAATGAGAAACGCATGAAGAAACTCGTCGATAATGGGACTATTCCCGCATTCGATTTTTCTACATATGGCACGTGTGAATTATGTCTCATTGGCAAGATGACTCGAATTTCCTTCAAAGGTGTTGGAATGCGTGCTAGTGACCTATTAGGACTCATACATACGGACGTATGTGGACCTATGTCAATTACCGCTAGAGATGGCTATAGATATTTTATCACTTTCACGGACGATTTGAGTAGATACGGATATGTCTACTTAATGAAGCATAAAAGTGAGTCCTTTGAGAAATTCAAGGAATACCAGAATAGGGTACAGAACCAACTGGGTAGAAAGATTAAAGTACTCCGTTTAGATCGGGGTGACGAATATCTTTCAAATGAGTTTGATCAACACCTGAAAGACTGTGGAATCGTTTTGCAGTTAACTCCACCTGGAACACCTCAATTGAATGGTGTGTCCGAACGGAGAAATCGAACCTTACTTGATATGGTTCGATCCATGATGAGTCACACGGTAATACCTGATTCATTATGGGGTTATGCTCTTTTGTCAGCCGCTCTTATACTTAACCGAACTCCGTCTAAATCTGTCGACAAGACTCCATATGAAACATGGAAGGGAACGGTCCCTAACTTGTCCTTTATTCGGGTTTGGGGCTGTGAGGCTTATGTCAAGTGGAGACACGAGGATAAGCTCGGCCCGCGATCGATCAAGACATACTTTATAGGTTATCCAAAAGGAACATTTGGTCATTACTTTTATTCGCCTACCGAACATCGAGTTTTTATTACGGCTAGTGCAACGTTCTTAGAGAATGAATTTATCGAGAACAAGACGAGTAATAGAACCTTCGAGCTGTCGGAGATTCCAGAACCAATGACCGAGGAACGGGTGGAGGAAGTGGTTTCTCCAACTGATGATACGGTTAATATTCCTGAGGAACCTAGGAGGTCGGGTAGAGACTCTCATCCTCCGGACAGATACATTGGTATGGTCGAGGAGAATGACGTTTTACTTCTAGAAAGTAATGAACCCGCAACCTATAAAGGCGCTATGGCCTGTTCCGACTCAAAGCTATGGCTCAAAGCCATGCAATCCGAGATGGACTCCATGTACGAGAATAACGTATGGGATCTAGTTGATTTACCTAATAAGGTAAAACCTCTGCAGTGCAAATGGCTTTACAAAATAAAGCGTTCTGTAGACGCGTAACCAGATACCTATAAGGTACGAATTGTGGCAAAAGGTTTCACTCAAGTGCACGGATTGCATTATGATGAGAGTTTTGCACCTGTAGTCATGCTACGTTCCATTCGGATAATCTTAGTGATTACCGCATTTCATGATTATGAGATTTGGCAAATGGAAATGAAAACCGCCTTCTTAAACGGTTATTTGGAAGAAGAGTTGTACATGGTGCAACCCGAAGGTTTCATAGATCCTGAGCATCCTAACAAAGTATGCAAGCTTAAGCGTTCCATTTATGGACTTAAGCAAGCTTCTCGGAGTTGGAATCATCGTTTCGACCAAGTGATAAAAGAGTATGGTTTCACTCGATCGGTCGAGGAACCATGCTTGTATATCAAGTCGAGTGGGAGCAAGATTGTATTCTTGATATTGTATGTCGATGACATACTCTTGATTGGGAATGACATTCCTCTCCTATCTTCGGTTAAAGAATGGTTGAAGAACCAGTTCCAGATGAAAGATCTGGGTGAGGCACAGCGCATTTTGGGAATCCGTATCTACCGAGATAGATCACGACGGACGTTATCACTTAGTCAGGAGTCTTATTTAGGTAAGGTTCTTGAGAGGTTCAGCATGACCAACTCCAAGAAGGGGAACCTTCCTATGACGACTGGGATGCAGTTGAGCATGTCTCAGTCACCCACGACGCCTGAAGGGATAGAGCGCATGAGTCGTGTTCCTTATGCATCTGCAATAGGATCGATCATGTATGACATGATATGCACACGTCCAGAAGTGGCATATGCATTGAGTATGACGAGTCGGTACAAAAAGACTCCAGGTGAAACACACTGGATATCAGTCAAAAATATCCTCAAGTACCTACGGAGGACTAAGGATTGGGTATTGACTTATGGAGGCGATACTAAGCTATGCGCAACCGATTCTGTGCAGATGCTAGCTTCCAAACGGATCGAGATGATTCAAAATCTCGGTCCGGGTTCGTCTTCACTCTTAATGGTCTTTGCGGTCCTGGAAAAGTTCCAAACAGAGTGTTGTAGCAGATTCTACTACTGAATCCGAGTACTATGCCGCTTCGGAGGCAGCAAAGGAAGCGATATGGATGCATCAATTCTTACAAGGGCTTTCGGTAGTTCCTAGTTCGAATGACCCGATTACCATCTATTGTGACAATAAAGGTGCCATCTTCCAGGCTAAGGAGCCAAAGTCTAGCAACAAATCTAGACATGTACTTCGGAAAGCTCACCTGATTCGTGATTATGGGGAGCAAGAAGAGATAGTGATTGACAAGATTGCGATGGATGATAATATCGCGGATCCTCTCACCAAACCGTTGAATTATGATAAGTATGTAGGGCATGTTAATTCCATGGGAATTAAACATGTTCCTGAGTTGTAGTACTTGATTATGGATTTGATACATTATCTTTTCATATACTATTTATAACTTCATCGTTTTATATATAATATTTTGTTTTTCATGTGGATTGTACTGACAACATTGAACGCCACAAAGTGAACTGAATTACATTATATTTGTTTTGGTCTGTAATCGCCAATGTGAGCTAATAACTCCGGCTATTATATTGTGCAGTCGATTGATGGTGGGTTCAACGAGCCATAAGTCAAACGGTTGATCGATCGATCACAGATGCGAGATTATCACGATACCTCGTAGGACAACTTTTTTTTGTGACAACGTAATGGAGTCCTAAATGTTTAATAACATTCGGTGCCAGGTCGTGGATAGGACATCCATTGTGTTCCTAGAGTCGATTCTTTTGACTATCGACTGTCTCTTGAGATTAAGGCAGTTTTTGGGTGACTTTGGTTTCTTTTCCATGTCTGCCGAATCGGAGGCTAAGTAGATTTTTTCGGGTCATTTCATCTTTGTGCTTACATATGCGGGATTCGAGTTGAGGAAAATATCCAACCCTTATCAGGTATAGTTATTTCTCAGGGCCACTCGAGGAGTTGTAACTGAAATGCATGGCCATGCTCGAATGTTGATTCGTTTATCAGTTAAGTTACTCTCTAGTCGGGGAAGCCACTCTTGATAGTGATCACTTGTAAAATACGACCTTTGTGAATGCGGATTTGCAAATTGTTTTACATTGAGTGGGAGAAATTTTAGGATATGAGAATCGGTTATCGCACATACACTTGTGAGGACAAGTGGGAGTTTGTTGGAGCTTGTGTCCTCCACAAATTAGTGTGATAACATTTGTAAATCTCTTACAGGTTCACAAGGGTATACTTCGTATATTTAATCAGTTGATTAACGTTTACCTAATAACGGTTGGCTTGCTAGAAAGTTTGACGTTATTATCATACAGATGGCGGTGATCAACTGGTCCCTAAAGATCACACCTATAGGATGTATTTGAGAAATGTGATTATAGAAATATAATCACATTGATGCCCAAAATGACTAAAAAGTTAGTCAATGTGTTGATGAGATAATTATTTAATAAAAATTAAATAATATTAGTTGAGACGAATTAACTGTCAATTCGTAAATTAAATATAATAAGTTATATTTAATTAAATGTATGTAATGTTAGCTTGGACGAATTAATCTGTTAATTCGTAATTAAATATAATCAGTTATATTTAATATCAACAAGATGAATGTGTCATAGTGGTAATAGTGAGGGTACACATACCAAGAGGTCTTGGGTTCGATCCTCACTAGATGACAATTCAATACATTTCATATATTTTTGGAAAGACCAAAAATAAGGAGATATACTCCTTATTTCGGTCAGTTGGGACGAGATTAGGAAAGATATTATTCTACCCTAATTCTTTTCTTGACCTAGCCTCTCTCTCTCATCATAAAAACACACAAAACAACTAAATTTTACAGAAAATTTTAGATCGATTATAGCACAATCAATAGGGCATATCTCATATCGTCTTGGGTGCAACTGATAGGCGAATATCAATTTTGATATTGTTCTTAGGCCAATTTTGCTAGGACCGAAGGTTAATTCTGAATCCTTTATACATAGTTTATGTATTTTGTTTATGACTATTGATCATCACTGTTAAATTCGTTATAATCCATCAATATTAAGGGAAGTATACAGATTATTTCCCACACCCTGTTCTGGTATTCTTTGAATTTCTCAAAGGACTCACTTTTATGCTTCATTAAGTAGACATATCCGTATCTACTTAAATCGTCCGTGAAAGTGATAAAATATCTATAGCCATCTCTAGCGCTAATTGACATAGGTCCACAAACATCAGTATGTATGAGTCCTAATAGGTCACTTGCGCGCATTACAACACCTTTGAAGGAAATTTGAGTCATTTTTCCAATGAGACATGATTCACACGTGCCATATGTAGAAAAATCGAATGCGGGAATAGTCCCATTATCGACGAGTTTCTTTACACGTTTCTCATTTATGTGTCCCATTCGACAATGCCATAGATAGGGTTGATCTTTGTCACCAACCTTTAATTTCTTATTATTCATGTGTAATACTTCCGTGGTTTGATCTAAGATGTAAATTCCATTCATGGAAACTGCTTTGCCATAAATCATTTCATTGAAAGAGAAAATACAGCTATTATCCTTTATTAAAAATGCAAAACCGTCTTTAGCAAGTACGGAAACAAAAATAATGTTCTTAGACAAACTGGTTACATAGTAACAGTTATATAAAAATAACTCAAAACCACTAGGGAGTTGGATTACGTATGTTCCCTTCGAAACAGCAGCAACTCGTGCTCCATTCCCGACTCGCAGGTCCACATCATCTTTTTCGAGAGGTATGATGTTCTTTAGGCCCTGCAAATGATTACACAGATGAGAACCACAACCAGTATCTAGTACCCAAGTTCCGAAACTTGCATGGTTAATCTCAATCATATGAATATAAGATGACATACCAACAGGAACGACGCAGCCTGCTTTGATGTCCTCACGGTAGACGGGACCGTTCGTCCTCCAATGTCCAGTCTTGTGACAATGGTGGCACTCTATGTCACCGCCCTTGCTCTTTGCCTTGCCCTGTGAGCCACTAGTCTCACCAGGTGCACTCTTACCGTTTCCTGGCTTCTTAAACTTTGGCTTACCTACAGCTAGGTCGCCATGAGCCTTGCCTTTACCTTTACCCTTGTTTGAAATCATGAGAACATCCTGCTTCATACTCCCACTCAATTTCATATCCTTCTCGGTCTGTACGAGAAGGGAGTGTAGCTCACGATGACTCTGTTTCAAGTCATTCATGTAGTAGTTCGCCCTGAAAAGGGCAAAACCATCATGAAGAGAATGAAGCATTCGGTCAATGACAATGCTCTCACTGATTTTGCAATCAAGAGCCTCCAACTTCTCGACATTCTCAATCATGTGAAGAATGTGTGGGCTAACTGGTTGGCCCTTCTGGAGTTTTGCGTCAAAGAAGCGACATGTATGCTCGTAAGTAACGATTCTCGGTGCCTTTGAGAACCCGTTAGTGAGCGTGGTGAAAATCTTGTTTGCACCCTGAGCAATGAAGCGTCTCTGCAAATTTGTTTCCATTGCAAAGATGAGTACGTTCTTTATCGCACCCGCTTCCATAACGAAGTCACTATAAGCGAGTGACTCGTTGACTCCTGCATTGGGGCCTGGGTTGACCGGTATTGGCTCAGTTAAGTACTTGAGCTTACCGTCAGCAATGGCAGCATTCCGTAGTGCCGCCTCCCAGTCCGCAAAGTTGGACCCATCATTCTTCAGTCGCGTGGACTGATTCATGTGGTCCATGAAAGCTTTCAGCCAGGACTCGCGTCCAAGTGTGGCACTAGGCATTGGGATTGCGTTATTTCCAGCCATTTCGTTGTAACAGTATTATGAAAATATACGTGTTCTACACTGCGAGAAGAAGAATAAAAATAACGGAAATTTCCCATGGTATCCTCGAACTTTGGCAGATTACACATGGTACCCCTCATTTTAAGTTCCTACTTGTGGTACCCCTGTATTTACGTTTTTCTTTCCCAGAATACCCTTGGCAGATTTCCGTCATAACATCGTTACAATTATTGACTAATAACTCCCTTTTTTGTTATCTAAATCCTTATTAAATCTAACAAAATACACTTCTAGCCTAAATGCCTAAATCTCACTCATCCCCTCTACCACTACCACCACACCACCACCACCAAACTTTGACGACCACCACTCTCCCACCCTTATTCCCGCTCTAGTTCAAACCCATTCCAGCCCTATACCTCACCCTAATCAGCATCATACACAACCACGAATCAAACAACCTAAATCTACCCTGAACCCGCCAACTTCAAAGCCCGAAAAAGGGCGGAAATAAGAGTGGGGGAGTGATCGTTGTTGGAGTTTGGTGGTGATGGTGTGGTGGTGGTGGTAGAGAGGATGAGTGAGATTAGGCTTGATGAGGTGGGTTTGTTAGATAAAACAAGGATTTAAATAACAAAAAAACGGAGTCACAAGTCAATAATAGTAACGGCGTGATAACAGAAGTCTGGCAAGGGTATATTGGGAAGGAAAAATGTAAATACAGGGGTACCACATGTAGAAACTTAAAATGAGGGGTACCATGTGTAATCTGCCAAAGTTCGAGGGTACCATGGGAAATTTCCGTAAAAATAATAAGCATGTGCATCGTTTATATTTTTATGTCTAATGATCTACTGTCATAACGCGAAGACTCAAAACATTTATACAATTGACCTCCCTCAAGAATTATATAAATGATCCCAAGACTCAATTCTCTGTAAATTGATAAGCTAACCTTTTAGCTAATTCTACCGTTAGAATTCTTGGTCGATAAATTTCTGTAAATTCTATCTTTAGTCCATCATAATCACGAGAAACTCTTCGGACTATGATGTTGAGGTAAACTAACTCAACACAACTACTTACCCAACGTAGAAGGGGTCATATTATGCCTACCGATGAAGAAGAGATTCATAGTTGTTTGCCCTTATAAAGACTAATCTCAATTTCCGTTTTAGAGGAAGATCCCATCAACTTTATTTTAATTCATTTTAAGTGAACTAATATCTAGCATGCGAGAATGAATAAACTAAGGTGATGGCTTAATAAGACTGTGACATCTGTATGTCCACGAAAACTAACATACAACCTATATGAGTCAATTTTCATGCATTTTAGTAGTAGGTGGTTTGGTTTTAGGCGGAATATGATGCATAAACTAACATGTGAATGAAAAACAATATGAATGAAAACGTAAAACAATAAAAGTCCTAGTGTGGCCTATCCTATCAAAATAAACATTAAATACAAGTTTGGAATCCATCCTTGGACCCTAGAAGCTTGTCTTGATGTTCCTTCTTGATCCATGTAGCGGGAGTGAGCTCCAATCTCCATCTTTAGTCTTCTTCGAAAAAATTACAATAAATAAAATTTACATAATAAACTTATTTATTACATTCTAATTTCAAAACCCAAAAACTAAAGAAAAGTAAAGGGGATTCGAGATCTCATAATTACATAAAAAATCATGTTTCCTTCATTACGAAAACATAATTTGACTAAGGCCACACTAAGTATTACAAATTACAACCGATTGCAAAAAAAAAATACGTAAATTAAATTCATTCAATCGATTAATTCAACAAAAATTAAAATGCATCAACTAAAAATAAATTAAACATACATGACACAATTCCTTAATTATGTTGATTAATTTATCCAAACCACCTATTTAAAATTAAATTAAGTGACAATTCCTCAATTAATCACATTAATTTCAATCTCAATTCATATTAAACTTGTAATATGAATTTAATCCGTCAAAATTTTAAACTGCTTTAAAATAATATGGTATCTTTAAATTGTGAATCGTTTCACAATAACTAATTGGCCAAAATCAAAACAAAAAAAACAAAATCCATTTTTTTTATTTGGTCTCGGCTGAACAAATAAACAAAATTTTTTTTTGCCTTTTTTTTTAAATTCCCAGCTGCTCACGGCTGGAATAAAAAAAACAGCCTAATTTGTTTTTTTTTTTTCAAT
This sequence comes from Silene latifolia, assembly GCF_048544455.1. Classification (NCBI taxonomy): domain Eukaryota; kingdom Viridiplantae; phylum Streptophyta; class Magnoliopsida; order Caryophyllales; family Caryophyllaceae; genus Silene; species Silene latifolia. The sequence goes on from NC_133527.1 coordinate 44,160,925, forward strand.
TCGGCAATTAGGCAAAAAACAAAAAAAAATCCTTTCCAATTTTTTTCTTTCGGCATTTAAGAAAAAAACAACAAAAAAAACAGAATTTTTTTTTCCCAAGGCAAACCCTAAAAAATATAAGCCATCAATTTTTTTCTTTTGCGGCAAAAAGCCCTAATTCAAAGATTCGATGAAGAAAATGTTTACAGTTGCTATTATAGCATGATTTAGCAAATGAATTAACAAACATGATTAATCGTATATGCTAAAACTATATAGCAAAAATAAATTCTTATATCATTGACATGACGATTCTATTTGCATTTTAACTTAATCTGCATTAAATCAAAATCTACCAATTCTTCATATGATAATTTTAACTGATTAAAAACAATGATATGAAAAATGAAATTGGAAATAAATCATCAAACAAAAGAAAAAAAACCTCTCGGCAAAAAAAATTTTCAACCGAAAATATTTTTTTTTTTTCGAAATTCCATATGTTGTTTACATACAATTTTATGAAAATCATCAAAATAAAAAATCGTGGCCTTTGCTCTGATACCACTTGTGGGATTAATCTGTATGAATCCCTTTATATTCAAGGATTATAACGAATTTTATGAAGATGATCACTAGTCATAAAATAAAATTACATAAACAAAATTAAGGGATTAAGAGATAACTTTCGGTCCTAGCAATTACGGCCTATGAACAATATCGTAATGATATTCTCCTATCAGTTGCACCCAAGGTGATATGAGATATGCCCTTTGATTGTGCTAGAATCGATCCAAATTTTCTGTAAAAATTTAGGTTATTTTTTTTGTGTTTCTTGATGAGAGGAGAGATTAGGTTAAAAGAGAATTTGGTTAAATAAAATGATCTCCCTTTGCCTCTTATTGTAACCGAAAAATGGGAGTGAATAAGGGAGATATTATCTTCCCTAATTCGGCCCATATCACCGAAATAAGGAGTATTATTTCCTTATTTTCGGTTATTTCAAAAATGTATAAAATGTGTTAAATTGTCATCTAGTGAGGATCGAACCCATGACCTCTTGGTTTGTGTACCCTCACTATTACCACTATGACACATTCATCTAGTTGATATTAAATATAACCGATTACATTTAATTACGAATTAACAGATTAATTCGTCCAAGCTAACACTACATACATTTAATTAAATATAACTTATTATATTCAATTTACGAATTGACAGTTAATTCGTCTCAACTAATATTATTTAATCTTCATTAAATAATTGTCTCATCAACACATTGACTAACTGTTTAGTCATATTAGGCATCAATGTGATCATATTTCTATAACCACATCTCTCAAAGACATCCCATAGGTGTGACCTTTAGGGACCAGTTGATCACCGCCATCTGTATGATAATAACGTCAAACTTTGTAGCAAGCCAACCGTTATTAGGTAATCGTTAATCAACTGATTAAAATACGAAGTATACCCTTGTGAACCTGTAAGAGATTTACAAATGTTATCACACTAATTTGCGGAGGACACAAGCTCCAACATAATTTCCTATTCGTATAAGTTATTATTTTTGGTAATCCCGACGAATTATCATATTTTTGTGTTTCCTAAACTTACGGGCACACTTTTCGAGGCAAAATCGGCATTTTTCGTCAAACAAGCACACTTACCCATTTCTTTTTTATTTTGTTTTTGGGGGAATCATTTCACTCCCGTCTCATATTTTATTTCAAACTTATCCATTTCTTTTTTTATTTTCTTTTTGGGGGAATCATTTCACTCCCGTTTCACATGTCATTTCAAACTTATACGTTTCCTTTTTCGTTTTTTTAGGGGGTAGCCCTCCCTACCGTCCGGTCATTTTGGACAATTTTTTTGCATTTTCGGGTCCTTTCTTTTTTTTGCGCTAGTTAGGCCACATGTACAAATATGTGTTTTACGTGCAATCTCTATGTAAATTTCGGCAGCATGACGGCATAAACCGTCATCTACCAAACCTGTTCAAAGCTAATCTGCAGGTACGGACAAGACGATCAAGCAGCAAAGGCACTCATCAGGCCGTCGTATATACAGTTAAGAGGTTATATGTACATCAACCTGGGGGCTCTTGCCCGAAACAAAGTCCAAAACGAAAGTCCTAAAATGTACAAAATGTATGTGGTACAGAAGCAAAAAAAAAAACAAGAACAACTACTACCGGTCGCCACCTAGCTCAGAAACTCTTGCCTCGAGAGCAGCAATCTCGGCGTCTCGGACCTCCAACTCCCTCAACAGGTAAGCCGTCTCCTCCTGGGACAGCGCTAGCTCACACTCTAGGTCACGCTCCCTCTGCAAATGACAAAGAAAGGGCTCATGTCAATCATTTCAAATGCAAAGAAAGTTAGAAAATTCAAAAATTAAGTAGACGAAAGGTTCATACCTATCGTCCTCGACCACCAGCAAGTGCCTCGATTGCAGTAGCCCGTAGCCGGTTGGCTACCCTCCACACAGCCACGAACCGAGATGGCGCCACCTGCGTTTCAATAAACAATGATTCTCAATAGACGGACAAAAATGAACAAATGTGTTCATATGCAAAAGCTAACTGAGTTGGGGAACTTACCCTCCGAATCAAATGCTGTCACTCGTCCAGGCCAGCATCTGTCACCGCCTCGCCAAAGTCGCGAAGCTCAGAGATCGTCGTCATCCCCGTCTTGTCAGTGTACTCGAGGGTCTCGGGGTACGCTGTGGGCTCGACGCCCGACGCCTCAACCTCAGGCAAAATCCAAATGGTTTCTTTAATCGATGATCATTCATCATTTTTTCAAATCAACTCGGAAAGAAAAGTGAAGCACTTACCACGACCGGCCAGTACGCCAGCCTCTAGTGAGTGAACGTAGAGTAGTCCTCACCTGGAAGAAGGAGAGCGTCGCCACCGACGCCAGCCTCCCTCTCAGCATCAGAAGGCTCCCTAAACATCGTCCGTGGAGGATCGTTGGGAACCGTGAACAGATCTCGAGAGCACTGGCGAGTCAAACGCTCATCCAAGTACCACACTGGACCCATCGACGTCCTCAGTAGCAACTGACTCGAGCTCCTAGGTCGAAGGACCTCAGCCACGAAAGGAGGGATGTCAGCGTGGTCCGCCCAAGGCCTGGGTACCCACTAAAACAAACAAACAAGAGGTTATTCTTATGATCATTTCTAAAAGGAAGTGATGAATAAGCAAATAAAGGAAAGTGATTAAAAGATGCTCACATTACTCAGCTTCAGGGCGTTCACGTCCCGTCGACAGATATCGTAACAAGAGCGCTGGCTGTTCCTACGACACACCACCCAATCCCTCACAACGGGATAAGCTCTCGCCCCCGGCTCCATCTTCTTGGGCGCGAAGCCCGGAAAGTAAGAGTACACCCACGCCTGCAAAACAAGATAATCAATGACGATCTTTCGCGATTCGATAAGGAAAAGAAATGATCTTTCATGATACGAAATGAAGGTTCATACCTCCAACAGCAGTCCAGGGCCAACAGTAGTAGGAGAAGTCCCCTTCTCCACCAGCTCGGGATGAACCATGGCCCTCATATAGCGAGTGAGGACCACAAAGCCAGGAGTGACCCAGTCCCAACGACCTAGGTCACTCAGATCAGAAAGAAAAGGAAGAAGCTTCGTCGACAGTCTCTGCCCCTTGTCTCCAAGGTAGAGTGAACACAAGAACCACCAGAGCCACATACGAGCTCTCTGCTCCGCAGTGCAAGGAGGTGGAGCCTCCTCCCTCCCGTCAATCATCACCACCATCGGGTTCCGGTCAGCAAAGTAATCCATGACTTAGGAGCTCGGTACTAACCCGAGAACTGCAGCATCTTTCGCCGCTAGGTTCCAACCGATCAACCCTCTAGCCTCGGCCGAATCCACCCTCATGGCCATCAACGGCCACATTACAACCTCTGCTCCACACGGCAAACCAGAAATCATGCCGTAGTCCTCCAATGTGACCTCGACCTCGCCAAAAGGCATGTTAAAAGTCGAGTTTGTGTCCCAAAACCGATCAAGAAAGGCTCGAACCAGGCTAAGGTTAGCCCAAATATTCTTCTCCTTGATCTCCCTCCACGCTCGCACCAAGGCTCCAAAAGCTCCAAGCTCGATGATGACCTGCTCCTCCGCCGACAGTGTCTTATAAGCCCCCATCATCGTCGTGTAGCCAGAAAAGGACCTCATGTTCCCAGGCTCCTATTTTGATCCAACGCAAAGCTATCTTTAGCTCGAATGAAAGAGAAAAGAAATGACAAAAGAAGGTAAGTGAGAGAATGATGAATTGAATTTACTAAGCTCTTCACCGTCCTATAGGACATGTGACTCTCTACTGCCCAGATAATATGTCGGATATCCCACCTCTCAACCCACTTGGGAGCTCTTCTCAACTGACGACCACCTCGTCCGACGTTGGCCCGCCTCGGGGCCTCCTCCTCAGCAACCTCCTCCTCGGCGACCTCCTCTCGGCCGCCACTGCAGCTAACGCCTCCTCAAACGTAAGAGAAGGGTCGAAACCAGTATCCACATCCATGGGAGCCCTCCCTAACGTAGAAGCCTCATCACCTGCAAAATTAAAGTAAATTAGGTCGCGTCAAGTGACGGCGAGCCTTGGTCAAGGGTATTTTCAAGCTTTCAAGCTCCAAAATCGCTCTTTTCTCGCCATCTTTGGCCATTTATTCGAAAACCCAACCGCTCGTGTGGTAATATGGGTCAAGTCAAGTCTAAGTTCAAGCCTAGTCATGGGTTTGAGTCAAAATTTCGACAGCATTTCGTTATGACGGCGATTATGCCTTAGAAAAGTGTCCTAAAACAGCCATAGCAAATCAAAAATCCGAGATGATAGGAAGTTTACCCATCATACAAGGATTCCAAATATCAAGTTTTGAAGGGTAATATCCGTATAAAACCCAATAAAATTAGGACTATAACGCAAATTTTATATGCAATTTATTGTCATAAACGAAAAACAACAATGAAACGATAAAGATTAAGTATTAACCTCCGGTCCTAGTGCAATTCGGCAATGAGAGATCAAAGTAGATCTCCTCCTAATTGTTGCACCCAAGATCGTCCGAAAAATGCCCTTGTGCTAGAATGTATCCTCTAATTGCCTTGCAATATTGAGAGGATTGTTATGTGAGTTTTCTTTTAGATGTGAGATCTAAAGTTTTGAGAGAAATGTTTCTTAAAACCCTAATTGTTTTCTCAAAATGAATGATTAGGGCAAAAAGGAGAGAAAGCTCTCCTTTTGTGCTTGGTTCGGCCTTGAGCTTCCAAATGGGGAGAGTGGGCTTTCCACTTTCTCTTATTTTTAATTCATGGTACGACCCGAAATACGCTAAATGTATATGACACGGTTTTATCATAAATCGTCATCGGTTATCGGTTATTAAAGCATCAACTAATAACACGGATTAGTTGAAGTGTTAATACATGTCCGACAAAGACGATATTGTATAATTAATTCAATATACATTAATTAAATATAATCGTTAATATTTAATTTACGAATTAACCGCTTAATTCGTCTTAGCCATTTTTATTTAATCCGTATTCAATAAAATATCTCAACATCACATTTTAACTAATTATTAGTCAAATAACTCGGACTAACTGGTTAGTCAATTTGGCATCAATATGAGTGTATTTTCATACCGTCACATCTCTCAAACGTATCCTATAGGTGTGACTTTTAGGGACCAGTTGATCACCGCCATCTGTATGACAATAACGTCAAACTTATCTAGCAAGACAACCGTTATTGATAAACGTGGACCAACTGATAATGATACAAAAGTATACCCTTTGATCCTTTTTGAGATTTATAAGTCCTTGCACTAACTGTAAAGGACACCAGCCCCAACAAGCTCCCACTTGTCCGTACAAGTGTATGTGCAATGACGTTATCCGCACTAACTGGAGAACACAGCTCCAACAAACTCCCACTTGTCCGTACAAGTGTATGTGCGATAACCGATTCTCATATTCATTTAAAATTTCTCCCACTCAATGTAAAACAATTTGCAGATCCGGATCAGCAAAGGTCGTATTTTACAATCGATCTGTATCTAGAGTGGTTTCCCCGACTAGAGAGTAACTTAACTGATAAAACGAATTCGTATTCGAGCATGGCCATGCATTTCGATTCTGACTCCTCGAGTGGCCCCGAGAAATATCGAGTACACGATAAAGGCTGAATATTTCCTTCAACTCGAACTCCTTCCGATCTAAGCACAGCATGAAATGACCCAGAAACAATCTACTTGGCCCCCTGTTACGGATGACCGTGAGAAAGAAACCAAAGTCACCCAAAATCTGCCTTAGTCTCAAGAGACAGTCGATAGTCAAAAGAATCGACTCTTAGGATCATTATGGAGGTCCTATCTACGACCGGGCACCGAATGTTATAAAAACATTTAGGACTCCACGTTGATGTCACAATTGTGTCCTACGAGATATCCGTACAACACGTTTCTGTGATTGGTCAGTCAACCGGTTGACTTATGGCTCGTTGAACCCACCATCAACCAACGTCACAAAATAATTACCTTGAGTTATCAGCTCACGTGGGCAATTAAGGACCAAAATTATAATGTTTGTTCAGTTCACTTTGTGGTGTTCAAAATTTGTCGTACAAATCCACATGAAAAACAAAATATATAAAATATCAAAACGATGATGTCGTATAGAGTACAAAAGAGAATGAATCTAATCCATAAAAGAGTGCTACAACTTAGGAACACGTTTAATTCCCATGGAATTAACATGCCCTTCATGCTTATCTTGTCGTAATGGTTTAGTGAGAGGATCTGCTATGTTATCATCTGTAGCAATCTTTTCTATCACTACTTCCTTTTGCTCCACGTAATCTCGGATTAGATGAGCTTTCCGTTGTACATGTCTAGACTTGTTGCTAGACTTTGGCTCCTTAGCTTGGAAGATGGCACCTCTATTGTCGCAATAGATGGTGATCGGGTCATTCGAACTAGGCACTACGAATAGTCCTTGTAAGAATTGACGCATCCATATCGCTTCCTTTTTGCCTTCGACGCGGCATAGTACTCGGACTCGATCGTAGAATCTGCTTTGTAACACTTTGTTTGGAACTCTTCGGTGATGCAGCGCCATTAAGAGTAAAAACGAATCCGGATCGAGATTTTGAGTCATCTCGATTCGTTTGGAAGCTAGCATCTGCGTAACCGGTTGCGCATAGCTTTTGATCGCCTCCATAAGTCAATGCCCAATCTTTAGTCCTCCGTAGGTACTTAAGAATGTTCTTGACAGCCATCCAATGTGATTCACCTGGATGTTGTTGGAATCGACTTGTCATACTCAATGCATATGCCACGTCCGGACGTGTGCATATCATGGCATACATGATTGATCCTATAGCCGAGGCATAAGGAATCCGTGTCATGCGCTCTTTTTCTTCCGGTGTCTCTGGTGCTTGAGACTTGCTCAAATGCACTCCTGGAGCCATAGGAAGAAACCCCTTCTTGGAGTTAGTCATCTTTGAATCTCTCTAGGACTTTGTCTATGTAAGACTCCGATCGAGAGATAACATCCGTCGTGATCTATCTCGATAGATACGGATGCCTAGAATTCTTTGTGCCTCACCCAGATCTTTCATCTGGAAATGGTTTTTCAACCATACTTTCACCGAAGTTAAGAGAGGTATGTCATTCCCAATCAGGAGTATGTCATCGACATACAATATTAGGAAGACAATCTTGCTCCCACTCGACTTGATATAAAGACATGGTTCCTCGACCGATCGAGTAAATCCATTCTCTTTAATCACTTGGTCGAAGCGATGATTCCAACTCCGAGATGCTTGCTTAAGTCCATAAATGGAACGCTTAAGCTTGCACACTTTCTTAGGATGTTCGGATCGATGAAACCTTCGGGTTGTACCATGTACAACTCTTCCTCCAAAAAGCCGTTTAAGAAGGCGGTTTTCACATCCATTTGCCAAATTTCATAGTCATGAAAAGCGGCAATCGCTAAGATAATCCGAATGGAACGCAGCATGACTACGGGTGCAAAAATTTCATCGTAGTGCAGACCTGGCACTTGGGTGAAACCTTTAGCAACTAGTCGTGCTTTATAGATATCTTGTTGACCTTCCACAGAATGCTTTATCTTGTAAAGCCATTTGCATTGAAGGGGACGAACCTTAGCGGGTAAGTCAACAAGATCCCATACGTTGTTCTCATACATGGAGTCCATCTCGGATTGCATGGCCTCAAGCCATAGCTTTGAGTCGAAGCTGGTCATGGCACCTTTATAGGTTGCGGGTTCACTACTTGTTAAGAGTAGAACGTCATCTATGTCATGTTCCTCGACCATACCAATGTATCATGCGGAGGAATAGAGACTCTTCCCGACCTTCTAGGTTCCTCGGGAATATTCACGCAGCCGGGATTGAAGGAATTGGTTCCTCCAATGGTTGCTCGGTATTTGGTTCTGGAATCCCGACAGGTCGAAGGTTCTATCACTCTTTGCATTCTCGAGAAATTCCTTCTCTAAGAATGTCGCACTAGCCGCAACAAAAACACGTTGTTCGGTTAGCGAATAAAAGTAATGACCAAGTGTTCCTTTAGGATAACCTATAAAGTATGTCTTGACCGATCGCGGGCCGAGCTTATCCTCGTGTCTCCACTTGACATAAGCCTCGCAGCCCCAAACCCGTATAAAGGACAAGTTAGGGACTGTTCCCTTCCATAGTTCATATGGAGTCTTGTCAACAGCTTTAGACGGACTTCGGTTAAGTATTAGAGCGGTGGTGTAAGAGCATAACCCCACAATGAGTCGAGGCAACACAAGTGTGACTCATCATGGATCGAACCATATCAAGTAATGTTCGATTTCTCCGTTCGGACACACCATTCAACTGAGGTGTTCCAGGTGGAGTTAACTGTAAGGCAATCCCACAGTCTTTAAGGTGTTGATCAAACTCGTGAGAAAGATACTCGCCACCACGATCCGAACGCAGTGTTTTAATCTTTCTACCCAATAGGTTCTATACCCTATTCTGGTATTCCTTGAATTTCTCAAAGGATTCACTTTTGTGCTTCATTAAGTAGACATAGCCATATCTACTTAAATCGTCCGTGAAAGTGATGAAATACCTATAGCCTTCTCGTGCGGTGATTGACATAGGTCCACATACATCCGTGTGTATGAGTCCTAATAGGTCAGCAGCGCGCATTCCAACACCTTTGAAGGACATTCGAGTCATATTACCGATGAGACATGATTCACACGTGCCAAATGATTGAAAATCAAAGGCTGAGATAGCTCCATTTTTGATGAGCTGTTTAACGCGTTTCTCATTAATGTGTCCCATACGGCAGTGCCATAGATACGTTTGATCTTTATCACCAACCTTTAACTTTTTATTCATTACGTGTAATATTTCGGTGGTCTGATCTAAAACATAAATTCCGTTCATGGAGACTGCCTTGCCATAAATCATATCGTGTAATGAGAAAATGCAAGTATTATTCTCTATTACAAATGAAAATCCAAGTTTGTCAAGTCCAGAAACTGAAATAATGTTTTTGGAAAGACTGGGTACATAATAGCAGTTATATAAAAATAACTCAAATCCGCTAGGAAGCTGGATCACATATGTTCCCCTTGAGACGGCAGCCACTCGTGCTCCATTCCCAACACGCAGGTCCACCTCACCCTTTACGAGGGGTTCGATGTTTCGGAGCCCCTGCACATGATTACACAGATGAGAACCACAACCAGTATCAAGTACCCAAGTTCCGTAACTTGTATGGTTAATCTCAATCATATGAATAAAAGTAGAAGAGGATGAAGACATACCAACAGGTTTAACGCGACCTGCCTTTAAGTCCTCATGATAAACAGGACATGTACGCCTCCAATGCCCATTCTTGTGGCAATGATGGCATTCCATGTTTTCATTCTTGCTCTTTGTCGCGCCTGATGAGGTGCTTGACTCACCAGGCCCACTCTTACCTGGACCCGACTTCTTAAACTTCGGTTTACCTACTGCTAGGTTTGCCTGAGCTTTCCCCTTACCATTCCCCTTGTTTGTCACAACGAGAACATCCTGTTTCAAGCTCCTACTGAACTTCATGTCCTTCTCGGTCTGTACAAGAAGGGAGTGCAGTTCATGGGGACTTTTCTTCAAATCATTCATATAGTAATTCGCTCTAAAGAGCGCAAAACCATCGTGGAGTGAATGAAGCATGCGGTCAATCACGATGTTCCCGCTGATTTTACAATCAAGCGTCTCCAGTCTCTCAACATTCTCAATCATGCTGAGAATGTGTGGGCTAACCGGTTGGCCCTTCTGGAGTCTCGCATCAAAGAAGCGAGTGGTATGCTCATAGGTCACGATTCTCGGTGCTTTCGAGAATTCCTTAGTGAGCGTGGTGAAAATCTTGTTTGCACCTTGGGCTATGAAGCGTTTCTGCAAATTGGATTCCATTCCAAAAATGAGTACGTTTTTAATCGCACCCGCTTCCATGACGAAGTCGATATACGTGGAGACCTCGTTAACTCGAGCCGTGGGGCCTGGGGTTGGTGGGAGGGGCTCAGTCAGATACTTGAGCTTCCCGTCAGCAGTGGCAGCATTCCGTAATGCCGCTTCCCATTCCGCGAAGTTTGATCCATCATTCATCAGTCTAGTAGACTGATTCATCTGATTCATAAAGATCCGAAGCCAGGACTCACGGTCCAATGTGGCACTTGGCATTGGGTCATCGAGGATGCCAGCCATTATGTTATTAGCAGTTTAAAAAACGTGATCTACGCTGAAAAAGAAAGAAAAACAAAAACGAAATAAGCAACTCATCGAGGTGATTTAAGTCTATTTAAAATTCATTTTAATCGTGTAGACTCATTGCACTTGCATAATTGATCTCCCTCAAGAATAATACAAGTGATCCCAAGACTCAATTTCTGTAAATTGATAAGCCAACTGTTTAGCTAGTTCTTCCGTAAAAACTCTTGGTCGATAGATTTCCGTAAATCCTATCTATAGTCCACCATAATCACAGGATCGTACGAGTGACCATAGTGTTGAGATAAAATAGGTCAATCGGTTCCAACTTACCCGACGTAGAAGGGGTCATATTATGCCTACCGACGAAGAAGGGACTCATTGGAGTTTGACCTATAAAGACTATTCTCAATTTTGATTTATACGAGGAAGATCCCATCAACTAAGTTTAAATTCATTTTAAGTGAACGAATAACTAGCAACTGTGTGAATGAATTAATTTAGATGATGACTTAAATCGTGTGACATATGAATGTCATAGAAAACCAACGCGAGACCTCTACATGAGTCAGTTTTCATGCAATTATTAGGTGGTTTGGTTTTTAGGCGGAATATGATGCAATCTATCGATACGATAAAATAAATAAATGAATGCAATACGTAAATAAAAATTCCTAGTGTGGCCTATCCTAGTAAAAAGAACAAAAAAACAACTTTGGAATCCACCGTTGGACCCGAGAAGCTGGTCTTGATGTTCCATCTTTGTCCATGCAGCGGGAGTGAGCATCCGATCTCCATCTTTAGTCTTCTCAGAATTACAATTAAAATTTACAAAATATAAACCTATTTACATTCTAAATAAAAACTGTAATTAAAAGAAATAAAAAAGGGAGATACGAGATCTCAAAATACATCCAAGACCGTGTTCCATCATTACGGTAACACGTTCTACTAAGGCCACACTAAGTTACAACCGATTGTAAAATAAATAAATAAATACGTAATGTAAACATTCAAAATATTCAAAATAATGATAAATAAAATGCATCAACTAAATTAAATTTATTCGTGACATAATTCCGTAATTATGTTAAATTTATCCAAACCACCTTTAATGATTAAAATTATGTGACAAAACCGCTTTAGTCAAGTTAATTTTAATCCGTGATAATCCGTTACTTTAAATCGTTTTAAAGTAACTAACTTGTACGTGGGTGAACCGTTTCACTATCAAGCGAATGCATAAATCAGTATTATGCAAAATTGGCCGAAAAAAAAAAACAAAACATAATTTTTTTTTTTTTTTTTTTCTTCACGGCTGGGCGTGAACAGTACCCAGAATTTTTTTTTTTTTTTTATAATGCTGCTGAAAACCGAGAGCAACAAAAAGAACAAAAAAAATTTCGGCTCAATCATTACGTGAGCAACAAAAGATCAAAAACAAAACGATTTGTAAAAACCCAATTGCAATTTAATCTAATCCGTATAGAATTAAAATTACAATTGAAACAACTTTAACATATTGCAATAATTATCGATTAAAATTACAATATGCAAAGAACAAAAGGAAAACAAAAGATCGACAATGCAACCGTGTAAACTGGACACGGTTCCCAAAGCAAAAACAGGCCGTGACACTAAAAAAAATGCCGAGACCTAAAAGGCCACACGGTCTATCAAATTTTTATACAAAAATTATCGATTTGATAAAAACCAATTGCGATATCACCTAATCCGTATAGAAATGAATTTGCAATTGATAGATCTTTAACATATTACAATGAATATCGATTACAAAATAATATGCAAAGATCAAAATCGAAAACAAAAAGAAAACAAGGCACGGAATTCATGGCAGCCGTGCCAAAAAAAATAAAAAACCGTGCAAAAAAAAATTTTTAGCCGTGTGGTTTTGAGCAACAAAAAAATTATCGATCCATTTCGTTTGATGAAAATCACATAGAAAAATTTACGTGGCCTCGCTCTGATACCACTTGAAGGGTAATATCCGTATAAAACCCAATAAAATTAGGACTATAACGCAAATTTTATATGCAATTTATTGTCATAAACGAAAAACAACAATGAAACGATAAAGATTAAGTATTAACCTCCGGTCCTAGTGCAATTCGGCAATGAGAGATCAAAGTAGATCTCCTCCTAATTGTTGCACCCAAGATCGTCCGAAAAATGCCCTTGTGCTAGAATGTATCCTCTAATTGCCTTGCAATATTGAGAGGATTGTTATGTGAGTTTTCTTTTAGATGTGAGATCTAAAGTTTTGAGAGAAATGTTTCTCAAAACCCTAATTGTTTTCTCAAAATGAATGATTAGGGCAAAAAGGAGAGAAAGCTCTCCTTTTGTGCTTGGTTCGGCCGTGAGCTTCCAAATGGGGAGAGTGGGCTTTCCACTTTCTCTTATTTTTAACTCATGGTACGACCCGAAATACGCTAAATGTATATGACACGGTTTTATCATAAATCGTCATCGGTTATCGGTTATTAAAGCATCAACTAATAACACGGATTAGTTGAAGTGTTAATACATGTCCGACAAAGACGATATTGTATAATTAATTCAATATACATTAATTAAATATAATCGTTAATATTTAATTTACGAATTAACCGCTTAATTCGTCTTAGCCATTTTTATTTAATCCGTATTAAATAAAATATCTCAACATCACATTTTAACTAATTATTAGTCAAATAACTCGGACTAACTAGTTAGTCAATTTGGCATCAATATGACTGTATTTTCATACCGTCACATCTCTCAAACGTATCCTATAGGTGTGACTTTTAGGGACCAGTTGATCACCGCCATCTGTATGACAATAACGTCAAACTTATCTAGCAAGCCAACCGTTATTGATAAACGTGGACCAACTGATAATGATACAAAAGTATACCCTTTGATCCTTTTAGAGATTTATAAGTCCTTGCACTAACTGTAAAGAACACCAGCCCCAACAAGTTTCGCCGCAAATGGGCAATCCTAAGGCTATTTTCGAAGCAATTTACGACACAGTTGTGAAACCGTCACAATTTCTACTCAAATGATCAATACTCGATGAAAATCCGAAAAGAACACATGGTTATGTTCCTCATACTACCAATTATCTATTTATAAGGTCAATTTTGCAAGGCAAGCTCATTTGGGGGAAAAGCCCCAAATTTTTGACATTTAGGGTTGAAAACCCTAAATTTGTCGATCCAAATCAAGAAAATATAGAAGTTTAATGCAGGAATAAGACACATACCTCGATTAGTCATTGAAAATTCAAGATTTTGATCAAATTTTGACGGAAAATGGTTGTAATTTGAGAGTGTTTTGCGAGTTTGTGTTTCGTGTTTATGAACCAAACATGTAACACCCCCATATACCGAGGAGCCTTAACCACACCTTCCTTAGCATATAAGGACATTACCATCTCGGTTTCACGAGGGGAGTGATCATCAAAGGTCAATAATAGAACATTTATAATTATATTACAAGTGTTACAACCAATCAACCAATAAAGTAAAGACACAACTCGTCGGCTACACACTGCCTCTATCAGGACTCGTGACGACTCATCCCTGCCAGGACTCCAGCTATCAACCACATCAACACCTGCTAAGACTGACTGCTCACCATAAGGGATCACGGAAGACACAGAAACAAACAAGACAACCACAGAAGGTCAGTAACTGAGACAAGACACAACACTACCCGACAACAATTGACAACACAATACAAAACACAACCAGTCACACACAATCATGCCCACTCCAATCAACCTCCGTCACCGACTGTCCACTGGACTAGTCGTGCCAGTTGGGGGACCGCAGCCGTTCCCACCTAAGCCCCGCTCATCATACCGAGCGATAACCCTGTCTCATTAATGTGCACATCCCCTCCCGTGGCGGGTTCCGAGGAGGGCAAAACTAGGGCGTGAAGCCACACCCGCAAGTGACTCCACTCAGCCGAGGACGCACCTCGAGAACCACAGACAATCAATCACAAACAGCTGTATCACAACAACAACAACAACCACAACGATAAACAATAACCGCAACAACGACAACAATAATCAACAACATTAACTGACACTCTAACAACCAATAGACACTGAGTAGGCGAACCTACCTTTAAGCGACTGCAATGATTCCATGCTCATACACGCAATTCCCATCAATAAAGCAACACCTACATACGTAATACAATCATCTATCACTATCAATCTAACCCTAACTGAAAAGACAAAGACATGATGATGATGGCGACATACCAACATGAGGAAACTTGGCAAAGGACCGCTACCCGACTCAAGCTATGCACTCCTAAGGCACAAGGACATTCAAAGGCTCCTATGGAAGGTATATGGTGAATGAAAGAGGAAAGGACGACATTTAGGTTTAGGAGAAAGAGGCGGAAATGATTTGCGGTTTTAAGAAAACCCGATTATAAACCCTCGCTGAAAAGACGCTACTCGATCGAGTAACTAACTTACTCGATCGAGTGGCACCCTACTCGATCGAATACCCAAGCTACTCGATCGAGTAGCCTCTACTCTATCGAGTACCACCCACAACTCAAGGTACGAGGTAACTTGGCACGCATTCCTAAGAACTGTTACTGCTCCCAAGGTTGGTCAACGCCGGTCAACGGGTCCCTAAAAGGGCGGGTATTACAGTCTTCCCCCCTTAAAAAGAACTTCGTCCCCGAAGTTCAACTCATCTATCCCAAAGCACAAGACACGGAAATAAGACGACATCACTACTCTTCCGATATAGGTCGCTACTCCCCAGAAATACAATCCCCCTTGTCATCATCATCAACTGTCTAACACGCTGTATAGATCAACTTCTACAAGCTACCACTTGAACTACCAACCTCGCAACATGGACCAACACAACCAACGATTACCCTGCTGCTCACAACTCCTAGTCATTCACTACGAGATTACATATTCACTAGCGCACAACCATTAACACAAAACGTGTCATACTAACACAACTATGTTACTCAACGATATGATTTGATTCCAACGCAGAACATCATAACTATCTTTCCATGTCCGCCTTTTTAAAGCACATTATTCAATTTTGACTTCAACATACAAATTACCCAACAAACAAGTGAAAACAATTATAGTTTCGTGCAAGGAATGTAACCGAAATAATATGAAACATTATAAACAAACAAGAAAATAATTGCAATATCGACCTTTTTATTTCGCGACATTACTCTTCCCCTCTAAAAGGAACTTCGTCCCCGAAGTTCACCACCGAATTACTACTCACATAACTTAAAACTTACCTCTTAACATGTACTCAACACATATGATTCGTTATTGACATTACTCATTAAGCATACAACATTAATTCATAAGATCATTTGCAACTTTATTCGAATAATTAGTCATAGACATGCATGTATGAATGTGTCAATTGTATATGGGAGATATGCTAACTCCGTGAAATATAACGAGTCTTTTCGATAGAATGGGTTATTGAAGATATATAAAAGTAGATAATAAAAGTAACTATTAATTTCACTATCCGCCACCAATCCGCATTGAAAACCCAAGCACGACCCCCAACAAATCAAATTAACGGTTCAAACATATTACTAATCATCACTAACCACGTTAAACACCAAAACACGCAATGATATTAACATTTAAAACAATTTTAAACAACGAAATGTTCTTGTAACAGTGTTATTCGATCGAGTATGGAAGGGTACTCGATCGAGTGCCAGCTACTCGATCGAGTGCCAACTACTCGATCGAGTGTCTTGGCAACTAGATCGAGTAGCCTGAGATCAGAATGATCCCTACACTGTACACCTGCAGCTACTCGACCGAGTAAGGGGCACTCTATCGAGTAGCCACATGTCATATGCTACTCCGAAATACCTGATATGTCACAAGGTAAATAACTATATATATATATATATATATATATATATATATATATATATATATATATATATATATATATATATATATATATATATATATATATATATATATATATATATATATATATATATATATATATATATATATATATATATATAACGTCTCATAATCGTGAGTCGGGTCAACAATCCGACCCCAAAATCCTGCAAACAAGTTCAAACCAAGGAAATTCGGCCTTATGGCCATCCATACAAACCAAATGTAAAAGTACTAACTAAAAACGACTACTACCATCCAACACAACAAAACTGTAAACAAATAGAAGGAAAAGGAGTATCACTCCTGCTGCTGCTGCTGATCACCCATCATCTCATCTCCATCACCACCCGAGGTACCTGCCCCTGCATTCCCCTGACCCGCACCAATCCCTGCTCCATCTCCTGGACTCTAATACCACGGGGTCAAGCCACCAAAAGCAAGGGACTGTGGTGTCCCCCATGCTGCCATATCCACTCCATAGGAGTGGAAAACTCTAGTATAGTCCCCCAACTCCGCTCCACCACACTGAATGTGGTCCCTCGGTCCTAATACCCTGAGTGTAAGCCATCTCATGTAGGTTCCGGAGTGTCAAGGTAGACGACACTCTCTCTGCCAAGTAGCTCAAACGCGTCTTTGGGGTATCGAGGTAGGGGTAACAAGGAAAAGGGTGCTGTGGTGGTGCTGCTGGCTGTGGTCGGGTCTCAGCTATCCTCTCCCTCACACGACGAGGTCCTCTCCCCAACCTAGGCCTATCCTCCGCCGCTTTCACGTTCTCCTCTTTCTTCGGCTCGGGCATCACCTGAAGGATCGTGTCATCAATGAGGTACGTCTGACGCGGCCGGGGTACATCATCATCCTCCTCCTCCTCCTCCTCATCGGAGTCAACAACAACCACAACTGGGTCTAAAGGCTCTGTCGGTGGGAGGTGCTCTGGAGCCGGTATCCTCATCCAGCTCATACCCCACACTCTCCAAGCTAGGCTACCATCAGCTAAAGTTCTCAACTATTTAAGGTCGAGGTATTAGTCTCTGTCCATGGTAGGCACCGGTGTGGCTAGGGGAACGTACTCAGAAGAAGCCTCAAAGGAGGCTAGCTTTTCAGCTAGCCGAGTGGCAATAGCACCACAACTCAAGTACCGAGTGGTAGAAGTAGCCATCAAGTCAAGGCTAGCACAAACCATGGCGGGAGCATTGAAGACCACCCTCTCAGTCCGCTCCGGGTTAAGATAGGACATCAAAAGCAACAACTCATGATTGTTCAACTTACTCATATCCGGCCTCTCATAAAGAAGATTCGATATAGAACGGAGAAAGATCCTCAAAGTGACATGTTGAACATCATTGATCAACATGTTGCCGGCGGAGGAAGCTGATTTCCCAGAAAGACAAGGCATAAGGCGGCAAACCCCGCACTCAGATGGAATCTCGCTGATGGAAACCTTGGGAGGCTTAGCCAACCCAAGGTGAGAAGCAAAGAGGTCCATGGTCAACACGAAACTCGTGTTCATAAGACGGAACTCAACAGATCGACCAGCCGACTCATATTTAAACGAGCTCATAAACTTCAAAGTCAGAAAAGGATAGGAATGCTTCCTTAAACGATATAGCCCCGTGAACCCCAAGGTCTCAAAAATATGACGGACATCCGTCTCAATCCCCAGGTCATCAAGAAGTGTGGTCTCCACACAATGGGTGGGTCTCATCTTGCGTTTCTACAATTCTACAAATCTCTCCCTCTGTTTAAAGTCAAGAAAGACCACCGAAGGGTACTCGGGTACAGACGGTACTACGGACCCGCTACCCTCCCCAATTTCGGGCTGAGAAGCCCTCCCCCTTTTACTTTGGCGGGTTCCCAGGTTTAGTCTCGACATCTGTTTAAGCATACAATTTAAACATATTTGCGTTGGTACTTGAACATGTAATTTGCACAAATTGAACATTGAATAGTCATCTAGGTACACACTTTCACCAACCAATTACCAATTTTGATATAGACTCTCAATCTTGTTGTGGCTCAGACGATCTCTACAGCTTATGAAAATTTCAGCATAGATAACATGGATTATTTAATTACTACAACTGTCAACATATAGCTTGAATACAACTTCATATGTACTTTAAAACATGTGAAACATTCATGTGCGCTCATAGAAAGGGCAACTAAGTGCACACCATTACAAGCAATCAACATTATGAGCAAACTTCTCAATTCTAATAGTCAGACGGTCTCTACAGCTGTAACAATTTTAACATATTTAGCAAGAATTAACATCACTGCTACTATACCAAAGGTGTAACTCTTAAATATATGTTCATATTCAACACAAAATTTCAATTATAGAAAACGAATTTCAAATTGGGGAACTTTTAAGACGGAGTTTTAAGGTAGATTTTAAGGTGAGAGTCACAAAATTGAACTTCCAATATGATATATGCAACATATACTACTCAATTTTGTCATCCAGCATGTAGAAAACACCCAAAAATCAATTTGATTTCACAAACCCTAGGAAACGTCGCCCCTAATTTTGCAATTTCTAGTCATTTTTAGCACAATACACATCAACAATCATGAAAGGGAAGCATGTGAATCATATTACATCAATTACAAGCAACTTTTCATTCAAATAAATTGAAATTTCAGATTATTCTACCATTCCTATTATTTCTAAGTGATGAAAACATGTAATTAGGGAAGAAATTCATACCTTGTTCAAATAGGAAGTGAAAGAATGAATTAAAGCAAGGAAAACTACCCAAATTAATCACCACACACACAAAGATATAAGAGTTCTTGAGAGGTTTAGGAGGCAAGGGTTTCGAATTAGGAAGAAAGAATAAGAAGAATGAGAAAGAATAAGGGTTTTATGAAACCCGCGGAAGCTGTTGTACTGTAGCCTACTCGATCGAGTGCCAATGAAGAGTCTATTGATCCGAAATACTCAAGAGAGGGGGGGGGGGGGGGTGAATTGAGGATTTAAAACTTTTGAAAGCTTTTTCGATTATGTATGTATAATTAATTATTTAAAGTTTATTGATTAAACTTTAACTAATTAACTAATTAACGAATTAAAAGCAAAGCAAATAAACGAAAGAAAGAGAGACACACGGATTTTTGAAGTGGTTCGGTTTCACAAGTCGAAACCTACGTCCACTATTCTCGATTAATAAATTTAGTATCTTTCTCCGGATTACAAATTTACTAACCCAACTCGGGCAACTAACTCTAGCTGTAACTCAATGAGTACCATTAAATACTCGAGTGACTAACTTACGCTAATAAGAAAGCACTAATGATTCTACTAAAAGTTCACGTTAATGAACGAGTAAGAAATCAATTAAGTACTATTATCTTATAACGATAACAATAAGAACGAATGCACAAGTTTATAATTCACACGACCCTTTTTTTAAAATAAACAAAACGGTTTTCTTTCTTTAAAACACGTTTTTTGTTTTGTGAAAATATATGAAAGTTATGCTCAAAGGTTTTAACTTTAATGATGTAAAGTATGGAGTATTTATAGTAAAAGAGGAGCAAGGGTTTAGGTTTAGCAAAAACTCTAAGTGTCGTGGAAGTCTTGTAAAGCAAGAAAGAATTAGGTTAAATCTTTCCTTAATTCTTTTCCAAGACTTATCTTAATAAATAATATTTTCCTATCTTAACAACTCACCAATATTTTGGAGATTAGGAAATATAATATAAGGAGATAAAGAAATCTCTAACAAATATTATCCTAATACCTTAACCCTTATCCAAGCAAAGACTTATTGTGCAAGAAGGAAATTACTATTCACATTTTACTATTCACGTTTTACTATTCACATCACTATTCATCCCTAATCTTTTTATAAGATAGAAAGGAATAAATCACATAATAAAGAGATAACAAATCTCTAATCAAATATTATTTTAAATATTTACTCAATCGTTTCCTTCTATCTTTACAAAAATAATATCTTATAAGTTAGGAAAGAATAAATCAAATTAATATAAAAGAGATATTAGATCTCTAATCAAATATTATAAAAATTTACACAAAACTCTAACTTGTACAAAGAGTAACCGTGTATGAGAAAGAAATGGCTCATAAGCCCAATCCTCTTTCACGAAAACCCTAGGTAAGATAAATTAGGTTTAGGGTATTTTAGAGTATGTAGAAACTAGAAACCCTAATTAGCAAGATGCCTCAACTCATAAGTTGATTCAAATATAATTACTAATTATAAGCTCATAGTAAAACCATACTCAATATTAAAAGCAGTTCCCTTGTAAAATAAATACTTTTACTAAAACATTTAAAACGGTTTTCCAAAACTAATTTAAAAACTATTTTGTCGTGTGTTTTATAAACTTCACATCTCAATGTTATAGTGGAAGAGCTATAACATTGAGCTCTTTAAGAAGTAATGTTATGGCTGTGAAGCTATAACTTTACCAATTTAAGAAGCGCATTCTTACGTTACCATTACGAGATAATCACCTGCGCTATACTAATCTTCGTTAAGAGATCTTCGAGTGTAGGCTACTTCATCATCCAAGCTTGATCAATCTTTAGATGAGCTATATCTTCTCATGTCACTTGAATAACTCTTTCACTAGCTATCTTGTAATATCTCGATCCGTGATTGAGGGCTTGATCACAATATGTTCTTGTATACTTCCACCACAATTCTTTAATGCTTGCGATTAGTAAGTACAATCTAAAAGACTAAACAAACAATTACACGCAACGAGTATATAGAATATAAAGCACTCTTGACATCATCAAAACATAAACATATATATCTATATGGTTCAACAATTCCCCTTTTTGATGATGGCAAGTCTCCTAAAATTGTGACTAAGTATATAGTTGCCCCTCAATATAATACCGTCATCTTTATAGATAAAGATCAACGCAAGATCAAACAATTATATACAAAGTATAGCAACTAAGGACCTTAAGAGATTAAAGGTCTTGAAAAGGAGTGAGCTTAGGCAAACACTTAATCATGGTTATTTCTTCCCCCTCTTAACATCATCGAAAAGACGAGAACAGACATAAAACGACTAGAATAATATCAACCGAGGCAAGAAATATTAATCAAAGCAAATATTATAGAATAAGAACGATTTCAACATAAGCAAGCTCTAAATATAAAGTGTGTAATACAAACCAAGATGAATAGAGATTTTGTAGGAGAGAAGAAAATTAGTCACTCACCTAACTACGACCTACAAAAGCATGCATGCAATCTAACATGATAGACATCTCTAGCAACCGTATATATACACTCCAACCAATCGAGATCAAAAACACATGCCGAGGACTTACATATGAATGTGAGGTGAGGTAATTGGGTAAGAAGGGGCAAAATAATTTGGATATGTGGAGGTAAACGCCAAGCTAGCACCGATCACAACCAAAAGTAACCATATTCCACTTTCCAACCCAACATTAAAGATGATGTACCATGCTAAGTACGGCACATACTCACTCACATCAAAAAGTACTTCTCCTCAAGTAATATGGAAATGAATAAGAATAGGAGTAATAAGAGATTTCTACTTTTCCATCTTTTATAATAACATTTTTCTCTTTTTTTCGTATATATTTTTACATTTCATTTTTTTATTTCATCTTTTTCGTCCTTCCTTCCAATATTCATCACAACACAAACCAAATCGATCACAACAAGATTTCCAAATATACCAACAAGACTAGCTTGACAAGGGTAGGCCATATGGAAATGTAGTTGAGTAAATAGGTCAAAACAAGACAAATTTGGCTAATGTGAGGTTAATAGGTAAAACGTAAAGGAAGGGTCGCCTCTCCACATGTGTAACAACCACAAACCCGAGTGTATACAGGTAATAAGAGACAAATTTCATGCTTATGCAATTTGATGTTATATGACATGTAAGGAGTACTACTCACATCCTAAATGAAACCAATCATGAATGTCATTGGTTTATGAAGCTCTAAATCTTAGAATGTATATGTGATGAACAAGAGTTATGGTTTGTATACAACAAAAAATATAAGAGAGTAGCAAATGGAATATTCTCATAAGATAATAAAATACTATACATGAATATACTTGCAACGGAAAATACGAACACAGTCATACAATCTCGTCAAATCTAGTCAGTCATACGGGAAATAAAATATTTATGACAAGTTTAGTTGCCACCAATTAAACAAATTTCCAACCGTAAAATCTCAAAACGTTCTCTAGCCAATGCTTTGGTAAAAATGTCAGCCCATTGTTTTTCAGTACTACAAAATTCGAGTTTTATATTCCCCTTCTCAACATGGTCTCGAATAAAATGGTGTGTAATTTCAATGTGTTTAGTATGTGAATGTTGTGCGGGATTCTTAGAAATAATTATTGCACTAGTATTATCACATAAAATAGGAATACATCCTACGTCAACACCATAATCAAGTAATTGTTGCTTAAGCCATAAAAGTTGAGTACATACCAGTCCTGCAGCAATATATTCGGCTTCAGCAGTTGAGAGAGAAATCGAATTTTCTTTCTTCGAACCCCACGTGATGATACACGGTCCGACAAATGTGGCGACACCCGACGTACGTTTTCTGTCTAGAGAACATCCTGCGTAGTCGGCATCAGAATAACCGACTAAATCAAAATTACACTCCATTGGATACCATAGGTATAAGTTGTCCGTTCCAATTAAATATCGTAAAATTCGTTTTACGGCCGTCATATGCAATTCTTTGGGAGATGATTGATATCTCGCACAAACGCATATGCTAAACATAATATCGGGTCTACTTGCGGTCAAATATAACAGTGACCCAATCATTCCACGGTAAGTAGTTTCATCAACTGATTTACCGTTTTCATCCAATGTCAATTTCTTGTTCTCGACCATTGGAGTAGGCATAGCATGTGAATTTTCCATTCCGAATTTCCGAATCAACTCCTTGATATATTTCTGTTGATGGATTTTAATGCCTTCATCAGTTTGTTGTATTTGCAGACCTAGGAAGAATTTCAATTCTCCCATCATACTCATTTCGAACTTGGAAGTCATCAACTCAGAAAAATATTTGCATAGGCTTATGTTGGTCGATCCAAAGATAATATCATCGACGTATATTTGAACAACCAAAAGGTCAGAACCCTCAGTTTTTAGAAATAGGGTTTTGTCGACGGATCCTCTACTGAATCAACTGTTAAGTATAAACTTAGATAATCGATCGTACCAAGCCCTAGGTGCTTGCTTTAATCCGTATAGGGCTTTATCTAATTTGAATACGTAATCCTCAAATTTGATATTCTTAAAACCAGGGGGCTGTTCAACGAAGACTTCCTCTTGTAACTAACCGTTTAAGAATGCCGTCTTGACATCCATCTGGAAGAGCTTCATTCCCTTGTGTGCGGCGAATGCTATCAGAAGTTTAATAGCTTCAAGGCGAGCAACAGGTGCGAAAGTCTCGTCATAATCTATTCCTTCTTGTTGATTATACCCTTGGACCACCATTGTGGTTTTGTTTCTGACAATGACTCCGGCATCATCTAGTTTGTTCCTGAAGACCAACCTAGTTCCAATGACTGAACGATCTTTTGGTCTAGGAACTAAATGCCAAACCTTGTTTCTTTCGAACTGTTGTAGCTCTTCTTGCATAGGTATAATCCAATCTGATTCAGTAAGAGCTTCATTGATGTTCTTTGGTTCGATCATGGATATGAAAGAGTAGAAAGAGAAGAAGTTGTTTAAGGAACGTCTTCTTTGAACACCCTTCTTAATATTCCCAAGAATATTATCCATGGGGTGTGAGCTCTTTTATTTCCACTTTGTTGAAGTGCTTGGTTCTTCATTGTTATTTGAGCTTGATCTGACTTCACTCGGTTCGGAATTAGAGGAAGTTCCCCCTGAATCCAATCCGGGTGTTGTATTAGAGCCGGTTATAACCTCGGACTCTACACCTTGATTTGGATTCAATGTTATAGTAACATCATCTATAACATTGGTTTGGGAGTTCTTGTCTTGAGTCAAAGTTATATTTTCATCAACTATAACTTTGTTTTTCTCCTTTTTATCTTTTGAGGAACGATCAAGTTCATCATTCGTTCCCTCAATCTCATTATCCTCCAATTCCAATTCCGGGGGATCGTCTCTTGAAAGACGAAAGTCGGGTTCATCCAAGTCTTCTTCATCATCCTGTAAAGGCTTTTCAAACACGTTATCTTCATCAAAAATAACGTGAACACTTTCTTCAATACAAAGAGTTCTTTTATTGAAGACTTTGTAAGCCTTGCTATGATCTGAGTATCCTATGAAAATCGCTTCATCACTCCTAGAGTTAAACATACTTAACCGGTTTTTACCGTTATTGTGTACAAAACATTTACTCCCAAAACAACGAAGAAGGGAGATATTAGGTTTTCGACCTCTAAGGAGTTCGTAGGGGGTTTTCTTAAGAATAGGTCGGATCATAGCACGATTATGGATGTAGCAAGAAGTACTAATGGCTTCAGCCCAAAAGTTACGAGGTAAACCACTACACAAAAGCATTGTACGTGCCATATCTTCTAAAGTTCTATTCATACGTTCAACGACACCGTTTTGTTGAGGAGTTCTTGGTGCAGAAAAATTATGCCCTACACCATTAACTCTACAATATTCTATGAAAACTTGATTGTCAAACTGGTCGGACTATGTCTTTTCGGTAACTTGTCGTTAGGAGCACCTAGACCAAAACATAATTTATAACTTCACCAACAACTCTACAATTAGTAAAGAGGCAAGTAAAGGTCGGATCCCAAGAGACGGGAATTGAGATGAGATTTCTATTGCAACTAGTGGTGTCTTAGGGGGTGTCACAATTGGGGTTGATGTAGAAGATCACTAAACTAAATAGCAATGAAATTAAACAAGCAAGATGAATTAAAAGGGATGTAAACAATTGATAAAAAGCACTAGGGTGTCATGGGGTCATAGGGGATTCATGGGAACTGATCATACAAACATGTTCTCAAATTATAAGCAAGCAATTATTACTGTGATGGATCGAGTTGGTTTATATCTTACAATCCTAGGAAAGTTTGGGTCCCGGAGCCGAATCAATTAGATTGTACAACACCTACAAGTCGACTTAGTCTTCCCTACTCAACAACATGCATGGTCTAATGAGACTCGAGTTTGTTTATGTCTTACAAGTCTCATTGAAAAGATAGGTGATGGGTAAACAATGCAAAGATTCATAGGCTCACATTTCATCAAACATAACATGTGCATGAGTTGAGATCACAACAAGCAAGCAAATAAACTATGAAAGCATATTAATTTAAGCATGAATCATTCCCCATGTTGGTTTCCCCTAATTACCCATTAACCCTAGCTAAGGAACTACTCACTCATTATCATGTTGAACATGCTAGCAAGGTTGTCAATCATACCAACAAAGTGAAACATGATGAATAAATAAAAGTGATTAACAATAATTAAAGAGGGATTAAGAGAACTACTAATGATTCCAATAATAAAGCAAAGAATAAAAGAAGTACTTGATGCTTGATTGAGAGGTTGTCAATCTCCCAATAATAACCCAAATAATCTTCAATTACCCAAAATAAAGGATGAACAAAAGAGAGATTAAGGAAATAAAACTTGTATTAAAACTTGATTAATTGTTGATTACAAGATTAAAGAGAAATTTGATTGATATTAACTACACTAAAGATTGCTAAGAAGAACATGCTCTTCTAATTAGACTAATGGGGTATTTATAGTGGGGATTAAGTGGATGAATTAGGGTTAACTAAGGGCTTAAATGATGATTAAGTCCCTACTTAAGGAAACGTCGGTCTTTTTGGAAAGACTCCGGTCTCTAGGGAGACTCCGGTCTCTAAAAAAGATGTGCATCCTTCCTTGAAGCTTGAAGAAGACGAAATGGGTCTGCCTGGGAATCCGGGCGTCTTTAGCACGGGACGGGCGGATTCGGTGGTTTATGCCCGACCGTCTTGTGGAGAAGACGGGCATCTTCTGGAGCTGCTGCCCGGGCGTCTTGGAGTGAAGACGCACGGATTATGGTTGTAGAGACGGGCGTCTTCTAGGGAAGACGCACGGATTGTTGTGCAGTCTCGTTTCTTCTTTTTTTCTTCCTTTTTCTTCATAAGATCCTTGGGGATTTCCTCGGGGATGCAATGATCTTTTCTCATCATTGCCCATCTACTATAGTATGTACAAAGGCCTTCTAATCTTGTCTCTCCTTGATGCTTGGTCATTGAATTCAATCAATTTAGTCTCGTTTTTCTATGAAAATGCAAGGTTTGCACTCCTTTCCTACCAAGGGATCAAAACCTCAAAGAATATGCAAAACAAAGGACTAAAGGCAATAAATGACCCAAATATGCACTAAAAAGCATGGGAACAAGGCTAATTCGGGGACTAAATAGGCTCTAATTATGGTCACATCAAATATCCCCTAACCGAACCTTTGCTCGTCCCGAGTAAAGAGGTGACAAAGACTAGGACCATTATTTAAACTAACCTAATAACATAGCCGATATGAGACAATTAGCGGGTCTCACTCCGCCCCTTCAACTCACAACAAGACAACCATGAGGTAGGATGCCTTCTTGCAAGGCAAGGTGGGTCTTGCCAAAATGGCGACACATCCAAACATTAAGCACACAAAATCAAATAATGGATGCATCTACAAAAGAATAGCCACTTTCCTCATCTAAGTGGCAGAAATTATCTACAAGGGAAGCAATTCAAGGGTACACACTCCTTCATAGATGCAATTTATTCAAACTACTAAGCCTAGAAGGATACCAATAAATCACCTCCAAGTTGTGTCAAGCTAGGGTACCTTTGTCCTCAATTGTTAAATGCTTTTGTCAAGAATAGACTCCCTATGGTGTTAGAAACACTGGAGGATCGCGGAATTCCCCCTCTTACCTAAACAAGTAGAAGGGTCGTCATCTCTCTACCATGCACAAAAATGGATACGATGGATAAAGGGATCGATAGATATTTGAGTTTCACTTTGGGAGTTGCTTTTGTTTTTGTTTTTCCCCCCAATTTTTTTGTGGCATATAACATTTGAGAACACTTTCTTTGCCATTTCTTTTTGATTTTTGGCATTTCAACACTTGACAACCTTTTTCATTTCTTTTTTGAACATTCTCAAAGTCACCCCATATGTAGTGAGGGTGGCTTATATTTGAAGCTTTAGGAGTTCTATTTTTGCTCCTCTTTTCATTTGATGCATTTTGCAAACTTTCTTTCACTTTTCATTTCATTGAACTCAAATTGATTTCTTTTTGTGCCCATTCCCTTTGATGACAAAAATGTGGTAGAACATGGATGATGGATGGATGCATGGTTTCAAGGGTCACCTTGGAATAAACGGTAGCCAAGGAGTTATCAAACCACAAGGTACTCTTGACTAGGCCTTAATCCATGGGTCAAAGGATACTAGCATGACACATCCTGGGGTGTTTTACAAGTATTCTAACAAGCAAAGTCTTAAGAAGAAAAAACATCTACTAGGGCCTATATACACTTGTCAAACTTCCCAAGTAGACGGTTTCGCAAAATCTTTCTAACATGCAAACTACATGCCATGATGCAACTAGCATATAAATATCTTAATGCAAATGATTCTAACAACTAATATGACATATACACTAAATGAAAGTCCTAATTTCACATTGTTATACCGCATCAATCAAAATAAAGCCACATAGTCATTACCATAAAGAGGAAAATGGAGATTGGAAAGATCATACCATGCGGTCTTCAATATCCTCATGTCTCGGATGTGGCGTAGTCGATCAATGTGAACAAGGATAAAACAAACACAATATATACAACAATATATACATGACTACTCTACAAAGGAGATGAACTTGTTTTTGGGTTTTCAGTTTTTCAAATTTTTATGGTTTTTCGAAATTTTTCAATTTTTTTGGATTTTTGAATAAAAGTTAAGTTAGAATTCCCCATCCCCACACTAATATGGGCATTGTCCTCAATGGCCACAATGATGGGAAATCATGCAAGCATGATGCATGAATTCTACTCTAAATGCAAGCTACACTAATCTACACTATATGATGCATGGGTTTTTGTTTCTGACGGAGAGCGTAATTTAGATTACCTCCCGTTGCGTATGCATGTACTTCCCCAAACCGAGTTAGACATTATTTCTAATGTCCTAAGGTTGGGTGTAGTTCATGCACACAAGATGCAATGCATGAAACTAAATTTGTCATTTTGGATTTTCAAAAGGTGGGAACAATGAAATAAGAACACCTCAATGGGGCCGAGGTGTTAGTCCTCTATGTTGCTAGGACTACTCCAACCATGATCAAGATAAAGTAAAATAAAACAAAGAAAGAAGTAAGCAAACCTCAAGAGGGTAGGAGCCTCCAAAGGTTGATAGTCTTCCATCATATCATCATTATCATCATCTTCCTCAATAGAAGTGGACTCATCACCACTTCCCTCTTCACTTTCTTGTTAACTTTGTTCATAATCCTCTTCTTCTTCACTAGCCTCTTCATCAATGCTATCAACAACCGCATCACCGACAACCTCATCGTCACCCGGACTCTCACCCCTAGATGCACTCGGAAAAAAGACTTCCCTATCCGCCCAACTAGGCAAAGGACATGAAGGATCAAGTAGTCCTTGCCTAGCTAAATGAAGAAGGGGTGGATATTGGGCTAATTAAGCATCTTCCCAATCCTTAAAAGCTTGCTTGTGCATCTCTTGCATAAGAAGAGTCATATAATCTTTGCTTGCTTCAACACTTTCGGGTTTGAACTCTTGGTACTTGAAAGGATAGGGTGGTGTGACAATGGAAGAGGAGGGCATTTCAACTTCATCCCTTTGTTGTTGGATAATGTATTCGGCTTCTTTTGAGAGGGGAAGGAGGTAGTTGGTCCGATGGACACTCAAACGAAAAATCTTAGAAGGCAAAGTAAAAGATCTAGCCTCATTGGGGAGCCACCCATACTTGGTGTCAAGAGGGTTATGAGTGACCCACTTGTACTTGTTAATCATAGCATCCATATCAATGAGATGACCCCCCTTTTTCGCCACATACTTGCTATCCTTGTTGAAGTTCGGATCAAAGTACTTAGCTAAAAGAGTGACTAGACCTCCATTCACAATAACGGTGGTACCTTGCTTCCCACAATCAACATTTAGCCATCTATCCACCAAAAGCCTTAGAAAATTTAAAGGCTTGGTGAATTCCCTTCCAATGTTTAAGGCCGACTTAAGAAGAACACAATCGAGCTTGGTAAAGTGGTTGGTGTCTTTTATTGCAATGATGGTATTCCCTATGACCTTATGCCATACTCTAATGCCCGGATGGTGGACTAATAGAGTGCGACTAGCATGATAGTTCTCAAATTTCCTTCCGGAAATCGCCTCCCAAAGAGGAGCGGGGTCATACTTTCCGGGATTCTTGAAAAAACTATGTGAATCACTAAGACCCAATGCTTTACCCAATTCCTCAAAGGTGATGCGCCTACTCACATTAGCTAGGCGGAACTCGATGTTTTCCATAGTCTCTACCTTTGTAACTTTCAAAGAACTCAAGAATTCTAAGGTAAGGGAAGGGTATGTCAATTCTTTTGTAGCAAACAATTTGCCCAACCCCATGGCTTCAAAGAAGGCTTTAGTTTGCTCAAGGATGCCCAACTTATCTAAGGCATCTTCACAAATAAACTTGGTGGATAGAAAGGATTTTCTAGGATACTTGGTAAATGTTTCCCTATGGGAGTTAGAGATGAAAATTACCTCCGGATAGTTCGAAAGTTGAGCAATTTCCGGAGTTGTTGAAGCTGTTGCTTCCAAGGGAGGTTGTTGTTGTTGCACTTCCAAGTTTGAGTTAGCTATTACCATAGCCAATGAGGCTTTCTTTGCTTGAAGACTCTTTTGTCTTCTTGATAGTGCCTTTGCCTTAGGTGCCTTTGTTGCTCCTTTTGTCCTTGCCATTGATGATTTAACCAAGAAAATAGTGAAAATCTTTAAAGAAGAAATATACCCAAATCGATTTTAAGATGAAAGGCTTTGCCTTTATAATTTCAAAAATCGACTCAAAGGTTGAAGATTTTGGTGCTTGGTTTGATTTTTGTTGAAAGAGGAGTGATTAATTTTTGTTAGAAGGATGTTTTTATTTGATTTTGATGAATGTGGTTGAGGAAATCTTGTTTTGGTGATGAAGAGGATGAGGGTTTTGAGTTTTGGGGTTTATGGGTAGTGTTTTGAATGAAGGAATGAAGAAATGAATGGGGGATGGGGTTTACAAAAGACCCGAAAAATTTTGAATTGCAGGGGGAAGACGGGCGTCTTTCCTTAGGGACGCTCGGATTCTGCCTGTTTTGGCTTCAGAGTTCTCGCCTAAAGACGGGCGTCTTTCAGTAAAGACGCTCGGATTGTTCAACTGCGGAAGAGGCGTCTTTCACTGAAGACGGGCGGATTCCTTTCCAGTGAATTTTCTTGCTTTTCTCAGCCAAAAAGACGGGCGTCTTTCCTTTCAGGACGGGCGTCTTTCTGAGGACGGGCGTCTTCTCTTGCAGGACGCTCGGATTTGTTAACAGTCCCAAAATTTCAAAAATTCAGCTCAGAAGGACGGGCGGCTTTTGACAAATACGCCCGGGTTGCCTGAAGACGGGCGGATTCCCTAGAAAACGCTCGGATTCTGCCCCTTTTACCCGGATTCAGTTCCATCCGTGTACTTGCATATCTCTCGTCATTTTTCATTCTTCAAAATCCCGTGTTCTTCATTGTGGGGGCACTACTAAGGCATGAATAACCTAGGCAATTGCTATCCCCACACTAAGCTAAAGCACTACACATCAATTGAATCATTAGTCCCTCCCTCACTTCTCTCAAAAATGATAATTATCTTGATCAAAGCATAAAAATCCAAGAATGACAAAAATGCAATGTAAGAATTAAAATGCGAGTTAGGGAGTTAGAAATATTTACAAATGGTCGTTTAGGGAGGACTCCACCAAACTCTCATCCTTAGTGAGATGTCATGGGGGCATGTCCAAGGTGTTGTTGATGTTGCTCAACACCTTGAAGAAGTAATCAAAAGCTTGTTCATTATCATGATAAAGATCTTCAATAGATCTTTGCCCTTGTTGTCGGTCTTGATCGATAGCAGTACCAATATAAGGATTGAAAATCCCTTCAAACTCATCGTCCCAAAGACCACAACCTTCATCTACTTGATCACTAAAGATCTCTTGAGTTGATAGAGACAACTCTCCCATTTTCTTGTCTTGGCCAATGAGGCCATCCTCTTCATTGCTTGACTTTGGTGAGCTTTTCAATCTCTCTTTGTTACAATTCACTTGCTCTTTGAATGGAGCATCTTCAAATTTCTTCTTCCATTGAAATTCCGACTTCTTCCTATCATCCTTCCGGCTATAATGATCAACCATGAAACATGGTTCATGCAAACGGGGAGCTCTTATGGTCTTGTCAAGATTGAAAGTTATGCTCTCATCTCCCACTTCTAGAGTGAGCTCTCCATGCTTCACATCAATCACCGCACCCGCGGTGTGTAAGAAAGGTCTTCCTACAATGATTGGAATGTTGGTGTCTTCTTCCATGTCAACAATGACAAAGTCCACCGGGATGAAAATTTCCCAATTCGTACGGGAACATCTTCCCATATCCCTAATGGTGTCTTCGTCGATCTATCGGCCATTTGGAGTGTGATATTGGTGCATTTAAGCTCTCCCATCCCCAACCTTTTACTCACCGAGTACGGCATAACATTCACACTAGCCCCTAGATCACATAAGGCTTTGTTGATCGTGGTGTCGCCAATGGTACACGGTATTGAGAAGCTTCCCGGATCTTTGAGTTTTGGAGGTGAACTCCCTTGAAGTATTGCACTACTCACCTTAGTGAAGGCGATAGTCTCAAGCTTCCGGATCGACTTCTTCTTTGTGAGGATGTCTTTCATGTATTTCGCATAGGCCGGCACATGATTGATTAATT
Source organism: Silene latifolia (assembly GCF_048544455.1). Lineage (NCBI taxonomy): Eukaryota > Viridiplantae > Streptophyta > Magnoliopsida > Caryophyllales > Caryophyllaceae > Silene > Silene latifolia. The sequence goes on from NC_133527.1 coordinate 44,193,633, forward strand.
CCGTGAAAGGAATTGAGACTTCCAAATTCTTCACAATTTCCATAAATTTTCCAAGTTGGTCATAAAATTTGGGCTTGGCTTGACGACTTGGAAAAGGAAATCTAATCACAATGGGCTCCTTCTCCTTGACCTTGTCTTCATTTTTCTTTGAAATTTCTTCTTTTGATGTTTCACCATCCTTGGAGTTTTGCACAATTTCTTCTTTGTCACTAGCTTCCACAACTTCATCCTCAACTTGCTTCTTCGGTGTTTCATACCTTGTACCACTCCTGAAGTGAATGGCACTAACCGTTTCATGTCTTGAGGGATTACTTTGAGGTGGTAATTGCCCCTTTTGTCTTTGTGAGCTTGTAGATGCTAGTTGGGTCAATTGGGTTTCCAACATTTTGGTGTGAGCTAGGATGTTGTTGATGGTGGTTTCCTTTGCTTGACTATCTTTTTGCATTTGAGTGAAAAACTCTTGTTGATTTTTTTGCATTTGAAGGACCGCTTTTTGAACATCAAAACCTTGGTCATTTTGTTGATTGTATGGAGATTGATTTTGGTAACCTTGGTTTTGGTTGTAAAAGGGTCTTTGATTTTGGTTTCTCATGGGAGGTGGGGTGTATGTTGTTTGAGGGTTTTGAACATTTTGACTTTTGTATGAGAGATTTGGAAGGAATTTGGTGTTTTCATTGTAATAGTTTGAATAAGGGGTACCACTCTTGTATGCTTGGAAAGCATTCACTTGTTTATTTGTTCCCCTACATTCACTTTGGTCATGTCCCAAAGTTCCACAATTCTCACATATCCCACTTGGGATTGATGAAGATGCCGTCATGGCATTAACATGATGCTTTGGTGATTTTGAGCCTTCTTCAAGTCTAGCCATAGCTTTTTAAAACTTCAAATTGATGGTATCAATGTGAGCACTAAGTTGAGCACCCTATTGAGTAATGGAGTCCACTTCATGCTTTCCTCCTCTAGTAGCCTTGCGAGGTCTACTATATTATGAGTTATGGACCGCCATTTCCTCAATTTTGTTCCAAGTTTGATTGTCATCAACTTCGATGAACATTCCATTTGATCCCATGTTGAGGATGTTCCTTGAATCTTCATAAAGACCGTTCCAAAATTGTTGTACCAAGAACCACTCGCTAAGTCCATGGTGAGGACATGAGCGACAAATTCCCTTAAACCGCTCCCAAGCTTCATACAAAGATTCTTCATCCCTTTGCTTAAAGCCCGTGATTTGAGCTCTTAGCATGTTAGTCTTTTCCGGTGGATAGAACTTTTTGTAGAAAACTAGAGCCAACTTTTTCCAAGAATCAATTCCGAGAGTAGCCTTATCAAGGCCTTTCAACCATTGTTTTGCGGTGCCAATTAAAGAAAAATGAAATAAGACCCATCGAATTTGGTCTTGAGTTACACCGGTTTGAGAAATCGCATCACAATAGTCACAAAAAGTCTCCATATGAGAATGAGGGTCTTCACTAGGCATCCCCACAAATTGGCTTCTTTCGACTAATTGGATAAATGCGGATTTGGCAATAAAATTTCCGGTTAGATGTTGTGGTGTGGGAGTACCATTGGGTAGGTTCTCCTCGGTCGGTACGGAATCTGATGAAAACTTAGGCATTGTGGGTTGATTTTGTGTTGGATTTTGTGTTAGGTTCTCCTCACCTTCTCTTTCAAAAGGGTTGATGAACTCAATAGTATTTGGTTGAATATCGACAACCTCACCAATACCTCTCAAATTTCTCCTAGCAAGTCTTCTATTGGTTGTCAAAGTTCTTTCAATTTCACGATCAAAGGGTAACAAGTCACCTTGTGACCTAGACATGCAAAATATCAAACAACTCGAAAAAATTAGAACAACCCTTGAGGAGTTTTACTTCCCCAAGGCAAAGAAAGACACAACTAATAAAAATATAAGAAAATCTAAATCAAGTTAACACCGTCCCCGGCAACGGCGCCATTTTTGGTCGGACTATGTCTTTTCGGTAACTTGTCGTTAGGAGCACCTAGACCAAAACACAATTTATAACTTCACCAACAACTCTACAATTAGTAAAGAGGCAAGTAAAGGTCGGATCCCAAGGGACGGGAATTGAGATGAGATTTCTATTGCAACTAGTGGTGTCTTAGGGGGTGTCACAATTGGGGTTGATGTAGAAGATCACTAAACTAAATAGCAATGAAAGTAAACAAGCAAGATGAATTAAAAGGGATGTAAACAATTGATAAAAAGCACTAGGGTGTCATGGGGTCATAGGGGATTCATGGGAACTGATCATACAAACATCTTCTCAAATTATAAGCAAGCAATTATTGTTGTGATGGATCGAGTTGGTTTATATCTTAAAATCCTAGGAAAGTTTGGGTCCCGGAGCCGAATCGATTAGATTGTACAACACCTACAAGTCGACTTAGTCTTCCCTACTCAACAACATGCATGGTCTAATGAGATTCGAGTTGGTTTATGTCTTACAAGTCTCATTGAAAGGATAGGTGATGGGTAAAAAATGCAAGGATTCATAGGCTCACATTTCATCAAATATAACATGTGCATGAGTCGAGATCACAACAAGCAAGCAAATAAACTATGAAAGCATATTAATTTAAGCATGAATCATTCCCCATGTTGGTTTCCCCTAATTCCCCATTAACCTTAGCTAAGGAACTACTCACTCATTATCATGTTGAACATGCTAGCAATGTTGTCAATCATACCAACAAAGTGAAACATGATGAATAAATAAAAGTGATTAACAATAATTAAAGAGGGATTAAGAGAATTATACCTACTAATGATTCCAATAATAAAGCAAAGAATAAAAGAAGTACTTGATGCTTGATTGAGAGGTTGTCAATCTCCCAATAATAACCCAAATAATCTTCAATTACCCAAAATAAAGGATGAACAAAAGAGAGATTAAGGAAATAAAACTTGTATTAAAACTTCATTAATTGTTGATTACAAGATTAAAGAGAGATTTGATTTATATTAACTACACTAAAGATTGCTAAGAAGAACATGCTCTTCTAATTAGACTAATGGGGTATTTATAGTGGGGATTAGGTGGATGAATTAGGGTTAACTAAGGGCTTAAATGACGATTAAGTCCCTACTTAAGGAAACGCAGGTCTTTTTGGAAAGACTCCGGTCTCTAGGAAGACTCCGGTCTCTAGAAAAAGATGTGCATCCTTCCTTGAAGCTTGAAGAAGACGAAATGGGTCTGCCTGGGAATCCGGGCGTCTTTAGCACGGGACGGGCGGATTCGGTGGTTTCTGCCCGGGCGTCTTGTGGAGAAGACGGGCGTCTTCTGTAGCTGCTGCCCGGGCGTCTTGGAGTGAAGACGCACAGATTATGGTGGTAGAGACGGTCGTATTCTAGGGAAGTCGCACAGATTGCTGTGCAGTCTCATTTCTTCTTCTTTTCTTCCTTTTTCTTCATAAGATCCTTGGGGATTTCCTCGGGGATGCAAGGAACTTTTCTCATCATTGCCCATCTACTATAGTATGTACAAAGGCCTTCTAATCTTGTCTCTCCTCGATGCTTGGTCATTGAATTCAATCAATTTAGTCTCGTTTTGCCATGAAAATGCAAGGTTTGCACCCCTTTCCTACCAAGGGATCAAAACCTCAAAGAATATGCAAATCAAAGGACTAAAGACAATAAATGACCCAAATATGCACTAAAAAGCATGGGAACAAGGCTAATTCGGGGACTAAATATGCTCTAATTATGGTCACATCACAAACTCGGTGCCATGATCCGTACGAATAGATACAAGATTAGTCTTATATTTGTTTTGAACACGTTTCATAACACAATCAAATTCATCAAACGTTTCGTCTTTTGAATGAAGGAAGATAGGCCATACATACCTTGAGTAATCGTCTACAAGAACAACGACGTACTTGGATCCTCCTCTACTCCTTACCTTCATGGGTCCACATAAATCCATGTAAACTAATTCCAAGGCTTGATTTGTTCTTACTACTCTTTTTGGTTTGAACGATGATCTTACTTGTTTGCACCTAGCACACGTGTCACACATCCTTTCTTGGTCGAACTTGATCTTAGGTAACCCTTCAACCAAGTCCCACTTCTTGAGTTTGTTCAATGTTAGTGAGCTAATGTGACCAAATCGTTTATGCCATAGACAAGGATCATCAAGTGTAACTTTCATACATGAGAAAGAGTTAGTAGGCACAGCATTTAAATCTACCATATAAACATTTCTTTTCCTGTGGCCTTCAAGAATAACATTGCTAGTTCCTTCAATAATAATGCGACAACTATCAGTATGAAAAACTACTTTGTTACCTTTGTCGCATAGTTGAGATATGCTTAGCAAGTTATGTTTTAGACCATCCACGAGATAAACGTCACTGATCGCGTGAGACTTAGAAATTCCGATTTTGCCAACGCCAATTACCTTTCCCTTTTTGTTGTCCCTGAACGTCACTTTTCCTCCGTTGAAGGGCTTGAGTGAAAGAAACAGGTTCTTATCTCCGGTCATGTGTCTTGAACATCCACTGTCAAGATACCATTGGTTGTTTTCTTTCACTACTTCCTGCAGAAAGGATTAGATACAATTTTTAGGTACCCAAGCTAAGTTGGGTCCCTTATGATTAGTTACTCTATATACTAAATCCTTTCGTTTCCACACTTATCTAATAACCGTTTTTCCAACCCTTGGTTTATTTTGCTTGGGAGGAGTTCTTGGGTTAGGGTTTCTTCTTAGTCTAGGAATTTCTCTAGGTCTTTCATGATTATTTCCCTTGTGAATAAGTTTACTAGGTTGAGATCGACAAGGGTTTTGTGAGGTGCTAGGTTTCTTGCTGTAGTCGAAGGCCATGTCATAGAACCAACGAAATGTATTGTTCCTTTCTTCGTTAGGTTCTTTAATAGGGGTTTCATCATTATCATCAACCGCGTCAACAGTTTTAGCATGGTCGGCATTTTTTCATATATCATGAGCCTTTTTGACACAATTAATTTGGATGTGACCCGTAGGACCACAGTAATTGCAAATCAAGTATTCAGAAAGATCAGCATACTTCATTTTCCTAAAATCAAAATCCGAGGGTTTTGATTTGCATTTAGAGTGATCTCTACGGTTGTAGCACTCATGTCCTAACCCCATCTTCATATTATTGTCATATTGTTCGGTTAGGAAGTTTAGGACTTTTGTGCTACCTTCCCACTTATCATGGACCTTTCTAGCGTGTAGAAGTAGGTCTTTTAGGGTTTTCATTTCCTCTTGACATTTCAAGTGATCTACATCATTGTCCTTTTTAAAGTTATCACGAAAGTCTTGGAATCGTTTGTTAACAATGAACACAACATCGGTGTGTTGTTTCTTAACATTGATCATATCGGTTTTAAATTCCTTTAGTTGCTTTAAAAGAGAATCTATCTCTTTCTTTTGGTCTAAGATCACTGCTTCATCAAATGTGACCTTAGTTTCCAAAAGTTCTTTGGCTTTTCTAAGTTCAAAAGTTATAGCTTCATTAGCTATAACTTTGGCTTGAAGGTGCTTGATGTTAAGCTTTAAGTCGGAAGTTATAGCTTCATTAGCTATAACTTTGGACTCTAATTCCTTCTTTTCAGCCATAGTAGAATCTAATGTTGTAGCTTTCTCAGCTATAACTTTAGATTTCAACTTCTTAGCTTTAGCCTTGAGAGTATGATTCTCTTCCGCGATTTCGAGAATCTGTTCCTTTAGATCTTTAAATTCCAAATCTGGTTCATGGCACTTATCAAGAGATTGTTCAAAGAATTCAATTAAAGCACTTTTAGACAATTTCTTAACACATTTTTTAAGCTCAAGATAACTTACCTCTTCATCGTCATCTTCGTTTGATTCTCCGAGAAAGCAATAGTTTGAATGAGAATTTGTGCTTTCGTCGTCGCTGTCGGAGATTAGGTCAAGACTAACACTGCTGAGACAAATGTTGGCCACTTTGTCGTCTTCAGATTCCTCGTCATCTTCTGAGTCAAGGTCTCCCTAACACGAAGCCATCATAACTTGTTTGAATTCTCTCTTTGTCTTCTCACGTTTTGTCTTGTCCTATATCTTTCCCCATGTTGGGCAATCTTTGATCATATGACCAGATTCTCCACACTTGAAGCATCCTCTATTTGCGAAAGATGAATTTGAATCAGTAACCTTTTTATTGGACGATTTGTTGTTGTTGTTGTTGTAGGATGATTTTGTTTGTTTGTTTCGAAATATCTTATTTTTAAAATGGCGTGCAAACAGAATAGTTTCATCCTCTAGTTCAGAGTCAACTTCTTCACTCTTTAAGGCCATACTCTTATTGCGACTTGGTTCAGCGTCATCTTTGTTAAGAGTAATTTTATAGGCCATGAGAGCACCAATGAGTTCTTGATAGGAAAGGGTTTCCAGATCTCGTGATTCCTCCTTTGCAGTGACCTTAGCACGCCACTTCTTAGTAAGGCTCCTAAGAACCTTTCTAGCAATGTCCTCAGTACTAAATTTCCTACTTAGGTTTTTCAGTTCGTTTATGATGCTTGAAAACCTTGCAGACATGCTATCTAAGGACTCATTAGGCTCCATAATGAATAGCTCATATTTTTGCATAAACAAATCTATCCGGTGCTTCCTAACAATGGAAGTACCCTCATAAGCTAATTCAAGACCATCCCATATCTCCTTGGCCGTGGAACATGAAGAGAACCGATCAAACTCAGTAGAAGTCATTCCGTTTTGCAGGAGACTTATTGCTTTGGATTTCTTTTCGGCCTTCTTGTAGTCGGCCTCGACATAGTCCTCTTCTTTCTTTTCATAGGTAGTGCCTTCCTCGGATGCCACAAGAATTTTGTGCGGTCCGTTTTGAATAATCCTCCAGCACTCCCAATCGTGTCCTTTCACATAATGAGTCATCATGTATTTCCACAATCCATAATTCTTCCCATCAAAGACGGGACACTTGAGATATTTGGAATCCATTTATCACGTGATAGGCAGCGGAATATAAAACAATAAGATAAATGAAAAACAAGATAGATCAGCCTCTTTGCGGTTAGGCAATCAAGAGCAAGAGGCTCTGATACCAATTGAAGAGTCTATTAATCCAAAATACTCAAGAGGGGGGGGGGGGGGGGGAGGGTGAATTGAGGATTTAAAACTTTTGAAAGATTTTTCGATTATGTATGTATAATTAATTATTTAAAGTCTATTGATTAAACTTTAACTAATTCACTAATTAACGAATTAAAAGCAAAGCAAATAAACGAAAGAAAGAGAGACACACGGATTTTTGAAGTGGTTCGGTTTCACAAGTCGAAACCTACGTCCACTATTCTCGATTAATAAATTTAGTACCTTTCTCCAGATTACAAATTTACTAACCCAACTCGTACAACTAACTCTAGCTGTAACTCAATGAGTACCGTTAAATACTCGAGTGACTAACTTACAATAATAAGAAAGCACTAATGATTCTACTAAAAGTTCACGTTAATGACCGAGTAAGAAATCAATTAAGTACTATTATCTTATAACGATAACAATAAGAACGAATGCACAAGTTTATAATTCACACGACCCTTTTTTTAAAATAAACAAAACGGTTTTCTTGCTTTAAAACACGTTTTTTGTTTTGTGAAAATATATGAAAGTTATGCTCAAAGGTCTTAACTTTAATGATGTAAAGTATGGAGTATTTATAGTAAAAGAGGAGCAAGGGTTTAGGTTTATCAAAAACCCTAAGTGCCGTGGAAGTCTTGTAAAGCAAGAAAGAATTAGGTTAATTCTTTCCTTAATTCTTTTCCAAGACTTACCTTAATAAATAATATTTTCCTATCTTAACAACTCACAAATATCTTGGAGATTAGGAAATATAATATAAGGAGATTAAGAAATCTATAACAAATATTATCCTAATACCTTAACCCTTATCCAAGCAAAGACTTATTGTGCAAGAAGGAAACACAAATTCTCATTTGTGACATGCAATATCCGTCACTTTGGAGTGACGGATACCATTTTACCTCACAAAGAAACCACTTTTTCTCTCTTTGCAACACTGTTCATGTGGTCCCCTTTCTCCACTAACCCAATTTGTTACCCTTTTTACTCACAAATTATCCGCCACAAATGGTAACCCGTCACAAGGGAGACCAATTGAGAAGGAAATTAATATTCACGTTTTACTATTCACAACACTATTCACGTTTTACTATTCACAGTACTATTCATCCCTACTCTTTTTATAAGATAGAAAGGAATAAATCAAATAATAAAGAGATAACAAATCTCTAATCAAATATTATTTTAAATATTTACTCAATCTTTTCCTTCTATCTTTACAAAAATAACATCTTATAAGTTAGGAAAGAATAAATCAAAATAATATAAAAGAGATATTAGATCTCTAATCAAATATTATAAAGATTTACACAAAACCCTAACTTGTACAAAGAGTAACAGTGTATGAGAAAGAAACGGCTCATAAGCCCAATCCTCTTTCACGAAAACCCTAGGTAAGATAAATTAGGTTTAGGGTATTTTAGAGTATGTAGAAACTAGAAACCCTAATTAGCAAGATGCCTCAACTCATAAGTTGATTCAAATATAATTACTAATTATAAGCTCATAGTAAATCCATACTCAATATTAAAATAAGCTCCCTTGTAAAATAAATACTTTTACTAAAACATTTAAAACGGTTTTCCAAAAACAATTTAAAAACTATTTTGTCGTGTGTTTTATAAACTTCACATCTGAATGTTATATTAGAAGAGCTATAACATTGAGCTCTTTAACAAGTAATGTTATGGCTGTGAAGCTATAACTTTACCAATTTAAGAAGCGCATTCTTACGTTACCATTACGAGATAATCACCTACGCTATTCTAATATTCGTTAGGAGATCTTCGAGTGTAGGCTACTTCATCATCCAAGCTTGATCAATCTTTAGATGAGCTATATCTTCTCATGTCGCTTGAATAACTCTTTCACTATCTTGTAATATCTCGATCCGTGATTGAGGGCTTGATCACTATATGTTCTTGTATACTTCCATCACAATTCTTTAATGCTTGCGATTAGTAAGTCCAATCTAAAAAACTAAACAAACAATTACACGCAACGAGTATAAAGAATATAAAGCACTCTTGACATCATCAAAACATAAACATATATATCTATATGGTTCAACAGCCTAGGGTACTCGATCGAGTGCCCTCTACTCGATCGAGTACATGCTATTTCATCGAGTATCTGTAGGAAATTCCTACATCCCGACGTCATAGCTTCCTAACTAGATCGAGTGAGGCCTATTCGGTCTAGTAAGCACTCGCACTCGGTCAAGTAAGGTTGAGTACACGGTCAGAATTACAAAATTAACTGAAGGTTCCTGCAAAACAATATCACGTGTCGATTCCAAACCAAGTTCGGAAATCGTCACTGTTTATTGTATTCACTCATGTATTACCATTACTACTCAAACATGTATATCATACGGTTTCATCAGATATAGTTCATATCGCATTACGCTACAACAAACTTCACACAACATGGTTTACCTGCTACCGAGTCATCTATGTATGCAACTCTTATATCACGGCTAGACTTATTTTACTACCTTATTAACAATTTGATGCTCATGTTATACAAAACACATAATTAACACTACTACAAATACAGGCAACTACAACGGTCCTTTAACAACGCTTATTCACGAAAATCATCAAAACACGTTGTAGAATTGATGCCGCGAATTTTACCAAACTTAATTACAATGGTTCTGTGTTGTTAACCGTTGTTATTTGTTTTAACAACGTGTCATACTTGAAAAACCATTGTTAATATAAAAACTAATAACAACGGTTAAATTTTAACCGTTGTTAATAATTTGGCGCCAAATTAGTGAAAAGTAATCACAACGGTTATATTAGAACCCGTTTTTAATACTTTTTAACAACGGTTGTAGACTCAATAACCGTTGTTATTAATGTTATGAAAATCTTAAGAACAACATATTGCTTTATTCTGCTATACGCTACAAAACACAAACACAAGCTAATACTGCTACTATATCATCCTCCATTCCTCCCTGATCGTCTCTCTGTCTTCATCTCCGTCACTGTTGTCACCGTCTTCTCTCCCTCATCGTGTTTATCAATCAGGTATATATATGTTTCTTAGCAACGCTTATAGATATAGGTTTTTTTGGATTATTATCTAATTTGTTGATAATTTAGCTTAATTGCTTTCCTGAATTTCGTTTATTTGTTTACCTATTATTGTATTTTCTGAATTAGTTGCCTATTATTACGAATGTAGAATAATGACTCGAACTTGGATGATTGATGCAAATATGAGTGACCGCACCTACAAGGATGGTTTAGCTGAATTTTATGAATTCGTTTCGAACAATTTGAAAGGTTCTTCTAGTATTGCATGTCCTTGTGAAAGATATGGTAATATTAGCTATATAGCTTTTCCGGACGTTAAAATACACCTAGAAAAGTGGAGATTTAGTCGATCCTATACACGTTGGATTTTTCATGGGGAATCATTAGAGGAAGAGAATAACTCTGAAGAAGATGATGTTGAGGTACACGAAAGGCTAACTGATGATCCTGAGTTTGCCGAGTTTTTTGAGTTGGAAGAGTTGGAAGTAGAGACGTTGAATGTTGGGTCTATAGATAATTAAGAGAATGATGATGAGTCGATTGCTTTTGAAGATGTAGGTAATGACACTAGTAATTGGGATGACCTTAACAACATGTATGAGAAGTTGTGTGAGTCTGAAGCACCTCTGTATCCTGGTTGTAAGTTCACAAAAATGTCGGCTGTGGTGAAGTTGTATAATATTAAGGAGGCAAATGGGGTGAGTGACACGTGTTTCACTAGTTTTTTAGCCTTGATAAAGGAGTTGCTTCCTGATGGTAATGTTCTACCTATTAAGACATATGAGGCGAAAAAACTAATAAGAGGAGTGGGTATGAAATATGAGATAATACATGCATGTCCAAATGATTGCATATTGTATCAGAAATTATATCAAAACTTAACCAATTGCCCTAAATGTTTGGAGTGGCGTTATAAGGATAAGGAAGGGATCCCGGCTAAGGTGTTGTGGTATTTTCGATTGATACCAAGAGTCATAAGGATTTATGCGAATCCCGATGATGCAAAAATGTTAACTTGGCATGAAACAGGAAGAATAAATGATGGAAAGCTAAGACACCCGGCAGATGGTAAGCAATGGAGATCGTTCGACGCTAAGTATCCCGAGTTCGGCAATGAACCTAGAAACTTACATCTAGCGCTGTCCACTGATGGAATGAACCCACACGGAAACATGAGTAGCCAACATAGTACTTGGCCAGTAGTGTTGGCTATTTATAACTTACCTCCATATGTGTGCATGACAAGAAAGTATTTGATGTTGTCGTTAATTTCCGGCCCTAAACAACCTGGAAATGATATAGATGTATATTTGGAAACTCTTCTAGATGATTTTCGATTGTTGTGGGATAGTGGGATAGAAGTATTTGATGCATATAAGAACGAAACTTTCAATTTGAGAACGATGTTATTGTGTACAATATCTGACTATCCGGCTTATGGCGACCTTTCTGGGCACACAGTTCATGGGAAAGAGGCTTGTCCATTGTGTGGGGAGGATATCGAGTCTGAATACTTGAAGTCTTCTCGTAAGTATGTGTATATGGGAAATAGGAGGTTCTTGTATCATGACCATTGTTATCGCAAGATGCAGAAAGCATTCAATGGAAGACAAGAACTTCGTCAACCTCCTAGAATTTTGAGTGGGCATGAAGTTTATCAGAAAATAAAGCATATTGAGATAGATTATGGGAAGAAGAGCGGCTCTAAATTGTCTACTCGTGGGTATAAGAAAAGATCCATATTTTTTGATAAACTTCCATATTGGCCTGACCTGGAGGTCAGGCATTGCCTCGATTTCATGCACATTGAGAAAAATTTCTATGATAATATTATCAATACCCTTCCGAATGTTCCTGGTAAAACAAAGGATAACGCCGCAGCTAGGGAAGATATGAAAATGATGGGTATTAGGCTAGAGTTGGCACCCCAGAAGAGAGGTAATCGTACATTTTTACTGCCAGCAGCTTATACCCTTTCACGGAATGAGAAAAAAGAGTTCTGTGCATGCTTGAATGGAATTAAAGTGCCACATGGTTATTCGTCGAACATCAAAAGCCTAGTGTCGATGCAAGATCTAAAACTCACCGGGTTAAAGTCACATGATTGTCACACTTTGATGCAACAATTACTACCTGTGGCTATTCGTTCCATTTTACCTGAAAAGGTAAGATATGCTATAACTAGATTCTGTCTCTTCTTCCAGTCCATATGCGAGAAAGTCATCGATCCCGATGACGCGGATTCATTGCAGGATCTCGTTGTAACCTCTCTTTATCAGTTGGAAATGTATTTTCCACCCTCTTTCTTCACTATCATGATTAATCTGACCATTCACTTGGTTAGGGAGATTTTGTACCTTGGGCCCGTGTACTTGAGATACCAGTATCCTTTCGAAAGATTGATGAAAGTCTACAAGGACTATACATCTAATCGGTATCGTCCGGAAGGTTGTATTGCTGAACGCGCTATTTTAGACGAAGCTCTTTCATATTGTTACGCTCATCTCTCCCCTGAGGAGTTGATTGGCGTTCCTAAGAATCGTCATAGTGACTGGATGACCGGAAAAGGTATTAGGGGCCGGGTTGAAAAAATTGTGACACGTGAAATGTTGCATTTAGCACACACGTATGTGCTAAACAACGAAGATGAGGTGCAACCTTATATTCAACAACACAAAGATGAGCTCAAATACGATCACCCAAACAAGACCGAGAAGTGGATTGCGAACGAGCATACGAAGACGTTTGCAGAGTGGTTTAGGAATATTATCTTAGAGTGTACTGATCAAACTGGTGATGACATCTCTCCTAGGTTACTACGTCTTGGTTTAGGTCCAAATGCCAGGGTCACCTTTTACAACAGTTTTGCCATTAATGGATATACTTTTTACACCATGAGCAAGATGAGTTGAGCACAATGCAAAATAGTGGTGTGAGTTTTGAATTTGAGGCAATGCACTTTGCTACTTCAAAAGATAAAAAAACCTATTTGGGGAAAATGCCTTTATTATGGTGTTATTCAAGAAATATTGGTACTAGATTACATTGATTTCACAATGCCTTTGTTTCGATGTAACTGGGTTGATAACAACATCCATTGTGTCCGAAAGGATAAGATGGGATTTACGTTGGTCAATCTGGGTAAGGTTGGCAATAATAAGGATGATCCTTTCATAATGGCATCCCAAGCTAAACAAGTGTTCTATGTCACCGATCCTATGGATAAGAAGTGGTCTGTTGTACTGTCTATAAGGAGTAGAAGGAGTAGTCCATCCGATAATGGTGATGATGATCAGGATGTCGTTTTTGAGGGAATGGATCACTCTACCACTGTATCTTATTTCGACGATGTTGACACTGATCATGAGGACACTGAAAGCGTCAATATGCATGATGACATGGTGAAGGTATTTGGGTTAACGAAGAAACTATGACATCCAAGAAACGTCCCCGATCCTGAGATAGTTCATCAGGACACAGTGATATGGACGACCAACATTCTGAGTCATTTTCAGACCAATAGTTTGATGGTTTAATTTATTGGTAAATCAATAATGGTCATTGTTAAATAAAAATTCCCAAATTTGCATGGCATGGTAAATCCTGTAGCTTAGATATGCAGTATGCATGCATGCTGGTGTTGTCTTATTTTCTTGATCTTATTATTAGATGTGGATGCTGGTGTTGAAATTGCTGAATAATGTTGCAGTATATGGTGCTTCTGCTGTTACAGTATGTATTGTTACAGGTTTGGACTGTAATGGAATTACAGTAATTTTTTAAAAAAAAGGTTCAACAATAACAACGGTTATATTTAAATTACCCGTTGTTAATACTTTCAACAACGGGTGTAGTACCTCTACCCGTTGTCAATTATTTTTTTTACATATTTCATTTTGGTGCAAATTTGGTGAAAACATATTACAACGGGTATATTTTAACCGTTGTAATAAAGTTTTGACAACGGTTGACTTTTATTGACCCGTTGTTATTAACATATAACAACGGTTTTAGTTTTAGAACCCGTTGTCAATAGTTTGTCTTAATAAAAAACTAATTTACAAACACATACATCATACCATACACAAACACACACAACACTAGTTCCACCGTTGGTATCCTGAGTTTATTCTTCTCTCTTCCTCGCTTTTTACATTCTCGTCGCCGGCCGTCGCCCAGTTTCCGACGCCAAGATTCCGTTGCCTTCCCTTATCATCCTGCTCGTTCTCTTTATCATCATCATCATCAGGTATGTTCACTTTAATTTTGTGTTTCGTCATTAGGGTTTTAAGACGATCATCTTTTTTCTTTTTCATGCATCTGTTTGTTTTTCGTCTTCTTTGTTATCTTTATCATCCCGCATCATCTACTTCACTCCTCTTATTAGGGTTTAGGATTTTAGAAGCTCAATCTGTTGTTATAAATTTTCATTCCTATTAGGGTTTAGGGTTTTAGATAATACTCTGCATGTACGTACGTTGTTAAGTTGTTCATTTCCTATATCATTCATATTTGGGTTTTAGGATTATCATGGGTGAAAAACGGAAAAGATGTCAAAAGAACAAAAAGCCTGGGGATAATAAGCCTGGTGATAGGGGTGCTACGAAGTGCCAGAGATGCCATGCAGCTATAGCCGCTAAAGAACCGATGGAAATAACGTGGAGTGAGAAGGGTTTCCAACTGGTCAAAATGCGGGTTTTTTATCCAGTTGGATTGTATGTTGCACAAGACAGTTTGTGCCTATCCATTTTGATGATTTTAGAAATTTGAATCCAAAATTGGCGGAGTTACACTTGGCTCGTGTAAAGGAAGCCTTTATTATACCCAATCAAAGCCATGATAAGTATTTTATGCATAAGGCAGCGGATGTCCACAGGCAGTGGAGGTGTGACGTTGCTAGGGATTGGTTGTATGTGGACAAGGCAACGAGGGAGATGCGTAAGAGGCCACCGGGAGACAATAAGTGTCCCACCATCAGTCAGGAACAATGGGATCTTTTCAAAGAGATGAGAACTACTGAGAATTTTCAGGTTAAATATCCTCGCCTTTTAACGATTTACCTATCATTTTTTTAATTAATGAGTCCTTTATATAATCTTTTTATTATCTCATCTACTAGCGCTTTTATATAATTATTTGAAGGCCGTTAGCAGAAGAAATCGTGCTAACATTTCATGCAAGAAGGGGAAATGGTATGGTTCTCGAGGCGGTTACAGAAAGATAGAAGAGAACCTCGTAAGTAGCATGCATTATTCCCCTGTGAGACTTTATTTTTTTAATCACACTTGGACTTTCATTGATACACATTTACATGTATAAATGTTACCATGTTAATGTGTAGGTGGCAAAGGGAGTGACCAACTTGGATCGGCATGTAACTTATAAAGAAGGGCACACGCCTAAAGGATCCCGGTCGCGTGACAAATATGATGAGGAAGTGTTGGCCAACATTGTAAGCATTATTTTATTAAGACGAGTTCATTACTAGCTTTATTATTTTAGTCACAAATATAATTTGAAGTTTATTTAATATATTATAGGACAACGTATTGAAAGAGGTAGAAGAAGGGAAATTCACTCCCAGTGGTCGCAATGACGTTCTTGCTAGAGCGATCGGCCGACCCGAACATCCAGGTCGTTTGAGGGGCGTCCCGTTACAGGTTGGAGTAAGGAAATATTATGGGACAACTACCCCGATAAAGAAGAAAAGGAAGACTAAGTCTGAGAAGGCTGACATGGTACCATTTATTCTATTATTTTCATTTAAGTTCAATTCACATGTTATTGTTGGGATAAAAATTGCTGGCACATTACATTCTTGGCACGCAACTTCAGTTAATGGCATCCGTACTACTAAAAAATTTGAATTCGGAGGCAAGCTTTCCGAAGAAGAAGTGAAGATGATGGAGGATGTCATTTCTAAAGGGGGTAATAAGGTACAACAGATTGGTCAAGAGGCCGCTACTACCTTGGCAATACATGAGAAGGAAGTATCGGTAAACGAGATTCAGAAAGATCAGGTACCTAATGCTTCTGAAGTTGTAACAACTAAAGCCGATCAGGTACCTAATGCTTCTGAAGTTGTAACAACTAAAGCCGATCAGGTACCTAATACTTCCTTATTTTTCTTTTCTTTTTTTTTGGGTAAGATCAGGGGGTGTGTTCACTGCCAGCTGTAATGCTATAACTTCTGACATGGTGCCATTGGTTAATTTTATTAAGTAAATAATGGGTCTGAAAAGGAGATGCAACTTGAGAAGACGGCTGATGGAAAACAGTATACATCCCCTTCAAGTCAGTTCCCTGTTTTCAGTAAGGTATGCATGAAGTGTTTAATTAGTTAAATTTATATGAATTCTATTAAATTTTGGGATATAATAATGTATGTGTATTCTTCAGGCCGTAAACAAGAGACCAGTTATTCTTGCTGACCCTAAATTCGAAAATCCATATGTGCGTGTTGGCCGGGGTCTCGTAGAAATGCACACCAAATCAGCAGCGGCAACTGTAGTGGTTGTTCATGGCGAAAAACTTTTGCCGAATCATAGAAAAGTAGAGATAACTATAGTCTTTCCAGGCCATGAAAACTTTCAACCGCTTTTCTGTCCCGATTCGTGACGACATTACCATTCTGGGAGATGCGGTTGGAAGTTTCATCCAATGGCCTGATTCTCACATCTTCTTGGCTCGGCCGTCTCCGCCTCAGCCGAAAGCAGTTGGGGTTAGAAGAAATACCTTTATATATATGTTAAATTTTTAATTGTTGAATGTTTTTATATGTTAAATTTATATGTTATTTTTTTTTTTGTAGGGAACAAAAAAGCCGGCTTTGGCGGATAAGTCTAAGTCCACAGACATGCCAACTACCTCGTCGAGACAACAACTTGATGATGTATTTAATTAACTTCTCTATTTTTTTTAAAAACCTCGCTCCCTTTATTTATATTTTGTCTGTATTTATAAAAAGCATGGTAATTTTGTGTAGGGGACAAAAAAGACTGATAAGCCTAAGTCCCCAGTCATACCGTCTACTACTACCTCATCATTGAAAGAGCAGGTTGACGAGGTATTTAATTAAATACGCTTTTATTTTTATTACTCCAACTAGGATATGTTACCTTTGGATTTTTTATTATTTTAATTATCTACATGTGTAGGCTGGTGGTAGTAGCACAAAATCAAAGACTCATTATTTCCGGGACCTGAAAGAAGTTAGGAGTTTAAACTCCACACAATATACTGGGAAGGATTACATGCAAAAAGTAAGAACGGTGACGATGAGGAAACTGCATGAGGAGGCTTGCCGTCGCATAGCAACCAAGCAATTGATAATTATTCCGCCCGAGGAGGATATTCTAGGGGTTGAGCGCGAAGCACTTCTATCATGGGATATGCTAGCCATTTGGGCTGGCCTAGACCAGATTGATGTCCAACACCTATTTGTTTGGATGAAGTAAGTTTCTTAATAAATAATTTCATATTCTAATATTCTGACTACTAGATAGTGTTTTAAATACCGGAATTAATACCGTAATAATGTAGGATATTGAAATTAAGAGTGATCCCCGAGAATAGGATTCTAGTTGATCAATACGGATTCCTGTGCCCCTTTGTTTTATCTTTATTTATTACGGAATTCTCGTTCGAAGATCGGGTTGATTATATTGCTCAGCAATTGGCGACAACCAAGAAGCTGGTTTTTGCCGCTTATAATGAAAAAGGGTAATAAACAAATTAATATTACGTTTCCCCCTACAATTGCATTTTCATAACTAATATATATATGTACTTGTTAATAATGATGATGTCTCTTGATGTAGGACTCATTGGGTGCTAGCAGCCATCATGCCGACAAAGAAGAAAGTTTTCTGGTTGGACTCTTTACATAATCAACCAAGCGAGACTTTTAAGCACTTGATTAATAAGTAAGTTTATAATACTGATTTATTTATAATAACATTAAGTTTCAATTTTTATTTATAGCAAAAAGCTCATTTTTGCCCCTAAAAAAATGAGTGTCTGCCTCCTTTTTTTTTTTTTTTTTAAAAATAAGGGCCTTTGAGAAGAGAAGAGCTAACGAGCAGGATCAACCCACGAAAGATTCTGATGATGGCCCTAATTTTATTACGATAACAGGGGCACGTGCTCAAATACAATACATTAAGTGCAAAAATCTGTGTTTAATACTAATACAATACCAAAAGTTCAAGATTCTGATGTGAGCCTTCTCTCGTCTGTTTGTTTTTATGTAATAATAGGCCCCTCGCCTTGACCGGATAGCATACAATGTGGATACTACGTTTGTCGGTTCATGTTGGAGATTATTAGGCGAAGATATATCATTATTCCAGAAAAGGTTAGTAATTTAATAATGTGTTTATTACTTTTTTAAAATTAGAGCTAATGTTGTCTTGCTTGCTGCTATATATACCATGATGTTGCTATGCAGTAATTGATGTTGTTACAATAATGTCTTGTCTTTGTTTTTTCCGCAGTATGTAATCAACCCGTCACAACAGATTGAGCAGTACTCAAGTATAGATATAGACGAGGTAAGGGACATGTTGGAAAAATACGTCTTAGAAAATAGAAATGCATGATACTCAGAGTTTAGATCAGCTTATTAGTAAAATTTTTGTTGAAGTTAGGGAATGATTAGTTCATGTAAATTCAACTCCTTGTAAGTATATATATATATATATATATGATGCTGCTGTTGTGGTTGAATTGAATCTATTGAGTTCTGATGAACCCAGCTGTGATTTATGCTGGTCCTGGTATATGGTGCTGCTGATATATGCAGGTTTTTGAATGACATGAAACAAATTTAATTTTTCAAAACATTAGGAGTTCGTAATAAAAACGGTTACTAAAAAAAAACCGCTGTGAAGACCTTTCACAACGGTTAATAAAAAAAACACCGTTGTGAATACCTTTCACAAATACCGCGCATAATATTCAACAACAGGTTTTAAACGAAGAACTGTTGTTAAAAGTCTTCACAATTTTGGAGGTAAAGTTACAACAACGGGTTTTAAACTAAGAACCGTTGTTACTAACAATTTCAACAACGAGTATGTAGCATAAACCCGTTGTTAAAAGACTTCACAATTTTGGAGGGAAAGTTACAACAACGGTTATACATATGACAACCGTTGTTATATTATTCCCTCCAAATTTTTGAAACACTTTCCACAACGGAGAACACCCAACAACAACGGCTTTTAACCGTGGTGAATACTTTCGACAACGGGTTCATTAAATAACCAAACCGTTGTAAATACCTTCTACAACGGCCGCTTTAACAACGTCCGCTTTTTGTTTTTACAACGGTTTTTACCCGTTGTTATAGCCTGTATCTGTAGTAGTCTAACGATAAATTTTCCATACGTCATCCATGTATATTACTAACATGTTCAAGCTTCAACATAAACAAGTTATTCTACACAAATTAATCGCCACACAGCGAAAACTTTCAACCAATAAACATTGCATATACCCACTACTATTTTGATAATTCTCATACTACAACTCAACACTTCTTTAGCTATCATTATAATGGCTACTGTAAGACTTATAAACTCGTGTAAGATCACCATTACTAACAACTTGAAACAAACACCAACATTACCACATTTCATATCACAGTACACATCGCTACCCTTTTCACACACTTCTAACACATAGAACCTTCTACGTTCCTCGTTATCGTCACATATACTCACTAATTCTACCAAAACTTCACCATGCACGATTCGGATGCAACTATTATGCCTATATTAACTTCCACAAAGAATAAACCACATTCAATTGTAACATAATCTCCACACACGTTAAGCACATACTTACTGACTCCACATTCCCATGCCCAGGGACTGGCTTAAGCATAATGAGGCCAAGACTTTGAAATGAGGGCGCCTACTCACCCAAAATCTAGCATCAGCTGGGGCTCCCATTACACATACACCAGGTTCATTTTATTAGACTCACTACGTTCCTTAGGTTCATTTGTTATAGGTTCCAAAATAGTCGCTCTGATATCATTTTGTAACACCTCCATATACCGAGGAGCCTTAACCAGACCTTCCTTAGCATATAAGGACATTACCATCTCGGTTGCCCGAGGGAAGTGATCATCAAAGGTCAATAATAGAACATTTATAATTATATTACAAGTATTAAAACCAATCAACCAATAAAATAAAGACACAACTCGTCGGCTACACACTGCCTCTATCAGGACTCGTGACGACTCATCCCTGCCAGGACTCCAGCTATCAACCACATCAACACCTGCTAAGACTAACTGCTCACCATAAGGGATCACGGCAGATACAGAAACAAACAAGATAACCACACAAGGTCAGTAACTGAAACAAGACACAACACTAACCGACAATAACTGACAACACAATACAAAACACAACCAGTCACACACAATCATGCCCACTCCAATCAACCTCCGTCACCGACTGTTCACTGGACCAGCCCTGCTAGTGGGGGACCGCAGCCGTTCCCACCTAAGCCTCGCTCATCATACCGAGCGATAACCCTGTGCCATTAATGTGCACATCCCCTCCCGTGGCGGGTTCCACGGAGGGCGAAATTAGGGCGTGAAGCCACTCCCGCAAGTGACTCCACTCAGTTGAGGACGTACCTCGAGAACCAGAGACAATCAATCATAAACAGTTGTATCACAACAACGACAACCACAACGACAAACAATAACCGCAGCAACGACAACAACAACTGACACTCTAACAACCAACATAGACTGAGTAGGCGAACCTACCTTTAAGCAACTGCAACGATTTCATGCTCATACACACCCAGCAATCAAGCAACACCTACATACATAATACAATCATCTATCACTATCAATCTAACCCTAACTGAAAAGACAAAGACATGATGATGATAACGACATACCAACATGAGGAAACTTGGCAAAGGACCGCTACTCGACTCAAGCTATGCACTCCTAAGGCACAAGGACCTTCAAAGGCTCCCATGGAAGGCATATGGTGAAGGGAAGAGGAAAGGACAACATTTAGGTTTAGGAGAAAGAGGCGAAAATAATTTGCGTTTTTAAGAAAACACGATTATAAACCCTCGCTGAAAAGACGCTACTCGATCGAGTAACTAACTTACTCGATCGAGTGGCACCCTACTCGATCGAGTACCTTAGCTACTTGATCGAGTAGCCTATACTCTATCGAGTACCACCCACAACTCAAGGTACGAGGTAACTTGGCACGCATTCCTATGAACTGTTACTACTCCCAAGGTCGGTCAACGCCGGTCAACGGGTCCCTAAAAGGGTGGGTATTACAAAACATGGGCTCTGTCGAGTTTTTACTCGGATAGGGATGAACCCAGGAAAGGACGCAACATGTGGTGCGCCTCTTCCAAGAGTCGTAGCTCTTGCTGCGCCTCTTCCTCAGCTTCCCTCCAATTCAACTTTCAAAAGTTCGTTACAAGTTCGTTATTTGTGGGCCCATCTTTGGTGCACCTCTTCTTCAACACCATATATCGTATATTTGGTCCATTTGATGTTTATTCTTCATCTGGACCCGTATTTTCGAGCAGACTGTGAATTGTAGCAGTATTTTATCTTCAAGCAGACTAGGAACTGTCGCAGTATTTTATCAAGACTTCGCTTGCAACAACGAGCGAATTTTCTATGACAGGTGTTTTGACACACCTCAATTATTTTTCCCCAGCGAGAGTTCATGACAGCTGATTGTTCCTCTCGAGACATGGAATTCAACCTCAACCTCAAAGTTCGCCGAGATAATTCTTCAGTAACCTTCAGAGTACCTGTGACCCTTCCTGCCTTCAGACGTCAAAGAGTTCTGCTGAAGCACCTTCAGTCCCGTTTCACCCGGAAGTCTCAGGTATGATCTCTTCTTATGGCTGGCGAGCTTACTTACGTAGTCTAATGGACTTTAAACGAACCTCCCCGATAGTTGACAGACTCTAAAATGTTCCCGACTACAGGTCATTGGCTCAGACCCCTAGAGCCGCCTCGCGCCGCTATAGTCGTCAGCTTGTAATCTTCGATTGACCTGATAGCTATACTTGACTTTCGCCTTGTCCAAGCCTCAGTCAAAGTGGGGGATCTGTAGATATTTCATTTCTGCACCTCCCGCAAGCCACCCGATGATGATTGAGCCGCATGTTTGATACACGGAACGATTTATTACAATTCGTAAGTTTATGAATAAGTGATAGCTTAAATACTTGTGTCTACCCTTTTCGTCGTCATCTACGCGCCGTTACGGTCGTTTTGACAGTAATTAGAATTGATTTGGAGTCCGGGTCAAAAATCGCTTCATTTTCTAATAACCGTTTAAAATGCCGAGTCAGAATATTCTAGAATGTTCTGGATGTTTCTATTCCATATTTAAATAATTTAATCTTTTGGCAAAATATATCGCGAAATTATATTTTAAATAATAAGGAAGTTGAGATCTACCGCAATTCCATAATAGAGACGCGGAAAATATTTCTTCCGCAGGAGGAAACTTCTGGAGAAAGGTCGCAACACCTGCTACGCCTCTTCCAAGAGCCGCAGTGGCTGCTGGCCTTTTCCCCAACTCCTTTCTGCGTATTATAAGATCTTTTCGAGATTTATTTCCAAAGTTTCACTGAAACCCTAATTCCTCCGTGTGATTTGTACAAATAGGGACCTTTCTTCCTCATATTTCTCACGCGAGTGTCCGCCCTTCTCTTCCCCCTTTGCATTCTAAGACCGTGCTCTTTGCTTTTTGGTGTCTACGTGCTTGAACTTTCGACCACGTAATCTCGGATCCTTTTGAGTACCAGCCTCGTTTTGCATGACCGACCAATTTGACCAACTCCACTCAATCAACTTAATCAATTTAATTTAATTCCTCTTACGAGGGCACTTTCGTCGTACATTCGAGTCGAGCAATCACTAAACGTTAACTTAGTTAATCTCGTTTCGTCAAACATGTATGTTTGAGGGCGTAAATCCCATATTTTATTTTGTACAAATTATTGTAAGATTTACGTCGGAAGCATATTCAAAACTGATTTATAAAACCCTTTATTCAAACCTTTTTACGGATTAACGGGAGACAGATGTCGAGAAGAAACGCAGCAACTGCTGCGCCTCTTCGAAGAGCAGCAGCATCTGCTGCGCCTCTTCCTGAGGCTGCCGCAGTTTCTGCTTATCTTTTTCTTCTTTCGTCCTTTGTAAATTCGTCTACTTTATTTCGTCTTTTCTTGTTTTCTTCTTATTTCGTCAGTATAATAATTTTAATACATAGTTCATATTAATTCATCTCTTAAATTTACGATTAAATCCCAAGTAACCAATATTTGCGGGTTTTCGTCATTAAATCAAATCCGGGTTTTAGAGATTCGATTTGTTCATATCAAGTCTCTGGAATTCACTTTTGTATATTTTTCATCTGTTTATTGTCATCATCGTCAATATTTTAACATTAATAAACCTAATTAATGTATTAATAAACTAAATTCATAATTAGTTTGTAATTAGTCTTTAATTCGTTCTAATTAATTTGAGTCCCTTTTTATCGCTTTTACGACCCATTCATATGTAAATAATCTGTTAAATCACTCTCAGTTGAGTCAAATATCAATAATCGAGCATTAATTCACCAACGAACATCAACAATATGCAGTTCCGGCTTCACAGCCAGAACTCACCTCAGGAACAACCGTAGTGACCACTGCGCCTATTGCAAGGGACGCAACTCTGCTGCACCTGTTCCGGGTTGAGTTCTGCCTCTGAACTTCCATTGTTTCTTTGACCTAGTTTATTAGCTTACGCATTAATTAACTATTAATCGTATTATCACCGCTAACCTGTTTGTTAATTTATTTTCCTTTTCTTTTCTCAAATCATCCGTTTTAAATGTATTTTCGACGTAGATCAATTATCAAACCGATGTAATTATTGTAATTTTAATTATTGTATTTTATTGTATTCTTTATTATCGTTTGTCTATAAACTTTCACATGTAATCAACCTTCAATCCTTTCTTCGACCTAATTAAGTCCTAAAATACGTGTTAACCGACTTAGTTAATTCTCACATGCTAGGATTAATCTGTTGTTTGTTACATTGCATGCATATAATCGACAACATATCAAGTATATATAATTTTTCCTAATCATTAGTAGAGGCTGCTATCGAGGCGGGCGGGATTAGGTGTTCGATCAAAAGAGCTTCCTAATACGTACCCTCACCCCTTACTCCAGATATTTGTCAACATCTGTGTTCATTGGCATACACGAGAGTCATTCTAGACATAGAATGCTAAGGGTAATGAGTTCTTGGTGTCTATGTCATTACTTTGTCTCTTGACATGACGTGAAGTATTCGAACGGTTTTCAATTTTCCACAATAAATTGGTGGCGACTCTACAAATGCAAACACTTGTCCCAAGCGCCCCCGTGGGCCCCCGTGTCCACAGAGATCAACCAAATTTTCGAAGTGTAATAACTATTTTTTACCCCACTTACCCAACGTCAATTGAAGTACCCCGAAAAATCGTATTGTACCCCTTATGAAATTGAGATTCTTGGGCTCCTACTTTTTGGTAAAGCTAAGTCTCAATTTTTTTAAAAGTGAAGGCCTTGTCAATTTATTATCTATCAATTTTAAGTGAGCTAAAAAATTGAATTATCGATAATTATAATTGACACAATCGAAGACTCGATATGATATACAAGTGTTGTTATGACGATTTGACAATGCAAGCAACATATTAAAAGAAATGCAAAGGAAATAATAAATTCCTAGTATGGCCTTCATAAAATAGAAAATCAAATAATCTATTACAAATTTGGAAACCAACTCCTTTGGTCCCCTTGAATCTTCAAGTAGCACGCCTCCCAAAAACACCGTCTTCGTCGGAACGCCTTTCCGAATGGCACCGTCTTGGAAGAACTCCAGAATTACATATATAATAAAATACATAGCTATTCTTATTATACATTTGTAATAGGAAAAACTAGTAAAAATAAAAGTGATACGAGATCACATTAAATTTCAACCGAATCAATAACCCCTTACGTTACAAGAAATATCGATTAAAACTAAGGCCATACTAAGATAAAATTACATAATTCAAAATTACAAAATAAAATATGACCTTCATCAAATAAAAATGCAACATTATATATTTATCTTACATGCCAAGTTATGTGCCATATCGTCCTATTTAAACTTATATCGTACATGTAACCCGGTTTTATGGATATTCAGGATTTTTAACTTATTAAAATCGCAAAATAATACTAAAAATTTTTTAGCCTAAGTTAATTATCCTAACTATCTTAGGACTCAAAAATTAGTCATCACTCAATTTTTGACAATCATTCAACTTGATATAATATTTATGCTCATATTTGACCCTAAAAATCATAACTTTTATGAAATAAATCCAAATTAAATTACAATAATTTCAAATTTCAAATTATAAATTTTTAAATATTCTGGAATATATCCGTGACACTCATAATGTGAAAAATCAAGGTTACAATTTTCGAATTTATTTCGAGAAAAATGTAGTTGTGATTTATCGGTTTTATCAAATAAAACATCTAAAGTATATGAAAATTAATCTAATTATTTTTTCAACTTTAGATATGATAAGTGGAATATATATGCAACGTAAAATAATTTTCTCATGCTATGATATTCGTTTTGGCTATTTTTGCTAAAATAGTCACTATTTATGTTAATTTTACACTAAAAATTCATAAATCATGCAATGTGAATCAGGTTCATTTTAAATTTTACACACAGTAAGTAAAATGTGCATGTGATAACATATTAAAATTTCATGGCCTGTTTTGAACTTTAACTAGTTTTAACCATTTTACCTCCATATTTTCCATTTTTATCTCATAAAAATCATAAATCATGAAAAATAAATCAAATTTATACAAAATTTTACATACAATAATTAAAATATGCATGTGACATTATATAAAGATTTCAAATTCATAAACTAAGTTTAACTATTTTTAGTATTTTAAATACCATTTTACCCATTAAAATGTTATAAAATCACTAAAAATCATTAAAATAAGCAATAAAATACCATAATTCATCAAAATGACCTAAATATATTTTAGGCCCAGAATATACAACATGCAAAATGATTTTATGAAATTATCTAATAATTCACTTTAGTTTTATTTAAGTTTCTAATAACTCGAAAAAACTATAAATCGATTATGCATGCAACATTCTATCCTCTAATACCAATTGTTAGGTTCATATACATATTATTAGACATTTCTAATAGTGATCTAATTAACATTTTAACTTAGTCATGGAAGATATATTGCATGCATAACAAAAGAATAAGAAAAACGGTTTCCTTAAATTGAGAAAGGCACGAAATGGGCACAAGTAAGGTCTTCTACCTTCACTTGTTGTTGAGCTATAATGCAAGTGGATGATCTCCCAACAAATATCAAGTGTAGAGATCCTCCTAAATGTTGCACCCAAGACAAAAACCCCCTTAATGCTACTAATATAATTAACTAGATTATACTAGTAGTAATCCTTAAAATATATTCTATATTATTAATTACTACTTCTACTAATGTTGTATGTAATATATGAATGAACAATTTTTATGTCTAAAATAATTTTAGAGAGATGGAAGAGAAAAGAGTAAGTTGGAATTTTGCATGAGATTAGAATGAAAAATTATAAGAGCCAAGCTCATCTTTTGACCAAGGGAGGTCGGGTAGAGGAGAGAAAAGGGGTCAATGCATGGCCTTTGTCTTACCCATAAAACTAGGTTTGCATGGCTACTAATTGTAGGGTAATCATTATGTTTATTTTACATATAAAATAAACCATCCACTAACTCATTAACCCTCCATTTTTTCGGCCTCTATAAATAAAATGGACTCCATTTTAAGTTTGTGTTTTGTCAAATGTAAATAGCTAGGTCATGTGTCACACACCATGCCCATATGTATTTAAATGCATATTTAACCCCTTAAATATCATTTTATAACAAATAAATTACATGTGACAATTTAACTAGTAATACATGATTACAAGTATTTAAAATGGTTCATATAAATATAATTCACAACATTTTGTAATTATAATTAATCAATCGTTCTTATTTTATTTGTTTCATAAACAATAATCAATTTTAGTAATAAAACATTTAATTACTAAAATGAATATTTAATCAAATTGCAATAAGATACTTACTCTCACTCATAAAAATAAATTGTTCAATTTTAAGGAATTAATTAATCTGTATCGTTATACAATTAATTAATTAATTAATCTATAAAGGGAATTTTCATATAGGTGTGACCTTATGGGATCAACTGATCACCACCGTCAAACGACAGTAATGTCAAATCTAGTTAGCCAATCATTACCAATTAATGTTGATCAGTTGACTATATAATTGAATCATCCCTTACATATTCTTATCATGAGATTTAAACATGTGATCGCACTATCCTTGAGGACACTTACTCAAACAGAATCAACCTTACAAAGACTGAGTAGGAAAACTCTACCTTATTCAAAACTTCGCAATCAATCACAGCAACAAGGCTAGAACTGTTCTTCTACGAAATCCCCACCTAACTATAATAATCAAGCAATTATTAACTATAATTCATTATTTCCAATCATTTTCAAGAACCAACCCAATTAGGGTTTATAGCCAAATGACTTTACGCAAAAGGATAGAAATATAGGACTTACAACTTCTAGGCATGCGAACTACGAAATCCAAAGACCGAAATGATAAATCCTCGCTTAGTAGTTGATTAGGGTGACTAAGGAGTGAATTACATTGTAAAAGTGATTATGAAAGGTTAATGATGACGGAAATGATAAATATACACTCAATCATTCTAATCAAAACCGCGAAAAATAACCCGTCAGACCAGGTACTCGGTCGAGTACCTGAAGTACTCGACCGAGTACACCCTACTCGATCGAGTTCCTCACAAATCGGCTGAGTGCACCCAAAACAGTAGCCTGTCTAGATGCACTCAACGACTCACTCGGCCGAGTATAGCCTACTCAACCGAGTGCACCGTGACCAGAATTCGGTGGTATTAAAGTCTTCCCTCTTTAAAAGCGAATTCAACCGAGTGCACCGTGACCAGAATTCGGTGGTATTAAAGCCTTCCCTCTTTAAAAGCGAACTTCGTCCCTGAAGTTTACATAATCTAAAAACATACATAACCCAACCTACAAGCCACATAACTCGAAAGGAACACCCAACTCAAAAGACACTAACCATATTCCCAACCACAACCAACTATGACCACACAACTCGAAACACAACCATACCAACCTAAACTACCCAAAACACATGCTATTATATCCTACCCCCTTAAAAGACAAAATTTACAACCCCATGTAGCTTCTTCAACATTGTGATTAGACCATAGCACCTTGAGAAAGACAGTTTCACCATTCCTTGTCTTGCGCACTTTACGATCCAATATCTCCTTTGGCACCTCTGCATAAGTGAGAGCTTCATCCAGCTCAATATTCTCCACGTCAAGCACATGAGATAGATCACTCACATACTTCCTGAGTTGTGACACATGGAAAACATTATGCACCCGATCAAGAGATGGTGGAAAAGCAAGGCGATAAGCTACTTCACCTACCTGATCCAAAATCTCATATGGATCTATGAATTTCTGACTCAACTTCCCTCTCTTTAAAAATCTCGTAACACCATGCATAGGTGACACTTTCAAAAGGACCTTGTCACCCACCTCAAACTCGATATCCTTTCGATGAAAATCCACATAACACTTTTGCCGATCTTGAGCTGCTTTCATCTGTTGTCGAATCAAAGTGTACTTGTTCAACTATATCTTGTACCATTTGTGGTCCTAAAACCACAACTTTAGTGCTATCATCCCAACACACTTGACTCCTACACTTTCTCCCGTACAACGCCTTAAATAAAGCTATCTTGATACTCATATGATAGCTATTGTTGTATGAAAACTCAATCAAATCAAGTATATCCCCCCCAACTCCCACCAAACTCCATCTCACAAGCTTACAACATGTTTTCTAAGGTCTCGATGGTCCTTTCAGTATGACCATCTCTCACAGGATGTAACGCCGTACACATATTTAAGGTAGTCCCCATTACTTCCTATAACTCTTGCCGAAATCGTGATATAAACCTCACATCTCTATCTGACACAATATCCTTTAGTACCCCGTGTAATCGTACCATATGCTTCATATGTCCAAGAGCTAGTTGAATCTTACTCCAAGTATCTTTCAATGGAATAAAATGACCTGACTTTGTCAGACGATCGACAATTACCCAAATCATGTTATTACCCTGCTGAGTTCCCGTTAACCCCACAATGAAATCCATAAAAATCGATTCCCATTGCCATCCAGGCACCTCAACAAACTGAATCTTCCCTTGTGGTCTCCGTTATACCCCCTTGTCCCTTTGGCAAGTCAAACACCTAGCCACAAACTCCGCTATCTCTTACTTTATACCGGGCCACCAAAATGCCTTCTTCAAGTCCTTAATTATAGAGCTTGTCACCTCCGAATGTACTAAATAGGGAGTGAAATGAGCCTCCGTCATAATCAATTTCTTTAACTCAGCATCATTAGGCACACACCCACCTCCCATGGAATCGAACACTCCCATCTGCGTGGATAGAGAATCTCGAAACCGTGCCCTTCTCCCA
Organism: Silene latifolia; assembly: GCF_048544455.1. Lineage (NCBI taxonomy): Eukaryota > Viridiplantae > Streptophyta > Magnoliopsida > Caryophyllales > Caryophyllaceae > Silene > Silene latifolia. The sequence goes on from NC_133527.1 coordinate 44,223,526, forward strand.
CAATGTCTTCCATTCCTGAATCTTAGGATCAAGTATCTATTTCCTTTTTATGTCATCATACAGTTCGGGCTTGATAGTCAAATCACCAATGGCATCTCCCTTGCGAATCATGTGTATCCCCATCATAGTCATATCATCCTTCAATTTCATCAGTGATATGGCAGTGCATAATGAATGCACACTCTTCGTACTCAAAGCATCTGCGACCACATTAGCCTTCCTTTCATGATAAATGATCTCCATATCATAGTCCCTAATCATTTCCATTCACTTTCTATGACGCATGTTCAGGTCCTTTTGAGTGTAGACGTACTTCAAACTCTTGTGATCTAAAACACTTTAGTTGCCCCGTATAGGTAATGCCTCCAAATATTTAGAGCAAATACAATTGCACCCAAATCCAAATTATGATTAGGATAGTTCTCCTCATATGGCTTCAACTGTCTTGAAGCATATGCAATGTCTTTTCCATTTTGTATCAAGACACCTCCCAACCCATTCTTCGAAGCATCGGTATAAACCTCAAAGTTCTCAGTTCCCTTAGGCAAAGCTAGAATGGGAGCTGTAGTCAAACACTCCTTTAATGTTTGGAAGGTGTCTCACAACTCTCATTCTAATGAAATATGGTCTTTTTCCTCATCAAAGCTATCATAGGTCTAGCAATCTTGGAAAAATCTTTCACGAACCTCCTGTAATAATTAGCCTAACCCAAGAAACTCCGAATTTCAGCAACATTGTTCGGTGCTTCCCATTTTGACACTGCCTCGATCTTATTAGGATCCACAACTACACCATCCTTAGAAATCACATGACCCAAAAGGCAACCTTTTCTAACCAGAACTCCCATTTGGACAATTTAGCATACAACTGGTTATCTTGCAAAGTCTGTAGTAGCAGCCTCAAATGCTCCTCATGCTCTTCCTTAGTCTTAATATAGACTAGAATGTCATCAATGAAACCACCCCAAACCTATCCAGAAATGGAAGGGAATAAGATCCATGAACACTAACGGTGCATTAGTCAATCCGAAGGGCATTACCATAAACTAGTGACCATACCACGACAGAAAAGTTGTCTTCCTCGGCAATCCACACCCGGTAATAATCTGATCTCAGATTAATCTTTTAAAATTCTCCGACTCCACTCAACTGATAAAAAAGGTCATCAATCCTCGGCAAAGAATATCTGTTCATTACGGTAAGGTGGTTTAGGTCTCTGTAGCCGATCCACAACCTCATACTACCGTCTTTATTTTTCACGAATAGAACTGGCGCACTCCAAGGCGATACACTAGGTCGAATATATCCGTTATCCAACAACTCGTTCAACTGCTTCTTCAACTCTTCCAACTTTTTTGGTCCTATACGGTATGGAGCCTGAGATATATGTCCCGTCCCTGGGTTAAGCTCAACACTGAAATAAATGTCCCTTTTAAGAGGTAACCCCTGGTATATATATCTTCTGGAAAGACATCATCGAACTCACTTACTATCGGTATCTCTGCCGCTGACAGCTCCTGATGTGGAGTGATGTCGTCGGGTCTTCCAATCAAACACATTTATAATACTCAACAAACAACTAGTTAGTGGTAAGTCGAGGTCGATCCATGGGACGGTGTGCTTTGGGTTCTAAGTCTATCTATCTCAATTTATGCTAGTGTCACAATTTTTTTGGGGTTTGTAGGTGTATTCTAAACTAATGTAAGCAATAAAGTAAAGCAAACAATAAACTAAGAAATGTAAACAAATGACTAAAAGCACTAGGATGTCATGGGGTCATAGGGGATTCATGGTGTTGATCATACAAACATGTGTACAAAGTTGCAAACAATTAATGTTGTGGAGGAACTGAGTTGGTTTATGTCTTAGGGTTCATAGGAAGAGTTGGGTCCTGGAGCCGAATCGATTAGATTGTACAACACCTACAAGTCGACTTACTTTCCTCCTATTCAACTTCTATGCATGGTCTAACAAGACTCGAGTTGGTTTATATCTTACAAGTCTTGTTGAGTAAATAAGATATGGGTAAAAATGCAAGGATTCATAGGCTTAGCATTTCATCAAACATAACATGTGCATAGGTTGATATCACAACAAGCAAGCAATTTAATTATGAAAACATATTAGATTAAGCATGATTAATCCCATGTTGGTTTCCCCTAATTACCCACTAATCCTAGTTAAGAGACTAATCACTTATTATCATGGTGAACATGTCATTAATGGTGTCAATCATCACAACAAGTGTAAACATGATAAGAGAATGAGAAAATAAACAATAAAGAGTAAAGGGTAAAAGAATTATACCATCTTAAGATGATCCAAATAATAAAGCAAAGAATAATATAAGAAACTTGATTGATTGATGAAGAGTTGTCAATTCTCCAATAATAACCTAATAATCTTTAATTACCCAATAATAAACTTGAATAATAAACTTTAACAATAATTAAGGAAAGATTAATGTGTAATTTGTGGAAAGATTAAAGAGTAATCTATTCTAATCTACTCCTAATCTAATCTAAGGAAGGATTGATTTAATCTAATCAAAACTTTATGGTTTGATTATTACAAATGGGGTATATATAGTAGAGCATCATTAGGTTAAGCAAGGGTAGAATAGTAATTTAACAATGCTAATTGTTGGGTAGGGAATCGCCGGTCTCTATTTTGCTAGGCTTTCGAAAATATGCGCATCCTTCATAGAGCAAGAAGAAAACGTAAGAGCTTTAAGAGAATCCGAGCGGATTGGTCTCGGGACGCTCGGATTCTGGGCTGTGTATTTATCTTTTCTTTCTGTCTAACAATCCGAGCGTCTTGAGGGGAAGACGAACGGATTGGGTCTCAGGAATCTGAGCGTCTTGAGGGGAAGACGAGCGGATTGGGTCTCAGGATTCCGAGCGTCTTGAGGGGAAGACGAGCGGATTGGGTCTCAGGAATCCGAGCGTCTTGAGTCTCGGGACGAGCGGATTGGCGGACAGTTTCTTTGTTTGACCTCGGATTGTAAAACGGACGTCATTTTCTCATCCGGACTCCTATTGGAGTGATTCAAAAGGCTAGATCACTTGTTTTTTCGACGCCGTTCCATCTATAATATTTTGAGAGCCAAAGGAGCAACTCTTGGTTTGGGTATTGAGCAATTTCTTCTTGTAATGGCTTCCTTGCTTTTCGTCCTCTTGCATACCCCTTATTCTTGTGTTGTTGGCTCTCGTTCTTCCCTCCTCTTCATACTAGTCCATCCAATATCATCAATAAAGTTCCAAATAAGCACGAGATACGTGAATTTCCGCCTCATTTATCTCCTTCTCTACAGAACATATGAAATGCACTAGAAAAACAAATAGGAAGGTTTTGACGGATAAAATGGCTAAGGAATGTTATAATAGCATGAAAAATAGGCTCAATTAGGGGACTAAATGTGCGCAAATATGAGTCACATCAAATATTCCAAACCGAACCTTTACTCATCCCGAGTAAAGAGGTGACAAAAACTAGACCTTTATTTAAACTAACCTACTAATATAGCCGATATGAGACAATTAGTGGGTCTCACTCCGCCCCTTCAACTCACAACAAGACAACCATGAGGTAGGATGCCTTCTTACAAGGCAAGGTGGGTCTTGCCAAAATGGCGACACATCCAATCATTAAAGCACACAAAATCAAGTAATGGATGCATCTACAAAAGAATAGCCACTTTCCTCATCTAAGTGGCGGAAATTATCTAAAGGGGAAGCAATTCAAGGGTACATACTCCTTCATAGATGCAATTTCTTCAAACTACTAAGCCTAGAAGGATATCAATAAATCACCTTCAAATTGTGTCAAGCTAGGGTACCTTTGTCCTCAATCGTTAAATGCTTTTGTCAAGAGTAGACTCCCCATGGTGTTAGAAACACTGGAAGATCACGGAATTTCCCTTCTTGCCTAGACAAGAAGAAGGGTCCTCCCCTCTCTACCATGCACAAAAATGGATACGATGGATAAAGGGATCGATAGTATTTGAGTTTCATTTGGGAGTTTGCTTTTGTTGTTGTTGTTTTTCCCCCCAATTTCTTGTGGCATATAACATTTGAGAACACTTTCTTTTTCCATTTTTTTTGATTTTTGGCATTTTAATACTTGACAACTTTTCAACTTTTTGCATTTTCTTTTGAACATTTTCAAAGTCACCCCATATGTAGTGAGGGTGCCTTATATTTGAAGCATAGGAGTTTTCATTTTTGCTCCTCTTTTCATTTGATGCATTTTGCAAACTTTTTCTTTTCTTTTCTTTTCTTGAACTCAAATTTTTGAACAATTTTTGTTTTTGTGCCCATTCCCTTTGATGACAAAATGTATGGTAGAACATGGATGATGGTTGGTTGCATGGTTTCAAGGGTCACCTTTGAATAAACAGTAGCCAAGGAGTTATCACACCACAAGGTACTCTTGACTAGACCTTAATCCATGGGTCAAAGGATTCTAGCATGACACATCCTAGGTGTTTTACAAGTATTCTAACAAGCAAAGTCTTAAGAACAAAAAGCATCTACTAGGGCCTATATACACTTGTCAAGCTTCCCAAGTAGACGGTTTCGCAAAATTTTTCTAACATGCAAACTACATGTCATGATGCAACTAACATATATACATCCTAATGCAGATGATTATACCAACTAATATGCCATATAATCTAAATGCAAGTCCTAAATTCACATTGTTTATACCGCATCAATCAAAATAAAGCCACATAGTCATTAACATAAAGAGGAAAAACGAGATTGGAAAGATCATACCATGCGGTCTTCAATATCCTCATGTCTCGGATGTGGCGTAGTCGATCAATGTGAAAAAGGATAGACAAACATAATATATACAAAATATATACAAGACTACACTACAAAGGAAATGAACATGTTTTTGGATTTTTCAAATTTTCAATTTTTTTACGGATTTTGTTTTTGAAACAAAAATACATGTTTTTGTATTTTTCAAAAATTTTCAATTTTTATGTGTTTTTGGAATATAAATTCCCATCCCCCACTTTATTTTGGACATTGTCCTCAATGTACATGTAGGAGTAGGAAGGAAAAAGAAAAACATGTTTTTGGATTTTTTGATTAAACGCACTGATATGAATGCATGCTCTAACTAAATGCAATTCTATATGAAATATATAACAAATGAATGCAATCTACATTACACTAAATGATGCATGATTTCTAGTAAGCTATGGTCACTTATGATCAAACCTCCCCAAACCGATTTAAACATTATTTCTAGTGTAGAAATGAATAGGTTTGGCCATTAGTAACTATGCATGAATTCTAATCTATATGCAACTATCTACATGAATCATGTGAGATATATACAATGCAACTATACTATATGAACTAACTAATGCAAATGCAATATGAAATATAATACAAATGCAAGCTAAATGTATATGTATATAACTAAATGCAAGTGTAAATGTAATGCAAAGTCAAAGGAAAAGATATCTTACAAATGGTGGTTTGAGGTAGGACTCCACCAAACTATGTTCAAATTGTAAAGGTTCTTGTCCATAGAGCTCAAGGCTCTTTGTAGAAGATCAAAAGCTTGTGAACAAGCTCCAAATAAGCATAAGTATGGTTTGCTTAACTTCAAGACGAAGCTTGGACAAGGGACTTTGTCATTCATTCTTGTTTTCTTTCCCTTCTTGGCACTTGAATATTCACGATGCTTCAAACCAATAGGCCCATGATTCTTGTCAACACTAGGTATGAAGTATGGCTTATTTTCATCCGGAGATTTCCACTTGCCACCTACTCCCCTAATTTTGGTGATGATGATAACGCTTTGATTATTCAATCCTTCCAAGGTCGAAGAAGAATTCTCATAACATTGATGACCGGATACCTTAGGGGTTGATGTTGTGGGTGCCAAATTTCCACAAGCAAGCTCATTTGCAATTTTCTTCTTGAGCTTTTCTACCAAGTACCCTTTATATGATGATTTGACTTTTTGGAGAAGAACCACCATATCATCTCCAACAATCATAGGTTCCATGGTGGGTGTGAAAAGGTCTTTATGGTCAATAGGAAAGAGGAATTCATCTTCTTCATGGAAGCATACCTCAAACTTCTCAAGGATGGGCTCATCAAGTGAGACAATCTCACAACTCCGTTCCTCTTCTTCAATGCAAGACACATATTCCGCACAAGCTTCTTCCATAGGCTTGTCATCGTCGCTATCTCCATAAGAATCATAAATGGGGGCTTCACTCCTCTTCACCAACTCTTTCTCCAACACCTCAATGTTCACATGAAAAGTCACACCCTCATACTTACAAAGGCTAAGAGTATTTGGCTAACTCAACCTCATGTCTTCATCATCAAATACCACACTTTCATACTGACAAGAGCTCAAGGAGGTTGACTCTTTCCACTTCACATCTTCTTCATCAAAGGTCATTGCCTCAAATTCACATTCATGTTCAATGCTCAAGGATTGGTGGGGAGTGTTTGTTTGGGTTGCTTTCATTTGGGCAATTTTACTTGCCAACTCCTCGACATGGGTAACAATGCTTTGGAGAACATTGTTCCTATTTTGGCTCTCCTCTAGAATTTGTGTGAAGAAATTTTGTTAGTCTCCCATCATTTGGAGAACCATATCTTGAATGTCAAAGTTGGGCTGATCTTTTTGTTGTGGGTGGATGTGAAAGTGCGCATATTGTGGCATTTGGAATTGGTTGTAAAGTGAGTTTTGGGTGGGTGGTTGTTGTGGATAATGGATGTGGGGATTTTGGTGGGTAAAGTTGGGGTAGTAGTTAGGATTTTCATTGTATGAGTAGTAAGGTAGGTTTGTGTTGACTTGCTCCTCAAACTCCCCATACCCATTGTAGTCATACTCAAACGATCCACCACATACTCCATGTACTAAGTCTTGGGTCATCATAGTTAAGACAAGGAAACAACTAATACATGGAAACTACACAAAAACGGTAAGAACAATCCTTGAGGAACAAGTTCCTCAAGGTGAAAGCAAAATCAAAATAGACAAACAAGTAAGAACTTAATCACATAGCACCATCCCCGGCAACGACGCCATTTTGATGTGGAGTGATGTCGTCGGTGTTGGAATATGTGTCCTCCGACAATAATGCGATCACGACTGTTGATCATGATGATCACATGTTTAAGTCTCATTAAAATGAGTACAATTGGGAAGTAATTTTGTTACTGTCAACTGGTCAACATATATCGGTAATGATTGGCTTACTAGAGTTTGACATTACTGTCGTGTGACGGTGGTGATCAGTTGACCCCCTAGGTCATACCTAAAGGGCAACCCTCTTAATTGATTATTTAATTAATCGTATAATGTTACGAGTTAATTAAATTACTTGAAAATTGACGGACGATTTTGGAAGTAAAATTTACGTATCATATTGAAATGTGATTAAATGAGATACGGTCTGAGTAATTGAATTGTGTCATTACTCGGATGAAATAAATTGTTTAATGTAACAATTATATTTGAATGAATTGTTATAAATACAATCTGTTGTGATTTATAAATGGTAAAATATTTTGGCACAAGTAATTATGAAATTACTAAGTCAATTTTTGTATGTGACGTATTTTTATTAATACGTTGATTTTTAATATGTTAAAAATACATAACAAATATATGTGACATATGACATGTAACATATAGACAATTGACAAAAATAATATGGATTCCATATTATCAAATGGGCCGAAAATTAGAAGGGATTAAGCTAATTATATGTTGTTTGTAATTAGTGGAAAACACAATGATTAAAAAGCCACCTAGCCATGCACGCCTATTGTTTTCTTGTGAAGAACAATTTCTCCATGCATTGGCTCCCCTTTTGCACTCCTCTTACACGGTTTTGAGAAGAGAAATGTGATCATTGTTTTTCTTTAATTTTGCCTAATAATATACTAAAGGTAGTGTATTATTTTCATTCTTAGTCCATCATCAAAAATAGAGATTTCTAGAGAAATAAAATCCTCTCTTCCTCTCTCCTAATAGCCGAAAATATTCAAGTGTTAAACAATATTTTTGGTTCAATTTTCTACCTTGATTAATATTATACTAGTATTGTAATATTAATTTTATTAAGAGGAGCCTTGGGTATAATACATAGGGAGAGATCTTACACTTCGATCTTTGTTCTTCCATTGGAAAAGCTCAAGAACAAGAAGAGAAAGGTGATCTCTCTTGTGCCCTAATAGCCGAAATCTATTATGTAAGGACATGATTTCTCCTCTATTTATATTATTGTTTGCATGCATAAGATCCGTTTTAATTTTATGACAAATTAGTTTAGACATATATGAGTATGTTAAAATGTACATGAATCTACATTTCCTTCAATCGGTATCAAGAGCCACGGTTGTTTGCATGCAAATTGGTTAAAAGTTTTTCCGAGTTATATGAATAACAAAATAAAACTTGTAAAATTTGTGTTATTATGATATATCACGAAATAATTACATGCATGTTAATATTTCAGGTCCTAAAGTGTTTTAGGATATTTTGGTTAATTTTTCGGATTTTTATTGTTCATATTTAATAATAATGACATTTAAATGTGATTTTATGAGTAAAAATGTCATTTTTGGTCGAAAATTAGCTATACTTTGAATTTTCACTTGGTTTTTGGATATGTTGTTACATATATTATTTTGAGATAACCTGTAAATTTTCATAATTTTTGGACTAGTTATGCTCGAAAAATGAATTTTTCATCATTAAATTCGGATTTAAGAGAAAAATAGGTTAATATGAGTTAAATTTCGAATCTGGTCATAGAAAATTAATATGTTGTCACATGCAATTTTACAAGGTGTGTGTAAAATAATTGGCTATAAAGAAGTCTTTTAGCATGATTTATGAATTTTTGAAGAAAAATAGCATAAATAGTGACATTATTAGTGAAAAATTAATAAAACATAATCTATGACTTAGGAAAAACGTCTAATGTTGCATTTTATTATATTTTTCAGATCTAAAATTGAAAAGTTATTGAAAATAATTTTTCCATGTTTTTATGATTATTTTATTATAAATTAATAAACCGCAACATTGTTTTTCCGGAAAAATTTCGAAATTTTTAACCTAAGATTTTGAACATTATGAGTGTCATGGATTTTTCCAGAATGTTCATGAATTTAAATTTCAAATTTTGAATTTATTTGAAATTTTTGGATTTATTTGAAGTTTAATAGCTTATTTTTGTAAATTTTTGACCATTTATGAACAATTTTGTAAATAAAAGTTAATTATGGTCAAATTACTAGTGGAGACTATATTTTGAGTCCTAAGAGGTTAGGGTAATTAACTTATGCATAAATATGAGTTTATGCATTTTTTGTGATTATAAAATGTTGAAATCACGCAAATCCGTAAAAACCGAGTAGTATACGATATTGGCTAATTAAAAGGCGATTTAGCATAAAAATTGAGCATGTTCATACATAATATAATGCTGCATTTTCTTTATGATTGTCATAATTTTAATTTATGTAATTTTGAATTATGTAATTTTACTTAGTATGGCCTTAGATTTTAATTGGTATTTCCCGAAATGTATGGGAATATCGATTCGGTTGTAATTTTTATTGTGATCTCGTATCACCGTTTTGTAATTTAATAGATTTATTTTATTTTAGTTACAAATGTATAATAGGAAATTATGTAATTTATTATGTAATTTTATTCATTCCGGAGTTCCAAAAGACGGATTTCTTCAAGAATGGCGATACATAAAGACGGTGTTACCTCGAGATGCGTGCCACAACCGAAGTTCAAGGGACCAATGGAGTTGGTTTCCGAATATGTAATAGGTTAATAGTTTTTCTATTTTAGGAAAGGCCATACTAGGACTTATTTATCTTTATGCTTGCATTTTATTTTATGTCACATGCATCGCTAAATCGCCATAACTAAACATGCATTGTCTTATCGAGTTTTTCGACCGTGTCAATTAGAATTATCGTAGTTCACCGCTTTAGTTCACTTAAAACGTGATAGATAATAAATTGACATGACCTCTCGCTAAAACTATCAATTGAGACATAGCCTTACCAAATAGTAGAAACCATGAAAACCTATTTCGCGAGGGAGTGCACTCGGCTACCCCGGGGTACAAACCTTGTTACGTAGGGGAAATGGGTGATGAATGTTAATCCACCGAATTCATATTGATAAGGGATGTATCGGCTACCCCGTGCCCAAGTTGATGTGGGTTTGGATAATGGACACATTTATTCGAAATTTGGATTGAACTCAACAAAAGTTATTGATAAGGGATGTATCGGCTACCCCGTGCCCTTGTTGATGTGTTTTGGGCTATAGATAAACATTAGAGTAATTTTATCGACCAAGAGTTCTAAAAGTAGAATCGATTAAAAGGTTAATCCACCGAGTTGTATTGATAAAGGTTTCATCGGCTACCCCGTGCCTAAGTCGATATGAATTTGGGTCTTGGAATCATTTATCTAGTTGGGTAGAGGTCACTAGAAAAATGCATATAACTTGTTTAAGTCATACCTTTTACGAGTATTATTAAAACGACAATTGTTTTACTCCTTATATTTTGTTTTGTAGACCACTTCTTATTCATAACAAATGGCAACACCAACTCCTAATGCTACACCACTCGCTACTTCATCTTGGCTCCGATCCTTCATGGATCGATGTAAACTTGAAAAGAATGGGTCAAATTTCTCCGAGTGGGATGCCCAACTCAAATTAGCCGCCGAAGGTGACGACAAGCTTCGTTACCTTACCGAGGCCTCTCCACCCGAACCTTCCACTAGGTCCACCGCGGCCACTAGGGAAGCCTATGAGGCTTACCAAAAGGAGTCCGCCGCAATGAAAAATGTCTTAATATTTGCGATGGAGGCGGAACTCCAAAGGAGAGCCTTCAAAATGGGCAATGCTAATGAGATTTACTCCAAACTTGTGACCATGTTTTCACAAACTCCGCGGATCGTCCAATATGAGGCGGCCGCGGCATTCTTTGATCTCGACTTCAAAGAGGGCCAAAAGGTTAGCCCTCATGTGCTCAAACTCATGGAGCTTGTCGAGACCTTGAAAATTCAAAAGGTTGAAATCCCCAAAGAACTCATCGTAGATAGGATTCTACACTCCTTGTCCAAAGTCAAGGCATATGTGCAATTCCGGGTGAATTTCAACATGCAAGACAAGGATGTATCTCTTGAGGAGTTGCACAAGTTACTTGTGCAAGCCGAGAGGGACATGGGGTTAAATGTGAACCCTCCCAAGGATGTGCTTAACATAAGCACAAAGAGTAAGGGGAAGTTCAAGAAGAATGGGAGAAAGGGCAAGAAGCAAGCTCCCACATTCACCAAAGCTAAGTCTTGTGAAGCTAGCACCTCCAAAGTCAAGAAGGGTCCTCTTGATAAGTGCCATTATTGTAATGGCATGGGACATTGGAAAAGGAATTGTTCCAAGTACCTTGGTGATATCAAAGCTGGAAAGATCACTCCAGTAGGTAAATGACTAACCTTCTTTTATGTTTCTAAATTCAACTATGGTATTATGATGCAAAGTTGTGATAATGTATCTCCCTTTTTATTGTAAATAGGGCCTCCACCAAGCAAAGACAAAGGAAAAGAAAAGCAAGCATAAGAAACCATGAAGAAGCTAAGGATAGCTTTTATGGAGCTTTGTTTTTCATTGTCTTATTTTAAGTTATGTTTTGAATTTTAGAACTTTAAGTTTCCGTGTTCGACATGGAAAGGTATTTTGGATAATGGTATGTATTTTGGATGATAGTGACTTGGTTTGCAACCCAAGTCACCCGTTTTATCATTTATCCTTCATGTTCTAAAAATTTCATCTTTAAATGCTTGCGTTTTGAAACATAAGATTATTCACTTAAAAGTGATCCAATAGACAATTATAATGACGGGTTTCATTATATGTCCACATGCTTAAGGCTTGTGTATGATCATTTATAAAGTGATTTTGAGTCTATGAACTCTCTTAAAGGAATGTCAATCACCAAGAACTCATATGAAATCAATAACTATTAGTCTATCTATGAGATAGTTCTCCTTATAATTCAACATCATTAATTTGTGTCTCATATGCTATCTTTGAATGCTTAGTGTATTCATTCTAAAGATAGAGTGGGAGAAAAATGAGGACACAACACACAAGACAAGATTAAAATTGTGTACTTGTGTAAATGAAGATCTACGCAAGAGAGAATGATTTGAATAAAGGTATATCTAATTACATAGTATGCCAAATAGATGAGATCTATAAGTCTCAAGTTAGTTCTATATGACTAAGGAGACCAAGTGTAGTAATCATGAGAGAATTTTCTTAAGATAACTACACAAGGAGACCAAAAGAAGGTTTTGGAAGGATAATGACTAATGAAAATGAAAAGTCTTAACGAGTTTTTGACTAAGTTTATGAAATATTTGACCAATAGTTTCAATCATGAGTTTTACTTAAGAGCCTAAATGAATCAAAGTAACATACTAGTTATGATCAAAATCAAGTTGCAAAATTGATATTCCGATATCTTCCATAGCCAACGTTTTAACCACGCAAATGTCATTGCTTAACCTCGCTAGGAAATGGTTAATCCTCCTTCCGAAAGAGTATTCCGAAGGATGTATTCTAAATATTGTTTATATTTGAAAATGACATTACTACACATCATTATAACATGAGTGTGTTGAAGATTTAAAATCTCTTTCCGTAAGGTTAAGATGAGACCACTTCAAAATAGGCATTTTGAAGGGATATGATGGGAACATATATGGTTTTATCCTAATAACTTGGCGATTGCAATTTATATCTCAATTCTTGACATATTCCGATTGAGAAGTCAATTTCGAAATATGTAGAATTAAGTGGGAGTTAGGAAATTCTCATGTGAAGACATGGAATTTAGTGGGAGTTATCATCTTTTGAATTTTACGACTCATAACTCATTAAAGAATGACGAGCTAATACCTTCTTTCATAAAGAAGCTTATGAGTTTTCAATTCTGGATGAAAATGGACAATGATGAATCCAATTACATCATGGGATGTTGGATTAGTATTAAAGGGATACACATCATATCAACATATACATAGGTTATTCATATGAATGAAAATGGGATTACCATTAGCAGTCATGGTAGTTCATTGAACCTGAGAACGATTGATCTCATGATTATTAGTGACTAATGTTTCCGCCATTAGAATAATCATATACATGTCCAATTTTGAATCATATGCATAAGAGCATGATAACTGGTTGGTGAGCCATAATAGAAACGTCATGAATTCTCGAGTAGAATCCGATGAGCGATTTCGGTGTTTGACGGAATGTTCTATTATGTTTCAAGAAGTTGCACATACTATAGAAAATCCGAGCACATATGAGGATTTATGAGAATCCCAATTCTTTCAAGCCTAGAAAGAGAAATGAGAAGTTTTGGAAAGATGCTTGGTTGAATAAGAGGTTATTCATAAACAATCTTTCCTAGTCAAGCTAGGACTTGTGAGAAGTGCTAGACTAAATAATCTTGTCAATTGTTACAAGATTCTACAAGACATATACCTAGTGCATTGTGTGTGGATGGAGTACTTGATCAGTACAAGTTATATCATTCATCACAAATTTGTTCGTTATGTGATAGTCGATAAGAAAGTTCTTTCAAGTTAAAGAACCAAAACCAAGGTCGTGAACCTTGATGTGTACTTGGTGAGATTCATGCTATGAGAGAGAACATGAATGAGAAGGAGATTGCAAGTGTAGGAAGTTTGAACACATGGACACATGAGATGTTAAACTTCTATTGCAATCAATAAGTGTTGACACTTATGATAAACATCACAAGGTTGTAATATGATATTAACTACCCGAGTGTGATGTCGACATTTGTCGTTTGAGTTATTATTAACTCACTTTGTACATTGTTATATCCAAACGGGTTGTAGAGACAATTGAACCCCGTTAAAGTGAACATGGATTAACATTGTTTTTGCCCATAGTTACTTATATGAGGTGACGTCTCGAAGTGACTAGAGTGTGAGGCGATTGATGGCAAGTTCAAATGCCATAGAGTCATGTGAGATGACTAGTCGATCACATAGGCGGATTGTTAGGAACATTTTGTCGGGCCTTATGACCGCTTATAGAGTTCTGGCAAATTTATATAGCCTGGTCGTGGCGAGAGCTGCTATAGTATTCAAAATGAGTCGATTCTTTTGACTAAAGACTATTCTCCTAAGATGGCACAGTTTCAGATTAACTTTGATTTGTGTTACTACGACCTTCGTAAATGGGGTCAAATGGGCATATTTTGGGTTATGATGGCTGTGGCTAGTCGAAGGGAATGAGTGCAATAGGAATTGTCCACCCCTAGTCGGGGTTATAACAATATCTCGGGGCCACTCGAGGAGTAATGAATTGGAAATGCGTGGCCACGCTCGGAAGATATCCGAGTGGATAAATCCGGTCAATCGGTTATTCTCCGGATCGAGGAAACCGCTCTCGATATGATCACTTGCAAGTACGACCTGAAAGACACCTTGCATTGAGTGGGAGATAGTAATAGGATAAGAGAATTGGTGACGCACACTTGTCGAGGACAAGTGGGAGATTGTTGGAATATGTGTCCTCCGACAATAATGCGATCACGACTGTTGATAATGATGATCACATGTTTAAGTCTCATTAAAATGAGTACAATTGGGAAGTAATTTTTTGTTTGTCAATGGTCAACATATATCGGTAATGATTGGCTTACTAGAGTTTGACATTACTGTCGTGTGACGGTGGTGATCAGTTGACCCCCTAGGTCATACCTAAAGGGCAACCCTCTTAATTGATTATTTAATTAATCGTATAATGTTACGAGTTAATTAAATTACTTGAAAATTGACGGACGATTTTGGAAGTAAAATTTACGTATCATATTGAAATGTGATTAAATGAGATACGATGTCCGAGTAATTGAATTGTGTCATTACTCGGATGAAATAAATTGTTTAATGTAACAATTATATTTGAATGAATTGTTATAAATACAATCTGTTGTGATTTATAAATGGTAAAATATTTTGGCACAAGTAATTATGAAATTACTAAGTCAATTTTTGTATGTGACGTATTTTTATTAATACGTTGATTTTTAATATGTTAAAAATACATAACAAATATATGTGACATATGACATGTAACATATAGACAATTGACAAAAATAATATGGATTCCATATTATCAAATGGGCCGAAAATTAGAAGGGATTAAGCTAATTATATGTTGTTTGTAATTAGTGGAAAACACAATGATTAAAAAGCCACCTAGCCATGCAAGCCTATTGTTTTCTTGTGAAGAACAATTTCTCCATGCATTGGCTCCCCTTTTGCACTCCTCTTACACGGTTTTGAGAAGAGAAATGTGATCATTGTTTTTCTTTAATTTTGCCTAATAATATACTAAAGGTAGTGTATTATTTTCATTCTTATTCCATCATCAAAAATAGAGATTTCTAGAGAAATAAAATCCTCTCTTCCTCTCTCCTAATAGCCGAAAATATTCAAGTGTTAAACAATATTTTTGGTTCAATTTTCTACCTTGATTAATATTATACTAGTATTGTAATATTAATTTTATTAAGAGGAGCCTTGGGTATAATACATAGGGAGAGATCTTACACTTAGATCTTTGTTCTTCCATTGGAAAAGCTCAAGAACAAGAAGAGAAAGGTGATCTCTCTTGTGCCCTAATAGCCGAAATCTATTATGTAAGGACATGATTTCTCCTCTATTTATATTATTGTTTGCATGCATAAGATCCGTTTTAATTTTATGACAAATTAGTTTAGACATATATGAGTATTTTAAAATGTACATGAATCTACATTTCCTTCAGTCGGGTCTACCAATCAAACACATTTATAATACTCAACAAACAACTAGTTAGTGGTAAGTCGAGGTCGATCCATGGGACGGTGTGCTTTGGGTTCTAAGTCTATCTATCTCAATTTATGTTAGTGTCACAATTTGTTTGGGGTTTGTAGTTGTATTCTAAACTAATGAAAGCAATAAAGTAAAGCAAACAATAAACTAAGAAATGTAAACAAATGACTAAAAGCACTAGGATGTCATGGGGTCATAGGGGATTCATGGTGTTGATCATACAAACATGTTTACAAAGTTGCAAGCAATTAATGTTGTGGAGGAACCGAGGTGGTTTATTTCTTACGGTTCATAGGAAGAGTTGGGTCCCGGAGCCGAATCGATTAGATTGTACAACACCTACAAGTCGACTTACTTTCCTCCTATTCCGCTTCTATGCATGGTCTAACAAGACTCGAGTTGGTTTATATCCTACAAGTCTTGTTGAGTAGATAAGAGATGGGTAAAAATGCATGGATTCATAGGCTTAGCATTTCATCAAACATAACATGTGCATAGGTTGACATCACAACAAGCAAGCAATTTAATTATGAAAACATATAAGATTAAGCATGATTAATCCCATGTTGGTTTCCCCTAATTACCCACTAATCCTAGTTAAGAGACTACTCACTTATTATCATGGTAAACATGTCATTAATGGTGTCAATCATCACAACAAGTGTAAACATGATAAGAGAATGAGAAAATAAACAATAAAGAGTAAATGGTAAAAGAATTATACCATCTTAAGATGATCTAAATAATAAAGCAAAGAATAATAGAAGAAACTTGATTGATTGATGAAGAGTTGTCAATTCTCCAATAATAACCCAATAATCTTCAATTACCCAATAATAAACTTGAATAATAAACTTGAACAATAATTAAGCAAAGATTAATGTGTAATTTGTGGAAAGATTAAAGAGTAATCTATTCTAATCTACTCCTAATCTAATCTAAGGAAGGATTGATTTAATCTAATCAAAACTTTATGGTTTGATTATTACAAATGGGGTATATATAGTAGAGCATCATTAGGTTAAGCAAGGGTAGAATAGTAATTTAACAATGCTAATTGTTGGGTAGGGAATCGCCGGTCTCAAGAGAGACCCCGGTCTCCTTTTTGCTAGGCTTTCGAAAATATGCGCATCCTTCATAGAGCATCTTGAGGAGATTGGTCTCGGGACGCTCGGATTATGGGTTGTGTATTTATCTTTTCTTTCTGTCTAACAATCCGAGCGTCTTGAGGGGAAGACAAGTGGATTGGGTCTCAGGAATCCGAGTGTCTTGAGGGGAAGACGAGCGGATTGGTTCTAAGGAATCCGAGCGTCTTGAGTCTCGGGACGAGCGGATTGGCGGACAGCTTCTTTGTTTGACCTCGGATTGTAAAACGGACGTCATTTTCTCATCCGGACTCCTATTGGAGTGATTCAAAAGCCTAGATCACTTGTTTTTTCGATGCCGTTCCATCTAGCATGTTTTCAGAGCCAAAGGAGTAACTCTTGGTTTGGGTTTCGAGCAATTTCGTCTTGTAATGGCTTCCTTGCTTTTCCTCCTCTTGCATACCCCTTATTCTTATGTTGCTGGCTCTCGTTCTTGCCTCCTCTTCATACTAGTCCATCCAATATCATCAATAACCTTCCAAATAATCACGAGAGACGGGAATTTCCGCCTCATTTATCTCCTTTTCTACAAAACATATGAAATGCACTAGAAAGCAAATAGGAAGGTTTTGACGAATAAAATGGCTAAGGAATGTTACAATAGTATGCAAAATAGGCTCAATTAGGGGACTAAATGTGCGCAAATATGAGTCACATCAGCTCCTCCACCCGAGTATCCCTCACATGGTAAAGGATCATCGGACACCCCTTCTTGAAACATGACATTAATATCATAACTGCAATCATCTTCACCTTGGGTTTTACAACAGTCTATCTTTGCCTCATACTTACCCAACCAATCCATCCTAACTATGACCTCAAACCCATCCATAGAAAACTCAAGTAAATTAACTGGTAAGTCCACTTTCTTGACTACCTTGACACCTATTGATAAAACTTATGACATGACATTGACTCCCCTCGATGGTATAACCACATTATCATTTACTAACTTATACTTCCCCAAACCCATGGCTAAAGCATAACCTCTAGACACAAACGAATGGGTTACTCTCGAATCAAACAAAAGAAAAATCGGCTTATGATTAACAAGAAAAATACCTATGAACACTTGCGCATCATCCTCACATGCCTGTTTACCCATCATAAAGAGTTTGCCACTATTCTTTTGACCTCCCCCTTGGACATCAATCACTATTGTAGTAGGGCTAGCCGCCGAATTCTGAGTCACACTGTTGTTCGGGCGCTGATAGGATTTGTAATATTACAGTTTTCTGGTCTTATCTTACTCGGTCGAGTAGGCCATACTCGGTCGATTAAGTTATCGAGTGAGTTTAAAGAGGCTACTGTTTTGGGTGCACTCGGCTGAGTAGTGAGGAACTCGGTCGAGTAGGTCGTACTCGGCCGAGTACTTCAGGTACTCGACCGAGTACCCAGTGTGACGGGTTATTTTCTCCGTGGTTTGTTTATGATAATTGGAGAAGTATATATACATTATCTTATCGGTTTAATCATTTTATAATCAGTTCTTAATCACCTTTCTCAAACTCTAAACAACTTAACACTTCTCTCCAACTATCTTTATCATTTTCAAGGCTAGTGTTCATAGATTTGAGGGTTTTCGTTTGTTTTCTGCGTCAATTTGATCAGTAAGTATTTTACCCTTTGTCATTTATATATTTTAGTTATAGATTTACGAACTCTAATTGGGATTTGGTGGAATTGGGGTGATTAGCCTTATTATATGTGGTTATTGATTGTATGACATTATATTAGGTGAGGACTTCGTAGAGAAGGTGTTCTAGCGTGATTTTGTTGTGCTTTGCTTGGATCGTGATAAGGTAGGGTTTCCCTACTCAATTTAATGGTAAAGGTTACATCTGGTGGTTTATGGTGGTTATGGGCAGCTGATGGTGGTGGTTTAGGTGGTTGTAAGTGGTGTTTCATCGGTTTGGCATGTGGTTGTCGGGAAGGGTTCGTATGGTTTTCACCTTGGTTTTACTCGTGTGGGACTGACTTGGGGTGGCAAGGGTTTTGGTAAGGTTGTTGGTGTATTGGGCTGGTGGTAGGATGAGTAAAGGTGGCTTCTTGGTGGCCGAAATGCGCAGATCAAGGGTGATGTTGGTGTTGGTGTTGTTGTTGTCGGGCTGAGTTAAGGGATTATAACCCCAATTGTGTCGGCTTGACCATGGCCGTGGGGGATGGTGTGACCAGTGGATCCACCGTGAGTCAGAGGAGGACCACGGTGGCCACTGGTGGCAGGGGTGGCTGTTATTGGTGGGTGTTGCGAAGTGTTTGTGTTTGGTGTAGTCGTGTAGGGTCATTAGGGCAGTATGGTGAGGCCGTATATGGTGGTTAGCAGTAGTGTGGTTGTGTAGGTGGTAGAGAGAGCTCTCGATAGGAGTGTTTGGTGTAGGGTTTGGTGTCGGGTTGGTGGTGTGTCATGTGTAGGGGTGTGTCGTGGGGTTGAAGGGTGTTTGGGGGAGTGTCGAACGTGGGTTGAATTGTGTATGGGAGGGAGATTGAGTCGGGATTTTAAGAAGGGTTTTGACCATGGTCCATGGGATTCGATTATGGGATTGAGATGGGTTTTAATTACTAATTTAGGTAATAATATAATTATTATAATTAATGAATAAGTAATTAACATACAAAATTAGTTCAATTGTTTATATTTTATATCATTAGAATAATTAATAATTATATCTAATATCGTATTTAGGTAACGGAATTGTGGAGGAGCATTGCTAGCTTTTGTTTACTTAATTAATCGGAGTGTTATATAATTGGATTTGCTGAAAGGGAAATGATAAATACAACCCATTGGATTGTGTTTAAGAAGCTAAATGAGGAAAGAAATTCATAATATATGCATTAATTACATCGGTTTATGTATAATTTAGTCTTAAATTCCTAAATTAATACCAAATATAGAAGATATTAAATGCTCAAATACAACCCAATGGACTGTATTTAACATTACCCTTGCTGAAAAGGTAGGATAACTACTCAACTTGTCTTACTATTTAATTGATAAGAGTAATTGTAGAATTGTGTGGATAATTGCCATTAGGTGATGTATTTGATGTGGAGTATATATATATCATTGGATTATGCGTTATTGGTTTATTCATATCATTTGCATTGGATACGTTAGACACGTTCTGGGATGATTATTTATATTGGTATGGCATATGCATTGACTACCTCAGTCTTGTACTGGGATGAACGGGTGTTTTCGATTATGAGCTCAGTTGTATTGGCGTATCATATCATATCATGCATTTTCATTTATTTCATCTTCTATTGTGTTAGTTATTCCTACTTAACTGTTTGGTTGACTTCGTATTGTTGGGAAATGTGTCCTCAACAATAGTGCGATCACGTGATTTAAATATCATTATTAAATCTCATTTCAAAGAATACAATTGGGAAGTAATATTGTTACTGTCAACTGGTCAACATATATCGGTAATGATTGGCTGACTAGAGTTTGACATTACTGTCGTGAGACGGTGGTGATCAGTTGACCCCCTAGGTCATACCTAAAGGGCAATACACTTAATTGATTATTTAATTAATCGTATAACGTTGCGAGTTAATTGAATTACTTGAAAATTGACGGACGATTTTGGAAGTAAAATTTACGTATCAAATTGAAATGTGATTAAATGAGATACGGTCTGAGTAATCGAATTGTATCATTACTCGGATGAAATTATTGTTTAAAGAAACAATCGAAATTGAATGAATTATTGTAAATACGATTTATAAATTGGTAAAATATTTTGGCACAAGTAATTATGAAATTACTAAGTCAATTTTTGTATGTGACGTATTTTTATTAATACGTTGATTTTTAATATGTTAAAAAATACATAACAAATATATGTGACATGTAACATGTAACATATAGACAATTGACAAAAATAATATGGAATCCATATTATTGAATAGGCCGAAAATTAGAAGGGTTTGAACTAATTATAAGTTGTTTGTAATTAGTGGATAAACACAATGATGAAAAAGGAACCTAGCCATGCAAGCCTATTGTTCCTTGTGAAGAACAATTTCTCCATGCATTGGCTCACCCATAAAGCCCCTCTTACACGGTTTTGGGGAAGATAATTTGTCATTGTTTTTCTCTATAATTTTACCAAATAATATACTAAAGCTAGTGTATTATTTTTCTCATTCTAATTCCATCATCAAATATAGAGATTTTCTAGAGAAATAAAATCCTCTCTTCTTCTCTCTAAAACCGAAAACACATAAGGGTTTTATAAAGTTTTTGGTTCAATTTTCACTACATTAATATTATACTAGTACTTATAATATTAATTAGATTAAGTGTTAAGCCTTGGGTATAAAGCTTGGGGAGAGATCTTATTCTTAGATCTTGTTCATCCATTGGAATAGCTCAAGAACAAGAAGAGAAAGGTGATCTCTCTTGTGCCCAATATAGCCGAAATATTGAATGTAAGGACATTATTTCTCTTCTTTTATATTAATGTTTGCATGCATAAAATCCGTTTTAATTTTATGACAAAATTAATTAGACATATATGAGTATGTTAAATATGTATTTGAATCTACATTTCCTTCAATCGGTATCAAGAGCCACGGTTGTTTGCATGCAAATTGGTTAAAAGTTTTTCCGAGTTATATGAATAACAAAATAAAACTTGAAAAATTTGTGTTATTATGATATATCACGAAATAATTACATGCATGTTAATTTTTCTGGTCCTAAAGTGTTTTAGGATATTTTGGTTAATTTTTCGGATTTTTATTGTTCATATTTAATAATAACGACATTTAAATGTGATTTTATGAGTAAAAATGTCATTTTTGGTCGAAAATTAGCTATACTTCGAATTTTCACTTGGTTTTTGGATATGTTGTTACATATATTATTTTGAGATAACCTGTAAATTTTCATAATTTTTGCACTTGTTATGCTCGAAAAATGAATTTTTCATTATTAAATTCGGATTTAAGAAGAAAAATAGGTTAATATGAGTTAAATTTCGAATCTGGTCATAGAAAATTTATATGTTGTCACATGCAATTTTACAAGAAGTGTGTAAAATAATTGGCTATAAAGAAGTCTTTTAGCATGATTTATGAATTTTTGAAGAAAAATGACATAAATAGTGACATTATTAGTGAAAAATTAATAAAACATAATCTATGACTTAGGAAAAACGTTTAATGTTGCATTTTATTATATTTTTTCAGATCTAAAATGAAAAGTTAATGAAAATAATTTTTCCATGTTTTTATGATTATTTTATTATATATCGATAAACCGCAACATTGTTTTTCCGGAAAAATTTCGAAATTTTTAACCTAAGATTTTGAACATTATGAGTGTCATGGAATTTTTCCAGAATGTTCATGTATTTAAATTTCAAATTTTGAATTTATTTGGAATTTTGTGATTTATTTGAAGTCTAATAGCTTATTTTTGTAATTTTTGGTCCATTTATGAACAATTTTGTAAATAAAAGTTAATTATGGTCAAATTATTAGTGAAGACTATATTTTGAGTCCTAAGAGGTTAGGGTAATTAACTTATGCATAAATATGAATTTATGCATTTTTGTGATTATAAAATGTTGAAATCACGCAAACCGAAAAAAAAACCGAGTAATACACGATATTGGCTAATTAAAAGGCGATTTAGCATAAAAATTGAGCATGTTCATTCATATTATAATGCTGCATTTTCCTTATGATTGTCATAATTTTAATTTATGTAATTTTGAATTATGTAATTTTACTTAGTATGGCCTTAGATTTTAATTGGTATTTCCCGAAATGTATGGGAATATCGATTCGGTTGTAATTTTTATTGTGATCTCGTATCACCGTTTTGTAATATTTAATAGATTTATTTTATTCTAGTTACAAATGTATAATAGGAAATTATGTAATTTTATTCATTCCGGAGTTCCATAAGACGGATTACTTCAAAATGGCGATACATAAAGACGGTGTTACCTCGAGATGCGTGCACAACCGAAGTTCAAGGGACCAAAGGAGTTGGTTTCCGAATTTGTAATAGATTAATAGTTTTTCTATTTTAGGAAAGGCCATACTAGGATTTATTTATCTTTATGCTTGCATTTTATTTTATGTCACATGCATCGCTAAATCGCCATAACTAAACATGCATTGTCTTATTTTATCGAGTTTATCGACCGTGTCAATTCGAATTATCGTAGTTCACCGCTTTAGTTCACTTAAAACGTGATAGATAATAAATTGACATGACCTCTCGCTAAAACAAACAATTGAGACATAGCCTTACCAAATAGTAGAAACCATGAAAACCTATTTCGCGAGGGAGTGCACTCGGCCCTACCGGGGTACAAACCTTGTTACGTAGGGGAAGTGGGTGATGAGTGTTAATCCACCGAGTTCATGTTAATGAGGGTTTCATCGGCCATACCGTGCCCAAGTTGATGTGGATTTGGATAATGGACACATTTATTCGAAATTTGGATTGAGCTCAACGGAAGTATTCGCGACCGTAGTTGCATGTGTCCCGTGCTATAGATAAATATTAGAGTAAATTTATCGACCAAGAGTTCTAAAAGTAGAATCGATTAAAACGTTAATCCACCGAGTTATATTGATAAGGGTTTCATCGGCCATACCGTGCCTAAGTCGATATGAATTTGGGTCTTGGAATCATTTATTATAGTTGGGTAGAGGTCACTATATAAATGTTCATATCTTGTTAAATTTGCAAGTATGATTTAAAAAGACAAATGTTAATATTTCCTTTCCTCCATATTTGTAGTGCATTACAATGAATCCAACAAATGCTACCGCACCAATTACTATTGAGTCATATCACCATGTTCTTGACGACGTATGCTCCAACAATAATTTCGATACAACTAGAGAACTTCATTTCGGGATAGGTTCGGATGGAAACCTTAATTTCATCACCACTTCTAAACCACCCACTACTACTAGACCACGTGTGAGTCCGTCTCAGGAAGACTACCTCACACGATCTATAGGGTCTTTATCTCTGGAAGATAAGGATGCCAAAGCTAGTGGGAGCTCTAGCAATCAAGTTCTTGCTTCCAAGGGTAAAAGGTTCAAGAAGAAAGGGAAGAAAGTCAAAAACTTCAAGCAAGTTAATGATGAATGCCATTATTGCTATGGCATGGGACATTGGCTAAGGAATTGCCCTATGTATTTGCGAAATATAAGGGAGGGACTCATTACTCCAAAAGGTACAATTCCTAAAGAAATTTATGTTATTGATATAAATTATACTTCCACTACGACATGGGTACTTGATACCGGTTGTGGTTCTCACCTTTGTAATCATTTACAGGGTTTAAGAGATGTGGAGAAGCTTAGCAAGGGAGATGTGGATCTTCGACTTGGAAATGGAGCTCGGGTAGCGGCCGAATCCAAAGGAACTTATGTTCTAGCTTTGCCAAACGGTTTTGAGTTGTATTTGCATAATTGTTTTTATGTTCCTACGCTCTCTAAAAACATTATTTCAATCGCCATGCTATACATGGACGGTTTTTGTTTTGTCATTAAGAACAATCGTTGCTCTATTTCTAGGAATGATTTGGTTATTGGCCAAGCTTCTTCCATAAATGGCATTTACATTTTAGAGACCTCAAATCCGACTAATGATATTTATAACATACAATCAAAGAAACTCAAAACAAGTGACCCAAGTGAAGCGTTCATTTGGCATTGTCGATTAGGTCACATAAACGAGAATCGCATCAAAAGATTAATTTCTACTAATGTGATTACACCATTTGATTATCAATCATTTGGTACATGCGAATATTGCCTACTTGGCAAAATGACTCGTAATCCTTTTAGCGGTAAAGGGACGCGAGCTAGTGAACTATTGGGACTCATACACACCGATGTATGTGGACCAATGAGTATCACCGCTCGTGGTAATTATGACTACTTTATAACCTTCACCGATGACTTAAGTAGACATGGGTATGTCTATTTGATGAAACATAAGAGTGAAGCATTTGAGAAATTCAAGGAATTTCAAAACAAAGTAGAGAACCAATTGAACAAAAAGGTAAAAGCACTACGTTCCGATCGTGGTGGTGAATACCTAAGCCTTGAATTTGATTCACACTTGAAAGGTTGTGGTATTATATCACAACTTTCTCCACCCGGAACACCACAACTCAATGGTGTTGCCGAAAGGAGGAATCGAACCCTACTTGATATGGTTCGATCCATGATGAGCCAAACCGAGTTACCGAACTCGTTTTGGGGATTTGCACTTCAAACCGCAATTAGATCTTTGAACAATAGTCCCACTAAATCCACCGAAAAGACACCATATGAGATGTGGACGGGAAAAGTTCCTAATATATCCTATATGAGGATTTGGGGATGTGATGCTTACGTCAAGACTAAAGCCGACAATAAGCTTGCCCCAAGATCCGAAAAATGCACCTTTGTAGATTACCCCTCGCATTGTCGAGGATACTACTTTTATAAACCTCAAGAAAACAAAGTGTTTGTGTCTAGTGAGGCTGTCTTCTTAGAAAGTCAATTTATTTCTAAGAGACAGAGTGGGAGAAATTTTGAACTTGATGAAGTTCAAGAGCCACAAACCGAGGTAGAGACGCAAGAAGATGTTCCTTCGTCGTCTAACGCAGTTGTACCTCCTCCACTAAGAAGGACGGGCCGAGTAATTCGCCATCCCGATCGATATGTGGGACTTATCGAGGAAGATGGAACACTCGATGTGTTGCTTATGGAAAGTGACGAGCCCGCCACCTACAAGGCCGCAATCTCTAGTCCTAATTCCAACTTATGGCTTGAAGCCATGAAGTCCGAAATGGATTCTATGCTTGAAAACCAAGTTTGGGACTTGGTAGATTTGCCTAAAGGGGCAAGACCCCTTCAATGCAAATGGATATTCAAAGTCAAGAATGGCATAGAAGGACATGACGATGTCTACAAAGCTAGGCTAGTGGCAAAAGGATTTACCCAAGTCCAAGGTCTCCATTATGATGAGACCTTCGCCCCCGTAGCCATGCTAAGATCCATACGGATTTTGTTAGCGATCGCCGCATTTCATGATTATGAAATTTGGCAAATGGATGTCAAAACCGCTTTTCTAAATGGGCATTTAGAAGAGGAGGTGTACATGATACAACCCGAAGGTTTTGTTGATTCTAAAAATCCTAACAAAGTGTGCAAGCTTAAGAGATCCATTTATGGTCTTAAGCAAGCATCTAGAAGTTGGAATTATCGATTCAATCATGTTATAAAAGAAAATGGGTTCACTCGAAATGTTGAGGAACCATGTTTATACATGAAATTCAGTGGGAGCAATGTTGTGTTCCTAATCTTGTATGTCGATGACATACTACTCATTGGAAATGATATTCCAATGTTGTCTTCTGTTAAGAAGTGGTTAGGTAACCACTTCCAAATGAAGGATTTAGGAGAGGCACAACGCATATTAGGTATCCGGATCTATAGAGATAGACCCAAGAGGATATTGGCACTAAGTCAAGAGTCTTATGTTGATAAGATTCTTCGACGATTCAGCATGGACAAATCCAAAAGGGGTTTGGTACCAATGGTAATCGGAACGATATTGAGCCAGACTCAATGTCCCTCCGAACCCCATGATGTTGAACGCATGAAGTTGATCCCTTACGCTTCAGCTGTTGGATCAATCATGTATGCCATGATATGCACACGTCCGGATGTCTCGTATGCCTTGAGCATGACGAGTAGATATCAAGCAAATCCAGGTGAGAGTCACTGGATTGCATCAAGAACATCCTTAAGTACTTGAGAAGAACTAAGGACTCTATCCTTGTGTTTGGAGGAGACACCGAGTTGCGTGTTACAGGATACACGGACTCAAGTTTTCAAACAGATAGAGATGACATGAAATCACAAGTTGGTTTTGTTTTCATGCTCAATGGTGGTGCCGTAAGCTGGAGAAGCTTCAAGGAAGTCAGAATCGCGGATTCAACAACGGAGGTGAGTACATAGCAAAGCATCGAGGTCGCCAAGGAAGCTATGTGGATCAAGCAATTCACGGAAGGTCTAAAAGTAGTACCTACCGCCGATGATCCCATCACTCTCTATTGTGATAATAGTGGGACGATCTTCCAAGCTAAGGAGCCAAAGTCTAGTAATAGATCTAGACATGTACTTAGAAAGTATCATGTAATAAGAGATTTCATTGAAAGAAAGGAAATTGCGATTTGTAAGGTTGGGACGGATGACAACATAGCCGATCCGCTCACCAAGCCTTTATCGCAGCTAAGCATGATGGGCATGTTGCGTCCATGGGACTTAAACGTGTACCAAATTTTTGTTAGATTTTGAAATGAAATAAAAGTGTTGTTTTTGTTCATGTTCATAATCGCATTTGTCTTTTATCCTTAATTTATACTTTGTTACATCCAAACGGGTTGTAGAGACAATTGAACCTCGTTAAAGTGAACATGGATTAACATTGTTTTGCCCATAGTTACTTATATGAGGTGACGTCTCGAAGTGACTAGAGTGTGAGGCGATTGATGGCAAGTTCAAGTGCCATACAGTCATGTGAGATGACTAGTCGATCACATAGACAGACTGTTAGGAACTTTTTGTCGGGCCTAATGACCGCTTATAGAGTTCTGGCAAATTTATATAGCCTGGTCGTGGCGAGAGCTACTATAGTGTTCTAATGAGTCGATTCTTTTGACTAGAGACTATTCGCCTAAAATGGCACAGTTTCAGATTAACTTTGATTTGTGTTACTACGACCTTCGTAAATGGGGTCAAATGGGCATATTTTGGGTTATGATGGCTGTGGCTAGTCGAAGGGAATGAGTGCGATAGGAATTGTCCACCCCTTGTCGGGTTATAACAATATCTCGGGGCCACTCGAGGAGCAATGAATCGGAAATGCGTGGCCACGCTCGGAGGGTATCCGGTGTGGATAAATCCGGTCAATCAGTTATTCTCCAGATCGAGGAAACCACTCTCGATATGATCACTTGCAAGTACGACCTGAAAGACACCTTGCATTGAGTGGGAGATAGTAATAGGACAAGAGAATTGGTGACGCACACTTGTCGAGGACAAGTGGGAGATTGTTGGGAAATGTGTCCTCAACAATAGTGCGATCACGTGATTTAAATATCATTATTAAATCTCATTTCAAAGAATACAATTGGGAAGTAATATTGTTACTGTCAACTGGTCAACATATATCGGTAATGATTGGCTGACTAGAGTTTGACATTACTGTCGTGAGACGGTGGTGATCAGTTGACCCCCTAGGTCATACCTAAAGGGCAATACACTTAATTGATTATTTAATTAATCGTATAACGTTGCGAGTTAATTGAATTACTTGAAAATTGACGGACGATTTTGGAAGTAAAATTTACGTATCAAATTGAAATGTGATTAAATGAGATACGGTCTGAGTAATCGAATTGTATCATTACTCGGATGAAATTATTGTTTAAAGAAACAATCGAAATTGAATGAATTATTGTAAATACGATTTATAAATTGGTAAAATATTTTGGCACAAGTAATTATGAAATTACTAAGTCAATTTTTGTATGTGACGTATTTTTATTAATACGTTGATTTTTAATATGTTAAAAAATACATAACAAATATATGTGACATGTAACATGTAACATATAGACAATTGACAAAAATAATATGGAATCCATATTATTGAATAGGCCGAAAATTAGAAGGGTTTGAACTAATTATAAGTTGTTTGTAATGAGTGGATAAACACAATGATGAAAAAGGAACCTAGCCATGCAAGCCTATTGTTCCTTGTGAAGAACAATTTCTCCATGCATTGGCTCACCCATAAAGCCCCTCTTACACGGTTTTGGGGAAGATAATTTGTCATTGTTTTTCTCTATAATTTTACCAAATAATATACTAAAGCTAGTGTATTATTTTTCTCATTCTAATTCCATCATCAAATATAGAGATTTTCTAGAGAAATAAAATCCTCTCTTCTTCTCTCTAAAACCGAAAACACATAAGGGTTTTATAAAGTTTTTGGTTCAATTTTCACTACATTAATATTATACTAGTACTTATAATATTAATTAGATTAAGTGTTAAGCCTTGGGTATAAAGCTTGGGGAGAGATCTTATTCTTAGATCTTGTTCATCCATTGGAATAGCTCAAGAACAAGAAGAGAAAGGTGATCTCTCTTGTGCCCAATATAGCCGAAATATTGAATGTAAGGACATTATTTCTCTTCTTTTATATTAATGTTTGCATGCATAAAATCCGTTTTAATTTTATGACAAAATTAATTAGACATATATGAGTATGTTAAATATGTATTTGAATCTACATTTCCTTCACGTATTTGTTACAAACCTATTATGACCAATTATTGGGGAGAAGATTGGCTGACAGGTACTTGAGATTAGCTTACTTGGTAGCTCATGGGCATGCGTGAGGATATTTACAAGTCTACCTAGAAGATTAGATCACGTAGTTATATTATTCGGTTTATTTAATTCCGCTGCGAGTTGTAATTAATTTTACTTTAAGTTTATTTATTTTGGATTAAATTGTAATAAAATCTTTATTCGTTAAATTCTAATCTAAAGTACTTTGGTTTGTTGTACTTTGTTATTCACTACTTCGGGCAACCGAGATGGTAACAACTCTATTTATCTAGGAAATCTTGGTTAAAGCTCTTGGATAAATGGGGGTGTTACAAATTAGGAACGGTAGAATCGTCTTACACCTTTGTCTAATCCTCTCTTTTTAGGTTAAATCCACCTTATTTTAATTAAGCTCTAATTAGTAACGATTATGTTAAAATATTAAGATTAGATTAAAGCTTAAGTTTACTTACAATACATTAAGGATAATGATGATGAAATAAGATGAATTTAGCTTGATTTTTTCATTGTTCTTCTTTTCTCCACTTCACGGTCTTCTTTCCCTTTCTACAATCTTTTTTTTTCTTTCTTTTATTGTTGTTGATTTTATCAAATAAGCAAGATGGAATGACGTAGAATGATGGCTTCGGATGAATTGGGGATTTGGGGGTATATATATTGGGGTATATATATTAGTTAGTCTAGGTTGTATAAACGGGTCAGCTATAGTTACGATACGATACTTACTTATTAAACTTAAGTTATGTGACTTAACTCCCACGTACTTCACCTTGAAGTAACGTTTTATATACGAGTTAGTATGCGTTCTTAGGCACGCAAAGTTATCGCACGTCCTTTATTCTCTTTCCCTTTTCGTTTCAAGTTATTAACGGTTTTTTATTCGATTTACAAATCGACATACAATTTTCTTTACTATTCAAATTTAAATTTCCATTACACATCTTCTCTTGTTTCTGTAAAAAGTATCATTTTATTAAATTATTTTTCACACATTTTTTTTGTTTTGTTTAGCTGACTCAAATTTTCGGAGTGTTACAACATGCAGACACCTCATTTTTGCACCTCCCGCAAGCCACCCGGTGATGATTGGGCCGCATGTTTAGTACGCGGAATGATTTATCACAGTTCGTAAGTTTATTACCAAGTGATAGCTCAAACACTTGTGTCTACCCCTTGGTCGTCATCTATGCATCGATACGGTCGTTTTGACAGTAATTAGAATTCATTTGGAGCCCGGGTAAAAAATCGCTTCATTTTCTAATAAGCCGTTTAAAATGCCGAGTCGGAAGGTTCTAGAATATTCCGGATATTTTTATTCCATAAAATCAGTTTTATATCCGTTTGGTAAAATAAATCCCGAAAATCTTATTTTAAAGAATAAGGAAGTTGAGATCTACTGCAATTCCATGAAAGAAACGCGAAAATCTTTCTTCCGCAGGAGGAAACTTCTGGGGAAAGGACGCAGCAGCTGCTGCGCTTCTTCTAAGGGTTGCAGCAGCTGCTGCGCCTCTTCCCCAGCTCCTTTTTACGTGTTTTCAGATTTTTTTCCGTGATTTGTTTCCAAAGTTTGAGTCATTCCATAACTCTCCATATTTTCTAGTTTAAATAGGGACCTTTGTTCCACATATTTCTCACGCGAGTGTCCGCCCTTCTCTTCTCCCTTTGCATTCTAAGGCGGTGCTCTAAGCTTTTGATGTCTACGTGCTTGATCAATTGACCACGTAAGATCAGATCATTCTGAATACCAGTCACGTTGCGTGACCGACCAATTTGACCAACTACACATTAATTAATCAATTAATTTAAACTAAATCCTCTTACGCGGGCACTTTCATCATACATTCGAGTCGGGCAATCACTAAAATGTTAACTTAGTTAATCTCGTTTCGTCAAACATGTAAGTCTGAGGGTGTAAATGCCATCTTTTTATTGTATTTCATTTTTGTACTAATTAATGTAAGATTTACGTTAAAAGTATGCTTAAACCCGATTTCTAAAACCGTTTTATTAAACTGTTTTTACGGATTAACAGTAGGCAGACGTCGAGAAGAAACGCAGCAACTGTTGCGCCTCTTCTAGAGGCTGCCTCAGTTCCTGCTTTTCTTCTTCTTCCTCGCTTCCCTGTTAGTTCGTCCCCTTTTGCTTCCTTTTCTTATTTTCTTCTCTTTTCTTCGTACGTAATAATTTTAATACATATTCTTAATAATATCACGCTTTAATTCCAACTTAAATCCCTTATAATCGATATTTGCGAGTTTTCGTCATTAAATTAAACCCGGATTTATAGGAACTCGATTTGTATAACAAGTTTCTGAAATTCGTTCTTTGTACATATTTTTATCGTTTATTTCCAGTTTGTCTAACTCGTTTCCGTCTTTGTAATAACCTAATTAATTTGTAATTAGTTCTAACTCGTCTATAATTAGTTCATAACCCGTCTATAATTCATTTTAATCCAACTTAATTTGTTTTTTTATCGCTTTCATATGTTAATAATACGTTAAATCAATTTCTTTTGAGTCAAATATCAATAATCAACCATCAAATCTACCAACGAACATTAACAACACGCAATTCCGATAACCATCAAATCTACCAACGAACATTAACAACACGCAATTCCGATTTCACAGCCAGAACTCTGTTGGGAAATGTGTCCTCAACAATAATGCGATCACATGATTTAAATATCATTATTAAATCTCATTTTAAGAATACATGTGGGATGTAATATTTTACAAGTCAACTGGTCCACACATATCGGTAATGATTGGCTGACTAGAGTTTGACATTACTGTCGTGCGACGGTGGTGATCAGTTGATCCCCTTAGGTCATACCTATAGGGAAATACTCTTAATTGATTATTTAATTAATCGTATACCGATACGAGTTAATTAAATTGCTTAAAATTGACGGATGATTTTGTGAGTATAATTTACGTATCAAATTGAAATGTAATTAAATGAGATACGGTCTGAGTAATCGAATTGTATGATTACTCGGATGAAATTATTGTTTAAAGAAACAATTAAATTTGAATGAATTATTATAAATACGATTTATAAATTGGTGAAATATTTTGGTACAAGTAATTACGAATTACTAGTCGATTTTGTAAATGACATATTTTATGAGTATGTTGATTTTTAATATGATAAAAATACAATGCATCGTAACATGTCATGTAACATGTTACATGTGACAAATTTGACAAATGACAAAATAAAATGGATTCTCCATTTTATACTTAAAACCGAAATATGGGTGTGTGTTTAGTAAATATTGTGTTATTTATTTTTAAATAAAAACACAATCATGACACTAGGTAGTAGGCTTGCATGCCTAGTCTCTTGTGAAGAGCAAAAACAAAAGGCATTGGGCATACTACCCAATGCCCCTTTTTCGGCCACCAACAAGAAAGAGAGGAAAGCTCTTCTCTTTTACATCATTCATTCCTCCCATCTTATTTTTCCTAGTGTAAGAAAATCCTTGAAAACTCTCTACAATTTATGATAATTCTAGAGAAATAAAATCTCACAAAAACACCACCTCTTGACCGAAATTTCAAGAGTGAAAATACAATTTATATTGTATCAATTTTATTTTAAAACCATTATTATTACTAGATCTAAATAGTATTGGTTTATTAAGATGTATTCCTTGGGTCTATGCTTTTGGGAGGGATTCTACACTTGAATCCTTGTTCTTCCATTTGGAAAGCTCAAGAACAAAAGAAAAAGAGATTTCTTTTGTGCCCATTTGAACCGAAATTTCAATGTAAGGATATGATTTCTTCTCTTTTATTATATTGTTTGCATGCATAAAATCCACATTTAATTTTATGAAAAATTAATTTTGACATATAAGAGTATGTTAGTATGTATATGAATCTACATTTCCTTCAATCGGTATCAAGAGCCACGGTTGTTTGCATGCAAATCGGTTAAAAGTTTTTCCGAGTTATAAGAATAACAAATAAAACTTATAAAATTTGTGTTATTATGATATACCACAAAATTAATCCATGCATGTTAATATTTCTGGTCCTAAAATGTTTTAGGATATTTTGGTTAATTTTACGGATTTTATTGTTCATATTTTACAATAATGGCATTTAAATATGATTTTATGAGTAAAAATGTCATTTTTGGTCTAAAATTAGCTATACTTCGAATTTTAAGTTGGTTTTTGGATATGTTATTACATATATTATTTTGAGATAACCTGTAAATTTTCATAATTTTTGGACTTGTTATGCTCGAAAAATGAATTTTTCATTATTAAATTCGGATTTAAGTGAAAAATAGGTTAATATGAGTTAAATTTCGAATCTGGTCATAGAAAATTAATATGTTGTCACATGCAATTTTACAAGATGTGTGTAAAATAATTGGCTATAAATAAGTCTTTTTGCATGATTTATGGATTTTTGAAGAAAAATAGCATAAATAGTGACTTAGGAAAAACGTCTAATGTTGCATTTTATTATATTTTTCAGATCTAAAATTGAAAAGTTAATGAAAATAATTTTTCCATGTTTTTATGATTATTTTATTAAAAATTGATAAACCGCAACATTGTTTTTCCGGTAAATTTTTGAAATTTTTAACCTAAGGTTTTTGAACATTATGAGTGTCATGGAAATTTTCCAGAATGTTCATGAGTTTAAATTTCAAATTTTGAATATATTTGAAATTTTGTGATTTATTTGAAGTTTAATAGCTTATTTTTGTAATTTTGGTCCATTTATGAACAATTTTATAAAATATGGGCTAATTATGGTCAAATTATTAGTGAAGACTAAATTTTGAGTCCTAAGAGGTTAGGGTAATTAACTTATGCATAAATATGAGTTTATGTATTTTTGTGATTATAAAATGTTGAAATCACGCAAATCCGTAAAAACCGAGTAATATACGATATTGGCTAATTAAAGGCGATTTAGCATAAAATTGAGCATGTTCATACATATTATAATGCTGCATTTTCTTTATGATTGTCATAATTTTAATTTATGTAATTTTGAATTATGTAATTTTACTTAGTATGGCCTTAGATTTTAATTGGTATTTCCCGAAATGTATGGGAATATCGATTCGGTTGTAATTTTATTGTGATCTCGTATCACCGTTTTGTAATTTAATAGATTTATTTTATTTTAGTTACAAATTTATAATAGGAAATTATGTAATTTATTATGTAATTTTATTCATTCCGGAGTTCCCAAAGACGGATTTCTTCAAGAATGGTGATACATAAAGACGGTGTTACCTCGAGATGCGTGCCACAACCGAAGTTCAAGGGACCAATGGAGTTGGTTTCCGAATATGTAATAGTTAAATAGTTTTTCTATTTTAGGAAAGGCCATACTAGGATTTATTTATTTTATGCTTGCATTTTATTTTATGTCACATGCATCGCTAAATTGCCATAACTTAACATGCATCCTTATTTTATCGAGTTTATCGACCGTGTCAATTCGAATTATCGTAGTTCACCGCTTTAGTTCACTTAAAACGTGATAGATAATAAATTGACATGACCTCTCGCTAAAACAAACAATTGAGACATAGCCTTACCAAATAGTAGAAACCATGAAAACCTATTTCGCGAGGGAGTGCACTCGGCTACCCCGGGGTACAAACCTTGTTACGTAGGGGAAGTGGTTGATAAATGTCTAATCCACCGAATTCATGTTGATGAGGGTTTCATCGGCTACCCCGTGCCTAAGTTAATGTGAGTTTGGACAATGGACACATTTATTCGAAATTTGGATTGAACTCAACAAAAGTAATTGATAAGGGTTTCATCGGCTACCCCGTGCCCTTGTTGATGTGTTTTGGGCTATAGATAAACATTAGAGTAATTTTATCGACCAAGAGTTCTAAAAGTAGAATCGATTAAAAGGTTAATCCACCGAGTTATATTGATGAGGGTTTCATCGGCTACCCCGTGCCTAAGTTGATATGAATTTGGGTCTTGGAATCATTTATCATAGTTGGGTAGAGGTCACTGTGTAAATGCTTTACTTGTTATTTACAAGTATTAATATAACGATAAATGTTTTGTTTTCACTATTCCGTTATTATATTGTTCTATTTCTTTACCACAATTCATATACGATATCATTCGTTTTTGATTCAAATCTCCATTAAAACATCGTAACTAAAGAAAAATATGAATTTGCTTCTAAAACCTCAAGTGAACCATTGCTAAGGATCTCTTGTAAAGAGTATAGATAAAAGTTATTCATTATCAAACAGTTTTTTGATTCTTGACTAACACATCTACTTACAATGGATTTTTATGTTTCATATACTTAATTGAATTAAGTACCTTGAAATGATAAATTGTTTTGGTAATTAGATTTGTTGGAATTCATAATTGACCAAAATAACGCAACCACTTCAACGAAAGTTTTAAGACTAAAACGAACAAATGAAGAGTAATCTTCATGAATTCAATTTTGCTTCTCAAAGCAAAGACTCATTGAAATAAGTGGGAGCAATCTCTTAAACCGTTAAGATGAGGACGAGGTTCAAGAAGTAAAGATAATAATGGAATTGATACAAGGTAATGTTGAAAGTAAAGTCATTGAGGAATGACGATACTAAACCTATCAATCCCGACCAATAAAGTTTCCATTGTCTTAAATGTTGGACACAAGAAAGGAAACTACCCCAAATTATTGAAGAATCAACAAGTTAGTTGTGGGACATCTAATGGGACCTTCTTCTTTAAATGTTTATTTGATTAAACATAAATTTTGCTAGTACCACTTCGTCAATATTAGAAACCAGTGGAGGTTTTCATCATTGTACTTGATACATAGGATGATTAGAATATGAGGACTAGCAACAATAATGTCGAGAGATAGAGTAATTGTGTACTCAATCTAGTTTTTGGATTTAAAGTTGTACTTAATTGTGACTATTAAGTGCATAAACTCTAAATAAGAATATAAACTTGTTAAGATACAAAAAGGGTTTTCACTTTTGTGACCCTATACACCATGATTTGATGTATGGCTAGCCCATTATCAAGGTGATTATATTCTAAAACAAACTAGAATGATATATCATGTAGATGATGTAAGATTCAAATTGGTAACCCAAGATTAAACCTTAAATTTTGGAATGATGAACGCAAAGAGTTATCAAGTACTCTTGAAACCATTAGATCGTTAATGGTATATGTGTATCTTGTATTCAAAGCAAGATGTCTCGTGCCTTTTGGTTGAAAAGGAGATCGAGGTTGTAAATCATTGATCCAAAATAGGTTGATCATTTTCTTTTACCAACGATTTAAGTTGACACTAGTGTGTTCACTTAATAAGGTAAATAGAGAAATCTTTGAAGAAGTTCAAAAGTTCAAGGAATCACGATTTAGTCGTGATGGGATTATCAAAGTGAAGACTTTGATATAAGCCAAAGGAAATGTGATATAGTATCACAAGTTAATCTCTCTTAGCACGCATCATGGAATAATGTGTGATTGGATAAGAATTCAAACGCTATTCAATATGGTTTGAACTTCGATCAAGTTATTTTGAGTCACTTGAATCCTTTTGGGGATTTTATCATTTTTGTCTAAATTATTTTTCCACTAAATCAAAACATATGAGATATGAAATGGTAAGGGTACCATGCTTGTAAGTTATCACAAGAAACAAATGCTCATTTTTTCCCTTTCAATTATCACGAGTACGATTTGATTTGCGGCTCATGAAGCTGTCTTTCTAAAATACAAGTTTATTTCTAGAAGACAGAGTGGGAGAAATTATTCAAAGAGCCACAAAGAAAGTTATGTAGCAAGAAACTGGTCTTTCTTGGCTACATGAGACGTTTTGTGTAAGACGTTGTTTCTTCAAAACCTAGGAGGTTAAAATTCGTCACTTGTTAAAAATGATGAATTCATGCTACTTTGAAGAAAGTAAAGAGCTTATAACTTACAAAAGAAATTGTTTGATTCAAGTTGATTGCTTCTAGAAAGTAATGAACATATGACTTACATAAGAATGTTTAAGTCACAACTCAATACAAGGCTTAGAGCCATGAAAATCCGAAACAAAGGGCTTGATTAGTGACAAAGGGTTTTTGCACTAATAAAGAGAAATTTCAAGGTTTGATTGGTTGCAAAGGGTTTTGCACCAGTTGAAATGCTTAAGTCTATTTGGATCTTCTTAGGGATTGTGTTTCATTATTATGAAATACGTAGCAAGTGAATCTAAAACCCGCTTCTTCAAAAGAAGGAATGTATTCAATACATGTCTTGAGTTTTGTAGATTCTTGCAATCCTAAGATTGTGTGAAACTTAAGAGAGAATCTTAAGTAGGACATCAATGAGTTGGAATCAATGATTTGATCATGTTATAAAACGTTTCTCGATAAGTCGAGGAGTTGTGTTTATACATGGATTTTAGTGGGAGTTACGGAAGTTTTAATTAGTCCGATATGTGGATGACATATTGATCATTGAGAATGATTTAAGACTTTTGGAGTATTATAATACATCTTGAATATCCGGATTTATGAAGATAAATCCACATGATATCAGCGTCAGCAAGAAGTCTTATGTTGATAAGATTCATGACTAGTTCAATTAAATTGAACATATTTGATTGATTCCATTTGCTTCCGCTGCCGGATCAATTAAATAAATAATGATGTATAACACTTCATATACTTTGAGTATGATGAACTGTTTTCAAAATCGAATTTAAGTAATCTTTACCTAGTATATAAAGATTACCCTTAAGTGTTTGCAGAAGCATTAAGGAAGTAAAGCAAAGTGTTTATGATGCAATTTTGTGTAAGGGTGTTACACAAGTGACAATTGACAATTGAGGTTGCGCATGGTTTCCGACAAAACCATAATCAAAACACATTAGGATGGTTAAGATACCATTGTGGCTATGTTAATTAAGAAGTAGATTTTCTAGAATCGTTCTAGACAATAAAGAACAATAAGAGATATTTATAACGGAAATTTAGTACACTTGCAATCATGAGATGTGCAAGAGGATGAGTCCCACACACTTTGTGAAAACAAAGTGGGAGCTATTCGTAGGCTAGAGGATCTATGTCTTGATTGGATCTCGACACGTACTCAGAAAGTTTTGTGATGCAAATGTATACATTACAAAGGAAAACGAGTATGTAGTAAGGTTGAGTAAGGTACAAGAAGTTGATAAAACCTACTAACCAAAGCCTTCTCAAAGGCTAAACATAATGAGTCATGTCATTTCAATTGAATTGAAATGAACAACTACGTACAAGATCAAATTAGATTATAGAATATGAAATAGTAATCAGGCATTGACTATTCATGTGTGATAATCGCATTTGTCGTTCGAGTTTTATTTTAAAACTCTGTTATTATACTTTGTTACATCCAAACGGGTTGTGGAGACAATTGAACCCCGTAAAAGTGAACACGGATTAACATTGTATTTGCCCATAGTTACTTGTATGGGGTGACGTCTCGAAGTAACTAGAGTGTGATGCGATTGATGGCAAGTTCAAGTGCCATAGAGTCATGTGAGATGACTAGTCGATCACATAGGCAGATTTTTAGGAACACTTTGTCGGGCCTTATGACCGCTTATAGAGTTCGGCAAATTTATATAGCCTGGTCGTGGCGAGAGCTACTATAGTATTCAAATGAGTCGATTCTTTTGACTAAAGACTATTCACCTAAGATGGCACGATTTCAGATTAACTTTGATTTGTGTTACTACGACCTTCGTAAATGGGGTCAAATGGGCATATTTTGGGTTATGATGGTCGTGGCTAGTCGAAGGGAATAAGTGCGATAGGAATTGTCCACCCCTTGTCAGGTTATAACAATATCTCGGGGCCACTCGAGGAGTAATGAACTGGAAATGCGTGGCCACGCTCGGAATGTATCTATGATAGATAAATCCGGTCAATCAGTTATTCTTCAGATCGAGGAAACCACTCTCGATATGATCACTTGCAAGTACGACCTGAAAGAGACCTTGCATTGAGTGGGAGATAGTAATAGGACAAGAGAATTGGTGACGCACACTTGTCGAGGAAAAGTGGGAGATTGTTGGGAAATGTGTCCTCAACAATAGTGCGATCACATGATTTAAATATCATTATTAAATCTCATTTTAAGAATACATGTGGGATGTAATATTTTACAAGTCAATTGGTCCACACATATCGGTAATGATTGGATGACTAGAGTTTGACATTACTGTCGTGCGACGGTGGTGATCAGTTGATCCCCTTAGGTCATACCTATAGGGAAATACTCTTAATTGATTATTTAATTAATCGTATACCGATACGAGTTAATTAAATTGCTTAAAATTGACGGATGATTTTGTGATTATAATTTACGTATCAAATTGAAATGTAATTAAATGAGATACGGTCTGAGTAATCAAATTGTATCATTACTCGGATGAAATTATTGTTTAAAGAAACAATTAAATTTGAATGAATTATTATAAATACGATTTATAAATTGGTGAAATATTTTGGTACAAGTAATTACGAATTACTAGTCGATTTTGTAAATGACATATTTTATGAGTATGTTGATTTTTAATATGATAAAAATACATTGCATCGTAACATGTCATGTAACATGTTACATGTGACAAATTTGACAAATGACAAAATAAAATGGATTCTCCATTTTATACTTAAAACCGAAATATGGGTGTGTGTTTAGTAAATATTGTGTTATTTATTTTTAAACAAAAACACAATCATGACACTAGGTAGTAGGCTTGCATGCCTAGTCTCTTGTGAAGAGCAAAAACAAAAGGCATTGGGCATACTACCCAATGCCCCTTTTTCGGCCACCAACAAGAAAGAGAGGAAAGCTCTTCTCTTTTACATCATTCATTCCTCCCATCTTATTTTTCCTAGTGTAAGAAAATCCTTGAAAACTCTCTACAATTTATGATAATTCTAGAGAAATAAAATCTCACAAAAACACCACCTCTTGACCGAAATTTCAAGAGTGAAAATACAATTTATATTGTATCAATTTTATTGTAAAACCATTATTATTACTAGATCTAAATAGTATTGGTTTATTAATATGTATTCCTTGGGTATATGCTTTTGGGAGGGATTCTACACTTGAATCCTTGTTCTTGCATTTGAAAAGCTCAAGAACAAAAGAAAAGGAGATTTCTTTTGTGCCCATTTGAACCGAAATTTCAATGTAAGGATATGATTTCTTCTCTTTTATTATATTGTTTTCATGTATAAAATCCACATTTAATTTTATGACAAATTAATTTTGACATATAAGAGTATGTTAGTATGTATATGAATCTACATTTCCTTCAAACTCACCTCAGGAACAGACGCAGTTGTAGATACCCAGTATCCGCTGAGACTCCAACAAACACTCGATGATTATCGGACTATAACATGCTTTGGAATCACGGCGTTTGATCGACAATTCGTGTACAACTTTACGTCGGAAAACTTAAAATGATTTCGAAAATAAAACATTTCAAAGGTACCTGGAGTGTTTAATGCATGACGATGGGGTCGCAATGACACTAACTAGAGTCAAAACCGACACCGGACCAAAAATCGACTCAAAAATTCAAATCCCGACTCCAACAACGAGTCAAACCAAGTCAACCACCAAAAACAAAATATTCAAAACCTTCTATACTAAGATTTCCCGGATTCATGAATGGTCAAGTACCAAACATGTGACTACAAATCCTAGGATAGAACAAATCATGATTGCTCTTCTGTGAAAGTGACAGGACAACTCGAAGAACCGCGACGTGGCTTGCGCCTCTTTGAGCAGCCTAGGTGGCCACGTCGCTCAAAACTCACACAACCACTCATTTTCTTATAAATACCCCTCAAATGCCCCCATTTGAGAACTCACGCGAGTGTCCGGCCCCTCTTTCCTCCCTTAAAATTCTCGACTCTACTTCTTAAGTCACAATTCGACGCGTATTTACGACCTACCGATCGTAAATACAAGCCTTACACATTGTTTGGTACCGTCATCGTGCATTAAATCACTTGACTGACCACTTCGACCACTACACCATCACTAATCTTAAAACACTCTTTTTACTTATCAAAACGGTTTTAAATCGAGTTTTTCCGACCAAACGAGTTGTTACACTTACGTAGGTCACTCGGCATAACCAAACATGTAAGTATGAGGGTGTAAAAATCCTTCTTTTACAATGTTTCTATTTGTTTCATGACTATAACATGCTAAAACATGCATAATACGATCCAAAACATGGAATAAACAAGCCAAAACTGAGTTTTGGCCTGAGGCAGAAGCCCCTTAATGTGCACATAGGCTCGCGCCTCAATGGGGTGCCTAGGTCAGAACTCAACCTTGTTTGTTCTCGTCTTTCCGCTTTAATCCATTTTCATATTTGTAATCGGTTTTTACCATTTCAAGTATTTTCGAACCTTTTTTATTTTATTTTATTTGTTTTAACCATAAAACATTTTTCACCCTTGGTTCCTCATACCATGACGGTTAAATCCGTGTTTCGGTGATAATATTTGGTTAATGACATTTAGAAGGAATTTTAAAGCCTTATATTTAATATCTTTACATTTTGGGAGGTATTTTAAAGCCTTTCATCATTTCTTTACATTTTCAAAATAAACATATTAGTCACCAACACAAAGTCATCCTTAATTCTACATACCATGCCGGATTTTAACCCGGGTAAGATTATGAGTATCGACTAATTATATTCAAATGAACTTAAAACAATTAGTTGATAATTATTTTCAAAACTATTCATGTCAAGCTCGTCAAGTCGAAACCGACACCGAATATTATCAAAATAATGATGATTATTCGAGTCTCGTTCCTCAAATCAACAAATGCCGTCTAAACGACTCTTTCAAACCAAATCGGATTCAAATACCCATTTTTCAACACGTTTTACAACATTTTCAAAATGGTCAGGACAGGGCATACAACCGTTGGTTGACCCGCGCCTAAACATGCCTTTCAATTCTCATTTCCAAAACCAGGGGAGGTCCCCTTACACCGCCGGCTGGATCGCGCCTCATGTAACCGCCTGGTACAGGGCCTGTTCCCTTTCCAGCATTAGTCTAGGACGATCCCGACTCCGGTTAGCCCGGATATAGGACGGATCAGATGACTATTTGCTCATTCAAAATCATATTTGCAAAATGCCTTACTAAAACAAATGGATCACGTTATGGACCATAAACCTAATTTGGTAAATGGATGTTTAATTTCCGTCTTGCATGCAAATCAACCATAAATCCGACTCGACATCTTATACTTGATACTTGGATTAAATCAACCGACTTAGAAAGCTCTCACATGTTAGGTTTAAATTATTGGATGCGCATTCATGCATTTAAACCGTTTTATCAACTTTTGTATTCAACCAACCAAGATCGATCAGTAGAGGCCGCTACCGTGGGCGGGATTGGGTGTCTGATTAAAGGACTTCCCAATACGTACCTTCACCTCTTACTCAGAAACTTTGGATAGTGGACGACCTTATCTAGGGCGTACGAGAGTCATTCTAGAGATAGGATGCTATAGAGGGATGATTCCTTATCTTTAGTACCTATGTCAAACCCTGCTTTGTGCTTCGTTTGACCGAGGTATAATGTGGATTCGAACGGGTTCCAAGCATCCCACAAATGCTTGGTGGCGACTCCGAACATCTCTAATCGTTTCGAGACCCTTACCGAGACGAAACCGACCGATCTATAATGATCCGGTCGAAAGCATTTTTACGCCGCCGAGCGTGGCTTTCCAAAGATCGCTGCATGTCCACGGATTGAAGTGGGCTCGCAGGTGGGCCATGTCCATAGATTGGCGACTCCGCTGGGGAAAACTAGGACACTTACGTCTTTGTGATCCCTAGATGGTGAGACTCGAATGAGGTCTTGGTTGGAATTCATTAATTGATATTACGGTCACGGTCGGGTTCCTTGTCCGGGCCCACAACCTAACCCTTTTCGACCAATTGGCTCGTCTCGTCGCCGTGAGTTTTCTCATCCCCGCGTTTCGAATCCTGATTGAGTCAAGCATACCGTTGACGTTACACATTTCTATTTCGTCAATGAGCTTTCATCACTCTCGAGCACGAGGTTAGGGCACCCTCCTTTGACATTTTGGTTGGATTGGTATCCCTCTCGCAAATCGGGGTTTGATTGCTTGATGTGTAACCCACCCTTCTAAGCCAAAACCCGTGTCAGCATAATACATAATATAATGAACTGCGAGTGCTTATGTACTACTTGATCATAAGTCCTTCCGTGTCATTTTCAAACTTTCAAAAAACACCTTTTTGCATCGTTATAATGGTCATTTCAAACCTCGGTCTTTCGCCGACCGCCTTTCTAGTCCGTTATAATGACGATTTTCAAACCCGGTTTTTATAACCATTTCAAACACGCCTTTCTAG
The DNA here is from genome assembly GCF_048544455.1 of Silene latifolia. Lineage (NCBI taxonomy): Eukaryota > Viridiplantae > Streptophyta > Magnoliopsida > Caryophyllales > Caryophyllaceae > Silene > Silene latifolia. Next base: position 44,267,472 of record NC_133527.1, read on the forward strand.
GCCGTCGTAATGGCGATTTTCAAATTCGGGTTTTTCACAACCATTTCAAATCACCTTTTCACGCCGTTATAATCGTCGCGTCTAGACACGGATTTCAACCCGTTTCGCGCCGACAATGGCTCTTTCAAAACCCGAGAAAAGCACACACCCTTTTCTCGAGACACTTTCGAGATCCCGAGGACCATGCACCGTCCCCGAGATCTCTTCAAACATTTCAAACTCGATTTTCAAAACATACAATTTTGAATTTCAAAAACCGTCTTGGGAGGCAATACATCGTTTTCCGAGCCGACTCAAACTCAAAACCGACTTTTGCAAATAAACTTAAGACAACCCTTTCAACTGACCGACTTGCGGAGATCTCTATCTTCGGAAGCCTTCCACAAAGCGACAAATGAATCTTTTTGAAAATTTCTATTTTCGAAAATTTCAGTCCGCCATTCCAATTCCGCCTAGTGTCTATCGAGTCAAAGCAAATGTACTTATGGGTCTTTACTAATGAGTCGTCTCACCACGAGACCCGTCCAATGGCGTCGCGCCGTTATGTTGGTCTCGTGTCAAAAGTTCGGTCAACACCGTCACGTCATAAATCGAGTCAGCACCGAGGGACCACACACGGTCACCCTCGTCTTGTTGAGTCTGATCTTTGTCTCGTCCTTTGTGTTGTCTGCGTTCAGTCTTTGAACCGTGTCGGATTGAGTTGTAATGTGAGCCGTTTTTCTGCTTCAGAGCTATGGCCCCGTCTTTAACTTCGTCTGTCAACAACAACAACAATGATAAAAACAGAGATGGCACGACTGATCAGCTAGCCAGCCTGCTCCCCGCTCTTAAGGTCACCCTAGATCGCGTCGAGACCCGTATCGATGCCCTGGAGAACAAGGAAGCTGGAGAACATAATATTTCACCTCTGACTGAAACTGAGAAGAGGCTAAAGCTCTTGGAAGAACAGCTCCTAGCCCGGGTTAACAATATCCATCTTGAGAACAACCAAAGGTTCGAACCTGTTGGGGATCAATTACCTGACAACTTTACCCTAACTGATGTACCTAAGTTCAAAGGAGTGGAGGACCCGCTCAATCATATCTGTGCCTTCAAACACTATATGGCCATTAAAGGTGTCAAACAGAAACTTTTCAGCCGGATCTTTCCGTCCTCTTTGGAACCGATCCCTCGCCAGTGGTACTACTCCCTTGATCCGAAAAACCTTACTACTTGGGATGAAGTCGCAGTTGAATTCGTCAAAAAATACGCCGACATTGTTGAAATCCAAGCTAATACCTGTACGCTCGAGGTTCTAACCCAGAACGATAAGGAGGGATTCACCGAGTTCTTAACCCGTTGGAGGAGGGTGAGTACTCAGCTGGTCAGCAAGCCGAGTGAATCAACTTTGGTGGAAAAATTCGTCAACAATCTCCGCCCAGTATATGTTAACTTACTGAGGTATCAGAATATTAAGACCTTCCAGAATCTGCAAATTCTGGGGACACGCATTGAAGATGACCTCCGGAAGGGTGTCTTGGTCAAGACCACTGGCAGAGGCTACCAAGGATCCACCTCAACCGGATCCCTCCCTTACGGCCAAATGAATAAAATTGATGAAGTCAACCTCGTTGAACCATCCGCTAAGAGAGCTGAGCGCCCCCAGAGAGTGTTCACTAATATAGGGTCAACTTATGCAAGTGCCCTGAAGAGGCTCATGGATCAGGGAAAGTTACAACCAATCGGACCCTCCCCGGATCCGGCCGATGCCAAGGAATCGCGCTTCTGGAACCCCAATGCCTACTATCAGTACCATCAAGGGAAAGGGCATGATACAAAAACCTGCTTCAAACTCAACACATCATCCAAGACATGATTGAGAAAGGGTATTTGCCTTTACCCCCGCTGGCTAAATCAAACAACAAAACAAATCCTCTCGAAATCCACGCTATCTCCAATGATGAACCAACTCTGGACTGCTCACACCTCATCCTGCCAGTTGATGATGAGGTGAATGCCTTGGAGAAAGATCCCTCGGATGGGGTATTTATGTTCAGTGCCGCCACTATGCTCACCATGTTCCAACAGGTTGAGGAAGCCATAACCAGCCTCTCCGAAAGGATCACCCGACTTGACGATGCCTACCGCCGACTTATCTTCAATCCTCCACCACCACGCCCGAGGGAGAGTCCCCCGAGCGCCCAAAACTACCCTCACCAGGATGGATTTCTCCCGTGACCATTTTGGCATGCACCTCACAATAATCACCCTCACAAAAACTACCCTCAAAAAAATCACCCCCACAAAAATGTCCCTCACAAAAACTGCCCACCAAGGAATACCCCTCTAAGGTGCCTTCGAGATCCTGAAATCAATGGCATCTGGGGAGATGATGTTGAAGATGTCTATATTGTCCCAGGGAAAGAGAAATGAGCAAAAGAGATCGGTCACCTTACCCGGTCCGGACAACCCTCATCAGACCCCGAACAATCCAACGGTCGTTCCAACAACGAATGACCAAGTTGTCCCGGACGCGGACACTCAACCAAAGGCTCCTGAGAAGTCGATCCTCAAGCATCTTCAGAAGGCAAAAGCCGAGATCTCAATCTGACAACTGATCGCAACATCCTTTGAGCATCGACAGACTTTGCTATAGGCTTTGGGAAAATTAATTGTGTCCTCCACCTCTTCCCCTGAAGAAATAGTGGCACATATGACGAGGGACGCCCCCGACTTGAACAACCCAGTCGTCTTCTCCGACGAAGATATCCCTCCCTTCGAAGCCAGCCATAACCTTGCCCTGTACATTACCGTACAATGTCTCAAGAAGAATGTGCTCATGCTCCTTGTAGATGACGGATCCACGGTGAATGTCATTACCCTCAAGACTGCTCACAAGCTGGGTATTAAGGAAGCCGATTTAGTCCTAACAAACCAAGGAGTATGCGCCTACGACGGAACTCGTCGTAAGGTCGTGGGGCTCATCACTCTGACCGTCGCAACCGGACCACTGGAAAGGCAAACCAGTTTTCAGGTGGTCGACTTCGACGCTTCCTTCAATATGCTCCTGGGATGTCCCTGGATTCACGCCGTCAAGGCAGTTACCTCAACTCTCAACCAGAAGATTCGGGTCCCCTTCAACGACAAAACAATCACAATTCCTGCTTCCCCGATCAAAGCTGTCATAAGAAAGGGAATGGCCTCCCAGACCATTGAGATAGATGATAATGAAATGTGGGGATTCCAAGCCGTGAGTGCCATAACTGATGAATCAGCACCCTTTGATTGTGACCCGTTCCCCAACCTCACGGTCAACCGTATCATGATGCGCAGGGTTACTTCCCGGGTTTACCCCTCAATCCACTGAAGAGCACCTTACCTCCCTTGAAACAGGCTAAGGTCCCCAACGTTCTCTTCGGACTAGGATATGACCCTACCGATGAAGATATCCAGGACATAAACCTCATAGTTCCAAAACGTAAGAAGCACAGAGTTATCCTCCGTCCCTACCATCTGACCCTCAACGGATACTTCGTCCCCGAGGGAGAGTCCAAGCTCTATCATGGTTTTCTGGAGCCGATCTATGACTCTGTGGCCAAAACCAGGTACCCGGGTGTGGAAGTCTTCCAGAACTGCTACTTCAGCCCCGATAACACCGAAGCTGCATCAACCGAGTCTAAGCCGTCGTCATGCCTCGATGGATAAGCTGTCACTCTCCTCTTTGGGGAAGATAACATCAAGCACCTCGACTACGAGGACATTATCAACATCGCCCTGAAGGACAATCAATTTGACCCAACCGCCTTGATCTCCGACACTGACCCGGAGAAAGCTACGCGGGGCTGGAGGAAGACCGTCAAGTAGACCGATCGCCAAGGCCGCATTCTCAAGATCACAACTGGAGAAGGCCCTATATTCAAGGAGGGAAGTGGAGAAGAATCTGAATCTGAGTCTCAGTTGGATTCAGAGTCTGTCATAGCTCCTAACACTCCTGATGTCCCAGTCAAGGTCCCCTTCCCGCTGTTTTATCACAAAGTCGTGGCCGATTCAGAGGTTGAGTCTACTAGGGTCACCCCCACTAGCTCCCATGGAAGGTGACAACCTGGAGCCTATTCCAGGGGCCACCTCCTCTGCTGTGTCGCCTCTGTCTGACCACAAAATGTCTGTCCTCTCTGAGCTTTTCGCTCGTGTCAACTTAATGAACGCTAAGTTTGCTTATGACTCGTCTCAATTTAACTGCAATGCAATTATGAATGACTCTTAGGAATTGACTTGAGTGACTACCCATCTCACTTAGCCAAAGAACTTGACAAATGGGAAACTAGAACCCCCATCATTGAAGAGACCGAACCTATTAACGTAGGAACCGACAACACACCTCAAGAACTTAGGATAGGGACAACCCTGGACCCGTCGGAAAGACAACAGTTCATTGACCTCCTCCACGAATACAAGGACGTATTCGCCTGGCCTTACGGAGATATGCCTGGGATTGACAGGGAAATTGCGGAGCCCCGGATACCCATTAAGCCCAGAGCTAAACCCGTGAAACAGAAGCTACGCCGGATGCGTTCTGAATGGGCCCTGAAAATCAAGGAAGAAGTAGACAAACAGTTCAAGGTTGGATTCATCAAAGTGTCCGAATAATCTGATTGGGTGGCCAACATAGTTCCTGTACCGAAGAAAGACGGAAGAATTCTGGTTTGCGTCGACTTCAGGGATCTCAACAAGGCTAGTCCAAAGGACGACTTCCCTTTGACACATGTTGACATTCTGGTGGACAATACTGCTGAACATGCTCTCCTATCATTCATGGGTGGGTGTGTTGGGTACAACAAGATTAAGATGGCTGAGGAAGACATGCACAAGACCGCATTCACTACACAGTGGGGTACATATTGCTAGACGGTCATGCCCTTCGGCCTCATCAACGCCGAAGCTACTTATCAAAGAACCGCTACCACTCTCCTACATGATATGATGCACAAGGAGGTAGAGGTATATGTCGATGACATGATCGTCAAATCAAGAGAACGGGACGGCCACATCAACGCCCTTCAAAAATTCTTTGCTCGCCTGCGGAAATATAACATGAGACTAAATCCTCAGAAGTGTGCATTCGGGGTCACCTCCGGAAAAGTCTTGGGACATGTCGTCAGCAAAAGAGGCATTGAGATTGATCCAACCAAAATCAAAGCCCTTCAGCAAATGCCTCGGCCTACGAACGAGAAGGAGATTCAGGGATTTCTCGGTCAGGTCCAATACATCAGCCGCTTTATTGCCAAGCTCACCATGATTTGTAAACCAATATTCAAGAAACTTCGCGCCTCCAATCACACCGATTGGGACGATAATTGTCAAAAGGCCTTCGGCAGGATAAAGGAAATCATATCCAAACCTCCTGTCCTCATGCCACCTCCACCGGGGATCCCTTTATCCCTATACCTGACTGTTACCAACACAGTCATGGGAGCAATGTTAGCACAAACAGTCGACGGCGAAGAACGAGCCATCTACTACATCAGCAAAAAATTCATTAAGTATGAGACGAGGTATACCCAACTATAAAAGACATGCCTTGCCCTAGTATGGTTAACAAAGAAGCTGCGACATTACATGCTCAGCTACACGGTCCACATCTACTCCAAGATGGACCCGGTTAAATACATCTTCGAAAAACCCGTGCTAAACGGAAGGCTGTCCAGGTGGACACTTATGCTGTCCGAGTTCGATCTCAAATTTGTACCCCTCAAGGTTATTAAGGGAAGAGCAATTGCCGATTTCCTAGCAGAGAATCCTGTCAACGAGGATCCAAAGACTGACACATGGTCACTTCCTGGCGAAGACATCCTTTGTGCCGATTCCGACGCATGGGACCTATACTTTGACGGTGCATTTAATCTAACAGGTTTCGGGGTAGGAATCCTTCTAATATCACCAGAGGGAGAACGTGTTCCGATCTCGGTCAAGCTAGACTTCACCGTCACCAACAATGCTGCTGAATATGAAGCATGTCTCATCGGCCTACAAGCAGCCATCACACTTGGCATCAAGAGACTGAGGGTCCACGGCGATTCATCGCTCATCATCAATCAGGTGTCCGGATCATGGAAAATTCGAAGTAACAGCTTGGCTCCCTACCGAGCAAAGATCAATCGAGAGGCCGAGTTCTTAAACCAAGTCGACTACTTCCACTTGCCACGAGAGGAAAATCAATTTGCTGATGCCCTAGCTAAACTTGTCGCGCTCGTCAACATACCTGATGACATGACATCGATGCCTCTATGTGTCGAGAGAAGGAGCGAGCCAGCTCACATTTGTGCCATCAACGACGACGAGGAAAGCCATGATGAACCTTGGTACCAAGCTATCCTCAATTACAAAACCAAAAACGAATTCCCTCATAACTCTGACCCAAGAGGAAAAAGAGCCATCCGTTTACTTGCATCACAATTCGTGATAAACCAAAATCAACTATACAAAAGAACACCCCAAGGGATTCTCCTCCTTTGCATCGACCATCACAAAGCCAAAAAAGTCATGGGAGAGGTCCACGACGGAGAATGTGGCCCTCACATAAGCGCAATGATGCTTACCCGGAAAATCATGCGACTAGGTTACTACTGGACCACCATGGAAGCTGATTGCCGTAACTACGTCAAACATTGCCACAATTGCCAAATCTTCGCCAACATACAACACATACCACCATCTGTTTTATACACCATGACGTCACCCTGGCTTTTCTCAACATGGGGCATCGACATCATCATGAAAGTTAACCCGGTAGGCACCAAGGGGCATTGTTTCGTCCTCGTCGCCATCGACTACTTTACTAAATGGGTAGAAGCGCAGTCATGTGAAGTCTTGACTGCCAAACAAGTGGCCAAGTTCATCCAAAAAAACATCATCTGCCGGTATGGGGTACCCCATGAAATCATCAGCGATCAAGGCTCTCACTTCCGGGCGGAAACTCAGGCCTTGTTGGACAAATACAAGATCAAACGACATCGATCATCCCCCTACCGTCCCCAAACCAACGGAGCGGTCAAGGCAGCTAACAAAACTCTTGTCACCATTATCAAGAAAATGCAAGACAACTACCGCGATTGGCCAAGCAAACTCCCATTCGCACTCTGGGGATACCGAACCTCCATTCGAACACCGACAGGCGCCACACCCTTCTACCTAGCATACAGTATGGAGGCGGATCAACCGGTAGAGTTAGAGGTCCCTTCTCTATGCATCCTGCTGGAGAGTCAAGTCCCTGATACGGAATGGACCCGTCAAAGGTACGATAAACTCACTCTTCTAGACGAACAACGACTCAACGCCTCGCACAACGTCCATCTATACCAACGACGTATACAAAGGGCATTCAACAAGAAGGTCAAACCCAGGAACATCCAGGAAGGCGACTTGGTCCTCAAGTTAGTTCGTGCACCGTTACCCGTCGATCCGAGGGGAAAATTCAAACCCAATTGGGTCGGGCCATACCTGGTCAAGAAAATACTTTCGCAGGGCGCAGTGAGACTGGGTGACCTAGATGAGGAGGCTTTTACAAACCCGACCAACCTAGACCAACTCAAGAAATACTACCCTTGAACCATAACAACCAACGACCCAAGCCTAGTTCTACAACTAGAAACCACATCAACCCTTTTCAAGTCAAGTTCCTCATCACGTTCTGATTTGAAATTGCATGTTTTATCGAGTCTAAGTTGCCGCACCTTGCCCGTTTCAAAGGTCCTTTGATCTGTCAAAGGCAACATCCATTTGCACTAAAAAAAACCCCCTTGAACTACGAGCATGGTTTGATTTCACCTCTTCAGGTGGATACGTAGGCAGTCCCTCTTATACCTGAGGGATACAACCACAAAACCTAATCAAATTCACAAAACATTTCGAACTACGGTCATGGTTTGATTTCACCTCTTCAGGTGAATATGTAGGCAGTTCTTTCTTACACTAGAAGGATACAACCATCCCCACAATCAAATACAACCATCCCCATACAACAAAAACTCCCACATACAAATAAACATCCCCATCAAAAAAGAAAGGGAAAAGCATTCCCCTTTCCCACAAAATACAAAAATAAGCCTTTCTCCCTTACCACAAAATTCCATTTCCCAAGTGCAAATGTTTAGGACGATTCAAACCGAATTGTCTTTACAAAATGGATGGAAGAAACAAGCGTTCACAATTTTCGACACGAGCAATCCTCTTATTTAATTAATAATGGGAGGGATTACAATTTCAACAACAAACAAAGCTCGACGAGTCTACAACTTGTCAAAGCTAAGGTGTCAACTAAAACACCTCACATAATAAAACTAGCACAAAACACACAATAACTAGCTAGTACAACATAATAAAAACTCACAACAATAATACAACATAATAATAAAGTGGGTAATGGAGGTCTTCACTCTTCCATTCTACCCTTGCCTTTTCCCTCGGGTACATCTTCCCTTTATTCTTCTTGTTGGCCCGCCTAATATAGATTTCCTCCTCGGAACGGTTCCTCAACGGATCCAACACGATGACGGCCTCCGGTCTAGCACAAGACCTGTAGATACCCAGTATCTGCACCTTCCAAAAACCACCCGATGATGATCGGACTATAACGAGTTTTTGATATGCGTGCGTGAATTGGTTATACATGAGACGGTTTAATGCACTACTCGGATATGAAAAATGATTTCAAAAGTATTCTAACTTCATTTGTATTAAAATAACACTATTTAGAGTTAAAACCGTCTTCGGACCCAAAACCGACTCAGAAACCCGCTACTCGAGTCAACCTGAGTCAAACCAAATCTCGAATGTCGAAAATAATGCCATGAATGTTTTCATCATGTCATTTCCATTAAAATGACTCTAATTAGAGTCAAAACCGACACCTAGCCAAAAACCGACTCCAAATTCAAATCCCGACTCACACGGGTCAAACCCGAGTTAAGCACACAAAACACCTACCTCAAGTAACCCCTAAAATCATCTTATTAGATGCCCATACTGTTACACGACATCATATATGAATACCACATATCAAACCAACCAAACAATGGATGAAGAATAGGCCACGTCCAAATTGAAAGGGACAGTACACCCCATTCAGTCATGGGGTGGCTCGCGCCTCAATGGGGTGTCTCCTTAGCCTCCAAGCAAAATCGACCGACCAACCATCCCACATTTATCTATAAATGCCCACCATCACACACCATAATACTCACGCGAGCGTCCGCCCCCTTCACATCTCTCTTAAACTTCTATACTCGACTTCCTAAGTCATAAAATCGACACGTGTTTACGACCTACCGATCGTAAACACATGCCTTACACATATTGTTTGGTACCGTCGCCGTGTATTCGTCCGACCCAGTCGACCAACTCAACATCAATCAACATGTTTTAATTAACATATTTTCAACTCATTTTCAAAACCAAATCCTTTTTTAAGGCACTCTTTTAAGCTTCTTTGATCGTGAGTAGTCGCAACGAGCAAACTGTCTCTAAAGTCGTCTATTTCGCAAACATCAATACACGTAAGTTTGAGGGTGTAAACAACTCACTTTATTTCATGTCTTTACTGTTTTTATGAGTCTATAAGCATGAACAATGCATAACACGATTCAAATATAGGTTAGACGAGCCAAAACCAAGTTTTGGACTGAGACAGAAGCTCCTTGCTATGCAAGGGAGCTCGCGCCTCTTGTGGGTCTCGGGTCAGACTCATCCGTGTTTGAGTTCGTCTTTCCTTCAACACTTTCTTTTATTTTCACTTCTTTCCTTTTACGGTTTTTACCATTTCGAATGTTTCAAACCATTTCTATAACAAACCTTTTAACCATAAATCATAATCATCCTTGGTTCTTTATACCATGGCGGTTTATTCCGTGACTCGATGATATTATTGGTTAATTACATTTTAATGGGTATTTTAACACCCTTTTCTTTTATTTACCATTTTTTTCATTTGTTTACATTTGTAAACATATTAGTCATAATTCATAATCATCCTTGGTTCTTTATACCATGTCGGTTTAATCCGAGTATGATGACAAACTTGACTAATTACAAATAATCGAACTTAACATAATTAGTTCAACTCAAACATTTTCCTTTTACACATTTTATTATGCTTTTCAAACATGCAAATCCGACAACGAATATTACTAACATAATAGCAATTATTCCGAGTAATGGAAATCATATTTTCAAATCTTTCATCATAAATACGGTTTTAAACAACCTTTTCAAAAACCAGGAGACGCCCTCTTAGGTCGGCTCATGGCTCGCGCCCCAAGGGACCGCCTGTCTTCACATTTCAAAACCAGGGCAGAGCCCCTTCCATCGCCAATAGGCTCGCGCCCCAATGGGGCTGCTTGGCGCCGTTCTGCCTCATTTTTATCACTTATCTAGGACGATCCCGATTACGGTTAATCCGAATACATGACGGATCAGATTGACAAGCTTACGTTTTTACACTTTGTCATTTGACATCCTTTTTCAAATAAATGGATCGTGTTAAGCGTTATAACCCGAATTTGGTAAATGGATGTTTAATTTCCGTTTTCACATGCAAATCAATCTTAATCCAACTTGACATCTTATGCTTGATACTTGGATTAACAAACCGATTTAGAAAGCTCACATGTTAGGTTAAACTTTTGGATGCACATTCATGCATTTTAACCGTTCTATCAACTTTTGCACTTAAACAACCACGATCAATCAGTAGAGGCCGCTAACGCGGGCGGGATTGGGTGTCCGATTAAAGGGCTTCCCAATACGTACCTTCACCCCTTACTCAGAACCTTTGGATAGTGGATAGCCTTATCCAGAGCGCACGAGAGTCATTTTAGGCATAGAATGCTAAAAGGGGGACGATTCCTTATCTTTAGTACCTATGTCAAACACCGCTTTTTGCCTTGGTTGACCTAGGTATAAAGTGGATTCGAACGGGTTCCAAGCATCCCACAAATGCTTGGTGGCGACTCCGAACATCTCTATATCGTTTCGCGGCACTTGCCGAGACGATACCGACCGATCTAAAGCAATCCGGTCGAAAGCATTTTACGCCTCCGAGCGTGGCTTTCAAAGAGACCTCTGCACGTCCACAGATTGGCCTGGCGTGCAGGTGGCCCGCGACCGCGGACCGGCTTGCGGCCCAAATCCGCAGACCGAGATGTGGCCCATGTCCACAGTTTGGCGACTCCGCTGGGGAAAACTAGGACACTTACGTCTTTGTGATCCCTAGATGGTGAGACTCGAACGAGGTATTGGTTGGAATGCATTAATTGATATTACGGCCACGGTCGGGTTTTCTTGTCCGGGCCCACAACCTAACCCTTTTCGACCAGTTGGCTCGTTTCGTCGGCGTGAGTTTTCTCATCCCCGTGTTTCGAATCCCGATTGAGTCAAGCATACCATTGAAGTTACACATTTTGTTTCGTCAAAGAGCTTTCAGCACTTTCGAGCACGAGGCTAGGGCACCCTCGTTACACATTTTGTTTGGATTGGTATCCCTCTCGCAAATCGGGGTTTGATTGCTTGGTGTGTAACCCACCCTTCTAAGCCAAAACCCGTGTGAGCATTATGCATAATATAATGAACTGTGAGTGCTTATGTGCTACGTCATCATAAGTCCTTCCGTGTCATTTTCAAACTTTCAAAATCAGCTTTTTACGCTGTTATAATGGCCGTTTCAAACCTCGGTCTTTTGCCGACCGTTGCACGCCTTTTTAGGCCGTCGTAATGACAATTTTTCAAACCCGGATTTTACAACCGTTCAAAACACCTTTTCGCACCGTTATAATGGCCATTTCAAACCTCGGTCTTTCGCCGACCGATGCACGCCTTTCTAGGCCGTCGTACTGACGATTTTCAAACCCGTTTTTTTTGTAACCATTTCAACACGCCTTTCTAGGCCGTCGTAATGACGATTTTCGAACCCGGTTTTTATAACCATTTCAAAGCACCTTTTTATGCCGTTATAATGGCCATTTCAAAACCCGGTTTTTATAACCATTTCAAATGCACCTTTTTATACCGTTGTAATGACGATTTCAAACCTTGGTTTTCACAAACCATCTCAAAATCCCATTTTACATCGTCATAATGGCCGTTTCAAAACTCGGTCTGCCGCCAACCGTTGCATTCTCAAAGCGCCCTTTTACGCCGTCGTAATGACGAATTCTACCCTCGAATTTTCAAAATTCAAAATCAATTTTCAAACAAAAACATTTTCAAACCGTCGTAATGACGATTTTAACCCGTGCAACTTTCCAAAATTTCGAATCTCGTTTTCGAAATCAAATTTGGCTTTTCTAAGCCATCGTAATGACAATTTCAATTCTCACAATTTTCGATTTGCATACCGTCTTTCAAAGGTTAAAACGGTTTTCTAACCCGTCGTAATGACGAATTCAATCCTCACAATTTCCAATTTCAAATCTTTGAAAACAAATTTAACCGTTTTCAAATTTCAAATTCAAAATCAATTCTTTGAAAACAAATTTAACCGTTTTCAAATTTCAATTCAAAAATCAAATCTTTGAGAACAAATTTAACCGTTTTTCAAATTTAAATTCAAAATCAAATCTTTGAAAACTAATTTAACTGTTTTCAAATTTCAAATCCTATTTCAAGTTCTTTGAAAACAAATCTAACCGTTTTCAAATTTCAATTCAAACTCAGTTCTTTGAAAACAAATCTGACGGTTTTCAAATTTCAAATCCAACTTCAAATCATTTGAAAACAAATTTAACCGTTTTCAAATTTCAAATCCAACTTCAAATCATTTGAAAACGAATTTAACCATTTTCAGATTTCAAATCAAAACTCAAATCATTTAAAAACAAATCTAACCGTTTTCAAATTTCAAATTCAAAAATCAAATCTTTGAAAACAAATTCAACCATTTTCAAATTTCAATTCAAAATCAAACCTTTGAAAACAAATTTAACCGTTTTCAAATTTTCAACCTAATTTTAAATCTTTTGAATATAAATTTAACCGTTTTCATGGCCATTGTGATGTCGATTCCAAATTCTTCAATTCTCAGTTTTCAAATCCGTGATTCGGAATTTCCAAAACCGTCTTTGGAAACAACACTTTATTTTCAGAGCCGCCGCAATTTCAACTCAAACCGTCTTTTGAAAACAAACTTAAGACAACTCTTCACCTGATCGACTTTCGGAGATCCCTACTCTTCGGAAGCCGTCCATAAAACGACAAAAAATCTTTATGAAAATTTCTATTTTTGAAAATTTCAATCCACCTTTCTGATTCAGCCTCGAGTCGATTAGAGTCTAGTCGATTTCAAGTCAAGTCGTCTAGATAACGTCGAATCTCCGCCAAAGTTAGTACCTACCCTCTGGTCCAGGCCGTGTCGCCTAATTGTCGAGACATCTTCAATGGCGTTAGCAGAGTCAAAACCTCTCGGGTTTTAAACCCGCATTTCCCCTACATTACCGGTCAAAAGTCAAGTTTGTGTACATGTCTTGTCCAACGGCGTCAAGCCCTCAACACACATCCAAACTAAGTCAGAAGTCGTCTGTCTAGGCATCACTATGCCAAAGTTGACACTGTCTAGGCATCACTATGCCAAAGTCGACACTCGAGTCTAAGTTCGAAGTCATGCACCAAGAGTTCAAACACAAGAGGTCATTCACGATCTTTAATGAACTCATAAACTAGTCACACCGTCGCGTCTTCACGACATAACTGCCTTTTATACATATGTGTCGCACTTGCCTTTGTTTGTGCAACCTCTTGCCAAGACAAGTTATAACGCCTATCGTTATGTAAAATAGGAATCCCTTGGGTGCCATCGATCGTCAACAAGGAACTCAAGAAGCTGATCCATCTGCATCAATCATGACTCCTGCTGAAACCAACAACATGGTCCTTCGACTCCTAGCTACTGTGGAAAACTTTAGCACTCATCTCTCCCAGGTTGAGGACAAAATGGCAACTGAGAATTTTCTCTCTTTTGATATTGAGCAAAGGGTTAAGCTCCTTGAAAGCCGGCAACTGGCCAACGACCAAACCAAAACCAGACGACCTCATCGGTCCTTCCCTGATTTGGGTATGCCTTATGCCACAGCCTTGGCACGACTAATCTCCCAAGGAAAGCTCAAACTGATTGGTCCAACTCCGGACCCTCTACCAAACAAGCGAGGTCGAAGATGGGATAAAAACCTCTTTTGCCAATATCACCAAGGTCGCGGACATGACACTGAAATGTGTCTCCCTCTAAAAGGCGTTATCCTTGATATGATTGAAAAGGGAGAGTTACCACAACCTCCCTCAGCAAACAACAAAAACAACCCTCCAGAAAACCCTATTGGACACAGTCAGGAAACTTCCCTAGACTGCTCTCACCTCAGTCCTCCTAACATTGAGGAGATTCATGCAATTGATGAGGATGGCATACAAAGCAGTATAATGATGCTCTCCGTCTCCATCAACAACATATTCTCAAAGCTGCAAGTGGCTATCGATGATTTGAACACTCGGGTAGCTAATTTGGAGAAGAGGTTTGGTAGTACAGAAATTGAACCTGATCACCATGGAGAAAACCAACTCTCCCTTCACCAACCAACAACTGTTGAAAATGAGGAGTCATCTGATGGTTCTCACATCGACAAGCCCACCAACAAAGAACATGAAATTACCTCACCAAAATACCCTTCAAAATATCAAGCAACATCCCAAAAACTTCCCATTAACAATGACCAAATCCTGTTTCCGCCCAGGATTGACAAAATCAAAATCAAAAACAAAACTCACAAAAATATCCCAAAAAACACCAATGGGCGAACCATGGGAAAACATCAAAGGGTATTCACAGATCTGGGAATAACATAAGGCACCGCTCTGGAGATACTTGCTTCAGAAGGAATGCTCCAACCCGTTGGTCCGACTCCGGACAAACCTGAACACAAAAGAACCCGATTCTGGGATGGTAATGCCTATTGCCAATATCATCAAGGCAAGGGCAATGACACCGAAACCTGTTTCAAACTCAAACATGCCATTCAAGATATGATTGAAGCTGGCAAAATCATAATTGCACCTCTCAGCCAAGACAATCCTCCCGAATGTCTAAATCAAACTGCAAGGTTGAACGTTCTCAAAGGACATTCACCAACCTCAACACAACCTATGCCGAAGCTCTTCAAAAGCTCATAACTGAAGGGAAGCTACAACCAATCGGGCCCACTCCGGACCCGTCTGAATGCAAGAAATCCCGTTTTTGGGACGGCAATGCCTATTGCCAATATCATCGAGGAAATGGTCATGACACTGAAACATGCTTCAAACTGAAACATGTTATTCAAGATATGATCGCCAACCAGGAACTGATAGCTTCATCCCTATGCCAACCAAGTGATGAAAATAACCCTCATGAACATCTTTTTCTACAAGGAAATAAAAGCCTCATCGGTTATCGTCCTCATATAATACCCAACAACGAGAGCGAAGTGCTCAAGTGGGTCAATGCTCAAGATCAAACATTCAAGCCGCTGGATGCTGCGAAAGAAACCTTCGAGGAGGAACATGATGATTAGGAGTTCGTATCTACAATTAAGTCTGAGTCCGAGTCCGAGTCTTAGGCTTTCTCATATCTATCCTAGCGTCTGTCCTTTTATTCCTAAGTGACAAACTGGGGGCTGTCCCCATGAGTCACATGTATTCATCGAGTCTGTGCTAACATCTTATTTATCTAAATAAAAGCACAATTTTCAACTATCATATATTCTCCTTTTTACCATTTTTCGTTGACGACGAGAATTGATTTGAGAATTGATTTAGAACGAACAACATGCTCCAATTCAATGTGAGTACACTCGAGTGACGTTCCGTACCGAGTAAACAGAGGACTTGAAACTCCGTGTCCATTCTCTTTACCTATTCCATGTCTGGCAATAGAAACCTTTCATTAGCGCCCTATTTAGAACGAGCTTCTATCAAAGGGATTTTACGACGAACCTAGATAACAAACCAGAACATCTCCTTGTTCATGATCAATGACGGAAGGCAAGTCCATTCCCCACAAAAAAACATCCCATCACCAAGTATCAACCTCTCACCAACGGGTACATCCCCATCCGCACCTTTAACTGCCTCGAACGAAGGACGGCAAAGAACCAATAAATCAAAAACCAAACCAAAAGCAAAGCCAAAGCAAAAGGCCAAAATCAAAGGCCCAAGCTAATAACCATTCACTCAAAACCAAAGCGAAAGGCCAAAATCAAAGGCCCAAGCCAATAGCCATTCACCCAAAGCCAAAGCAAAAGCCAAGGCTGAAACCAAATGAAAAAAAAAACAGAATAGTGAAATTCAAATTCGCTATCTCTCACAAGTTCCAAACGACGGAATCAAAAACCGTCCGTTCAAACAAAAATGAAATAACGAAATTCAAATTGGATACTTTCACAAATTCCAAACGACGGAATCAAAAACCGTCCTTTCACACAAAAATGATATAGCGAAATTCAAATTCGCTGCTTTCACAAATTCCAAACGACGGACTTAAAAACCCGTTATCTTCAAATCAAAAAAACGAAATAGTGAAATTCAAATTCGCTATTTTCCCACAATTTCAACTGACGAAATTCAAAACCGTCACTTTTCAAAAAAAATGAAATAGCGAAATTCAAATTCGTTATTTTCCCACAATTTCACTTTTCAAACTTCGGACCAACAAGTCCGGCACCAACACCCAAATACGAGGTCCAGGACCAACAAATCCAAAGCCCAGGACCCATGAGTCCAACATATAAAGCCCAGGACCAACAAGTCCAAAGCCCAGGACCCATGAGTCCAAAACACCAAGCGCAGGACCAACAAGTCCAAAGCCCAGGACCCATGAGTCCAAAACACCAAGTCCAGGACCAACAAGTCCAAAGCCCAGGACCCATGAGTCCAAAATACCAAGTCCAGGACCAACAAGTCCAAAGCCCAGGACCAACGAGTCCAACACACCAAACCCCGGACCGACAAGTCCAAAACACCAAACACTAAAACCTCAACCAAAACTCCTTCACCCCTAAGTCCTTCTACAGACTGTTACAGGGAAACCAAATAGGATCCTAGGGATTGCCCTCAAAGATCATGACCAACATCGCTTCACCCCTAAGTCCTTCTAGAGACTGTTGCAGGGAGACCTATTTAGGCTTCTGAGGATTTCCCCTCAAGCTCGTAATATCACATCACACCTTAACCTTTAAGGTCTAGACATGGAAATCTGATCCCATGTTATTTACCAACCATTTCGTGCTCAGGCCACATCAAGCCGGAGACCCCATTCCGTACCCCACTACAAGCCGTTACCCTCCAGCCTAAACACCACAAAATTCTTGCTCCAGATTTTTATCTGTTAAGCGAACCCATTATTACCAAGCTCCACATTCCCTAATGTTGAAGCCATTTTTCACCACAAACCCCACGGAGTCCTTGAATGCTTTGCTATCGAGAATAGGACATACCTAATCTACCCTTAGAGCCCACTTTTTAGTGTGCTCAAATGATAAGGAACATTTTCACAAATTACACCTCTTCGAGTCACCAAACGGATTTTTTCGTCGTGATGCTCAACTCCAGATTTTTATCTGTCAAACAAACCATTATTACCAAGCTCCACATTCCATAATGTCGAAGCCTTTTTCACCCTGACCTAGATACGGAGTCCTCGGATGCTTTGCTACCGAGAACGGGACATACCCAATCTACCCTTAGGGTCCACTTTTTAGTGTGCTCACATGATAAGGAACATTTTTACAAATTACACCTCTTCGATTCATGATCGAGGGGAATTATCTCAAATCAATTTCTCGAGTCTCCAAACGGCTTTTACCGTCGTGACCTCCACACTTAAAGGTCCTAACATCTCGCTTAGGCGCAAAAACACATTCAGAACTACGATCTGGTTTGATTTCACTTCACGTGAATACGTAGGCAGTTCCTCAAGGACACAACCATACACCTCAAAATCACTTTAAGGTCCTAACAACTCGCTTAGGCACACACACTCTGAACTACGATCTAGTTTGATTTCACATCATGTGAATACGTAGGCAGTCCTATTACAAGGGCACAACCACACCCCCACACACATTCAATTTTCACACATTCAATTCGCAACCCATTGCGCACCAGCTCAGAACTACGATCTGGTTTGATTTCGCAAACACGCGAATACGTAGGCAGTCCTATTACAAGGGCACAACCGCACATCCCTTTCAAACCATTTTCAATTTTCAATCCTCAATAACCAGCTCAGAACTACGATCTGGTTTGATTTCGCGACCACGCGAATACGTAGGCAGTCCCCCAACAAGGACGCAACCGCATATCCCTTTCAATCTCAACCATCAACATCAATCCTCAAAAGCAGCCCAACAAGCTGCAAAGATTAATCTTAAATTTCTTTACTGGGGGCTTCTTCCTTAAGACGTCGCCCATTCCTTGTTTTGTCGAATTCCCACCTTCTCACTCTGGGGGCTTCTCTTTCAAGAAGCCACCTGTCCTTTATCCTCAAACATCTTTTGAGTCTCAGCTACAGTCCAAAATAAAACCGCCCATAGCCTAGTGCTCGGTTCGGACGATGACAAGGTCTTGGTTCCGCTCTCTGAATCATCATACCTCGAGAAGGGATCTCAAAACAAGCAAATGGTGGCGAAGATAATCAATTCATGTTCCCCAGCCGAGCAAACCTTCTACTCCAGGGATTTCATACGCATTGTCACCCTTTCTTGGCTAAGAGTTGCACTTACATGTGCAAAGTCTGTCAGAGTCACCCCATGTCGTGTCAATACTGAGTTGGGATCACGTTCACGACTGCCCATTTGTCAGTCAGTCAGTATACGCCTGTGTGAGTCAGTGTCCCAACGGTCACGTGTCTCCAATCTATCAAATCACAGATCTACGAGTAACAAGACTCGCCTTTAATCTTCACAACATTCAAAATTTCTATCTCCCCTCGCGTGAGATATTACATGCTAATTTCTTATATGCTAACTGCTCACATGTTTATGTGCTTACGTGCTTACATGCTAGTTGCTTTTATGCTAATTGCTCACATGCTTATGTGCATACGTGCTTATATGCTTGCATTCAACGTGCTTATCTATGCGACTGCGGATTTGTGTGGTCACTAACCATGCAGATAATCTTGAGAAGACAAACTCACTCCAATTGAGTACTGGTTTCTTCCCAACAAACGGCGACCCATCAAGTCCAAGGGCTTTAACCCCGTCGATTACATGGCATACGCTACCTCCCAGCGAGCAGCAACTCATATCCCCGGCGAGTCTTGAGAAGTTTCTAACTCCCCAGCAAGTGCCGATTTTCAAATGGATGTCACACATGCTATTTCCCACAGTCGATCTTTCGACCACCATGGCTGGCGAGCCTTTGTCCGCAAACAAGATACAACTCAAGGACGTATCCCAAAGATGCCTCGGGTACGACTCCTTTTCACAAGCTGGCGAGCCTTTGTCCGCAAACAAGATACAACTTAAGGACGTATCCCGAAGATGCCTCAGGTACGACTCCTTTTCACAAGCTGGCGAGCCTTTGTCCGCAAACAAGATACAACTTAAGGACGTATCCCGAAGATGCCTCAGGTACGACTCCTTTTCACAAGCTGGCGAGCCTTTGTCCGCAAACAAGATACAACTTAAGGACGTATCCCGAAGATGCCTCAGGTACGACTCCTTTTCACAAGCTGGCGAGCCTTTGTCCACAAACAAGGTACAACTCAAGGACGTATCCCAAAGATGCCTCGGGTACGACTCCTTATCACAACCGGCGGGCCTTTGCATGCACACGAGATACGACTCAAGGACATATCCCGAAGATGCCTCAGGTATGACTCCTTCCTATGGCTGGCGAGCCTCAAAACGCACCACCTTCAACACCGGCTGGCGAGCCTTTGCGCGCAAATGATTGAAGGACGTATCCCGAAGATTCCTGAGGTATGATTCCTTCTTATGGCTGGCGAGCCTTTATACGTAGTCTAATGGACTTTAAACGACCCGAATTGGAAGTCGACAGACTCTAAAATGTTCCCGACGGCAGGTCCTTGACTCGAATCCCCGAGTCACCTTGACGTCGCCCTTCCTGGCGGCAGGTCCTTGGCTCAAACCCTTTTAAGTCGCCTCGACGTTGCAATGGTCTACAGGTTGTAATCTTCGATTGACCTGGAGATCATACTTTGACTTTCGCCTTGTCCAAGCCTCAGTCAAAGTGGGGGCTCTGTAGATACCCAGTATCTGCACCTTCCAAAAACCACCCGATGATGATCGGACTATAACGTTTTTTGATATGCGTGCGTGGATTGGCTATACATGAGACGGTTTAATGCACTACTCGGATATGAAAAATGATTTCAAAAGTTTTCTAACTTCATTTGCATTAAAATAACACTATTTAGAGTTAAAACCGTCTTCGGACCCAAAACCGACTCAGAAACCCGCAACTCGAGTCAACCAGAGTCAAACCGAGTCAAACCAAATCACGAATGTCGAAAATAATGCCATGAATGTTTTCATCATGTCATTTCCATTAAAATGACCCTAATTAGAGTCAAAACCGATACCGAGACAAAAACCGACTCCAAATTCAAATCCCGACTCACACGGGTCAAACCCAAGTCAAGCACACAAAACACCTACCTCAAGTAACACCTAAAATCATCTTATTAGATGCCCATATTGTTACATGACATCTTATATGAATACCACATATCACACCAACCAAACAATGGATGGAGAATAGGCCACGTCCAAATTGAAAGGGACAGTACACCCCATTGAGTGACGGGGTGGCTCACGCCTCAATGGGGTGTCTCCTTAGCCTCCAAGCAAAATCGACCGACCTACGATCCCACATTTCTCTATAAATACCCACCATCACACACCATAATACTCACGCGAGCGTCCACCCCCTCACAACTCTCTTAAACTTCTATACTCGACTTCCTAAGTCATAAAATCGACACGTGTTTATGACCTACCGATCGTAAACACAAGCCTTACACATATTGTTTGGTACCGTCGCCGTGCATTCGACCGACCCATTCGACCAACTCAACATCAATCAACATGTTTTAATTAACATATTTTCAACTCATTTTCAAAACCAAATCCTTTTTTAAGGCACTCTTTTAAACTTCTTTGATCGTGAGTAGTCGCAACGAGCAAACTATCTCTAAAGTCGTCTATTTCGCAAACATTAATACACGTAAGTTTGAGGGTGTAAACAACTCACTTTATTTCATGTCTTTACTGTTTTTATGAGTCTATAAGCATGAACAATGCATAACACGATTCAAATATAGGTTAGACGAGCCAAAACCGAGTTTTGGCCTGAGACAGAAGCTCCTTGCTATGCAAGGGAGCTCGCGCCTCTTGTGGGTCTCGGGTCAGACTCATCCGTGTTTGAGTTCGTCTTTCCTTCAACACTTTCTTTTATTTTCACTTCTTTCCTTTTACGGTTTTTACCATTTCGAATGTTTCAAACCATTTCCATAACAAACCATTTAACCATAAATCATAATCATCCTTGGTTCTTTATACCATGGCAGTTTATTCCGTGACTCGATGATATTATTGGTTAATTACATTTTAATGGGTATTTTAACACCCTTTTCTTTTTTTTACCATTTTTCTCATTTGTTTACATTTGTAAACATATTAGTCATAATTCATAATCATCCTTGGTTCTTTATACCAAGTTTGTTTAATCCGAGTACGATGACAAACTTGACTAATTACAAATAATCGAACTTAACATAATTAGTTCAACTCAAACATTTTTCTTTTACACATTTTATTATGCTTTTCAAACATGCAAATCCGACAACGAATATTACTAACATAATAGTAATTATTCCGAGTCATGGAAATCATATTTACAAATCTTTCATCAAAAATACGGTTTTAAACAACCTTTTCAAAAACCAGGAGACGCCCTCTTAGGTCGGCTCATGGCTCGCACCCCAAGGGACTGCCTATCTTCACATTTCAAATCCAGGGCAGAGCCCCTTCCATCGCCAATAGGCTCGCGCCCCATTGGGGCTGCCTGGCGCCGTTCTGCCTCATTTTTATCACTTGTCTAGGACGATCCCGATTACGGTTAATTCGAATACATGACGGATCAGATTGACAAGCTTACGTTTTTACACTTTGTCATTTGACATCCTTTTTCAAATAAATGGATCGTGTTAAGCGTTATAACCCGAATTTGGTAAATGGGTGTTTAATTTTCGTTTTCACATGCAAATCAATCTAAATCCAACTTGACATCTTCTTCTTGATACTTGGATTAACAAACCGATTTAGAAAGCTCACATGTTAGGTTAAACTTTTGGATGCACATTCATGCATTTTAACCGTTCTATCAACTTTTGCACTTAAACAACCACGATCGATCAAGAGAGAGGCGCTAACGCAAGGCGGGATTGGGTGTCCGATTAAAGGGCTTCGCAATACGTACCCTCACCCCTTACTCAGAACCTTTGGATAGTGGATGACCTTATCCAGGGCGCACGAGAGTCATTTTAGGCATAGAATGCTAAAAGGGGGACGATTCCTTATCTTTAGTACCTATGTCAAACACCGCTTTTTGCCTTGGTTCACCTAGGTATAAAGTGGATTCGAACGGGTTCCAAGCATCCCACAAATGCTTGGTGGCGACTCCGAACATCTCTACATTGTTTCGCGGCCCTTGCCGAGACGATACTGACCGATCTAAAGCGATCCGGTCGAAAGCATTTTACGCCTCCGAGCGTGGCTTTCAAAGAGACCTCTGCACGTCCACAGATTGGCCTGGCGTGCAGATGGCCCGCGACCGCGGACCGTCTTACGGCCCAAATCCGCAGACCGAGACGTGGCCCATGTCCACAAGACCCCATGTTCGACCCGAAACGAGTCAATGCACGGCCCACCATATTCTTGGGACCCGAGCTTCTCCTCTTTGGTGGCCTCATCACATCGGGACTAGCGCCATCAACATACTCCTCAAAGAAGGCACGGTTGGCCTTGCCATCCTCTCGATACTTTAAGTCGACAACATCGTCCTTATGGAATTTGGATCTCTCTTCCAAGGACGGAGCACGTGACGACTTGACATAACCAGGAGTCACCCATGTCGTGGCAACGGTGTTTGGTACCTCCGAAAGCGGCCGAGTGGCCCACCATCTTTCGAAAACCTCCACAAGCTCGGAGTTCTGGAAAACATTCTCTTGGACAAGGGTATCTTGAGCGGGCACCTTTTGTTGACGCCCCATTTGCCTCATGAGCCTTTCGGGATAAATGATGGAAACAACCTTCAAACCCACCACCTTCAAAGAGCGAGGACTAGCACCCGAAGCGGGCAACCCCGTGAAGGACCTCAAGTGCCACCATGGCACCACCCAACGGATGTGAGAACCACCCTCCTCCGCCAATCTTGCGGCCCAATAAGCCTCGGTAGAAGCAAAACTATCCGAGTACAACTTCTTCCTCATGGTAAGGTGGCGGAAGAAAGAAGAAGAAGAATCAACTGGAGGCTCTACATACCTTAGCCTCTCCAATAGCCACACTTGAAGGATCCTTGGAGACCCAAATGAAGGAACTTCTCCGCAAGAGCCTTCCTTGTCCAAAGCTTGGATGATCTCGCCAAGCACCAACCATGATCGATCTCTACCATGCTCCATTTGCTCAACCACATGTATAAGGGTCATGCTACCATAGCATTTTGGCCCCTCCTTCTTCAAAACATCAACAAAAGAGGTACACATGGACAAGGCAAAAGGCAAGAGCCCTTCTCCTAGCCACCTCCGAAACATTGGCATCTAATCGGTTTGAAAAGATGTTGATAAGAGCCGACATATCCACACCATGTGGAGCAAGAAGGAAGTTGACTTGACTTGTCGACAAACCCAACATGGAACGGAATTTCTCCTTGTAGCACAACCGAGTCGGAGGAAGCATCGGAACACAACCCGGCCACCCACCAATGGCTCCAACTTCTTCGGCAAGAGGACAAATTTCACCTTTCGGGAAAACGAAAACATGGTGTTTCGAATCCCAAAACCGAGAACATGCTTCGAGAAATGAGGATTGCACCTTGACTTGACGGAGCACCAACAATTGACCAACTCCCATACAAATGAGTTGATATTTTTTGGGAGGTGACAAATCCCGGCACCATTGTCGCAATGCATTCTCAAAAGCATCCATGAAATATTTTTGTGGAAGAAGAAGAAGTAGTTTTGTAGAGATGTTTTTGTGTTTTGGATGATGAAACAATGAAGAGCAAACATCACTATTTATACAAAAATGATCAGCGCGTTTTTTAGAAAAAGGTGAGAGCTGACTCCCATCGCCAGGCTGCTCGCGCCTCTTTAGGCCTTCCCCAGGATTCCCGCTTTTGACTTGTCTCTTTCAAGTTGTGTTTTCTCCTGACACCTTAAACCTGCCGCCAGGACGCTCGCGCCTCTTTGGGTTGATCCAGGACATTTTGTGTTTCCTCACACTCACTTTTCCTTGTTTTCACGTTTTAAGAAATCCGACACGGTTTCCATGACGCAGCTTTAAACATACGGATTTTTCTTTCTTTTTTTAAGGGGGGGGGGGGGGGGGGCTAGTCGCCCCGTTCCACGTCGGATCGTTTCCATGTCAGTCAAAATTCCTAAAATTTTTCGCTTTTTCGCAATTTTCCATCAACATAAAAAAAAACGAAAATTGATAACACGACATCAGTTTTCCTCAAAATTTCAAGCACTCACAAATTCGAGTCTTGATCTTACAAAAAAATCAAATCAAATACACTCAAAAAAAAAAAATTTCTAAAATTCATCCTGACGGTTTGAGTTTGAATCTTTTCGAGTCACAAATCATTTTCAATAATTTTGATGCAATTTAATTCAAGACACGAGTTAATTGCTCAATTTTCAAATTAATTTCTTTTGGGAGTCCAAACGTGACGACTTGTCGCAAAAATTTTCAAAATTCATTTCAATTTTCAAAAATCAATTTTTAACTTCAAGTCATCTTGGTTCAATTTTGTTTTTCAATCAAATGTTTTTTACGTGTTTACTACCCGTTGCCTGTTTTTCTACACTAACGATGCAGGAACTAGTGCAAACATCAAAAGGAGAATTGACAGCCGACAGCGCTCCTCCGAAACACAACACAAAAAAAGCCAAAAATCACAAAATGAGCCACAATCCAAAAACACATATATACAAACCGCCTCACGCAAAATGTAAATATTTACAAACAAAAGTCCAAGACACGGACAAACTACTACAACTACTCAGTGTCTCCCGTCAGACCAGTTCCGGTCTCACGAGAAGTCACCGCTAACGCAGACACCACCATCTGCTCAGACTCCCTCTCCGGAGAACTCTCCAGCGCCTCCTGCTCCATCAAGACGCGAAGCTCCTCCACCGCAGCTAACTGAGCCCTCAGAGAGGCAATCTCCGCATCTCGGCTCCGTAAATCGTCCTCACGACGCCTCAACTCCTGGACTCGACGAGTGATCCCCAACCCCTGGGCCTCGATCGTCGACCTGGCTGTGTCTGACTCAGCACGGACCCGAGCAAGCTCCGTCGGAACCGCAGTACCCTAAAAAACACAATACAGATCATCAAGATCTAAAAACGTGAAATGCAATACAAAATACGCAAAAACAACACACAAAAAGTATCTGAGAAAACCGAGCCTCCCCCGCAGCCAGGTCACCAGCAAGCGCCCACCAGCGGTTAGCCATCCGCCACAAAGCCTGATGACTAACGGTCGTCACCTACATTGAAAAATATCCTTCAATACAATACAAGACAAAACAAAAATGAGGAAAAATGTTCAAGTCGGGAACTCACCCTCAGGACGATCAACTTCCACTACATGCCAACGTCGGTCACCTCGGCGACCGCAGGCTGCGGTAAGCGCAGCTGTAGCTTCTCCCCACCCGGCCCCTGAAAAGTGGTCTCTGCCAGGAAAACTGGGGGCTGAGTCCTCATCAGCAGGTCGACTCCCTGCAATTTGGATCCGCATCAAAAATAATAAATCCTCCTATCAAAAGAAGCAATAAAAACAAAAGAATAGAGGAAAATATACATCGAGTGGGTACCGGGCAAGTCTCGACAACCGGAAGGTATCATAGTCGACGTCCCGCAGCAACAGCGCCTCACCTCCCTGACCGTGAAGGTGCTCCTCAACCTCGTCGGGGGTCGACTTCTGGAACAACACCCTAAGCGGGTCGACCGGCACCACGAAAATCTAAGTAAGGCACTGACGAGCTAAACGCTCGCCTAGGTACCAAACCGACTCGATCGCCATCTCCAAGTACAAACGCTGGGAGCTGCGAGGCCGCAGACGCTCCCTGACAGCGGCCGGCACGCCCGTGTAGTGATCCCAAGGCTACCCGACAAACTGCATTCAAGACAAAGCTACTCAACCGACTAGGGGCTTCCTAAGCTACCTAATCATCCTATCTCTATCTAATTCTACAAAGAAGAAAGAGTAAGGAACAGCAACTTACGTCAGCAACTCGAAGCTTGTTCACGCGACGCCTGTACTCCTCGTAAGTCGACTTAATCGACTTCTTCCGAGCCACCGTCCAACCCCTCACAGCAGGGTAGGTCGAGGGGACGCCACCTGTAATCAAACACAGCAAACACAAATCAGCCAATTTCTCAAAAAAAAAAATTGCCAAAATCAAAATCAAACTCAAACAAAAAACTACAAAAAGTTCTCGTACCTCCAAGATGAGGCCGGGACCAACCAAAGCAGGGGCAAAACCATCCCTCAGTGCCTCCGGACGCACCGCTGCGTGCAGGTACCAGGTAAAACTAGCCAAGGCCGACGTAACCCAGTCGAACTGACCCATAGTGTCAAGGTCAGCGAGGAGGGGAAGCACCTTGGTCGACAAACGCTTTCCCTTGTCACCAAAGTACGTGGCACCCAAGAAGTACCACAACCAAAACCGCGCCTCCTGCGCATCAGCCCTAGCCTCGGCTTCCGGAGTCTCCAACGGCGCCGAAGCAACACCCGCCACTCGCCCACTGAAGTGATCTCTCACATACGAACTCGCGATCAAGTACGGAGTGATCTCAAAAGGCCCCGGAAAAGTAGTACCGATCAGATGAATAACCGCAGGAGAAGACACTCTCTCCGGTGTCTCCGTAAACTTAACGGGCGTCTCGCCACATGGGAGGCCGAATATCATGGCGAAATCCTCTAAGGTTACACCGGGCTCCCCGAACTCCATGTGGAACGACGACGTCGTATCCCAGTACCGATCCAACATGGCACGGATCAGACACAGGTTCGACCTAATCAAAGACTTGTGAATATCCCGCCAAGGGGCCACCAACGGCCCAAAAGCCGACCTCTCTATCAACGCCCTCGTCCCGGCTCTGGGAACATCGTAAAAGGCCAAGCAGGTAGTGAATCCTGAGAAAGTCCTCATGGTGCCGATCTCCTCAAATCAAAAGCAAACAACGTCAGAACGTCTATTCAGGTCTGACACTTCAAAAGTGATGAAAGTTCAAATCAAGGGACACGACTCACCAAGCCCTCGTGAGCACGGTAGGAGATGTGCATGTCCATTCGAAGGAAAAACTGGCTGCCATCGAAACCCTTGGCCCAAGCAGGCGCCGCCCGCGGTCCAGCCCCTGCGGGGCTGTAGCCCGTGTAGCGTCCCAACTCGCGACGTCAGCATCGTCCTCAACTGTCTCCGCCCTCCGCCTCTTCTGACCACGAGACTCAACGTGACAGACGGGAGGCCTCTCAACGAATCAAACGACGTTCTGTAATGTTCGTCTGGTCGGCCGAGGAGTCCGTCTCCTCGTAGAAACCCTCCTACTGGAGGTACCAGCCTTAGACCCAGTCTGGGCTCTCCTAGCGCCGGTGGCCCTAACAACGGGCTCCTCAACGGCCCTCCAAGCCCCAACAGTCTCCGCAGGGAGTCCCTCCTCCTCGGAAACGTCCTCCACTACCGCGGCGGGTACACTAACCGGAGTACTAACCGGCCCCGTCCCGAACAACTCCTCAAAAGTCGCAACAAGAGACCCAGCCTGTCCCGAACACTCTCCTGCAACCAAAGAACGTCAGCCGAAATTTCGGCATTATAACGGCGTAAAATGGACAAATCCAAAAAAAAAAAAACAGCAACCTGCAAAGCAAATTAAGGGCAATCCCGCCCAAACCCAACCAAACAAAAATAATTCACAAAAAAACGCACAAAAAACTACTCGCCCTTCTCTTCAAGCAAAAGACGAGTCAAAACAACCACAACAAAAAACGGCACCCCAAGACCCACACAAGGTCCTTAAACAAACCAAAATACATTCCCGATACAATGGGGTATTTTTCTATGGCTCAAAAAAAGCAATTTCTACGCCAATTTGAGCACAAATCGGACAAAAATTCAAAATACGACCACGACGAGGCAACGTGATTTTATCATGCCTCAAGGCGACCTAAACTACCAATAAGGTCCATTTCAAGGCAAACTGACTCAATTCAAGCCCAAATAGACGCTTATTTTGTCAGACATAAGACCGTCAAAAAAGGCAAAAATTCCAATTTTGCCCACAATACCCAACAAAGGTCCATAATGGCGTATATGATCTTTCCCGACTACAATGCAACCTAGTGGGACCCACTACCCAAGCAAATAAACTTGGCATTGTGAGATGAGACGTTTCTCCACCTCACTCACGTTTTTCGAGCATAGGGAGCGGAAATGGGGACCAAAATGCAAGCTAAAAGCACCCCTATACTTCTAAACAGGTTTGTAACCTAATGCAATCATCAATTTCACTCGAAATGGGCTCAATCAAAAACACCCAAATCGATTTTCTAGGGTAAAATTCTTGCCCAGATTCAATTTAGCTAAAGACCAACAAATTCAAATGGATTCAAGAGGAAATACATACCTTGAGATGACATTATTGTTGATAGCACGAATGGAAACAAGCAAAGGTCCAACAATGGCGTATTTTTGTGTTTATGTCGAAGGTTGAAGACGAAATAGAGGGAATGGTATGCGGACCATCCTCGCGTCTTTTACAGAAAAATAGGGAACCTCCCTTGATTCGCCAGGTAGCTCGCGCCTAAATCAGGCCTTCCCTGCTCTTTCAGCGAATTTCGGGCTTTGGCCCAATTTCCCATAAAAAACTTCAAAGTTTTCAATGACGATATTAAGGACCGTCATTTTTCAAATACAAAAACAAATAGTGAAATCAAAATCCACTATTTTCCTTCAAAAATTTCAAACAAACAGCGATCAAAACCGCCATTTTCCCTTCAATTTTCAAAATAATAGTGAAATCAAAATTCACTATTTTCCTTCAAAAACTTCAAACAAACGGCGATCAAAACCGCCATTTTCCCTTCAATTTTCAAAATAATAGTGAAGATTCCAAATTCACTATTTCCTTCACATGTCAACGGCGGCACATAAACCGTCACTTCAAACGTAATAGTGAAGATTCCAAATTCACTATTTCCTTCACATGTCAACGGCGGCACATAAACCGTCACTTCAAACGTAATAGTGAAGATTCCAAATTCACTATTTCCTTCACATGTCAACGGCGGCACATAAACCGTCACTTCAAACATAATAGTGAAGATTCCAAATTCACTATTTCCTTCACATGTCAGCGACAGCACATAAACCGTCACTCCAAGCGTAATAGCGAAATTAAAAATTTGCTATTTTCTTCAAATATCCAAACAGACAGCGGCATATAAACCGCCACTTCAAATTCAAAAACGAGTAGTGAAGATTAAAATTCACTATTTCTTCAAATGCCAACAGGGGGCTTCCTCGCGGAACCCGCTTATTTCAAAAACAGTGATAGTGAAAATCCAAATTCACTATTTCCAAGGCGGCATCATGATTCCGCTACTTTCAAAACAAGCCCATCCGACGCGGATATTCTCACGGTCCATTAACCGACCGCGCCATGGCTGGCGAGCCTTACTACGCATCGCAGCTGGCGAGCCCTCTTCATATACGCCCTATGGCTAGCGAGCCTTACTACGCATCGCGGCTGGCGAGCCCTCCTCGTGTACGCACCATGGCTGGCGACCCTTACTACGCATCGCGGCTGGCGAGCCCTCCTCATATATGCCCTATGGCTGGCGAGCCTTACTACGCATCGCGGCTGGCGAGCCCTCCTCATATACGCCCCATGGCTGGCGAGCCTTACTACGCATCGCGACTGGCGAGCCCTCCTCATATACGCACCATGGCTGGCGAGCCTTATTACGCATCGCGGCTGGCGAGCCCTCCTCATATACGCCCTATGGCTGACGAGCCTTACTACGCATCGCGGCTGGGGAGCCCTCCTCATATAAGCCCTATGGCTGGCGAGCCTTACTACGCATCGCGGCTGGCGAGCCCTCCTCATATACGCCTCATGGCTGGCGAGCCTTACTACGCATCGCCGCTGGCGAGCCCTCCTCACATAGGCACCTCAGCTGGCGAGCCTTTGTCCGCATACGCGCAAGGACATATCCGAAGATGCCTCAGGTATGACTCCTTCTTATGGCTGGCGAGCTTTTGTACGTAGTCTAACGGACTCTAAACGACCCGCACGGATAGTCGACAGACTCTAAACTGTTCCCGACGATGGATCCTTGACTCGTACCCTCGAGTTGCCTTGGCGTCGCCCTTCCCGACGGCAGGTCCTTGGCCCGAATCCTTTCGAGCCGCCTCGACGTCGCTTGGGTCTCCGGGTTGTAATCTTCGATTGACCTGGGGGCTCTAGTTTGACTTTCTCCTTGTCCAAGCCTCACTCAAAGTGGGGGCTCTGTAGATACCCAGTATCTGCTGAGACTCCAACAAACACCCGATTATTATCGGACTATAACATGCTTTGGAATCGCGACGTTTGATCGACAATTCGTGTACAACTTTACGTCGGAAAACTTAAAACGATTTCGAAAATAAAACATTTCAAAACATTTCAAAGGTACCTGGAGTGTTTAATGCACGACGACGGGGTCATAATGACACTAACTAGAATCAAAACCGACACCGGACCAAAAACCGACTCAAAAATTCAAATCTCGACTCCAACAACGAATCAAACCGAGTCAACCACCAAAAACAAAATATTCAAAACCTTCTATACTAAGATTTACCGAATTCATGAATGGTCAAGTACCAAACATGTGACTACAAATCCTAGGATAGAACAAATCATAATTGCTCTTATGTGAAAGTGACAGGACAACTCGAAGAACCGCGACGTGGCTCGCGCCTCTTTGAGCAGCCCAGGTGGCCACGTCGCTCAAAACTCACACAACCACTCATTTTCCTATAAATACCCCTTAAATGCCCTCAATTGAGAACTCACGCGAGTGTCAGCCCCCTCTTTTCTCCTTTAAAATTCTCGACTCGACTTCTTAAGTCACAATCCGACGCATATTTACGGCCTGCCGGTCGTAAATACAAGCCTTGCACATTGTTTGGTACCGTCATCGTGCATTAAATCACTTGACCGACCAATTCGACCACTATACCATCACTAATCTTAAAACACTCTTTTTACTTATCAAAACGGTTTTAAACCGAGTTTTTTCCGACCAAACGAGTTGTTACACTTACGTCGGTCACTCGCCATAACCAAACATTTATGTATGAGGGTGTAAAAATCTTTCTTTTATCATGTTTCTATTTGTTTCATGACTATATCATGCTAAAACATGCATAATACGATCCAAAACATGGAATAAACGAGCCAAAACTGAGTGAGCTTTGGCCTGAGGCAGAAGCCCCTTATTGTGCACATAGGCTCGTGCCTCAATAGGGTGCCCAGGTCAGAACTCAACAGTGTTTGTTCTCGTCTTTCCCCTTTAATCCATTTTCATATTTGTAATCGTTTTTTACCATTTCAAGTATTTTCGAACCTTTTTTATTTTATTTTATTTGTTTTAACCATAAAAAATTTTTCACCCTTGGTTCCTCATACCATGACGGTTAAATCCGTGTTTCGGTGATAATATTTGGTTAATGACATTTAGAAGGTATTTTAAAGCCTTTTATTTCATTTCTTTACATTTTGGGAGCTATTTTAAAGCCTTTCATCATTTCTTTACATTTTCAAAATAAACATATTAGTCACCAACACAAAGTCATCATTCATTCTACAAACCATGCCGGATTTTAACCCGGGTACGATGATGAGTATCGACTAATTATATTCAAATGAACTTAAAACAATTAGTTCATAATTATTTTCAAAACTATTCATGTCAAGCTCGTCAAGTCGAACTCGACACCGAATATTTTCAAAATAATGATGATTATTCGAGTCTCGTTCCTCAAATCAACAAATACGGTCTAAACGACTCTTTCAAACCAAATCGGGTTCAAATACCCATTTTTCAACATGTTTTACAATGTTTTGTAAATGGTCAGGACACGGTATACAACTGTTGGTTGACCCGCGCCTAAACAGGCCTTTCAATTCTCATTTCCAAAACCAGGGGAGGTCCCCTTACACCGCCGGTTGGCTCGCGCCTCATGTAGCCGCCTGGTACATTGCCTGTTCCCTTTCTAGCATTAGTCTAGGACGATCCCGACTCCGGTTAGCTCGGATATAGGATGGATCAGATGACTATTTGCTCATTCAAAATCATATTTGCAAAATGCCTTACTAAGACAAATGGATCACATTATGCACCATAAACCTAATTTGGTAAATGGATGTTTTATTTCCGTCTTGCATGCAAATCAACCATTAATCTGACTCGACATCTTATACTTGATACTTGGATTAAATCAACCGACTTAGAAAGCTCTCACATGTTAGGTTTAAATTATTGGATGCGCATTCATGCATTTAAACCGTTTTATCAACTTTTGCATTCAACCAACCAAGATCGATCAGTAGAGGCCGCTACCATGGGCGGGATTGGGTGTCTGATTAAAGGGCTGCCCAATACGTATCTTCACCTCTTACTCAGAAACTTTGGATAGTGGACGACCCTATCCAGGGCGTACGAGAGTCATTCTAGATATAGGATGCTAAAGAGGGATGATTCCTTATCATTAGTACCTATGTCAAACCCTGCTTTGTGCTTCGTTTGACCGAGGTATAAAGTGGATTCTGACGGGTTCCAAGCATCCCGCAAATGCTTGGTGGCGACTCCGAACATCTCTTATCGTTTTGAGACCCTTACTAAGACGAAACCGATCGATCTAAAACGATCCGGTCGAAAGCATTTTTACGCCGCCGAGCGTGGCTTTCAAAAGACCGCTGCATGTCCACGGATCGAAGTGGGCTCGCAGGCGGGCCATGTCTACAGCAGTGACCATTGCGCCTCTTCCAAGGGACGCAGCATTGTTGCGCCTATTCCGGGTTGATTTCTGTCCGTGAATTCCGTTCTTGTTATGACCTAATTCTTTAATTTCGTATTAATCGGCTATTAATCGTAATATCACTCCTAATTTGTCAATATTTTCTAACCTAGTTTATTTTCCTTATTTTTCTCAAATTGTCCATTTTAAATATATAATTTTGACGTAAATCAATTAACTCGTTGTCATTTATTGTAATTTTAATTATCACAATTTATTTATTGTATTTTATTATGTATGATTTATTTACTGGTTTTCACATGTAATTAATTCTAAGCCCTACTTCGACATAATTATATGCTAATTACATGTTAACCAACTTAGTATTTTCACATGCTAGGATCAAAACGTTGGATGTTGCATTGCATGCATATAATCGACAACATATCGAGCACAAAGGATTTCCCTAATCATTAGTAGAGGCCGTTATCGAGGCGGGCGGGATTAGATGTTCAGTAAAAGGACTTCCTAATACGTACCCTCATCCCTTACTCCAGGTCTATGTGAACATCCCTGTTCATTTGCATCCACGAGAGTCATTCTAGACATAGAATGCTAAGGGTAACGAGTTCTTAGTGTCTATGTCACTACTTTGTGTCTTGACATGACACGAGGTATTCGAGCGGTTCCAATTTCCCATAAAAATTGGTGGCAACTCTACAAACGCAAACGCTTTTTCCCAAACGCCCCCGTGGACCCCCTGTGTCCAGATTTTGGTGACTCCGATATGGAATAATACACTTACGTGTTGCCAAGGGAGAAACTTGAACAAGGTTAGAGATTATTTTATATGAGACAATTGTCGGTTTTCATTACTCGACCTTCTTAGGTCGTTTTATTCGGCTTTCCTAGGCCCAACCCAACCCATTCAACCAATCGTCCCGTCTGGACGGTCTTAATTTGTTATCTGGGCCTAAGGATAGATAACGATTGACGTCAACCATACCGTGATTCTTACTCATGTTTGTATCAAGGGCTTCCACTACTTGAGGAAATGGACTAGGAACCGACCTTACTCATGTTTGGCACAGACCTCTCCACAGACCAAGGTTTCATTACTTGGTATGGCAACCCACCCTTTTGAGTCGAAACCCTTATAAATGCACTCACTATACCGTTATAATGCCCGTATGAAGGCTTATATGTGATCACCATTTTGTACACAAAACCATGACGAAATTTTGTAAAATAAAAAACCTTTTCAAAATGTAAAAATTTTCAAAAATGGCCTAAATAGCGGAAAATGAGTCGAAACTGTGTCCAAATGTCCAGTCAAAATTCGGGCCTAAAAATCCATTTTAAAATCTCACCTCGAGTCAGCACCCCTACAACTACACTACAGTTGCCTAGGGCAAACATTTCAAGACCTTTGTTATTTTAAAACCTCACTTAACACAGTGGCACACTCCCACTTCACAAGTTGAGTCTTCTCTTTGAGTAAGGGTGCTAGAATGGTCGATCGTGTTTTGATTCATCGTCAATCTCTTATCCAGTTTCCAAAGATGCATGGAACTAGTACCACAAGTCAGAGTGGTGAACCCCAAAATGGTAATGATCAAATCCTAGCTGCGCTCGTCTATCTCCAAACAAGCCAAGACCAAGCTTACGAGCGCTTCAACGCTATTGAAGGCTGAATCTTTGCTATAGAAACTAGGCTCCCTCCTGCAGAAAGAGATATTCCTAGCGAGGTTGTGCATGATAACCTTCCACCCTTTGTTGGACAATAAGAAACCAACCCTCCAATAGGTCTTACTTAAGCTGAAAAGCGACTCCAATACTTGGAGGAGCAACTAATGTACCTTAAGGGAGATGACATCTACAGGGAGAATAATCTCAAGTATGAGGTCGTGAATGCTCAATTGCCAACTAACTTCAACATGACTGACATCCCAAAATTCAAGGGGCATGAAAACCCTTTGAACCACATTCGTGCATTCAAAGACTACATGTCTATCAAAGGCATCAAACCTGAGATGTTCATAAGATCTTTCCTTCATCTCTCGACACCATTCCTAAGCAATGGTTCTACTCTTTGGAGCACAAGAAGATTGCCACTTGGGATGATGCCGCAATTGAATTCACTAAACAATACGCGGATAATGCTGAAATCCAAGTCAACATGCGTACTTTAGAGGTTCTTACCCAAAATGAGAAAGAAGGCTTCACCGACTTCCTAAGTAGGTGGAGGAAGACTAGCACATAACTTGTTGAATGTCCAGATGAAGCTACCCTTGTGGAAAAGTTCGTGGATAATTAGAGACCCATTTATGTAAACCACTTGAGGTACCAAAACATAAAGACCTTTAAGGATCTGACTGTGCTAGGGACGAGAATTGAAGATGACATCCGTAAAGGGCTCTTGTCCAAAACGGTAGGTCGTGGATATCAAGGTTCGACGAGTCGTTCTTATGGCTCTACTAGCTAGACTGATGAGGTTAACCTTGTCGAATTATTAAAGAAGAATATCCCAGAAAGGAAGGTCACAAACGTTGCTGATACATACTCCAATGCTCTGAGAAGATTGATGAAACAGGGTAAGCTCCAACCCATAGGACCTACACCTGACCCAGAAAAGAAATCCAAATTTTGGGACGAGAATGCATACTCCGAATATCATAGAGGTAAGGGACACGATACAGAGAAATTCTTCAAGCTAAAACATGTCCTTCAGGATATGATCGAAGATGGTCGTTTACCCATACCTCCTGGAGGTAAGCCTAACAATACTCAGAATCCTCTTGGAGTTCTGATAATTACAGATGAAGAATCCACCTTGGATAGTTCACACCTCATTTCTCCAATCGAAGATGAAATTCATGCATTAGAATATGAGGGTAGTTATTCCACCATTTCTCCTACCATCGCCGATTTTATTGCATGGGCAAAGAGTTTGAGTAGGCAAGTTTCAGAACTGGAAGATGTAGTAGCATCCCTCCGCAATCCAAGCACCATACCCAAGGAGAGCATGCCACTAAATCTGTCTCAAAATTCTACAATGCAAGAGGAAGTCGCCGTGGTTGACAGTCTAGTCAACGAAATAATTAGTTTAGAAGCCTAGATCATCAGATTGAGAGATCTTAATATCATCAACAGAATATGGGCCGATAACGATGGGGATGAATACCTCACCGAACATTATCTAGTCAAGGTTAGTGAGGATATACTCAAAGCTTGCAAGGATCAAGATATAGACCACCTTACTCGTTCAGAGCTCCCATATCAAAATGTTTCTCAAAATGGTCCTATAGGTAATGGTCCAGTTACTAACACCAAGTTCATCACACCAAATGATGGCGAAGATGCATCTACTAAGCACTTGCTAAAGCAACTGTAGAAGACAAAGGATGATCTTTCAGTCTGGCAACTAGTTGCAAGTTCATTTCCTCATCGCCAAGTTTACTGCAAGCCTTGGCTAAATTGAACGTAGCACATAACTCTACGCCTGACGACGTAGTCAACTTGGTCTTTCAAGATTCAGCTAAGCTAAGTAACCTTGTTACTTTATCATATGAGGATTTGCCTTCTTGCGGCGCCAGTTACAACCTAGCTCTGCACATTACCGTTATATACTTAAAGAAGAATGTGCCAATGAGTTTGGTAGATCATGGCTCTGCAGTCAACGTCATACCACTAAAGACAACATACAAATTGGGCATTAAAGAATCAGATTGGACTCCTACTAACCAAGGTGTTCGAGCATACGATAGAACACGACGTAAAGTAGTAGGGCTAGTCAACCTCATTATAGCTACACGGCCAATCGAGCAAAAGTTTAACTTTCAAATAGTGGATATCGAAGCATCATTCAATATACTTCTAGGAAGGCCTTGGATTCACGCTTCAAAAGCAGTAACATCCACCTTGCACCAGAAAATCAAAATTCCACTAAATGGCAAAGTAGTGACTATCACTTTGTCACCTATCAAGGCAGTAATAGAGAAAATGACAAGCAACCAAGTAGTCACAGATCCAGTATATGAGCTTGGGGGCTTTCATAGAATAAACCTTGTAGAGAGCGAGTTGGCACCTCTATACTTCGATCCATACTCCAATTTAGTGGTCAACGACATACTCAAGTCTCAGGGATACTTCCCAGGGATGCCACTAAACAACGCAAAGAAAAATACCTTCGCACCTTACAAAGAAGGAAACTCTCAAAGGATACCATTGGGATTGGTATACAAACCCACGAAAGAAGTAGCTTTGGAGATGCTCACTCAATTTCAAAATCGAAAGGACAAGGGAATCCAAATGCGACCCTATCTCCCTACCCTAAATGGATACTTTGTTAGAGAAGGGAATCAAGAATACTTTCACGGGTTTCGCGAACCTTGGCACTATAAAGAAGTGCAACTAGTTGGAATCGAGGTCTTCTACGATTGCTACTTCGTTGCTTCAGAAACGGTTCCCTTGGAAAATGCTTGGTGGCGACTCCGAACATCTCTTATCGTTTTGCGACCCTTACTGAGACAAAACCGATTGATCTAAAACGATCCGGTCGAAAGCATTTTTACGCCGCCGAGCGTGGCTTTCAAAAGACCGCTGCATGTCCACGGATCGAAGTGGGCTCGCAGGTGGGCCATGTCTACAACAGTGACCACTGCGCCTCTTCTAAGGAACGCAGCATTGCTGCGCCTATTCCGGGTTGATTTCTGTCCGTGAATTCCGTTCTTGCTTTGACCTAATTCTTTAATTATGTATTAATCGTAATATCACTCCTAATTTGTCAATATTTTCTAACCTAGTTTATTTTCCTTATTTTTCTCAAATTGTCCATTTTAAATATATAATTTTGACGTAAATCAATTAACTCGTTGTAATTTATTGTAATTTTAATTATCACAATTTATTTATTGTATTTTATTATGTATGATTTATTTACTCGTTTTCACATGTAATTAATTCTAAGCCCTACTTCGACATAATTATATGCTAATTACATGTTAACCGACTTAGTATTTTCACATGCTAGGATCAAAACGTTGGATGTTGCATTGCATGCATATAATCGACAACATATCGAGCACAAAGGATTTCCCTAATCATTAGTAGAGGCCGCTATCAAGGCGGGCGGGATTAGATGTTCAGTAAAAGGACTTCCTAATACGTACCCTCATCCTTTACTCCAGGTCTATGTGAACATCCCTGTTCATTTGCATCCACGAGAGTCATTCTAGACATAGAATGCTAAGGGTAACGAGTTCTTAGTGTCTATGTCACTACTTTGTGTCTTGACATGACACGAGATATTCGAGCGGTTCCAATTTCCCATAAAAATTGGTGGCAACTCTACAAACGCAAACGCTTTTTCCCAAGCGCCCCCGTGGACCCCCTGTGTCCAGATTTTGGTGACTCTGATATGGAATAATACACTTACGTGTTGCCAAGGGTGAAACTTGAACAAGGTTATGGATTATTTTATATGAGACAATTGTCGGTTTTCATTACTCGACCTTCTTAGGTCGTTTTATTCGGCCTTCCTAGGCGCAACCCAACCCATTCAACCAATCGTCCCGTCTGGACGGTCTAAATTCTTATCTGGGCCTAAGGATAGATAACGATTGACGTCAACCATACCGTGATTCTTACTCATGTTTGTATCAAGGGCTTCCACTACTTGAGGAAATGGACTAGGAACTGACCTTACTCATGTTTGGCACAGACCTTTCCACAGACCAGGTTTTCATTACTTGGTATGGCAACCCACCCTTTTAAGCCGAAACCCTTATAAATGCACTCACTATTCCGTTATAATGCCCGTATGAAGGCTTATATGTGATCACCATTTTGTACACAAAACCATGACGAAATTTTGTAAAATAAAAAACCTTTTCAAAATGTAAAATTTTTCAAAAATGGCCTAAATAGCGGAAAATGAGTCGAAACTGTGTCCAAATGTCCAGTCAAAATTCGGGCCTAAAAACCCATTTCAAAATCTCACCTCGAGGCAGCACCCCTACAACTACACTACAGTTGCCTAGGGCAAACGTTTCAAGACCTTTGTTATTTTAAAACCTCACTTAACACAGTGGCACACTCCCACTTCACAAGTTGAGTCTTCTCTTTGAGTAAGGGTGCTAGAATGGTCGATCGTGTTTTGATTCGTCGTCAATCTCTTATCCAGTTTCCAAAGATGCATGGAACTAGTACCACAAGTCAGAGTGGTGAACCCCAAAATGGTAATGATCAAATCCTAGCTGCGCTCGTCTGTCTCCAAACAAGCCAAGACCAAGCTTACGAGCGCTTCAACGCTATTGAAGGCCGAATTGTTGCTATAGAAACTAGGCTCCCTCCTGCAGAAAGAGATATTCCTTGCGAGGTCGTGCATGATAACCTTCCACCCTTTGTTGGACAATAAGAAACCAACCCTCCAATAGGTCTTACTTAAGCTGAAAAGCGACTCCAATACTTGGAGGAGAAACTAATGTACCTTAAGGGAGATGACATCTACAGGGAGAATAATCTCAAGTATGAGGCCGTGAATGCTCAATTGCCAACTAACTTCAACATGACTGACACCCCAAAATTCAAGGGGCATGAAAACCCTTTGAACCACATTCGTGCATTCAAAGACTACATGTCTATCAAAGGCATCAAACCTGAGATGTTCTTAAGATCTTTCCTTCATCTCTCGACACCATTCCTAAGCAATGGTTCTACTCTTTGGAGCACAAGAAGATTGCCACTTGGGATGATGCCGCAATTGAATTTACTAAACAATACGCGGATAATGCTGAAATCCAAGTCAACATGCGTACTTTAGAGGTTCTTACCCAAAATGAGAAAGAAGGCTTCACCGACTTCCTAAGTAGGTGGAGGAAGACTAGCACAGAACTTGTTGAATGTCCAGATGAAGCTACGCTTGTGGAAAAGTTCGTGGATAATTTGAGACCCATTTCCGCAAACCACTTGAGGTACCAAACCATAAAGACCTTTAAGGATCTGACTGTGCTAGGGACGAGAATTGAAGATGACATCCGTAAAGGGCTCTTGTCCAAAACGGTAGGTCGTGGATATCAAGGTTCGACGAGTCGTTCTTATGGCTCTACTAGCTAGACTGATGTGGTTAACCTTGTCGAATTATCAAAGAAGAATATCCCAGAAAGGAAGGTCACAAACATTGCTGATACATACTCTAATGCTCTGAGAAGATTGATGAAACAGGGTAAGCTCCAACCCATAGGACCTACACCAGACCCAGAAAAGAAATCCAAATTTTGGGACGAGAATGCATACTCCGAATATCATAGAGGTAAGGGACACGATACAGAGAAATTCTTCAAGCTAAAACATGTCCTTCAGGATATGATCGAAGATGGTCGTTTACCCATACCTCCTGGAGGTAAGCCTAACAATACTCAGAATCCTCTCGGAGTTCTGATGATTACAGATGAAGAATCCACCTTGGATAGTTCACACCTCATTTCTCCAATCGAAGATGAAATTCATGCATTAGAATATGAGGGTAGTTATTCCACCAATTCTCCTACCATCGCCGATTTTATTGCATGGGCAAAGAGTGTGAGTAGGCAAGTTTTAGAACTGGAAGATGTAGTAGCATCCCTCCGCAATCCAAGCACCATAGCCAAGGAGAGCATGCCACTAAATCTGTCTCAAAATTCTATAATGCAAGAGGAAGTCGCCGTGGTTGACAGTCTAGTTAACCAAATAATTAGTTTAGAAGCCTAGATCATCAGATTGAGAGATCTTAATATCATCAACGGAATATGGGCCGATAACGATGGAGATGAATACCTCACCGAACATTATCTAGTCAAGGTTAGTGAGGATATACTCAAAGCTTGCAAGGATCAAGATATAGACCACCTTACTCGTTCAGGGCGTCCATATCAAAATGTTTCTCAAAATGGTCCTATAGGTAATGGTCCAGTTACTAACACCAAGGTCATCACACCAAATGATGGCGAAGATACATCTACTAACCACTTGCTAAAGCAACTGTAGAAGACAAAGGATGATCTTTCAGTCTGGCAACTAGTTGCAAGTTCATTTCCTCATCGCCAAGCTTTACTGCAATCCTTGGCTAAATTGAATGTAGCACATAACTCTACGCCTGATGACGTAGTCAACTTGGTCTTTCAAGATTCAGCTAAGCTAAGTAACCCAGTTACTTTCTCATATGAGGATTTGCCTTCTTTCGGCGCCAGTTACAACCTAGCTCTGCACATTACCGTTATATGCTTAAAGAAGAATGTGCCAATGACTTTGGTAGATCATGGCTCTGCAGTCAACGTCATACCACTAAAGACAACATACAAATTGGGCATGAAAGAATCAGATTGGACTCCTACTAACCAAGGTGTTCGAGCATACGATAGAACACGACGTAAAGTAGTAGGGCTAGTCAACCTCATTATAGCAACACGGCCAATCGAGCAAAAGCTTAACTTTCAAATAGTGGATATCGAAGCATCATTCAATATACTCCTAGGAAGGCCTTGGATTCACGCTTCGAAAGCAGTAACATCCACCTTGCACCAGAAAATCAAAATTCCACTAAATGGCAAAGTAGTGACTATCACTTTGTCACCTATCAAGGCAGTAATAGAGAAAATGACAAGCAACCAAGTAGTCACAGATCCAGTATATGAGTTTGGGGGCTTTCATAGAATAAACCTTGTAGAGAGCGAGTTGGCACCTATATACTTCGATCCATACTCCAATTTAGTGGTCAACGACATACTCAAGTCTCAGGGATACTTCCCAGGGATGCCACTAAATACCGCAAAGAAAAATACCTTCGCACCTTACAAAGAAGGAAACTCTCAAAGGATACCATTGGGATTGGGATACAAACCCACGAAAGAAGTAGCTTTGGAGATGCTCACTCAATTTCAAAATCGAAAGGACAAGGGAATCCAAATGCGACCCTATCTCCCTACCCTAAATGGATACTTCGTTAGAGAAGGGACTCAAGAATACTTTCACGGGTTTCCCGAACCTTGGCACTATAAAGAAGTGCAACTAGTTGGAATCGAGGTCTTCTACGATTACTACTTTATTGCTTCAGAAACGGTTCCCACCGTCAAAACTCGCCAAGCACCTTGCTTAGACGAACAGGCTGTTAGCCTTCTGTTTGGGAAGGACCGATTCGTTAGGGCGGCGTAGAACGAGATAATTACCATGATACTCCAGGATGACCATTTCAACCCCGCAGCATTAATCACCGAAACCAGTTCGAATCAGCAGAAAGAATGGAGAAAGTCGATCAAGTGGAAGAACAACCAAGGAAAGCTCTTCAAAGTCACCACTGGAGAAGGAGAGATGTTCAAAGGGAAACCTGAAGACAACGAATTCGATTCAGAGTCGGATTCTAGAGAAGTCCGTAGAGAATCTCCTCCTGTCGTCAATCCCCATCCCCTTGTTTCTCTTAGCATAGCGTCGAGTAGTAACAGTAGCTCGGGAAATGCCCCAACAGCCGTCCCTTTACCGCCACTGACTACTGAACAAATGGCTTCTTTGTTTTAACTCTTTTCAAAATGTAATATGAATAAATCAGATTCTGCTTACTCTTTGTGTTATTCTGAATGCAATTCAATTTACAATGCTAACGAGGACGATCCTGAGCTAGATTAAGTCGAATTACCTCCCTACATAGTTAAAGAAATATTATAAGAGGGGGAAGGGGTACCAGTTATAGAGAACACCGAACCCATCAATGTAGGAACTGAACTAGAACCCCAAGAACATAGGATAGGGACAACCTTAAACCCAACCGAAAGGGCCAATTTCATAGACCTCCTACGCGAGTTCAAGGACGTTTTCGCTTGGTCCTACAAAGACATGCCAGGAATCGACAGGGATATTGCAGAACACAGAATTCTAATCAAACCAGGTTTCAAACCTATAAAGCAGAAGCTTCGTCGAATGAGGACCGAATAGGCTCTTAAAATCAAAGAAGAAGTCGATAAACAATTCAAAGCCGGGTTCATCAAAGTTTCCGAGTATTCATACTGGGTGGCTAACATAGTCCCCGTACCCAAAAAGGATGAGCGAATCCGAGTTTGTGTTGATTTCAGAGACTTAAACAAAGCAAGTCCTAAGGACGATTTCCCTCTGCCACGGATCGACATA
Source organism: Silene latifolia (assembly GCF_048544455.1). Classification (NCBI taxonomy): domain Eukaryota; kingdom Viridiplantae; phylum Streptophyta; class Magnoliopsida; order Caryophyllales; family Caryophyllaceae; genus Silene; species Silene latifolia. The sequence goes on from NC_133527.1 coordinate 44,310,933, forward strand.
CTGGTAGATAATACAGAAGATCACACATTGTTATCCTTCATGGACGGATATGCAGGGTATAATCAGATCAAGATGGCCATAATATACATGCATAAGACCGTCTTCGTCACTCAATGGGGTACCTACTGCTATACTGTTATGCCATTTAGGCTAATCAATGCTGGAGCTACATATCAACGCACTGCGACCACATTGCTACATGACATGATGCATAAAGAAGAAGAAGAAGTGTACGTTGACGATTTGATTGTCAAGTCCAAAGATAGGAAGGGGCACATTGATAACCTTCATAAATTCTTCCTAAGACGACGGAAATACAACATGAGGCTCAATCCTCAGAAGTGTGCATTAGGGGTAACATCAGGCAAGCTTCTGGGATATGTCGTCAGTTGAAGAGTCTATTGATCCAAGATACTCAAGAGGGGGGGAGGGGTGAATTGAGGATTTAAAACTTTTTAAAGCTTTTTCGATTATGCGTATGTAATTGATTATTTAAAGTTAATTGATTAAACTTTAACTAATCAACTAATGAAAGTAAACAGAATAAACGAAACAAACTAAAGAATGAAGAGACACACGGTTTTTGAAGTGGTTCAGTTTCACAAGTCGAAATCTACGTCCACTATTCTCGATTAATAAATTTAGTACCTTTCTACGGATTATAAATTTACTAACCCAACTCGTACAACTAACTCTAGCTGTAACTCAATGAGTACCCTTAAATACTCGAGTGACTAACTTACGCTAATAAGAAAGCACTAATGATTCTAACAATGGTTCACGTTAATGAACAAGTAAGAAATCAACTAAGCACTATTATCTTATAACGAAAAAATAAGAACAAGTATGCGAGATTTTAAAACACACGACCTTTCAAAATAACAAATCGGTTTTTCTGTTTGAAAACACACGGTTTGCTTTGTAAAATAAAAATTAATTTTTATGCTTAAGGTCTCTATTTTAGATGTTGTAAATAGCAAAGTATTTATAGGAAAGAAAAGAGTAGGCCACACGGTTTTTGCACAAACCCTAATAGCCGAAATAATAAGATATGTAAACAAATCATATCTTCTTATTATCTCTTTCCTAAAAGCCTTAAAAAGATAATAAAGAATATTCCAAGAGATAGATTATAATCTATTCAAAAATTATCTTTACTATAAATTCCAAGATTATGATAAGATTTCCTAAAACAAGAATATCTTTTATCATAAACAAAATATTTAGTAGGATATATAAGATATGTAAAGATTTTAATATAGAATAAAATCTTTACCAAACATACCCTAGGTAACACGAGATGTCACGGCTCATATGCCTCGTGACTCGTGCAAACCCTAGTCTTAATATATGGGTTAGAATTTAGGTTTTAATAGAGGCTATGTTGAAACCCTAATTAGTAGGATGGTCCAACTCATAAGTTGGTCCAAAAATAGCTACTAGTCAACGTCCAACATAAAACCAAACTCCGCACTAAACCGGACTTTATTATATAAATACTTTTATTAAAACATTTAAAATAAACTTTAAACAATTTTCAAAACAATTTTCGAAACAATAAAAGTCGTGTATAAAACTCAGCATCTCAATGTTATAGTAGGAGATCTATAACATTGTGCTCTTTTACTAGTAATGTTATAGCTGCAAAGCTATAACTTTACCAAATCAAAAAACTCGTTCTTGATTACCGATACAAGATAATCACCTATACTATTCTAATCTTCAAGGAGATCTTCGAGTATAGGCTACGTCATCATCCAAGCTTGATTAATCTTTAGACGGACTTCGTCTTCACATAATTCTTGAATGATTCTTTAAACCGTTTGATCTTTGAATGAAGGCTTGAACTTTTCATGCAATTGTCACAATCTTCTTTGTTGCTTGTTTGTAATAAGTTGATTCTAAAACACTTTGACAAACGATTACACGCAACAAGTATATAAAATATAAAACACCTTGACATCATCAAAACATAAACATATAAGCTATATGATTCAACAAATTCCCCCTTTTTGATGATGGCAAGCCTCCTAAAATTGTGACTAATATGTAGTTCCCCCTCAATATAATACCGTCATCTTAATAATAAAGATCAACGCAAGATCAAAACGATTTTTCAAAAACTGAAACTTTAAGGACTTTAAAAGACAATTGGTCTTGACAAGGAGCAAGCTTAGGTAGATGCTTACTATAGACGTTATTTCCCCCTCTTGACATCATCGAAAAGCGAAGAACAAATCAAAAATGACTAGAATAATATAAGACGAGACAAGAGATAAAACGTCATAGAAATTAATATTATTAAACATAATTAAAAGCATCGAGAAGTTTAATTATTAAAGAAACTTAAGAAAACACGCATAAAGCCGATGGGCCGAATAACATGCATGTTTAAAGAAACACTTGGGCCATAACCACAAGTGCATTGCCAAAATGGGCCGAATGAGAAGTTTGAACACACCAATAGAAAATAAAAAGAAATCTAAATAAGGTAAGGGCTAGATATGGTAAGGCAGATAGAGATCAAATGTTGCGGGTACGATACGGGTTCACATAGTCGGGCCGAGTACGATGCTCTAAAGCATCAAGACGATCGAAAGAACTCTGCACAAGCTGAGAAAGAGTCTGAATACTCCTTTCAAAGTTAAGCACTTTCAGGGAGAGAGCTTTTGTGTCCTCTAATGTAAGCGATTGATCACTTGCCATAGCTTTCCCGTGCATGACCAACACTCCACTTTGACTTGTAAGGAAAGTAAGACGATCATCGTGTGGGAACACTTCCCCACGAATTGCCTTCAATTCCCTTTCAAAACCCGCTAATCTCTTATCCACTGCCTCCATCCAAGAATAAACCCGAGAAGCATCCAAACCCGAATCTAAAGACCGAGACGGTCCAACCTGAGACAATACCGTAGCCAAATTTGTTGAATGCTCCTCAAACTTCTCCATTAAGCCATTCATAAAACCTTCCAGTTTTGCCTCCATAGCTCCCAAACCCGAATCACCCGGGGTTTTCTCAACATCCTTAACAAGAAGTAACTCGGGTCCATCAACAACAAGACGCATAAGCTTGATCAACCTATCACACATACAATCTAGTGCACTAACACCGTAACTATCTTGTCCCACCACTCGTTTTATCTCCAACAACCGAGACACCCACATCCCATATGGTAAGTCGATTGTAGTGCTCAACTTCTCTTTTGTTACCGTGAGACTTGTTTGGATTATACGGTGCAACACGACACTACCCATATTCACTTTCTGTCCTTCCAACCAAGAATAGACCATGATAGCTTCATAACTCGACACCTTATCACGACCTCCTCTCCTCGGTACAACTGTGTTCCACAAAAAGTTTAAGAGGAACTTGATTTTTGCCGAGAGAGGACGAACCACAATATTACCTCCATCCGTCCCAACCTCCTCAAAATACCTTTTAATTAACAACTCTTTTTCGCTCACCACATTAGACCATTCGAGAATCGGATTTACTTCGATTCCGTCATCGGGAACCGAAAAAGCAGAGCAAAAATCCAAAACAGAGACCGTCACATCAACCCCATTAACAACCGCATGCAAGACTCCTTTCTTAATTAATACACTAGCAAAGAATTGAACCACCTCAACTGGATAAATAGGACCCGAAAACTGACTAATGTGACTCCACCCTTGAAAACCAAGAAAATCAACAAAGAATTTAAGAGCGCGAAAATTAACCAACCAAGATTTCGGATAGTACCTTCCACCATGAATCAAATACCGTAAAACTCGATTAACTAGGATGCTTTCGTCATGAGTAAGCCGATCACAATTTAACCCTTCCTTGGTCGCGGCTTTCGAAACATCCCGAAGCAAGGTACGGGCAACACCATTCCGAACTATAACCTCGGGTTCCTCCACATCTTCACATGCATCGACAACTACCTTATTTTTTCCTTTGAAAAGACGACGTCTTTTACCTTCGGACATCGACTCGTCCCGACCACGAAACAGGGGCGTAGTTGGGTTTTGTTGAGATGAAGGAAAGTTAGTAGAATTGGGATCATGTTGTGGTAGAGGTGATGTTTGATTATGAGAGTGACGGTTTTGGTGGTGACGGGTTGATGATCGAGTGGTTTTTGCATGGGTTGGATTCATGATGATGGTGATAGTTGAAAAAGGAGGTGATGGTAATTGTTGTGTAAAGAAGGAGATTTGTGATGATGGTAAAATTTTGAGAGGATAAAAAGTATGCAAGTGGGGGTGTTTGGCTGGGTTACACGCAAGGGAGGGGTAGATATAGGTGTAGTCTAGGTCTAGGTTTAACAAGTGGAAAGCAATTATGGTAAGTGTTAATTAGGAATAAGAGTTATGGTAGGTATAGGAATTTAAGTGATACATTTAATAACGTAAATGATAAGAATTAGGAAATTGAATTGTATGTGGAGTATATTTTAGGCGTATATAATGAGTAGCAATTTAGGAAAGATTTTTGTGAATCTGCAAAATAAAAGATATGGTGTGCCATATGTATTTTACAAGGAATTAAGTTTGTATAAGTAATAAAACTCTAAATAACAGTTAGAAATATATAACAAATATATATTCAATAACGAAATTATTGATGCAACGCAATATACGGACACAGTCATACAATCTTATCTTAACTAGTCAGTCATAGGGAAATTGAACGTGTATAGAAACTTAGTTACCACTGATTAAACCAATTTCCAACCGTAAAGTCTCAAATCGTTCTCTAGCTAATGATTTTGTCAAAATGTCTGCCCATTGTTTTTCAGTACTACAAAATTCAAGTTTTATATTCCCCTTCTCAACATGGTCTCGAATAAAATGATGTCTTATTTCAATGTGTTTGGTACGTGAATGTTGTGCGGGATTTTTAGAAATAATAATTGCACTAGTAGTATCACATAAAATAGGAATACATCCTACATCAATACCATAATCACGTAATTGTTGCTTAAGCCATAAAAGTTGAGTACATACTAGTCCTGCAGCAATATATTCGGCTTCAGCAGTTGAGAGAGCAACCGAATTTTGTTTCTTCGAACCCCACCTAATGATACATGGTCCGACAAATGTGGCGACACCCGACGTGCTTTTTCTGTCTAGAGAACATCCTGCATAGTCAGCATCAGAATAACCAACTAGATCAAAATTACACTCCATTGGATACCATAGATATAAGTTGGCCGTTCCAATCAAGTATCGTAAAATTCGTTTTACGGCCGTCATATGCGATTCTTTGGGAGATGATTGATATCTCGCACAAACACATACACTAAACATAATATCTTGTCTACTTGCGGTCAAATATAACAATGACCCAATCATCCCACGGTAAGTAGTTTCATCAACTGATTTACCGTTTTCATCCAATGTCAATTTCTTGTTCTTGACCATTGGAGTAGGCATTGTATGAGAGTTTTCCATCCCAAATTTCCGAATTAACTCTTTAATATATTTCTGTTGATGGATTTTAGTGTCTTCTTTAGTTTGTTGTATTTGCATACCTAAAAAGAATTTCAGTTCTCCCATCATACTCATCTCGAACTCGGAAGTCATCAACTCGGAAAAATATTTACATAGGCTTCGATTGGTCGAACCAAAGATAATGTCATCGACGTGAATTTGAACAACCAAAAAGTCATAACCTTCAGTTTTTAGAAATAGGGTTTTGTCGACAGATCCTCTACTAAATCCACTGTCAAGTAGAAATTTCGATAATCTATCGTACCATGCCCTAGGTGCTTGCTTCAATCCGTATAGGGCTTTATCTAATTTGAAAACGTGATCCTCAAATTTGATATTCTTAAAACCGGGAGGTTGTTCAACGAAGACTTCTTCTTGTAAATATCCATTTAAGAATGCTGTCTTTACGTCCATCTGTAAGAGCTTCATTACTTTGTGTGCAGCGAAGGCTATTAGAAGTCTAATAGCCTCAAGACGAGCGACAGGTGCGAAGGTCTCGTCATAATCTATTCCTTCTTGTTGATTATAACCACCACCAATCTTGCTTTGTTTCTGACAATGACTCCGGCATCATCTAGTTTGTTCCTAAAGACCCACCTTGTTCCAATGACTGAACGATCTTTTGGTCTAGGAACTAAATGCCAAACCTTGTTTCTTTCGAACTGTTGTAGCTCTTCTTGCATAGCCATAATCCAATCAGATTCAGCAAGAGCTTCATTGATATTCTTTGGTTCGATCATGGATAGAAAAGAGTAGAAAGAGCAGAAGTTGTTTAAGGAACGTCTTGTTTGAACACCCTTCTTAATATTCCTAAGAATATTGTCCATGGGGTGTGAGCCCTTGTATTTCCACTTTGTTGAAGTGCTTGGTTCTTCATCGTTATTTGAGCTTGACCCAACTTCATTTGGCTTGGAATTGGTGGAAGTTCTCCCTGAATCCAATCCGGGTGTTGTATTAGAGCCGAATATAACCTCAGACTCTACACCTTAATTTGGATTCAATGTTGTAGTAACATTATCTATAACATTGGTTTGGGAATCCTTTTCTTGAGTCAATGTTATAGTATCATCAACTATAACTTTGCCTTTCTCCTTTTTATCTTTTGAGGAACGATTAAGTTCATCACTTATTCCCTCAATCTCATTATCCTCCAATTCCAGTTCTGGGAGATCGTCTCTTGAAAGACGAAAGTCGGGTTCATCCAAGTCTTCTTCCTCCTCATCCTGTAAAGGCTTATCAAACACGTTATCTTCATTGAAAATAACGTGGACACTTTCTTCAATACAGAGAGTTCTCTTATTGAAAACTTTGTAAGCCTTGCTATGATCTGAGTATCCTATTAAAATCGCCTCATCACTCCTAGGGTCGAATTTACTTAAACGGTTTTTACCGTTATTATGAACAAAGCACTTGCTCCCAAAGCAACAAAGATGGGATATATTAGGTTTTCGACCTCTAAGGAGTTCGTAGGGGGTTTTCTTAAGAATAGTTCGGATCATAGCACGATTATGGATGTAGCAAGAAGTACTAATGGCTTCAGCCCAAAAGTTACGAGGTAAACCACTACACAAAAGCATTGTACGTGCCATATCTTCTAAAGTTCTATTCATACGTTCAACGACACCATTTTGTTGAGGAGTTCTTGGTGCAGAAAAGTTATGCCCTACACCATTAACTCTACAATATTCTATGAAGGTTTGATTATCAAACTCGGTACCATGATCTGTACGAATAGATACAAGATTAGTCTTATATTTGTTTTGAACACGTTTCATAAGACAATTAAATTCGTCAAAAGTTTCGTCTTTTGAATGAAGAAAGATAGGCCATACATAGCTTGAGTAATCGTCTACAAGAACAAAGACGTACCTGGATCTTCCTCTACTCCTTACCTTCATAGGTCCACATAAATCCATGTGTACCAATTCCAAGGCTTGATTTGTGCTTACTACTCTTATCGGTTTAAACGTTGATCTTACTTGTTTGCACCTTGCACACGTGTCACACATCTTTTCTTGGTCAAACTTGATCTTAGGTAACCCCTCAACCAAGTCCCACTTCTTGAGTTTGTTCAAGGTTAGTGAGCTAATGTGACCAAAGCGTTTATGCCATAAACAAGGATCATCAAGAGTGACTTTCATGCATGAAAAAGAGTTAGTAGGCACAACATTTAAATCTACCATATACACATTTCTTTTCCTGAGGCCTTCTAGAATAGCATTGCTAGTTCCTTCAATAATAATGTGACAACTATTAGTATGAAAAACTACTTTGTTACCTTTGTCGCATAGTTGAGATATGCTTAGCAAGTTATGTTTTAGACCGTCCACTAGATAAACATCACTGATTGCGTGAGATTTAGAAATTCCGATTTTGCCAATGCCGATTACTTTTCCCTTTTTATTGTCCCCGAACGTCACTTTTCCTCCGTTGAAGGGCTTGAGTGAAAGAAACAGGTTCTTATCTCCGAGCATGCAAACATAAATTAAAAGAGAAGAAATCATCAACCCTTACTATGATAATTTCGGTCTTATGGGCACCAACAAGATCTCCTTCTTGTTAGTTCTTGAGCTTTCCAATAATGGATGAACATTCATGACTTCAAAATAAAAGCCCTCCAATAAGTAGCACCCAAGACTATCCCAAAATCCCAGAAAATAATATGTACTAGATATTTGTAATGTGGTTTACCTTAAAATCGATTACTAATACTCATATACTACTACTAGTATTATTAGTGTTTGATTTGTACAAATTAGATTCATAAAAATGAATTTTTATGAAGAACAAGAGAGAGAAGGTATTGTTTTTCATAAAACATAAGAAGATTGAATAAATTGAGGAAAAATCCTCTCAATCGATCATCCAATAAAACCGGTGGGTCTAAGGAGTATATGGACCAATTTTCTTTTTCCTTTTTGTCTTCACAAGACAAATTGTGTAAGCATTTGTTCATAGTCATGTCACTATCAAGCATATTAGACAAATGAATAAGACAAATGGAAAAAGACAAAACTTCTAACACTTGCCCACCAATTTCGGTTTTATGTGTAATATGGAGTCCATTTTATTTTTGTGAATTGTACAATAGTATGTCATGTGACATGTGACATGTCTTATGTCATGTTTTAATTTAAAATGCATATTTAACAAATTAAATATCATTTACAAATTAAATAAATCACATTTAACAAATTGACTAGTAATTCAAAATTACTTTCTCATAAAATGGTCATTTAATTACTAGTTAGTATAATTTACAACATCCTATAATTATAACTAACTTATCATTCTCATCTCGCGTGTTTCGCAAACACCGATTAATTTTAGTAATATAACTTCTTAAATTACTAAATAAAATCTTATTTAATCACATTATAATAAGATGTCATTTTCTCTCTTATGATAATAATTTGTTCAATTTTAAGGATTTAATTAATCTGTATCGACATACAATTAATTAACCTTTTTCAATTAAGGGAATCGTCCTTTAGGTGTGACCTCAAGGGATCAACTGATCACCACCGTTGCACGACAGTAATGTCAAACTCTAGGCACCCAATCATTACCGATATGTGTGGACCAGTTGACTATATATGTAATGTATCATCCCTTCCGTATTCTTGTAATGAGATTTAAATATGTGATCAATATGATCGACAATTGTGATCGCATTATTGTCGGAGGACACATATTCCAACAGGACAATCCTTGATCATATGACCAGATTCTCCACATTTGAAGCAACCTCTATTTGCGAAGCACGACTTTGTGTCAGTAACGTTTTTGTTGAATGTCTTGTTGTTATAGGATGATTTTGTTTGTTTGTTTCAAAATATCTTATTTTTTAAACGGCGTGTTGGAATATGTGTCCTCCGACAATAATGCGATCACGACTGTTGATCATGATGATCACATGTTTAAGTCTCATTAAAATGAATACAATTGGGAAGTAATATTGTTACTGTCAACTGGTCAACATATATCGGTAATGATTGGCTGACTAGAGTTTGACATTACTGTCGTATGACGGTGGTGATCAGTTGACCCCCTAGGTCATACCTAAAGGGCAACACTCTTAATTGATTATTTAATTAATCGTATAATGTTACGAGTTAATTAAATTACTTGAAAATTGACGGACGATTTTGGAAGTAAAATTTACGTATCATATTGAAATGTGACTAAATATGATACGGTCTGAGTAATTAAATTGTATAATTACTCGGATGAAATAAATTGTTTAATGTAACAATTAAATTTGAATGAATTGTTATAAATACAATCTGTTGTGATTTATAAATGGTAAAATATTTTGGCACAAGTAATTATGAAATTACTAAGTCGATTTTTGTATGTGACGTATTTTTATTAATACGTTGATTTTTAATATGTTAAAAATACATAACAAATATATGTGACATATGACATGTAACATATAGACAATTGACAAAAATAATATGGATTCCATATTACCAAATGGACCGAAATATAGGAAGAGGTTTAAGCTAATTAATTGTTTAATTAGTAGCTAAACATAATGATTGTTTTGCTTTTTAGCCATGCAAGCCTATGGTGCATTGTGAAGACAAATAAATCCATGCATTGGCTCCCCTTTTCTTCTCCTCTTACACGGTTTAGAGAAGCAAAAAATCATCATTGTTTTTCTTATAATTTTTACCCAATAATATACAAAATGTTGTAGATTATTATTCATTCTAATTCCATCATCAAATATAGAGATTTCTAGTGAGATAAAATCCTCTCTTCTTCTCTCTTAAAAACCGAAACTTTTATGTGATTTATAAAGTTTTGGTTCAATTTTCTACTAAGATTAATATTATACTAGATCTTATAATATTAATTAGATTAAGTGTTAAGCCTTGGGTATAAAGCATAGGGAGAGATCTTACACTTAGATCTTTATTCTTCCATTGGAAAAGCTCAAGAACAAGAAGAGAAAGGTGATCTCTCTTGTGCCCTAATAGCCGAAATCTACAATGTAAGGACATGATTTCTCCTCTATTTATATTATTGTTTGCATGCATAAGATCCGTTTTAATTTTATGACAAAATTAGTTTAGACATATATGAGTATGTTAATTTGTATATGAATCTACATTTCCTTCAATCGGTATCATGAGCCACGGTTGTTTGCATGCAAATTGGTTAAAAGTTTTTCCGAGTTATATGAATAACAAATAAAACTTGTAAAATTTGTGTTATTATGATATATCACGAAATAATTACATGCATGTTAATATTTCTGGTCCTAAAGTGTTTTAGGATATTTTGGTTAATTTTTCGGATTTTTATTGTTCATAATTTACAATAATGGCATTTAAATGTGATTTTATGAGTAAAAATGTAATTTATGGTCTAAAAATAGCTATACTTCGAATTTTCACTTGGTTTTTGGATATGTTGTTACATATATTAGTTTGAGATAAACTGTAAATTTTCATAATTTTTGGACTAGTTATGCTCGAAAAATGGATTTTTCATTATTTAATACGGATTTAAGTGAAAAATAGGTTAATATGAGTTAAATTTCGAATCTGGTCATAGAAAATTAATATGTTGTCACATGCAATTTTACAAGATGTGTGTAAAATAATTGGCTATAAAGAAGTCTTTTAGCATGATTTATGAATTTTTGAAGAAAAATAGCATAAATAGTGACATTATTAGTGGAAAATTAATAAAACATAATCTATGACTTAGGAAAAACGTCTAATGTTGCATTTTATTATATTTTTCAGATCTAAAATTGAAAAGTTAATGAAAATTATTTTTCCATGTTTTTATGATTATTTTATTAAATATCGATAAACCGCAACATTGTTTTTCCGGAAAATTTTCGAAATTTTTAACCTAAGATTTTGAACATTATGAGTGTCATGGAATTTTTCCAGAATGTTCATGAATTTAAATTTTGAATTTTGAATTTATTTGAAATTTTGTGAATTATTTGAAGTTTAATAGCTTATTTTGTAATTTTTGGTCCATTTATGAACAATTTTATAAGATATGGGTTAATTATGGTCAAATTATTAGTGAAGACTATATTTTGAGTCCTAAGAGGTTAGGGTAATTAACTTTTGCATAAATATGAGTTTATGTAATTTTTGTGATTATAAAATGTTGAAATCACGCAAATCCGTAAAAACCGAGCAATATACGATATTGGCTAATTAAAAGGCGATTTAGCATAAAATTGAGCATGTTCATACATATTATAAATGCTGCAATTTTCTTTATGATTGTCATAATTTCAATTTATGTAATTTTGAATTATGTAATTTTACTAAGTATGGCCTTAGATTTTAATTGGTATTTCCCGAAATGTATGGGAATATCGATTCGGTTGTATTTTTTATTGTGATCTCGTATCACCGTTTTGTAATTTAATAAATTTATTTTATTTTAGTTACAAATGTATAATAGGAAATTATGTAATTTATTATGTAATTTTATTCATTCCGGAGTTCCAAAAGACGGATTACTTCAAGAATGGCGATACATAAAGACGGTGTTACCTCGAGATGCGTGCCACAACTGAAGTTCAAGGGACCAATGGAGTTGGTTTCCGAATTTGTAATAGATTAATTGTTTTTCTTTTTTAGGAAAGGCCATACTAGGATTTATTTATCTTTATGCTTGCATTTTATTTTATGTCACATGCATCGCTAAATCGCCATAACTAAACATGCATTGTCTTTTATCGAGTTTATCGACCGTGTCAATTAGAATTATCGTAGTTCACCGCTTTAGTTCACTTAAAACGTGATAGATAATAAATTGACATGACCTCTCGCTAAAACTATCAATTGAGACATAGCCTTACCAAATAGTAGAAACCATGAAAACCTATTTCGTGAGGGAGTGCACTCGGCCACACCGGGGTACAAACCTTGTTACGTAGGGGAAGTGGGTGATGAATGTTAATCCACCGAATTCATGTTGATGAGGGATGTATCGGCCCCACCGTGCCCAAGTTAATGTGGGTTTGGATCATGGACACATTTATTCGAAATTTGGATTGAACTCAACAAAAGTATTTGATAAGGGATGTATCGGCCCCACCGTGCCCTTGTCGATGTGTTTTGGGCTATAGATAATTGTTAATGTAATATTATCGACCAAGAGTTCTAAAAGTAGAATCGATTAAACGTTAATCCACCGAGTTATATTGATAAAGGATGTATCGGCCCCACCGTGCCTAAGTCGATATGAATTTGGGTCTTGGAATCATTTATCTAGTTGGGTAGAGGTCACTAGAAAAATGCGTAAAACTTGTTTAAATCATACATTTTTACGAGTATAATTAAAACGACATTTGTTTTACTCCTTATACTTTGTTTTGTAGACCACTTCTTATTCATAACAAATGGCAACACCAACTCCTAATGCTACACCACTCGCTACTTCATCTTGGCTCCGATCCTTCATGGATCGATGTAAACTTGAAAAGAATGGGTCAAATTTCTCCGAGTGGGATGCCCAACTCAAATTAGCCGACGAAGGTGACGACAAGCTTCGTTACCTTACCGAGGCCTCTCCACCCGAGCCCTCCACTAGGTCCACCGCGGCCACTAGGGAAGCCTATGAGGCTTACCAAAAGGAGTCCGCCGCAATGAAAAATGTCTTAATATTTGCGATGGAGGCGGAACTCCAAAGGAGAGCCTTCAAAATGGGCAATGCTAATGAGATTTACTCCAAACTTGTGACCATGTTTTCACAAACTCCGCGGATCGTCCAATATGAGGCGGCCGCGGCATTCTTTGATCTCGACTTTAAAGAGGGCCAAAAGGTTAGCCCTCATGTGCTCAAACTCATGGAGCTTGTCGAGACCTTGAAAATTCAAAAGGTTGAAATCCCCAAAGAACTCATCGTAGATAGGATTCTACACTCCTTGTCCAAAGTCAAGGCATATGTGCAATTCCGGGTGAATTTCAACATGCAAGACAAGGACGTGTCTCTTGAGCGATTGCACAAGTTACTTGTGCAAGCCGAGAGGGACATGGGGTTAAATGTGAACCCTCCCAAGGATGTGCTTAACATAAGCACAAAGAGTAAGGGGAAGTTCAAGAAGAATGGGAGAAAGGGCAAGAAGCAAGCTCCCACATTCACCAAAGCTAAGTCTTGTGAAGCTAGCACCTCCAAAGTCAAGAAGGGTCCTCTTGATAAGTGCCATTATTGTAATGGCATGGGACATTGGAAAAGAAATTGTTCCAAGTACCTTGGTGATATCAAAGCTGGAAAGATCACTCCAGTAGGTAAAAGACTAACCTTCTTTTATGTTTCTAAATTCAACTATGGTATTATGATGCAAAGTTGTGATAATGTATCTCCCTTTTTATTGTAAATAGGGCCTCCACCAAGCAAAGACAAAGGAAAAGAAAAGCAAGCATAAGAAACCATGAAGAAGCTAAGGATAGCTTTTATGGAGCTTTGTTTTTCATTGTCTTATTTTAAGTAATGTTTTGAATTTTTAGAACTTTAAGTTTCCGTGTTCGACATGGAAAGGTATTTTGGATAATGGTTTGTATTTTGGATGATAGTGACTTGGTTTGCAACCCAAGTCACTCGTTTTATCATTTATCCTTTATGTTCTAAAATTTCATCTTTAAATGCTTGCGTTTTGAAACATAAGATTATTCACTTAAAAGTGATCCAATAGACAATTATAATGACGGGTTTCATTATATGTCCACATGCTTAAGGCTTGTGTATGATCATTTATAAAGTGATTTCGAGTCTATGAACTCTCTTAAAGGTGTGTCAATCACCAAGTACACATATAAAATCAATAACTATTAGTCTATCTATGAGATAGTTCTCCTTATAATTCAACATCATGAATTTGTGTCTCATATGCTATCTTTGAATGTTTAGTGTATTTATTCTAAAGATAGAGTGGGAGAAAAATGAGGACACATCACACAAGGCAAGATAAAATTGTGTACTTGTGTATATGAAGATCTACACAAGAGAGAATGATTTGAATAAAGGTATTTTTTGGATGATGAGTATGCCAAATAGATGAGATCTATGGTCTCAAGTTAGTTCTATTTGACTAAAGAGACCAAGTGTAGTAATCATAAGAGAATTTTCTCAAGATTACTACACGAGGAGACCAAAAGAAAGTTTTGGAAGAAAAATAACTAATGTATAGTCTTAACAAGTTTTTGACTAAGTTTATGAAACATTTGACCAATAGTTTCAATCATGAGTTTTACTTAAGAGCCTAAATGAATCAAAGTAACACACTAGTTATGATCAAAATCAAGTTGCAAAAATTGATATTCCGATATCTTCTATAGCCAACGTTTTAACCATACAAATGTCATTGCTTAACCTCCCTATGAAATGGTTAAATCTCCTTCCAAAAGGGTATTTGCGAGGGACGTATTCTAAATATTATTTGAATAATGACATTGCTACACATCATTATGACATGAGTGTGTTAGAGAATTAAAATCTCTTTCCGTATGGTTGAGATAAGACCACTTCAAAATAGGCATTTTGAAAGGATATGAAGGGAACATATATGGTTTTATCCTAGTAACTTGGCAAAGCAATTTATATTTATATTCTTGACAAATTTCGATTGAGAAGTCAATTTCGAAATATGTTGAATTGAGTGGGAGTTAGGAAATTATCATGTGAAGACATGGAATTTAGTGGGAGCTATCATCCTTGAATGTATAAAACTCATTACTCATTAAAGAATGACGAGCCAATGCCTTCTTTCATAAAGAAGCTTTTGAGTTTTCAATTCTGGATGAAAATGGACAATGATGAATCCAATTACATCATGGGATGTTGGATTAGTATTAAAGAGATACACATCGTATCAACATATACATAGGTTATTCATATGAATGAAAATGGGATTACCGTTAGCAGTCATGGTAGTTCATTGAACCTGAGAACGGTTGATCTCATGATTATTAGTAACTAATGTTTCCGCCATTAGAATAATCATGTACATGTCCAATTTTGAATCATATGCATAAGAGCATGATGATTGGTTGGTGAGCCGTAAAAGAAACGTCATGAATTCTCGAGTAGAATCCGATGAGCGATTTCGGTGCTTGACGGAATGTTCCATTGTGTGTTAAGAGGTTGCACATACTGTAGAAATTCCAAGCACATAGGAGGATTTATGAGAATCCCAAATCTTTCAAGCCCAGAAAGAGAAATGAGAAGTTTTGGAAAGATGGTTGGTTGAATAAGAAGTTATTCAAAGATAATCTTTCCTAGTCAAGCTAGGACTTGTGAGAAGTACTAAGCTAATAATCTTGTCAATTGTTACAAGATTCTACAAAACATATACCTAGTGCATTGTGTGTGGATGGAATACTTGATCGGTACAAGTTGTATTATTCATCGCAAATTCGTTCGTTATGAGATGATCGATAAGCAAGTTCTTTCAAGTTAAAGAACCAAAACCAAGGTCGAGAACCTTGATGTGTACTTGGTAAAATTCATGGTATGAGAACATGAATATGAAGGAAATTGCAAGTGTAAGAAGTTTGAACACATGGACACATGAGATGTTAAAACTTCTATTGCAATTAATAAGTGTTTACACTTATGATGAACATCACAAGGTTGTAATATGATATTGACTACCCGAGTGTGATGTCGACATTTGTCGTTTGAGTTATTATTAACTCACCTTGTACATTGTTATATCCAAACGGGTTGTAGAGACAATTGAACCCCGTTAAAGTGAACATGGATTAACATTGTTTTTGCCCATAGTTACTTATATGAGGTGACGTCTCGAAGTGACTAGAGTGTGATGCGATTGATGGCAAGTTCAAGTGCCATAGAGTCATGTGAGATGACTAGTCGATCACATAGGCAGACTGTTAGGAACATTTTGTCGGGCCTTATGACCGCTTATAGAGTTCTGGCAAATTTATATAGCCTGGTCGTGGCGAGAGCTACTATAGTATTCAAAATGAGTCGATTCTTTTGACTAAAGACTATTCGCCTAAGATGGCACAGTTTCAGATTAACTTTGATTTGTGTTACTACGACCTTCGTAAATGGGGTCAAATGGGCATATTTTGGGTTATGATGGCTGTGGCTAGTCGAAGGGAATAAGTGCGATAGGAATTGTCCACCCCTAGTCAGGGTTATAACAATATCTCAGGGCCACTCGAGGAGTAATGAACTGGAAATGCGTGGCCACGCTCGGATGGCATCCAGAGTGGATAAATCCGGTCAATCAGTTATTCTCCAGATCGAGGAAACCACTCTCGATATGATCACTTGCAAGTACGACCTGAAAGACACCTTGCATTGAGTGGGAGATAGTAATAGGACAAGAGAATTGGTGACGCACACTTGTCGAGGACAAGTGGGAGATTGTTGGAATATGTGTCCTCCGACAATAATGCGATTACGATCGTTGATCATGATGATCACATGTTTAAGTCTCATTAAAATGAATACAATTGGGAAGTAATATTGTTACTGTCAACTGGTCAACATATATCGGTAATGATTGGCTGACTAGAGTTTGACATTACTGTCGTATGACGGTGGTGATCAGTTGACCCCCTAGGTCATACCTAAAGGGCAACACTCTTAATTGATTATTTAATTAATCGTATAATGTTACGAGTTAATTAAATTACTTGAAAATTGACGGACGATTTTGGAAGTAAAATTTACGTATCATATTGAAATGTGACTAAATATGATACGGTCTGAGTAATTAAATTGTATAATTACTCGGATGAAATAAATTGTTTAATGTAACAATTAAATTTGAATGAATTGTTATAAATACAATCTGTTGTGATTTATAAATGGTAAAATATTTTGGCACAAGTAATTATGAAATTACTAAGTCGATTTTTGTATGTGACGTATTTTTATTAATACGTTGATTTTTAATATGTTAAAAATACATAACAAATATATGTGACATATGACATGTAACATATAGACAATTGACAAAAATAATATGGATTCCATATTACCAAATGGACCGAAATATAGGAAGAGGTTTAAGCTAATTAATTGTTTAATTAGTAGGTAAACATAATGATTGTTTTGCTTTTTAGCCATGCAATCCTATGGTGCATTGTGAAGACAAATAAATCCATGCATTGGCTCCCCTTTTCTTCTCCTCTTACACGGTTTAGAGAAGCAAAAAATTATCATTGTTTTTCTTATAATTTTTACCCAATAATATACAAAATGTTGTAGATTATTATTCATTCTAATTCCATCATCAAATATAGAGATTTCTAGTGAGATAAAATCCTCTCTTCTTCTCTCTTAAAAACCGAAACTTTTATGTGATTTATAAAGTTTTGGTTCAATTTTCTACTAAGATTAATATTATACTAGATCTTATAATATTAATTAGATTAAGTGTTAAGCCTTGGGTATAAAGCATAGGGAGAGATCTTACACTTAGATCTTTATTCTTCCATTGAAAAGCTCAAGAAGTGAAGAGAAAGGTGATCTCTCTTGTGCCCTAATAGCCGAAATCTACAATGTAAGGACATGATTTCTCCTCTATTTATATTATTGTTTGCATGCATAAGATCCGTTTTAATTTTATGACAAAATTAGTTTAGACATATATGAGTATGTTAATTTGTATATGAATCTACATTTCCTTCACAGCGTGCAAATAGAACAGTTTCATCCTCTAGATCAAAGTAAACTTCTTCGCCTTTTAAGGCCATACTCTTATTACGGCTTGGTTCAGCGTCATCTTTTTTAAGAGATTTCATGGGCCATGAGAGCACCAATGAGTTCTTGATAGGATAGGGTTTCAAGATCTCGTGATTCCTCCATTGCAGTGACCTTAGCACGCCACTTCTTAGTCAGACTCCTAAGAACCTTTCTAGCAATGTCCTCAGTACTGAATTTCCTACCTAGGTTTTTCGGTTCATTTATGATTCTTGAGAACCTTGCGGACATACTATCTAGAGACTCATTAGGCTCCATAATGAATAGCTCATATCTTTGCATAAGCAAATCTATTCGGTGCTTCCTAACAATGGAAGTACCTTCATAAGCTAGTTCAATCCCATCCCATATCTCCTTGGCCGTAGAGCATGAGGAAAACCGATCAAACTCTGTGGAAGTCATTCCGTTTTGCAGAAGACTTATTGCTTTGGAGTTCTTTCCGGCCTTCTTGTACTCGGCCTCGACATAGTCCTCTTATTTCTTTTCATAGGTAGTGCCTTCCTCGGATGCCACAAGAATTTTGTGCGGTTCGTTTTGGATAATCCTCCAGCGCTCCCAATCGTGACCTTTCACATAGTGAGTCATCATGTTTTTCCATAATCCATAATTCTTCCCATCAAAGACGGGACACTTGAGATATTTGGAATCCATTTATCACGTGATAGGCAGCGGAATATAAAACTATAAGATAAATGAAAAACAAGATAGATCAGCCTCTTTGCGGTTAGGCAATCAAGAGCACGAGGCTCTGATACCAATTGAAGAGTCTATTGATCCAAAATACTCAAGAGGGGGGGTGAATTGAGGATTTAAAACTTTTTAAAGCTTTTTCGATTATGCGTATGTAATTGATTATTTAAAGTTTATTGATTAAACTTTAACTAATCAACTAATGAAAGTAAACAGAATAAACGAAACAAATGAAAGAACGAAGAGACACACGGTTTTTGAAGTGGTTCAGTTTCACAAGTCGAAACCTACGTCCACTATTCTCGATTAATAAATTTAGTACCTTTCTACGGATTACAAATTTACTAACCCAACTCGTACAACTAACTCTAGATGTAACTCAATGAGTACCGTTAAATACTCGAGTGACTAACTTACGCTAATAAGAAAGCACTAATGATTCAAACAATGGTTCATGTTAATGAACAAGTAAGAAATCAACTAAGCACTATTATCTTATAACGATAAAATAAGAACAAGTATGCGAGCTTTTAAAACACACGACCTTTCAAAATAACAAATCGGTTTTTCTGTTTGAAAACACACGGTTTGCTTTGTAAAATAAAAATCAATTTTTATGTTTAAGGTCTCTATTTTAGATGTTGTAAATAGCAAAGTATTTATAGGAAAGAAAAGAGTAGGCCACACGGTTTTTGCACAAACCCTAATAGCCAAAATAATAAGATATGTAAACAAATCATATCTTCTTATTATCTCTTTCCTAAAAGCCTTAAAAAGATAATATAGAATATTCCAAGAGATAAATTATAATCTATTCAAAAATTATCTTTACTATAAATTCCAAGATTATGATAAGATTTCCTAAAACAAGAATATCTTTTATCATAAACAAAATATTAAGTAGGATATATAAGATATGTAAAGATTTTAATATAGAATAAAATCTTTACCAAACATATCCTAGGTAACACGAGATGTCACGGCTCATATGCCTCGTGACTCGTGCAAACCCTAGTCTTAACATATGGGTTAGAATTTAGGTTTTAAGAGAGGCTATGTTGAAACCCTAATTAGTAGCATGGTCCAACTCATAAGTTGGTCCAAAAATAGCTACTAGTCAACGTCCAACATAAAACCAAGCTCCGCACTAAACCGGGCTTTATTATATAAATACTTTTATTAAAACATTTAAAATAAACTTTAAACAATTTTCGAAACAAAAAAAGTCGTGTATAAAACTCAGCATCTCAATGTTATAGTAGGAGAGCTATAACATTGAGCTCTTTTACTAGTAATGTTATAGCTGCAAAGCTATAACTTTACCAAATAAAGAAACTCGTTCTTGATTACCGATACAAGATAATCACCTATACTATTCTAATCTTCAAGGAGATCTTCGAGTATAGGCTACGTCATCATCCAAGCTTCAATAATCTTTAGATGGACTTCGTCTTCACATAATTCTTGAATGAATCTTTAAACCGTTTGATCTTTGAATGAAGGCTTGAACTTTTCATGCAATTGTCACAATCTTCTTTGTTGCTTGTTTGTAATAAGTTGATTCTAAAAAACATTGACAAACGATTACACGCAACAAGTATATAAAATATAAAACACCTGGACATCATCAAAACATAAACATATAAGCTATATGATTCAACATCAGTCAAAGAGGAATAGAAATTGATCCTTCCATGATCAAGGCTCTAATCTAAAGGCCACAACCCCAAACAGAGAAGGAGGTTAGAGGATTTCTAGGCAAGGTGCAATATATAAGCCGATTCATATCGAAGCTTACTATGATCTGTGAACCCATTTTTAAAAAGCACAATATAACAGATCATACCATATGGGACGACGATTGCCAAAAAGCGTTTGACAAGATTAAGGAGATACTAGCCAAGCTACCAGTGTTCATGCCTCCTCAACGAGATCAACCTCTTGGTTTATATCTCACACTGACCGAAACAGCCATGGGGACTATGCTCGCATAAACTGTGGGGGAAGAAGAAAGAGCTATCTACTACCTTAGTAAGAAGTTCTTGGAGTATGAGTGCAAGTAGACACCTCTCGAAAAGACATGCCTCACTCTTGTGTGGGCAACGAAGAAGCTACGCCATTACATGCTTAGTTACTCTGTCAAGGTGTACTCCAAAATAGATCCTGTCAAATACCTCTTCGAGAAACCCATTCTCAACGGACGCTTGGTAAGATGGACCTTAATGCTCTCAGAGTTCGATCTCAAGTATGTACCTCTGAAGGTTATAAAGAGGCGCGCCGTTACCGAGTTCTTCGTAGATAATCCCATCAACGACACCCAAGCAGTAGACACGTGGTTATTTCCAGACGAGGACATACTACAAACTAGTGTAGACTCTTGGGACCTTTATTTTGATGGAGCATAAAATCTAAGAGGACTTGAAATAGGAGTGTTGCTCATTTCTCCAGAAGGCGAGCATACACCACGCTCTGTCAAACTCGGCTTCGAGGTGACAAATAACGCAGCACAATATGAAGCTTGCCTCATTGGGCTACAAGAAGCAGTAATTTTAGGCATCAAGAACCTTCGAGTTCACGGCGACACGTACTTGATCATCAAATAAATTACGGGATCGTGGAAAATTCGAAGTGAAAGTCTAGCACCCTATCAGGCTAGGATAGATCAGGTTGCCCAATTCTTCTATCAGGTCACTTATCTACACCTACCTCGAGAAGAAAATCAATTTGCTGACGCTCTTGCAAAACTTACATCTTTGATTAATATGCCTGACAACATGGTATAAATGCCTTTATGCATCGAACGACGGTCAGAACCAGCATATGTACACCAAATTACAGATGAGGAAGAAAATCCAGGGGAACCTTGGTTTTAAGCCATCCTAAACTTCAAGCTCAATGGTACATATCCACCAGACATAGATAAGAGGGGAGAACGTGCTATATGCCTACTAGCCTCTCAATACCTCCTCATGCAAGGAGAATTGTACAAAAGAATACCTCTTGATGTAGTCTTGCGTTGTCTTGATCATTCACAGGCACAAAAGGTGATGGAAGATGTTCATGATGGAGAATGTGGTCCTCACAGGAGTGGACCAATGATGGCAAAGAAAATCACGCGTCTAGGATATTACTAAACCATGATGGAGTCGGATTGTATCAAATATTTCAGACATTGCCATAACTGCCAAATCTTCGGAAATGTACAACATGTCCCTCCTTCACTTCTTTACACCATGATATCTCCTTGGCCATTTTCTGCTTGGGGAATCGACATCATCGGGAAATTCACTCCAGCCGGAACTGGAGGTCACTATTTTATTTTGGTAGCTATCGACTATTTTACCAATTGGGTCGAAGCGGCACCTTACACTAGTCTCACCGCCAAAAACGTGGAAAAGTTCATGAAAACCAATATTATCTGTCGATATGGTGGCCCACATGAGATCATCAGTGACAATGGATCACATTTCCAGGCTGAGACTGAGCAATTTCTAGCCAAATACAAGATCAATAACTACCATTCCTCGCCTTATAGACCTCAAACTAATGGCGCGGTAGAGGCAGCTAACAAGAATGTCGTCATTATCCTCAAGAAAATGATCGACAATTATCGCGTATACCATAGCAAGATACCATTCGCATTTTGGGGTTATCGCACATCAGTTAGGATGCCCATTGGGACTACTCCTTTCTATTTTATTTACGGCATGGAAGCAGTATAACCAGTCGAGCTAGAAATCCTGTCTTTACGCATTCTGCTTGAAAGCCAAATTCCAGAAGCTGATTGGAAGAGAGATAGATATGAAGAACTCATCCTCTTGGATGAACGAAGGTTGCGCGCATTGCATAATGTGCAAACATATCAGGCACGTATCAAACAAGCCTTCAATAAATGGGTTAAGCCCAGGAACATCAAAGAAGGAGACTTAGTCCTAAATCAGTCAGAGCTCTACTATCTGTCGATCCACGTGGAAAGTTTAAACCCAACTGGGCCGGACCTTTTTTAGTCAAGTCCATAATCTCGGGGGGTGCGGTTAGGATTACAGACCTAGATGGGAATGAATTTGCTAACCCAACTAACCTCGGCCAATTGAAACGATATTATGCCTAGTGTAAGACAAGAAACGCGCCTCGCGTAACACCCACGTGCCACTCATGCGACACGAAATAAAAATGGCTCTTGGCCCGCTGAAATAAAGTTTATGTCACTTTGCTCTTGCATTTTGACACTTCGACATCCTCATATCATCAAAT
Organism: Silene latifolia; assembly: GCF_048544455.1. Lineage (NCBI taxonomy): Eukaryota > Viridiplantae > Streptophyta > Magnoliopsida > Caryophyllales > Caryophyllaceae > Silene > Silene latifolia. Next base: position 44,334,081 of record NC_133527.1, read on the forward strand.
AAATTGAGTTGTATTTTAGGAGTAAGTAAAGCTCATGCTTATTTTCTAGTTCACTACAAGCTCTTCCTTAGAACAATTATTCTTTTACATTTACTCGAACTACGCGCAAGGGTTTGATTTCATTTTTAATTGAATACGTAGGCAATCCTTCACAGGATACAACCCATTATTTTAAATGTAAATAGGAGGACATTTGCATTTGCATTTGAAATTCGACAAGAATAATAAAAGAAAATCACAATAGTTTCTTAAGTAATTAATCTTTTATTCATTTGTTCCATAATACTAATAATATGCCAAATAATATAAATGCCGAAATAAATGCTAGGCTAGGATTCTAAAAACTCCGCCGTTTATTACAAATAATAATAATAATAAATAGTACTACGAGTAAGGCTACTCTTCCATCTTCCCTTTGCCTTTGTCATTTCTATCATACTTATTGTCTCGACCACGAGTCGGGCGCTCTTGTACTATCTCCGACCTAATAACCAAAGGTCTCTCTCATGGTCTAGCCTTACCATTTCGATCCTCCACCATCTCTATGGCAGGAGCGGTCTTCTGTTTCTTTGACGGATGAACGACTCGGAATCCGGCCTTTTCCTTCTCCTCAGTCAAGTATTTCTGGTTCTCCTTTGCTCCTTTGAGAATCTTATAGTCAACAGGCTCGTGCTTCCTCAATTTCTCATGCTCCTTGGAAGTAGTAGCCTTCCTCCATTGAAAGTATGAATCGGATACCCATAAGGAGCCAATAGTTCCACTAAACTCAAAAAAGAGGGTCCCCTCTCATCTCCTTGTCAACATGCCCTTGAAGGACATCATAGTGAAGATGACCAAACCCGAACGCCCTGGGTCACGCAACATAAGAAATAGAAGGGTCTTTCCTGTTTATGAATCGGTCAATAAAGTCAAACATACGGACTCCTTTTGAGGTCACAAGACAGTCAACTTCAGCCTTGGTCAGTCCAAGCAAGTCTCTAAATTTACTCTTATACCCTTGAGAGCTAAAAGGTATAACGGGTGCATTTTCTGAATCACATCTTCGATTAGAAGCTATTTCTTCAGGGAAAGGACAAATATCGCCTCTAGGAAAGGCAAATATGTGCAAATTTGGATCCCAATATTCAAGACAAGCATCCAAGAAAGGTTTCACAATTTTCACCAATTTGAGACTCAAGATTGATCCCAAATTAAATGCACCCATTTCATGTTTCTCAATGTTCGTGAAATCATTTGTCCACTCCTTGAGACGGTTTTCAAAGGCATCCATGATTTTGGAATTTTTATGAAGATGAGAGAGTTTTTATGAGATAGACGGAAGAAAGATGGAGGAATTATGTGAATAAAAGCTCCCCCGACGTCCATATTCATACTAAAAGTCGTTTCCTAATTTCCGTCAAGGTCTGACCAGGTGGGGAAGTGGCGCAGCACCTGCTGCGCCTCTTCGAAGAGTCGCAGCTCTTGCTGCGCCTCTTCCCCAAGCTGATTTCCGTGATTTTCAGCTTTGGATCTTTCCTAATTTATTTCGGCTATAATTTTCTATTCCTACAGGTTATTATTTTGGTAATTCCGGCAAATTACCAAATTTTATGTTTCCAAATTCTTTTCGGGTTCGCTTTTCGAGACGACATCGACATTTCCGCCAAACAAGCACATTTACCCATTTCATTTTATTTTTCTTTTTTCGGAGAATTATTTCACTCCTCATTTCACACTTATACATTTCTTTTTAAGTTTTTTTAGGAGGTAGCCCTCCCTACCGTCCGGTCATTTTTGCTCATTTTTGGGCACTTTTTGTCATTTTCGCTCATTTTTGGGCATTTTTTGCGTTCATTTTTGCTCATTTACGGGCACTTTTTTGCTTTTTCTCATTTTGCGCTAATTTAAGTCACGTGTATATTATGTGTTTCATGTGAAAATTTTGTGTAAATTTCGGCAGCATGACGGCATAAACCGTTATCTACCAAACCTTTTTTCTAAGCTAACCTGCAGGAACAACAAACAGCCAGCAGCAAAGGCACTCAGACCATCATATATACTACCAAAATGCAATATGTACATCAAACTGGGGGCTCTCGCCTAAAACAGGTCCGAAGAGTACAAAATGAAGTCCAAAATGTATAAAGTATATACAAGACAACAATAAAAGAAAGGGAAAAGCAGCTACTCCTGCTCGTCGCTTAGCTCGACTACGGTCGCCTCAAGCGCAGCGATCTCAGCGTCCCTGACCTCCAACTCCCTCAACAGGCGAGCTGTCTCTTCCTGGGACTGCGCCAGCTCGCGCTCCCTCTGCAAGCGATAAAGAAATGCCTCATTTAAATCATTTCATTCAACCATTTCAAAACAAAGCACGAGAAATTGCAACAAAATTCAAAATAAAGAGAATGAGAGGTTCATACCTGTCGTCCTCTGCCACCTGCAAGCGCTTTGATGGCCGTGGCCCGCAGCCGGTTGGCCATCCTCCATAGCGCCACATGTTGAGACGACACCACCTGCATTTCAATAAACAAAAAAGGTTTTAAAAAAGAACGACTGTATTCTTATGCAATAGAGATAGTAAAAGACAGCCAAAGCTGGGGGCTTACCCTCCTCACTAAGTGCTGCCACTCCTCCAGGCCAGCATTCATCACCTCCTCGTCGAAGTCATAGATCTCAGAGATCGTCGTTGTAATACTACGGTTTTATGAGTCTCTGGGTACTCTATCGAGTAGGCCTTACTCTGTCGAGTAAGGGTGTGTTGCGTTATAAAATAGTTTCTGACCTGTTGGGTACTCGATCGAGTATTTGGGGTACTCGATCGAGTAAGGGTACTCGATCGAGTACCTTGGGTACTCGATCGAGTGTCCGGTTTTACGGGGAGTTTTCTCGGGTTTTGTTAATTATGCGATTAAGGTATTTAAACATAGTCGTCATTGTTTTAAATCACTTTTACAAAACCTAAAACCCTGTTTAAGAGAGAAAGCAACCAGTTCATCTTCCTACTCGCATTCTTAGCAATTCCCGGAGTTCAGACGGTCGGTTCTTGTCGTTATTCGTGTCGTTGAGTTCCTTGCGTCGAGGGTAAGCTTTTAATATAATTTTTATGGTATTTCGTTAAGTTTCGTTAAACCCTAATTTTAGAATTGGGGGTTTTTATGATTTGTTAAGGTTAGATTGTGATTATGTGATTATGTGATAGGAGAAGAATTTGTAAAGGAGAGGTTTTGAGACAGCTGCTAGATCGTCTGATGATTGTGTTGCTTTCCAGGTAGGATTTTCCTACTCAGTATTAGTCCCACAATGGGATGATTGTTGATGTGTGAGATTGATTGCTTGATATAGTAATTGTATTGTGACGGCTGTGATTGTGATTGTACACTGTTGATAGATTCAGATGGTTGTTGATATTGTGATTGTGATTGGTTGCCTATGGTTCTCGAGATGCGTTCTCGGCTGAGTGGAGTCACTTGCGGGAGTGACTTCACGCCCTAGTTTCGCCCTTCGTGGAACCCGCCACGGAAGGGGATGTGCACATTAATGGGACAGGGTTATCGCTCGGTATGATGAGCGGGGCTTAGGTGGGAACGGCTGCGGTCCCCCACTGGCAGGGCTGGTCCAGTGGATAGTCGGTGACGGAGATTGATTGGAGTGGGTGTGATTGTGTTTGTGTGACCGTTTGAGCTGTGTTGTTTGTTGTGTTGTTGGATTATATAAATTATGTGATTAGTACTGACCCCGTTTAAATGTTTTAAAAACTGTGGTGATCCATTCGGGGGTGGTGAGCAGTTTCTTGACAGGTATATGTTGGATACGTATGGGATAGCTGGGATGAGTCACCACGTTGCAGTTTAGAAGTCTTCCGCTGTGTCTGACGCTTGATAGTATTTTGATAGTAGATAGTTTTGAGAACTTGTAGTTCCTTTTATCAGTTTTGGTTTTGAACATGTAATCACTTAAACTGTAATTACTTTTAAAGTACGTTTCTTTATTGTCTTATGATGTTCATTGCCTCGGGCAACCGAGATGGTAGTATCCTTGTACCTGAGTGGTCCTGGTAAGGCACTTGGAGTATGGGGGTGTTACAAATGGTATCAGAGCGACGATCCTGAAACCTGTAACCAATGAATCTAATGAACCTAGGGAGTCTAATTAAAATGAACCCGGGGTAAAGGTTGTAGGAGCTAATGCAAAGACTTGGGAGACGTCCTAAAGTCGCGAACTCGCCCTACGATTTTGAACCGGTCACCATGGGATATGAGTCGGGATCGCTATGTGTTTATTTTGTGAATTGTGTAACAATATGGTGATGTGTGGCATGTATAAGGGTGATTTTGTATGCTGTTGGTTGAAAGCATGTTGAATGATACTTGGTTTACCATGTTGATTGGAATAGTTGGAAAAGTATGTGAGAATGACGAATGATGTGGTGGAAAAAGGAAATAGTTTATATGTGATGAATAATGATGTGTAGGATGAATGATTTATAATGAGGCAATCCTAATAACATGTGGATAGGGGGTGTGATAAGATTTGTTTTCATAGTTTTGTTTGCGTAAAGCTATATATTAAGTTCGTATAATTGTCTACTATCGTATCATATGCGCTTGTTAGCTGAAGTATGTGATTGAACTAGATGAATTGATTGGAAAAGATGAAGTGGCAATTTCGTAAGGATATGAATTTCTTGATTACGGAAGTGTTTATGTGATGAAGTGGATTTGTAATGTTGTTGTATTAGCAACATGGAAATAGTATTTGTAGTGTATGCGTGTAGTTTGTGTTATGAAAAGTTATGAAAGTTTAAAACATGCGGGTAATACATGATTGAAAGTTGAATGTTATATGAGCATGATAGATGGTAATGTTTGGCTTTTGGTAAGTAGTTACATGAAGAATAGAGGTTCAAGGATATGTGTTTTGTATAACGAATTTGATGAAAAGCATGATGGTTGTTTATAACGTGGCACTTGATAACACGAAGTAGATTATTTTGTTGATTGTATGAGGAGTCGCGCAGATTTGAATACGTAGTTGTAATCATAATGTTGAAATAATAATGAATGCATAGTACGTTGGGGTATGTGAGATAACATGCGGGTAGTATTCACGAGTCTGCATGACTCGATCGAGTGGGTTTGATTCGATCGAGTGGGTATTTGTCGTTATTTTGACCAGAATCGTGTTTTTCGGCACTCGATCGAGTACCTCGGGCACTCGATCGAGTATGGGGTCACTCGATCGAGTAGCCGGGCTACTCGGTCGAGTAAGTCAGAGATCAGAAGGTCTGTTTGGGTTCTGGAGTCGGGGCACTCGATCGAGCATGTTGGGAACTCGATCGAGTAGCCTCAACTCGATCGAGTAGGTTCTGGTACTCGATCGAGTGGGGTCTGTGCAGGTCATATGCGTGTTTCGGGTCATATGTTTATTTTTGACATTCGTTGCATATTACGTTTAATCCAAAGGTGTTGTATTACTTCTTTATGCATTGTTTTACGTATGTGTTGGTCCTGAAGCGTAAGTTACCCAATCTTAAGATGTAAAGAGTGGCACTTATGATGAATACGAGTTCGGTGGGGAGGACATGAGTTATATGTGATTATGATAGATGGTGAAAAAAGAAAAGGAAGATTGGTATAGTTTATTGAGGCATAAAGCACGTTTTGCGAGACGGGATGAGTGATATGATTGTGTGTTGAGTAATGTAAAAGTAAGAGAATATGGGCAAGGGATGATGTGAGTATAATGAACGTGAGAATAAAAAGATTGAAAAGTAAGGATGTGGATAGTGGCAGCTTGAGATGTGTAAAGAATTATGGAGGGAAATGGTTAGGAGTCGTGTGGGTTATGGATATATGTTATCTGTAGACAGTGAGTGAGTTTGGGAGGTTTGGTTTATTAAAAGATGAAACTACTGTGTGATTTCCTTGGGTAATTAACGGTATTAAATGAATTCTGATTTCCAGAGATGTAAAAAGGGAGATGCAATTGTTTGAACATTAAACGTTAATTCTATGAATGGATTAGTGGCAATGGTGATTGATGGCATTATAAGAGAATATTTATGGTAAGAAATAGTGAGATGATATCGATATGAAATAATGAGATGTGAGTTTTGGAGTAGTGAGGAAGTAACCGGAACACTAAAGAGTTAGGTAGAAGTGATAAGGAGTTGAATGGTTAATTGATTTTGTCGAGTGTACAAGGAAAGAATGAGGGGAGTAAAACTAGGAAAATGTGACCGGAGTTATGTGATATAGAGGTAAGGAGTCGTCGAGAGGTGTGCTATCAATCATGAGAATGTTAGTTAATGGTTATAGAGGAGTTTCGGGGCAACATGATTAGGCTTGAGTTTTGAGGAATTCAGGAAAGTAAGAAGTTGGTAGAATATCTGCATGATATGAGATTTTGGTGGAGATTTAGATGATGATACAGTTAAGAATAGTATTGGGGAGAATGTTGAAGTAATTTTGTTGATGGTTTGATGTTCGTATTTGGGATGTTAACCATAGATAGGAAAGAAATCGTGATGTTTAGAGATGAGTGTAAGAGGTTTGATGCCCGGACAGCGGTAGTGTTATGGTTTGTGACTAGTGGTTAAGGGTAATGATATATTAGAAAGGTAACAATTCTAAAGAGGTTGATTTTGCAAACACCAGATTGATAAGTACAGTTATGAAAGAGTATAAGATGTGGTTATATGAGGCGGTTGTTAGTAGTTGAGTATTAATGGTGTGGCTACATTTGGCAGAGGGTGATGGATATGCGAAAGGGAGAATATGTTATGAGGTGTATACGAGTTAAGCTTGGCCGACTAATAACCTATGTTGAGTGGTAATTTACGTGATCAGGATTGACTAGTTGGTTGTGATTACGGGTCTATGATATGTGTAAATGTTTGTGTGAGGTTCTGACCTCACAAGAAGTGGTATGGTGTGATAATTATAAAGTTGTTTTATGAATGTTCTGTAATATATATGTTGGACACGGTAATTTAATTGAATAATATCCAAAAAGGTAATAACTTGATTAATTTGACATAGCTAGTTATAATTTTATGTGTATTAATAACACATGTGTATTCCGTGAAATGGTAGAGATGATGTTCATGAGATGCTTATCAGTTTATCCATAGAATATGTCGCGTGGTGATTTAATAAAGTGGATTTGAGTAAGTTTTCTTGTCTGAGAAGTTATGCTCAGTCAGTGTTTATGAGAATCGTATGCAGTTGTGATGTCTATCGGTGCGGTTGTGGTGCCTCGGGTGGTGATCCGGGCACGGTACATAATGTTGTGATGCGGGTATTTTCGCACTACGGTGTGGCTGGTGGTGGCGGTGTTGTGATGCCGTCACCGGTTGTGGTGGAGTAGGCGGGATGGTTATGATTCGAGTTTCGAAAGTGCATACCAGTTATTCATAGTTTGTTGTTTTGTTTGATGTTGCTCCCTGCGAGTTTCAGTTTCTGCAGATAGACAGTTGTCTTGTTTATTGATGTTTCTTACCAGTTAAGTTTTGGTATGAGGGTAGAGTATGATATGAAAGAGAGTTGTATATGTTTTCGTTGTTGTCATGGTATAGTGATGTTCTATTGATGGGACACGGTTGTGAGAGGTTGTTACAGTAATTTTGATCTTGTTCTAGATAAGGCTTTAGTAGACATGGTAATGACAAGTGGTCCGTAGAACATGTGTGGTAATGATCTGAAATCTGCAGGTGGTTCATAATCTTTTGTTGGGACAGTGAGTGTAGGGTGTTGGGGGAATTAGTGTCATATTAGGTTATGTATGAGTCTTGCGGTAATGAAGGAAAGAACTGGAGGATCTAGTGTGAGTGTACGTAACGAGTGTGGAACGTGAGTTATGCGTTTGGGAGATAGGTGCTTTATATAGAGAGGTATGTCATGTTGCGGTAGTGTGGAAAAGTTGAAGTTTTGGGTTAAGATAAAGATTTTGAGGTATAGGTTAGGTGGTGTGACGAATGAGTTGAGGTATGAGGAATGTTTAAGTAAGAAAGCCTTGGATATGTGCATGGCGAGTGTTTAGGTTATAGGTGGTTATCTTTGACATGCGGTGGTGATGAGGATAATGAAAAGATATATTAGGATTTAGTATTAGTGAGTTACGAGGACATAACATTTACCTTAAGAGGAGTAGGATGCGATAACAGAGATTTTGATGGTTGTTCATATGGTAGTATATTTGGAAGTAGAGTGTTGGTGTAGCATAAGATATGGATTTGTATATGTTGTGGTTGATAGTGTTAAAAGGTCATGGACGTGCTTGTAGTAGTTCGATGTTAGGAATGCGAGAATACTTCGATAGTGTTGACAGTTGGGTGATGAGGTTATGAGTGTGAGTAAACTTCGAGGACGAAGTTCCTTTTAAGGGTGGTAGAATGTAACATTCCGTTTGATGTTTATGTAGTTGGTTATGTATGGAGTTAGTGTCGGGAGAGTTTATGATGTAGTTGATACGACATCGTGAGCGAGGTGTGAAGGTAGGAATAGTTGGTAGATTTGGTGTTAAGAGTTCATGGTTTCATGTTTTGTAAGTTGGGGTTTTGTTTTGAGTTCTTAGTAGCTTTGTTGCGTCTTGATCGAGTTAGTATGTTGTGTTTATGTATGGGTTGAACTTCGGGGACGAAGTTCTTTTTAAGGAGGGAAGACTGTAATACTGCGGTTTTATGAGTCTCTGGGTACTCTATCGAGTAGGCCTTACTCTGTCGAGTAAGGGTGTGTTGCGTTATAAAATAGTTTTCGACTGTTGGGTACTCGATCGAGTAGCTGGGGTACTCGATCGAGTAAGGGGGTACTCGATCGAGTACCTTGGGTACTCGATCGAGTGTCCGGTTTTACGGGGAGTTTTCTCGGGTTTTGTTAATTATGCGATTAAGGTATTTAAACATAGTCGTCATTGTTTTAAATCACTTTTACAAAACCTAAAACCCTGTTTAAGAGAGAAAGCAACCAGTTCATCTTCCTACTCGCATTCTTAGCAATTCTCGGAGTTCAGACGGTTGGTTCTTGTCGTTATTCGTGTCGTTGAGTTCCTTGCGTCGAGGGTAAGCTTTTAATATAATTTTTATAGTATTTCGTTAAGTTTCGTTAAACCCTAATTTTGGAATTGGGGGTTTTTATGATTTGTTAAGGTTAGATTGTGATTATGTGATTATGTGATAGGAGAAGGATTTGTAAAGGAGAGGTTTTGAGATAGCTGCTAGATCGTCTGATGATTGTGTTGCTTTCCAGGTAGGATTTTCCTACTCAGTATTAGTCCCATAATGGGATGATTGTTGATGTGTGAGATTGATTGCTTGATATAGTAATTGTATTGTGACGGCTGTGATTGTGATTGTACACTGTTGATAGATTCAGATGGTTGTTGATATTGTGATTGTGATTGGTTGCCTATGGTTCTCGAGATGCGTTCTCGGCTGAGTGGAGTCACTTGCGGGAGTGACTTCACGCCCTAGTTTCGCCCTTCGTGGAACCCGCCACGGAAGGGGATGTGCACATTAATGGGACAGGGTTATCGCTCGGTATGATGAGCGGGGCTTAGGTGGGAACAGGCTGCGGTCCCCCCATGGCGTGGTGGTCCCGGTGGACGATCGGTGACGGAGATTGATTGGAGTGGGTGTGATTGTGTTTGTGTGACCGTTTGAGCTGTGTTGTTTGTTGTGTTGTTGGATTATATAAATTATGTGATTAGTACTGACCCCGTTTAAATGTTTTAAAAACTGTGGTGATCCATTCGGGGGTGGTGAGCAGTTTCTTGACAGGTATATCTTGGATACGTATGGGATAGCTGGGATGAGTCACCACGTTGCAGTTTAGAAGTCTTCCGCTGTGTCTGACGCTTGATAGTATTTTGATAGTAGATAGTTTTGAGAACTTGTAGTTCCTTTTATCAGTTTTGGTTTTGAACATGTAATCACTTAAACTTTAATTACTTTTAAAGTACGTTTCTTTATTGTCTTATGATGTTCATTGCCTCGGGCAACCGAGATGGTAGTATCCTTGTACCTGAGTGGTCCTGGTAAGGCACTTGGAGTATGGGGGTGTTACAGTCGTCATCCACTCCGCGTCGGTATACTCAAGGGTCTCGGGGTACGGTGGGGCCTCGACGCCTGCCACCTCGATCTCCTGCGAAGTTCAAATAAATTCTTTATTCGGCGATCATTTGCCAGTTTGTCAAAACAATTCAAAAAGGGAAAGTAAAATACTTACCTGATCGGCCAGTACGCCAGTCCCTGGTGAACAAACAGAGATTACTCCTCACCAGGATGGAGAAGGGCGTCACCGCCAACGTCTGCCAAGTCAGTCTCTCTCTCAGCCTTCGAAAGCTCCCTAAACATCGTCTGTGGAGGATCGACGAGATTCGTGAAAGTGTCACAAGAGCACTGACGAGTCAAACACTCACCCAGGTACCACACTGGTCCCATGGACGTCCTCAACAGAAACCGACTCGAGCTCTTGGGTCGAAGGACCTCAGCCACTAAGGCCCGAGCGTCAGGGTAGTCCACCCAGGGTCTAGGCACCCACTAAATCAAGTAAACGAAAGGTTATTCCTATGATCGGCTCTAAACGGAAAGGGGGTTATTCCTATGATTGCTCCTAAGTATAAATGAAGAAAAGTAATTGAAGAAACTCACGCCGCTCAACTTCAGGGCATTCACGCCCCGTCGACAGACGTCTTAAGAAGAACGCTGATTCTTCTTACGATACACCACCTAGTCTCTCACAACAGGGTAAGCCCTCAGCTCAGGCTCCGTCCTCTTGGGCGCGAAGCACAAAAAGTAGGAGTACACCCACGTTTGCAAAACACGATAATCGATAATAATCTTTCATAATGCGATAGAAATGAAAATAAAATAAGGAGTAACCTAGTCCCACCGACCTAGGTCACTCAAGTCAGAATGGAACAAAAGAAGCTTCGTAGACAGTCTCACCCCTTTCCTCTGAGGTAAAGCAAAGACAAGAACCACTAGAGCCACAAGCAAGCCCTCTACTCAGCAGTGCAAGTTGGAGGAGCCACCTTCCTCCCATCCATCATCACCGTCGCTAGGGTCCTACCCGCAAAGTAGTCTCTGACGTAGGAGCTCGGCACCAGCTCGGGAACAGTAGTAGCACCCTCTGCCAGGTTCCAGCAGATCAACGTCCTCGCCTCGGCCGAGTCCACTCTCATGGCCGTCAACAGCCACACCACAACCTCCTCTCTACATGGCAGACCAGAGATCATACCGTACTCCTCCAGAGTGACCCAAACCTCCCCAAAACGCATGTAAAAGGTCAAGGTGTTAGGTTCATATACCTCTTATTAGACTCCTCTAATAGTGAACTAATTAAGTTCTTAATTAATCGTTCTTTAGATCTAGTGCATGCATAACAAAATAAAAGATTTATGAGAAAAACAATGTCCCTTACAATCTAATATGGTTCGAAATAATGGGCAAAAATAAGGCCACCTTCCTTATTTGTTCTTGAGTTTAAAATGTTTGATGATCCACCAAAAATCCCAATGTAGAGACTCTCCTTTGATTGCACCAAGACTAATCCCTTAATAATAATATACTAATTAACTAGATTAGTGTATTATTGTTCCTTAAAATGTATTCTAATATTGTTATTATTACTACACTAGTAACTTTATTTGATATTAGAATTTATGAACAATTTCTTGTTTTCTAAAAACTTGTTTAGAGAGAGCTAGAGAGAATATGGAGCAAGTTTGCATGTGTTGTGACAATGAATGAATTGGAGTAATTAAAAATGAGAACATATTCTCATTATATGAGAGAGGTCGCCGGCTAGAGTAGTGCCAAAAGAGAGCTTCTTCTCTTTTTCTTTTACTCTTATCCAAGTGTAGGTGTGTAAGAAAGTAGTGTAGGTTTGTAAGGCTAGTAAGGAGTAGCCATTATTATTTCTCATAAAATAAATCATCCATACACCACCATAACTCCCTCCGTTTCGGCCAACCTTATAAAATGGACTACCATTTTATTTTGTCAATTTGTCATTTGTCACACAATATGTCACATGTAGTATGTTACATGTTATTAATTAATTTAATGCATATTTATTAAATAAATATCATTTTATAAATTAATTAAATCACATACAACAAATTGACTAGTGATACTTGATCACATAAATAAAATGGGTCATAAAGTTATAATTCACAACATCTTGTAATTATAATTCACCATTCATTCTTATCTCAATTGTTTCTCAAACAATAATCAATTTCAGTAATAAAGTATTTCAATTACTAAAATGAATCTTATTTAATCTCATTACAATAAGATATCAATATTCTCTCTCACAAATGAATTGTTCAATTTTAAGGAATTGATCAACTTGTATCGGCATACAATTAATCAATTTGTCTATTAAGGGAATTGTCCTTTAGGTGTGACCTTAAGGGATCAACTAAATCACCACCGTCAAACGACAGTAATGTCAAACTCTAATTTGTCAATCATTACCGATTAATGATGATCAGTTGACTATATAAACGAATCATCTCTTTACGTATTCTTAATATGAGATTTAATCATGTGATCGCTCTATTATTGAGGACACATATTCCAACAATCTCCCACTTATCCGAGACAAGTGTGCGTCACCAATTCTCTTGTCCTATTACAATCTCCCACTCAATTTAAGGTGTCTCGCAGGTCGTACTTGCATTTGATCATATCTTAAGTGGTTTCCTCATGCTAGAGAGTAACTGTCTGACCGAAATCATCTACCATAGATACTTTCCGAGTGTGGCCACGCATTTCCAGTTCACTACTCCTCGAGTGGCCTTGAGATTTCAAACAACCCTGACAAGGGGGTGGACAATTCCTATCGCACTATTCCCTTTGTTCAGCCACAGTTCATCATAACCCAAAATATACTCGCTTGACTTCATTTACGATAGTCGTAGAGCATAAATCAAAGCCAATCAGAAATTTGTGCCAACTTGGGCGAATAGTCTCTAGTCAAAAGAATTGACTCATAAGAATACTATAGCAGCTCTTTCCACGACCAGGCTTTATGAATTACCAGAACTCTATTAGCGGTCACTGCCCGACAGAGTGTCTCATACAGTCTGCCTATGTGATCGACTAGTCATCCCATATGACTACGGCACTTGAAATTTCCATCAATCGCATCACACTCTAGTCACTTTGAGACGTCGCCTCGTATAAGTAACTAGGTGCGAATACTATGTCATTCCAGTTCACTTTAATGGGGTTAAATTTGTCTCTACAACTCATTTGGATTTAACAAAGTAATGGGTGAGTTTAATAAAACTCAAACGATAAATGCGATTATCATATATGAATAGTCAATTCACTATTACTACTTCATATTTCGTAATCTATAGTGTACCTTTTACACTAGTTAAAATGCAATAAAAGCTTGGCAAGTGGATATACCCTATATCCAAACATTCCAACTTTATCAATTGCTATTTCCTTCTTTTCAATGTTATATCTAATAACATGAATTTATCTAAGTATATGTCTAGTCTTCTTACCAGACTTAGGCTCTTCAACTTGAAAGATGCTCCCACTGTTATCGCATAACTTGTGATAAAGTCATTTGTAGAGAGATTAACCCTTAATCCCTACATTGACCACTTTATCACAATTCACTTAGATTCTGTTTTGTAGAATTTGCAATGGTCGAAACTAAAACACTTCTCTAGTTTCTATCTCCTTAGTCAATAAAATCAGCTAAGGATTTCGACAAATCCTTTTCAGTTTAGAAACTAAAGCTAGTGCAACCCTTCAACACATGACTTAGTACATTATCCAAACATATGAACAAATCTTCAATTGTTCTTTAAGGCTTTCACAAGACCATCTTTTGTATTAACTTATTATTGACTTATTATGCTCTTAGCATATGTTACATAATGGCATGTGCGCCTGTTGGCATACATGATCATTCTAATGGCGGAAACATTAGCAAACGATTTCATGTAATCGACAATTTAATATGTTCAGCAAACGATTTCATGTAACCTATTTAAACTTGTTGATATTAAACAGATATGAAAGATCTTATCATCATAAGACTCTCAATTCTATGCCAATATTCTGTCACATAGATTCAAAAATCTAGAATCCTTCGCACCCTTTCCAAGTCTCCCAATCACTCTTTCACAGAAGATAGCATTGGTACATTATTCTCAATAAGTAATATGTTATCAACATATAAGACATGGGAAAATAATACTGGCTCCCACTAAACTTTATGTATAAATATGATTTTTCAACAATGTGAACGAAATCATTCTCAATTATCACATGCACGAAAAGTATAATCCTTTGATGCTTTATTAAGACCATTCTAGGATCACTTAAGAAAGCTACACATAATATGTTAGGATTTTTAGATGTTTATCTAAGGTTTTGTGTTCCAAACACATCCTTCTCTAAATTCCCATTTTAGAAAAACTAATTTTTAATATCATTTGCCATTCTTCATCAAAATGAAATGTGGCGATTCCTAACATAATTTATCAACATCTTCATGTCAATCTATGCATTTAAGTACTCTAAAAGCTCTATTTACTTTTAAGGAGACCCTCGCCTTAAAGTAAATCTACTCTTGAGTAACAATCTTTGGATTTGTAATGCTATGACTCGTTTGTAACAAGGTCGATTTGGGATAAGGTCATAATACCATTACTTTCACAAAGCAACATTTTAAAAACTAGACATGTGTGCTAAACTCCCACTGAGCTATACTCTCACTCTATCTTTTTAGATTATAGTTCCATTACTTTCACAAAGTAACACATTAACTATAAGACATGTTTGTAACGATCTAATATACTCCCACTCTATCTCTCAGAAATACATCTATCTTCTTAAGAGATAGCTTTGTGAGTTAAAAACATATATATGGTGGAGTATGAGGAGTTTTTCTAGACTAATGCATTAGCTCAAAAAAGACCACCTCTATCATGGCAGTTTGATTCATGTAATATGCGAGTCTTATCCATGTCATCGGTTAAATAGACTCTCTATTTTAGGTATCTGGTGGTTGACCATCCGTTTAGAATAATGTGTCCATTATGTATCGCAAATTCCCTACTTTATGAGTTCAATAGCTCATCACAACTTTATAATTGATCTTACATAAGTAAGTTGTTACTTTTAGTAACAATGGCATAAGGAGAATCAAATTCATAGCTTATGGACATATAATGATCTAATCATCATAATTGTCTATTTGATCAATTTAAGTTCATAATCTAATGTTTCACTATGCAAGTAGTGTATGATGATGATTTTAGAACAACATATAATAAAATGAGTGACTTAGGTTACAAACCAAGTCACAAATATCCAAAGCACAACAATTGTTTAAAGGATACATACAAATTTCCAAGTCACACGAGGAAATCAAAATAGTTCTAAAATATCAAAGTTCAACATGAAAATAAAGACAAAGAAATATAAAGCCAAGCTTCCATAGATCTAGCACCATGGGTGGCTACATTATCTAGCTTCCCTCAAGATCTTCCATGCTTGCTTTTATTTGCCCCTGTCCTTGCTAGGATGCCCTAATTACAATAAAAAGGGTAATCATCACAACTTGTATCAACATACCAAAGTTGAGATCGAAACATAAAAGATTGGGATAGTTATTTATCTACTGGAATAACCTTTCCAGCTTTAATATCGCCAAGATATTTCGAACAACTCCTCTTCCAATGTCCAACACCACAACAATAGTGGCACTTGTCCCCGGATGAGGCACTGTACTTGGGCTTAGAGAAGCTAGCTTCACAAGCTTTTCCTTTGTTTTTATAGGGAGTTCGCCTCTTTCCCTTGTTCCCACTTTTCTTGAAAGTCCCTAAGAACATCCTTGGTGGAGTTAACACTTAGCCCCATGTCCCTTTCGGCTTGCACAAGCATTTTGTGCAACTCATCAAGGGAAAATTTCTTGTCTTGCATATTAAAATTCACCCTGAATTGAACACATGCTTTGTGTAATACTCCGTATTTATATGTCTTGGGGGTACTCTATCGAGTAGCCCGTACTCTGTCGAGTAAGGGCAAGTTGCGAAGTTAAATAGTTTCTGACCTGTTGGGCACTCGATCGAGTAGCTGGGGCACTCGATCGAGTAGGGGGGTACTCGATCGAGTACCTTGGGTACTCGATCGAGTGTCTGGTTTATCGGGGGGTTTTTCTCGGGTTTTGTTAATTATGCGATTTAGGTATTTAAGCTTCGTCGTCTTTGTTTTAATTCACTTTTACAAAACCTAAAACCTGTTTAAGAGAGAAAGCAACCTGTTCATCTTCCTAATCGCATTCTTAACAATTCCCGGAGTTCAGACGGTCAGTTCGTATCGTAGTTCGTGTCGTTGGATTCCTTGCGTCGAGGGTAAGCTTTTAATATAATTTATATAATGTTTTGTTAAGATTGGTGAAACCCTAATTTAGGAATTGGGGGTTTTTATGAGTAGTATTTGAATGGTAGCATCTATGTGTTGTATGATAGGAGGAGAATTCATAGAGGAGCCGTTTTGATACAGCTGTAGATACCGTCTGCGTGTTGTGCTTTCCAGGTAGGATTTCCTACTCAGTATTAGTCCCATAATGGGATATTGGTGATGTGATGTAGTTAGTTGTTTGATATGATGATTGTAATTGTGATTGTGATTGTGGTTGTGTTTGTTGATGGTTCTCGAGATGCGTTCTCGGCTGAGTGGGTTCACTTGCGGGAGTGATCTCACGCCCTAGTTTCACCCTTCGTGGAACCCGCCACGAAAGGGGATGTGCACATTAATGGACAGGGTTATCGCTCGGTATGATGAGCGGGGCTTAGGTGGGAACGGCTGCGGTCCCCCATCGGGCGGCTGGTCCAAGTGGGACGATCGAGTATTGAGATGATGGGAGTTGGTGGTGTGTGTGTGTGTGTGTGACAGTTCAGCTATCTGTTTGTCTTATTATTGTTATCTATATTGATTGTGTGATTAGTACTGACCCCGTTTAAATGTTTTAAAAACTGTGGTGATCCATTCGGGGGTGGTGAGCAGTTGTTGAGCAGGTATTGAGATGAGTACTGGGATAGCTGGGATGCCACGACATGATGATAGGAGTCTTCCGCTGTAGCCTTAGTTTATTTTACATTTCAGTTAGAACAGTCATTTGAGAATCTTGTATCGTACTTTGGTTTGGTTTTGAGGATTGTATTTATTCATTAAACTATTTATAATAAATGTTGTTTCTGTTTTGTCTATTTGATTATCATACCTCGGGCGACCGAGATGGTGACATCCTTATACCTGGGTGGTCCTGGTAAGGCACTTGGAGTATGGGGGTGTTATAAATGGTATCAGAGCGACCCTGCGACCGTGTGGTGAGCTCGTGGTCGGGGGTACCCGGGTCACACACCTAGCGGGGGAGGATTCTGGGCTTGGCTGCGGTCAAGTTGGAGGCACAACAAGGACGTTGTGTTCTTTAAGTGGGGGAGATTGTAACACCCCAAGTTATTGAGAGTAAGGTTGTCCCACATCGGGGAATTGAGGAGGTTGTGATATGTTTATAAGGGATTCCACCCACCACTTAGTAACAAGGCCTTGTGCTTTTGGGCTTAAGTGAGGACAAATATGGGCCCAAAGGTGCACACCCATCTTATTGGGTTGTGTTACGACGGTGGTGGGTCGGGTGGTTATAAATGGTATCAGAGCGACGATCCTGAAACCTGTAACCAATGAGCTTAATGAACATAGGGAGTCAATTAAAAAGAACCCGGGGTAAAGGTTG
The DNA here is from genome assembly GCF_048544455.1 of Silene latifolia. Classification (NCBI taxonomy): domain Eukaryota; kingdom Viridiplantae; phylum Streptophyta; class Magnoliopsida; order Caryophyllales; family Caryophyllaceae; genus Silene; species Silene latifolia. The sequence goes on from NC_133527.1 coordinate 44,351,834, forward strand.
TAGGAGCTAATGCAAAGACTTGGGAGACCTCCTAAAGTCGCGAACTCGCCCTATAATTTTGAACCGGTCACATGGGATATGAGTCGGGATCGCTATGTGTTTACCTTGTGCTTTGTGTACATATGGAGTGATGTGTGGCATGAATCAGTGGATGTATGTATGTGGAGAATAGGGAATGTGTAGAAAAGATGGTGATAATGTGATTTCGTATGTTGTTGATTGAAAGCATGTTGCATGATAGTTGGTTTACAATGTTGGTTGGAATTGTTAGAAAAGTGTATGAGAATGATGAGTAATGTGTTGGCAATAGATGAATTGATTGGAAAAGATGGAGTAGCAATTGCATAAGAATATGAATTTTGTGATTATGAATATGTTTAGGTGACGGAGTGTAATTGTAATGTTGTTGTATTAGTAACATGGGAATAGGATTTGTAATGTATGAGAATGTTTTGTGTTACGAAAAGTTATAAAATTTAAAGCATGAGGTTAGTACATGACTAATGAGTTAAATAATATATGTGCATGATGGATGTTGTTGCTTGATTTTTGAAGATGGTAACATGAGATTAGCAATACTGGTTTTATGAGCATAGAGTTGTTTTTGTTTACCATGTTGTCGTTTACGTTGTTGGGAAGTAAAATCAAGTAGTTGTGTTTTCGATTATAGGGAGGTTGTATTTAAACTATTATAACTTTAGATGCATAAATGATTTTAATGTGATTCCAATTGGAGGTGATAGCTTGTTCTTTTACGATTCTAACGATAGGTCACACGCCCAAAATGACCAAGAAATGAGTGAGTTATGACTGTTTTACGAAAACTGGACAGTGCTGAGAATTGGGGTACTCGATCGAGTATCCTTGGTACTCGATCGAGTAAGGGGGCACTCGATCGAGTATGTTAGTTACTCGATCGAGTAGCCCTGATGATTTGTTTTACGTGCTTCTGATCTTGACCTACTCGATCGAGTAAGTCCCTTACTCGATCGAGTGGCCTGTACTCGATCTAGTGGCCCCTGTTTTGGGTCATATGCTTATCTTTTGACTTCGTTGCATATTATGTTTAATTCAAAGTTATTATTTTGCCTCTTTATGCATTGTTTTACATGTATGTTGGTCTTGACGCGTAAGTTAACCAATCTTGTGGTGTAGTGAGTGGCACCTGTGGTGAGTATGAGTTCGGTGAGAGGACATGAGTTATACGTGGTTGTAATAGATAGTGGAAAAAGAAAAGGAAGATTGTTATGGCTTAATTGAGACATAGAGCATGTTTTTACGAGATGAAATGGGATGAGTGATATGAGTGTGTGTTGAGTAACGTAAAAGTAAGTGAATGTGGGCAATGGATGATGTGAGTCTAAGGAACGTGAGAATGAAAGGATTGAGAGTAAGGATATGGATAGTGACAACCTGAGATGTGTAAAGAATTATGGAGGGAGGTAGTTAAGAGCCGTGTGGGTTAAGAATATACATAATGAAAGTTCGTTTTAAAGGGGTTGAGAAGAGTGGTATATAGTGAACTTTGTGGAGACATGTCGTGGGTTGGAGATTTGGCTTTTTAAGAGATGAAACTATTGTGGGTTTTCCTTGGGCAATTAGCGGTATGAAAGGAATTTTGATTTCTAGAGATGTAAGAAGGAAGATGCAATTGTTGAACAAGAACGTTGATTCTATGGATGGATTAGTGGCAAGGGTGATTGATGACATAATAAGAGAATATTTGTGGTAAGAAAGAGTGAGATGATATCGATATGAAATAATTAGATGTGAGTTTTGGAGCGGTGAGAACGAATGGATTTCTAAAGAGTTAGCTAGAAGGAATAAGGAGTTGAACTATTAATTGGTATTATTGAGTGTAAAGAGAAAAGAAGGATAAAAGTAAGCTGAGGAAAATATTCACCGGAGTTATGTGATATAAAGGTAAGGAATCATTGAAATGTGTGATAGCGTCACGAGGATGTTAGTTAATGGTTATAGAGGAGTTTTGGGACAACATGATTAGTAATGAGTTTCGAGGAATTAAGGAAAGTAAGAAGTTGGTAGAATATTTGCACGATACGAGATTTTTGGCGGAGAGTTAGATGATGATACAATTAAGGATAGTATTGGGAAGAATGTTGAGGTAATTTTGTTGATGGATCCGATGTTTGTTATTTGGGATGTCAACCAAAGATAGGAAAGAAATCGTGATGTTTAGAGATGAGTGTAAGAGGTTTGATGTTCGGACAGTGGTAGTGTTATCGTTTGTGGTGTTGTCACTAGCGGTTAAGAGTGATGGTATATTAGAAAGGTAGCAATTCTAAAGAGGTTGATTTGGTAGGGACCTGATTGTTGTGTATGATTGTAAGAGGGTATAAGATGTGGTTAGATGAGGCGGATGCTAATAGTTGAATAGTAAAGGTATGGTTATATTTGGCAGGAAGTGATGGTTGTGTGAATGGGGGAATATGTTATGAGGGGCATATGAGTTAAACTCGGGCGACAGGTAACCTTTATCGAGGGGTAACTTACGTGATCAGGATTGACTGGTTGGATGTGATTATGGGTCTATGTCATATATATAAATGTTTGTGTGAGGTTGTGACCTCACAAGAAATGGTATGGTGTGATAATTATAAGTTGTTATCTGAATTTTACGTAATACATGTTGGATACGAACGTAATGGAATGATATCCAAAAAGGTAATAATTTGACTGATTTGGCATGACTAGTTATGCTTGTCTGTATTCATGATACATGTCAATATGTGATATGATAAGGGGATGATATTCACGAGGTTATTATCTGTTTAATTCATAAAATATGTTGTGTTATGATTTAGTAAAGTGGATTTGAATAAGTTTTTCTTGACTGAAAAGTTATCCTGAGTCAGTGTTTATGGGAGTTGTATGCAGTTGTGATGTCTATCGATGTGGTTGTGGTGCCTCGGGTGGTGATCCCGGCACGATATTTAGTGTTGTGATGCGGGTATTTTCGCACTACGGTGTGGCTGTTGGTGGTGGTGTTGTGATGCCGTCACCGGTTGTGGTGGATTAGGCGGGATGATTATGATTCGAGTTTCGAAAGTACATACCAGTTATACATAGTTTGTTGTTCTTTTTGATGTCGCTCCCTGCGAGTTTCAGTTTCTGCATGTAGACAGTTGTCTTGCTTATTGATGTTCTCTTTACCAGGTTAAGTTAAGAATGAGGTAGAGTATGATATGAAATAGAGTTGAATATGTTTTCGTTGTTGTCATGGTATAGTGATGTTCTATTGATGGGATACGGTTGTGAGAGGTTGTTCTGATAATTTTGATCTTGTTCTAGATAGGGCTTTAGTAGACATGGTAATGGAAAATGATCCGTGGAACATGTGTTGTAATGATCTGAAAGCGGCAGGTAGTTCATAATCTTTTGTTGGGACAGTGAGTGTAGGGTGTTGAATAATAAGTGTCGTGTTAAGTTATGTATGAGTCTTGTGGTAAGGAATTAAAGAACTTGAGGATCTAGTGTGAGTGTACATAACAAGTGTAGATCGTGAGTTATGCTTTTGATGATGGGAGTTTCATATAGTTTATATAGAGAGGTATGTCATGTTGCGGTAATATGAAGGTTGAAGTTTTGGGTTAAGATGAAGATTTTGAGGTATAGGTTAGGTGGTGTGACGAGTGAATTGAAGTATGAGAATTGTTTAAGTAAGAGAGCCTTGGATACATGCATGACGAGTGTTTAGAGTATAGGTGGTTACCTATGACATGTGATGATGATGAGAATAATGAGAAGATATAACTAAGGATATAGTATTAGTAGGTTACGAGGACGTAACATTTATCTTAAGAGGAGTAGGATGCGATAAAAGAGATTTTGATGGTTGTTCATATGGTAGTATATTTGGAAGTAGAGCGATGGTGTAGCATAAGATATGGATTTGTATATATTGTGGTTGATAGTGTTAAAAGGTCACAGACGTGCTTGTAGTAGTTTGATGTTAGGAATGCGAGAATACTTCGATAGTGTTGACAGTTGGATGATGAGATTATGAGTGTGAGTAAACTTCGAGGACGAAGTTCCTTTAAAGGGTGGTAGAATGTAACATTTCCGTTTGATGTCTATGAGTGTCTTGATTTTGGATTTGATAGTGGATGATATTATGGAGCTAGCAGCGTTAGAGGATGGTAGTTGGTTATGTATGGAGTTGGTGTCGTGAGAGATATATATGTGGTGGATACGATATCGTGAGTCATGTTAGGAAAGTAAACATAGTTGGTGAAGTGGGTGTTAAAAGTTCATGTTTTATGTTTGGTCGAGTTCTTGAGTTCTTAGTTATGTTGTTGTGTCTTGGTCGAGCTAGTATGGTTGTTTTTATGTATGGGTTGAACTTCGGGGACGAAGTTCTTTTTAAGGAGGGAAGACTGTAATACTCCGTATTTATATGTCTTGGGGGTACTCTATCGAGTAGCCCTTACTCTGTCGAGTAAGGGCAAGTTGCGAAGTTAAATAGTTTCTGACCTGTTGGGCACTCGATCGAGTAGCTGGGGCACTCGATCGAGTAGGGGGGTACTCGATCGAGTACCTTGGGTACTCGATCGAGTGTCTGGTTTATCGGGGGGTTTTTCTCGGGTTTTGTTAATTATGCGATTTAGGTATTTAAGCTTCGTCGTCTTTGTTTTAATTCACTTTTACAAAACCTAAAACCTGTTTAAGAGAGAAAGCAACCTGTTCATCTTCCTAATCGCATTCTTAACAATTCCCGGAGTTCAGACGGTCAGTTCGTATCGTAGTTCGTGTCGTTGGATTCCTTGCGTCGAGGGTAAGCTTTTAATATAATTTATATAATGTTTTGTTAAGATTGGTGAAACCCTAATTTAGGAATTGGGGGTTTTTATGAGTAGTATTTGAATGGTAGCATCTATGTGTTGTATGATAGGAGGAGAATTCATAGAGGAGCCGTTTTGATACAGCTGTAGATACCGTCTGCGTGTTGTGCTTTCGGTAGGATTTCTACTCGTATTAGTCCCATAATGGGATATTGGTGATGTCTTTGTAGTTAGTTGTTTGATATGATGATTGTAATTGTGATTGTGATTGTGGTTGTGTTTGTTGATGGTTCTCGAGATGCGTTCTCGGCTGAGTGGGGTCACTTGCGGGAGTGATCTCACGCCCTAGTTTCGCCCTTCGTGGAACCCGCCACGAAAGGGGATGTGCACATTAATGGACAGGGTTATCGCTCGGTATGATGAGCGGGGCTTAGGTGGGAACGGCTGCGGTCCCCCCCATCGGCGTGGTGGTCCAGGTGGACGGTCGAGTATTGAGATGATGGGAGTTGGTGGTGTGTGTGTGTGTGTGTGTGTGTGATTCATTTGTCTGTTTGTCTTATTATTGTTATCTATATTGATTGTGTGATTAGTATTGACCCCGTTTAAATGTTTTAAAATCGTGGTGATCCATTCGGGGTGGTGAGCAGTTGTTGAGCAGGTATTGAGATGAGTGCGGGATAGCTGGGATGCCACGACATGATGATAGGAGTCTTCCATTTGTAGCCTTAGTTTATTTTACATTTCAGTTAGAACAGTCATTTGAGAATCTTGTATCGTACTTTGGTTTGGTTTTGAGGATTGTATTTATTCATTAAACTATTTATAATAAATGTTGTTTCTGTTTTGTCTATTTGATTATCATACCTCGGGCGACCGAGATGGTGACATCCTTATACCTGGGTGGTCCTGGTAAGGCACTTGGAGTATGGGGGTGTTACACTTTGACTTTGTTTAGGGAATGAAGAATCCGATCAATGACGAATTCCTCAGGAATCTCCACCTTATGCATTTTTAAGGTCTCAACATGCTCCATCAACTTGAGCACATGAGGGCTAACTTTTTGGCCCTCCTTAATGTTGAGATCAAAGAATGCAGATGCCGCTTCATATTGTATGATCCTAGGAGCTCGTGAAAACATGTTCACAAGTTTCATGTAGATCTCATGAGCGGTGCTAATCTTTATAGCACTTCTTTGGAGTTCGGCCTCCATTGCAAATATCAATACATTTTTGATCGCGGCCGACTCCTTTTGGTAAACCTCATAGGCTTTCCTAGCGGCGGTGGGGGACCTAGCATTAGGTTCGGCGGGAGATGCCTCGGTAATGTAATAAAGCTTGTCGTCACCCTCCGCGGCCAAGCGAAGTTGAGCGTCCCAATCGGCGAAATTGGACCCATTCTTTTCTAACTTACAACGATCCATGAAGGATCGCAGCCATGAAACATTGGTGATAGTGTTGAAGCTAGTGGTTGCGGATGTGATTGGAGTTGCCATTGCAATTGAGAAAACGATTTTGACTATAAAATAGGAAGTGAAGGAATTAATGAACATCTATCGTTTTGACAATACTTGTAAACATTTTAAACAAGTTTTAAGCATTTATATAGTGACCTCTACCCAACTATTATAAATGATTCCGAGATCCAAATTCATGTTAACTCGGGCACGGTGAGCCGATTCATCCCTTATCAATATAACTCGGTGGATTAACTCTTAATCGATTATACTTCTAGAACTCTCGGTCGATAAAAATTACTTTAATATTTATCTTTAGCCCGGAACACATGCGACTACGGTCACGAATATTTCCGTTGAGCTCAATCCAAATTTCGATGTAATAACATTTTATTACCCACTTACCCAATGTAACAAGTTTAGTACCCCGGTAAGCCGAGCCTACTTCCTCATGAAATTGGGACTCATGGATTTTACTATTTGATATGGCTAGTTCTCAATTATTATAAGTGCGAGGTCTTGTCAATTTATTATCTATCACGTTTTAAGTGAACTAAATCAGTGAACTATGATAATTATAATTGACACGGTCGATGACACGATATGAAATGCATATGTTGTTATGGCGATTTGGCAATGCATCCAACATATTAAAATAAATGCAAAGCAATAATAATAATAAATTCCTAGTATGGCCTTCCTAAAATTAAAAATCAAATAATCTATTACATATTCGGAAACCAACTCCTTTGGTCCCTTGAATCTTCAAGTGGCACGCCTCCCAAGAACACCGTCTTCGTCGGAACACCTTTCCGAATGCCGCCGTCTTGAAGAAATTCCATAATTACAAATAATAATAAAAATACAAAGTTTTTCATATTATACATTTGTAATATAAAAAACTAGTAAAATTAAAAGTGATACGAGATCACATTAAATTACAAGCAAATCAATATTCCCTTTCATTACAGGTAATATCGATTAAAACTAAGGCCATACTAAGATAAAAATTACATAATTCAAAAATTATATGAATAAAAGACATTCAACAATTGAAATATGAAGCATTATAATATATATCTGTCGTGCCAAAATATGTGCCAAATCGCCCTATTTAACTTATATCGTATATATAATCCGATTTTATGGAAATGCGTGATAATAACTTCTTAAAATCACAAATTAACACTTAACTCACATTTAAGCTCAAGTTAATTATCCTAACACTCTTTGGACTCAAAACATAGTCATCACTTAATTTTTGACAATAATTCAACTTGATTTAATTATATGCTCATTTTTTACCTTAAAATCATAACATTTATGAAATAAATCCAAATTAAATTACACTAATTTCAAAATTTGAATTTTAAAATTTTGAACATTCTGAAATATTTTCATGACACTCATAATGTCCAAAAATCATGGTTAAAATTTTTGAATTAATTTCGAGAAAATATAGTTGTAATTTATCGGTTTTATGTCATAAAAAATCTAAAGTATCCAAAAATTAATCCAATCAATTTTAAAACTTTAGATCTAATAAGTGGGATATTTATAAAACATAAAATAATTTTCGCATGTCATGCAATTCGTATTAGCTATTTATGCTAAAATAGTCACTATTTATGCCATTTTTACACTAAAAAATCATAAATCATGCGAAATGAGATAATTTCATCTCAAAATTTACATACAATGTGTAAATCATGCATGTGACAATATATTAAATTTTCATGGCATGGTTGGAAGTTTAACTTTTTTTAACCATTTTACCTCTTTTAATCAATTTTTATCTCATAGAAATCATAAATCATGCAATATTAATCAAATTAATACGATATTTTACACAGAACTTGTAAAATATGCATGTGAGGTCATATAAAATTTTCAAGGTCAGAAACTAAATTTAGCCATTTTTAGTCATTTAACCTCCATTTATTCCATTTTTATCACATAAAAATCATAAATCATGAATTATTAATCACATTAATATAAATTTTAAATGCAATATATAAAATATTCTTGTGAGGTCATACTAAAAGATCACGTCAAGTATTGATATTTAACTATTTTTAGTGAATAAAAGTCCATTTTACTCATAAAAATGCAATAAAATCACTAAAAATCATTAAAATGAGCAATAAATGACCATAAATCATAACAATGACCTATAAATATCTTAGGACAAGAATGTATAACATGCATCATGATTTCTTGATTTACTCTTATAAATCACAAATTTTTAGTATGTTAACAAATTAACTCGTAAAAATAATAACCGATTATGCATGCAACATCCTATGCTCGGATACCACTTGTTAGTTTCATATACCTCTTATTAGACTCCTCTAATAGTAAACTAATTAATTCTTAATTATTTGTTCTTTAGATCTAGTGCATGTATAACAAAATAAAAGATTTATAAGAAAAACAATGTCCCTTACATTGTAATATGGTTCGAGATAATGAGCACAAATAAGGTCACCTTTCTTATTTGTTCTTGAGCTTAAAATGTTGGATGATTCTCCAAAAATCCCAATGTAAAGACTCTCCTTTGATTCCACCCAAGACTAATCCCTTAAAAATAATATACTAATTAACTAGATTAGTGTATTATTGTTCCTTAAAATGTATTCTAATATTGTTATTTTTACTACACCTAGTAACTTTATTTGATATTAGAATTTATGAACAATTTCTTGTTTTCTAAAAACTTGTTTAGAGAGAGCTAGAGAGAATATGGAGCAAGTTTGCATGTGTCGTGAAAATGAATGAATTGGAATTGAGAACATATTCTCATTATATGAGAGAGGTGGCCGGCTAGGGTAGTGCCAAAAGAGAGCATCTTCTCTTTTTTCTTTTACTCTTATCCAAGTGTAGGTGTGTAAGAAAGTAGTGTAGGTTTTTAAGGCTAGTAAGGAGTAGCCATGATTATTTCTCATAAAATAAATCAACCATACACCACCATAACTCCCTCCGTTTCGGTTCACCTTTTAAAATGGACTACCATTTTATTTTCTCAATTTGTCATTTGTCACACAATATGTCACATGTAGTATGTAACATGTTATTAATTAATTTAATGCATATTTATCAAACAAATATCATTTTATAAATTAATTAAATCACATACAACAAATTGACTAGTGATACTTGATCATATAAATAAAATGGGTCATATAATTATAATTCACAACATCTTGTAATTATAATTCACCATTCACTCTTATCTCAATTGTTTCTCAAACAATAATCAATTTCAGTAATAAAGTATTTCAATTACTAAAATGAATCTTATTTAATCCCATTATAATAAGATATCAATATTTTCTCTCACAAATGAATTGTTCAATTTTAAGGAATTTATCAATTTGTATCGGCATACAATTAATCAATTTGTCTATTAAGGGAATTGTCCTTTAGGTGTGATCTTAAGGGATCAACTGATCACCACCGTCAAACGACAGTAATGTCAAATTCTAGTTCGCCAATCATTACCGATTAATGATGATCAGTTGACTATATAAATGAATCATCCCTTTACGTATTCTTAATATGAGATTTAAACATGTGATCGCACTATTGTTAAGGACACATATTCCAACACGAGGTCGTGTCCCAGTACCGATCAAGGAAAGCTTGAATCAGGCAAAGGTTAGCCCGAATCTTCCTTTCCCTGATCACCTTCCACGCTCCTACCAAGACTTCAAAGGCTCCCAACTCGACGATGGCCTTCTCCTCCTCCGACAGTCTCCCGTAGGCGTCCATCATCGTCAAGTAATCAGAGAAGGACCTCATGTTCCCGACTTCCTGTATCAATTCGGCGCAAATCTATCTTTAGCACAAAGCAAAAGAGAAATGAAACGACAAGTGAATAAGGAAATGTGATAAGGAAATGATAAGTTCAAGACTTACCAAACTCCTCGTCGTCCTGTAAGACAGGTGGCCCTCTGCTGCCCAAATGAGATGTCGACATCCCATTTCTCGGCCCACTCGGGTGCCCCTGCTAGCTGGCGACTACCTCGTCCAACGTTGGCCCGCCTCGGAACCTCCTCCTTGACAACCTCCTCAACTACCTCCTCGACCACTTCTTCAAGAACAAGAGAAGAGTCGAAGTCAAAGTATACGTCCATGGGAGCCCTCCCCGATGTACAAGGAACGTCACCTGCAAAATTAAAGTAAATTAGGCCGCGTCAAAAGACGACAATCCTCGGTGAAAGTTGTTTCTATCCCTTTAAGCCTCGAAAATGGCCTTCTCTCGCCATCTTTGGCCTTTTCATTTGAAACCCGACCACTCATGTGCCAAATTGGGTCAAGTCAAGTCTAAGTCCAAGCCTAGTCATGGGTTTGAGTCGAAATTTCGGCAACATTTCGCTATAATAGCGATTATGCCCTAGAAAAGTGTCCTGAAAAAGCCGTCACAAATAAAAAATCCGACATGGTAGGAATTTTACCCATTAAAAAAGGGTTCTAAAAACCAAATTTCATCAAAAATAGACAATCGTAAGGCCATTTTCGAAGTTAGTTTCGAAAGAGCTGAGAAACCGTCTCAATTTCGCTCAAATGCTCAATACTTGACGAAAATTCAAAAAGAATAAATGGTTATGTTCCTAACATTGCCAATTATCCATTTTTGATGTCAATTTTACAAGGAAAATCCCTTTGGGGGAAAAGCCCCAAATTTTCGTTATTTTGGGTTGAGAAACCCTAATTCTTTCGATCAAAAATCAAGCAAATACAAGAATTAAAGCAAGAATGTGACACATACCTCGATTAGTCATGATTAATGGAGTATTTTGATTAAATTTTGGCGGAAAATGGTTGGAACTAGAGAGAGTTTTAATAAGAAATCTGTTTTGGAATAATAAACAAAACACGGTGAAATATGAGAAAATATATTAAGTTCAAAAATAATTACAAAGGAATTATGAGTACTAGACAAGCCTATTACTCATACAAACAAAAATAATCAAACATACAAGGTCTAAATGAACCAAGTGACTAAACAAAGCATATTCATAGCACTCCCCATTTGGCTTACCATACTTGATCATTACTCTTCACTGGATGTTTCATTTTCAATCTGATCCTTTGCTGGACTTCAACAATAATTAGCTCAGTGAACTTGCTCGGCCTGAGCAGCACATTGTTAATTATGGCATTGTTTCTCTATATCCATATCTGGTAGTAGCAAGCAGTCCAAACCAGATAATGAATTTTTTGTTTCAGACATACCTTTGCAGGCAAACCAGTCCCCGTGTGACTGTTAATCAGTATAGGAAATCCACACCACAGTTCCATCAGCTTCAAGATTTGTTGACTGTAACTGCAGTTAAAAAACAGGTGATCCTGTGTTTCAGAGTGACTGTCACAGATGATGCATCTATCATCAGTACTGTAACCAATCTTGCAGAGCTTATTCTTTACATTCAGACCATTATGCATGATAATCCATAAAGTAAGAGCATGTTTGGGTATGTTCTAATTATTCTAAAATAAAGGAATCCATTCTTGCTTAGATTGCTTAGTCCTAAGCCATTCATAGCCATTTCTGATGGAATAACTTCTAGGGTCAGTTGTCCATTGTCCATCTGTATACCCATCTTTCATTACATTTTTTTACCTTGCATATATTCTTCCAAGACCAGGAAACATCAGCAGGAGGACAATAGTCATGCTAGTTCATACCTTTTAAATAGATTTGATTCACCCATCTTATCCACAGTCTATCAGCCTCCCATAAATCCAATCAACCAATTTAGCAACTGTAGCATAGTTCCATATCTGAGCTTTTTTAATTCCTAGACCACCCTCATCTTTAGGCAGAGTAACCTTGTCCCAGGCAATGAGAGGGACCCTGTGATACTCAGCAGTGCCATCACATAGGTAGTTTCTGCATATGGCCTCAATCCTCTTGATGACACTTTTAGGCAAAAGGAAAATATTTGTCCAGTAGGAGTATAGTGTATTAAGGACAGAGTTAATTAACACCACTCTACCTGCATAAGAGAGTTTCCTTGCCCCAAGACTTCGAATTCTACTCACCATTTTCTCAGCTATAGTGTTGCATTCGGTTTTAGTCAATCTACCTGCTTTGATGGGGACCCAAAGGTATCTGAAAGGCATTGAACCCTCCGCAAAACCTGTAGCAAGGATCATTATTTTATCTTCGAGTAGACTGTGAACCGTCACAGTACTTTATCAAGCCCGTATTTTTTTCCAAAACAGACTGTGAACCATCGCAGTATTTTATCTCCTAGCAAGGATCTTTCGTCAGGACTTCGCTTGCAGCAACGAGAGAATTTCGCCTTTATCAATACTATATTATTTTCGCAGCGAGAGTTCATGACAGCCGATTGTACTTCTCGAGAGATAAAGTTCGCTTGAGACCGATGCAAGCAGAGTCCCCTAACAGTTTCTACTAACGTCCTGCTGCCCTTAATATTTTTGTTTTCCCTTGGAATTCGGCAAAGGTGTCGTTCTCCAGATGTTCTTATACCAACATTCTCTTAGGTTCCCAAAGTACCCATGTTCACACACCTAGCCTCCACCTATAGGATCATAATCTTTTAGGATCCCCTTTCTCCGGGTTCATACGCCCAAACCACGATTACCCTTAGGCTGCCTTCTCGTCGATGTTTTCCTTTTAGGGTCCCATAACTTAACATAATCCATATATATCTTTTAGGTCCTAGACTTAGCTCCTACGCTTAACCTTAGCTCCCACGCGACTCCGGAAGCATCTCGAGAAAGAAGTCTCAGGTATTGTTTCTTCTTATGGCTGGCAAGCTTCCTTACGTAGTCTAATGGACTTTAAATGACCCTCCCCAATATTCGACAAACTCTAAAATGTTCCCGATGACAGGTCCTGTGCTCAGACCCCTTGAGCCGCCTCGTGTCGCCATAGTCGTGAGGTTGTAATCTTCGATTAACTTCATGGCTATACTTTGACTTTCGCCTTGTTCAAGCCTCAGTCAAAGTGGGGGCTCTGTAGATACCTCATCTCTGCACCTCCCGCAAGCTACCCGGTGATGATTGGGCCGCATGTTTGGCACGTGGAACGATTTATGACGGTTCGTAATTTTATTGTCAAGTGATAGCTCAAATACTTGTGTCTACCCCTTGGTCGTCATCTACGCACCGATACGGTCGTTTTGACATTAATTAGAGTTCATTTGGAATCCGGGTCAAAAATCGTTTCATTTTCTAATAAGTCGTTTAAAATGCCGAGTCGGAAGGTTCTAGAATATGCCGGATATTTTTATTCCATAAAATCAATTTTATATCCTTTTGGTAAAATATATCCCGAAAATCTTATTTTAAAGAATGTGGGAGTTGAGATCTACCGTAATTCCATAAAAGAAACGCGGAAATCTTTCTTCCGCGGGAGGAAACCTCTGGGGAAAGGACGCAGCATCTGTTGCGCCTCTTCTAAGGGTCGCAGCTGCTGCTGCGCCTCTACCCCAGCTTCCTTCTGCGTGTTTTCAAATTTTATTCCATGATTTTTTTCCAAACTTTGAGTCATTCCATTACTCTCCATATTTTCTAGTATAAATAGGGACCTTCGTTCCACATATTTCTCACACGAGTGTCCGCCTTTCTCTTCTCCCTTTGCATTCTAAGACCGTGCTCTATGTTTTTGACGTCTACGTGCTTGATCAATCGACAACGTAAGCTCAGATAATTCTGAGTACCAATCACGTTGTATGACCGACCAATTTGACCAACTACACATCAATTAATCAATCAATTTAATCTAAATCCTCTTACGAGAGTATTTTCATCATACATTCAAGTCGAGCAATCACTAAAACGTTAACTTAGTTAATCTCGTTTCGTCAAACATGTAAGTCTGAGGTTGTAAATCCGATATTTTTATTGTATTTTATTTTGTACTAATAAATGTAAGATTTACGTCAAAAGTATGCTTAAAACCGATTTCTAAAACCCTTTATGTAAACTGTAGAAAAAGAAATCACCAAGATCGTCACAACCAGCTAATCAGAAACGTTCCTTTATAAAATCACCCCCTATCAATCACACAATAATACAATCACCATCTATTATCAAAATACTCCCAAAACCCCCAAATTACCCAATTAGGGTTTCAACCAAAATCAACAAGATAATATAAAAACTATACTAGGATATTACTCACAACGCGACGATCTCAACGGTATAAAGAACTCTGAAATCCGACGACTCTAGCCCCTTGGATTTGATAGCAATGCGAGAGAAGGACCTTACATTGTTTGCTTTTATCTTGTAAAGGTTTTAGAATAAGTAAAGTTGTAAAAGAACACTGACGGAGAGGTTTATATAATCTTTTCACGCGTTGCTATCAAACTCGGCAAAACCCGTATAAACCAACTTACTCGATCGAGTAAGTCACTTACTCGATCGAGTGCCCATTACTCGATCGAGTAACCCACTTACTCGATCAAGTACCCATCAACAGTACATTGTTTTGTACGTAACACTCACTTACTCGATAGAGTAAGCCCTACTCGATAGAGTACCCAACAGCACATAAAACCGTAGTATTACAGTCTTCCCTCCTTAGAAACGAACTTCATCTCCGAAGTTCAAACCAAACCTATAAAACATGAACTCTTAACACCAACTCCACCAACTATGCCTACCTCTACTACATGGCTCACGATATCGTGTCAACTACATTATAACCTCTCCACACTAACTCCATACACTGCCAAATACCAACCACAAACGCCACTAGCTCCGTCTGACTAACATATCATCTACTAAAAACTCCAATATCAAGACAATCCACCAAGCAAGATCAACCACCAAACGGTATGTTATATTATACCACCCTTAAAATGAACTTCGTCCTCGAAGTCTACTCACACTCCTTGATACCGTCGTTTAGTACCAAAAATAAATACCTAAAATAACTAAGAGAAGCTAGTGGATGTAGGGTCGATCTCTACAATGAAGCGATCACTACCTACTCGTTAATTCAGTTCGTCTGAGGTCACAAGATGGGGTTTTGAGTATTGATCTAATCTACGGAGATTAATAGAGAAATAAAGCAAGGAGAAATAAAATAGAGTTTTGACGAGTTTATCAAGTAGAGGAAAACAACTGAGACAGTCGGTTCACCATGATTCTCAAGAAGTCTAGTCTAGGGTCTTAGGTCAATGCAAATCCGGTCTACAGGGTAGTGAAAAAGTCCTTCCGGTCCGCTATTCACCCTAAAACATTACTAACTTAGCTTCCGTCCTCATTAGAATGCTCTAATGTTCACTACAGGTCTTATCCCTTCCAATGTTCCAATCCAGGTCAAGGTGTACCAAGGTTAATAATCTAATTGTGTCGACTCAAGTAGACAAGAATAATTAATTGCAGTGATTAACAACATATATCTAATTCGCGCTAAACCCTAGTAACATATTCATAATTCCCTTAAAATCATGGCTCCCCTATGTCCTAGCAAAGAGAATTAGCTACGCATAAATAGAAATAAAATGAGAACAAGAGATGGAGAATAAACAAACATAATAAAGAAACGAGCAAGAGATAAATAACATAAAATAAAGAGAGAATTATAAGGAATATGGTCCGGAAGGAAGAGCGAAAATAACGTCTGACCAAGAAATGTCTACCGAGTATTAAGAGTGAAAACTACAGAATGAAAGATGTCCCAAACCTAATTAACTCCCTACAATTTATAGGAGAGATAATTATTAACCTAATACAATATTAAAACCCTGCGGCAGATAGAAAAGTACTCGATCGAGTACTTTAAAACTCCTCTATCAAGTAACTTCTAGCAAAACCTCTCGATTGAAGACTTTAGGTACTCGATCGAACACTATCAAAAAGAGGCCATTAGATCGAAGACAATAGGTGCTCGATCGAGCAAGATAGTACTCGATCGAGTAATTTCCAGCGCACAATTCCTGCTTCGCGCACTGAATTTCAAACGGCTGCCATTTCTTCGTTACTTGGGCAAACAGAGCGTTTCCGGTGGTGTTGGAAAACTAAGAGGACTAGCTTTCCGCTTCATTTAGATCACTTGAAAATCAGTTGTATAACTCGAGATATGCCTCTTCAAAGTTATACACTATTAATTTGAAGCTCTTCCTTTGCTCGCCTAGCTTCCTTACTTCTATGCGCATCTCAAAATAGTAGTCTCAAAGCTCCGACTCAACTCATATCCTAAATGCATGCATAGGGACATGTATTAAGCTTGATTCCGCTCCTGTCCGGTTCATACCTGCAAATAATACAAGAGAAACAAAAGTAGATAATTCGGGGGACATTTGTAGCTAAATACTATTAAATATGCATAGATATGCGTGCAAATATGGTACAATAAGTCTATATAAAATGCACGCATCACTCCTAAACATCACACTACTACAAGCACAGCCATGACCTTTAACAATATCAACCACAATACAAATCCATCCTTTATTCTCCATCAAGACTTAAACTTCCAAATCTACTACAACATGTACAACCATCAAACTCTCTTTGTCGCATCCTACTCCTCTTATAATAAATGTTACGTCCTCGTAACTCACTAATACTAGATCCTTAGCTATTCCTATATCCAAGGCTCTCTTACTCTAACAGTTCTCATACCTCAATTCATTCAGCACAACACCTAACCTATACCACAAAATCGTTAGCATAACCAATACTCCAATTCTTCCACATTACCGCCAAAACGACATACTCCTCTATACATGCACTTATCTCAATAATCATAACTCACGATCCATAATTGTTACACACACTCCCACTAGATCCTCAAGTTATTTCTTTTATTACCGCAAAACTCATCCATAACTTAACACGATACTAATTGCCAACACCATATACTCACTGTCCCAATAAATGTTACGAACTGCTTGCTGCTTCCAGCTCAGCGCACACGTTCCACAAATCTCTTGCCACAACTATAGCAACCCATGCCTCATCTAAACAAGATCAAAGGTACTCTAACAACCTCTCACAACTGTGTCCCATTAACAAAATATTACTATATCATGACAACAACGGAAACATAACCAACTCTCTTTAATATCATACTCTACCCTCACTCCCAAGCCGAAACTGGTAAGAAACATCAATAAACATAAACAACAGTCTATATATCCAAATCGAAACTGACAGGAAACATCAGTAAATAAAACAACAATCTATATATCTGGTATACACTTTCGAAAAATCGTCTCGTAATCATCCCGCCTACTCCACCACAACTGATGACGGCATCCAACGCCACCACCATTAGCCGCACCGCAACGCGAAAATACCCGCATCACAACACGAAGTTCCGTGCCCGGATCACACCTGAGGCACAACAGCCACATCGATAGTCATCACAACTTATACAGTCCCATAAACACTGACTCAATATAACTTCCTTGACAAGAAAACTTCCTTAAAACCGCTCTACAAGATCACAATGCAACAAATCATAGGGAATAAATAGATAATAAACTTACGAATGTCATCCATACTATTACTCACGAGGTCGGAACATCACACTATCACTTACATATATCATGAATACACATACAAGTATAATTAACCGTGCCATATCACCCAATTTATCACTTTTGAATATCATCCCATTAGGTTACTGTACCCAACATATATAACGGAACACTCAGATAACAACTTTATGACTTTCACACCATATCACTACTCGTGAGGTTCGAACCTCACACAATCATTTACACACATCATAGACCTGTAATCACATATAACTAGTCAATCCTTGCCACGTAAGTTACCACCTGATAACGGTTACCTCTCGTCCAAGCGTAACTCGTATGCCTCTCATAACACATTCTCCCATTCGCGTAACCATTACCTCTTTACAAATGTAACCCTGCCATTAATACTCAACTACAAGCAACCGCCTCCTATAACCACGTCTTATACTCTCTCACAACCATACATATCAATTTGGCCACTACAAAAACAACCTGTTTAGAATGGCTATCTTTTCTATTTATCATCACCCTTAGCCACTAGTGACAACACCACAATACCACCATTGTTCGTATATCAAACCTCTTACACTCACCTCTAAATATAACAGTTCCTCCCCTATCTTCGGTTAACATCCCAAATATCAAACATTAAATCCATCAACAAATATTACCTGAACATTCATCCCAATTCTGTCTTTAATTGTATCGTCACCCAACTCACCACCAAAATCTCATATCATGTCAATACTTTACCAACTTTTTACTCTCCTTAATTCCTCGAAACTCATGGCTAATATGTCCCGAAACTCCTATATAACCATTAACTTACACCCTCTCATGATGCTATTGTACATCTCTATGATTCCTTACTTTCATGCTCCTTAACTTCGTTCAACGTTCTCTTAGTTTACTCCTCTCTTTCTTTTCCTTTTACACTCGACAAAATCAATTAACAATTCAACTCCTTATTTCTTCTATCTATCTCTTTAGTGATCTGGTTACCTTCTCATTGCTCCAAAACTCAAATCTGATTATTTTATCTCAGTACAATTTCACTCTTTCTTACCATGGATCTTCTCTCATCATGCTATCACTCACACTTGTCCCCAATCAGTCCACACAATCAACGTTTACTTTCAACTAATTCCATCATCTTTTTTTTCTCTATAAACCAAATTTCATTTCATACCGTTAATTTCCCAAGGAAATCGCACACCTGTTTCACTTCTTGATGATACAAATTCCCAAACTCGGCCTCTACCTACACGTCGCGGCATAACTCGATCTCACTATACACCATTCATTTCCATCTCTCTAGAACGACATTATATCACATATATCCTTAACCAATACAATCCTAACCATCTCCCTTCATAAATCCTTACACACTCCAATTTGCCACTTTTCGCATCCCTCATTTCAATCTTTTCACCCTCACGTTCCTTAGACTACATCATCCCTTTTCTATATTCACTTACCTTTACATTACTCAAACTCGTGATTATATCACTCACCAAATCTCACAAAACATGCTCCTCGCCTTGATAAACTAATCAATCTTCCCTTTCCTTTTCCACTATCCATCACAACCACATATACTCATGTCCTCCCCACCAAACTCATACCCACCATAAGGTGCCACTCCTTATATCATAAGATTAGGTAACTTACGCATCAGGACCAACACATATGTAAAACAATGCATAAAGAAGTAAAAGAACGCCTTTCAATTAAAAATTATATGCAACGAGGTAAAAAGATAAGCATATAACCCAAAATAGGGGTTACTAGATCGAGTACAGCCTACTCGATCGAGTAGGTGAAGGTCAGATGCACGCACAACAAACTATCAGGGCTAATCAATCAAGTAAGGGGTACTCGATCGAGTAGCAAGAGGTGCGTTCGATCGAGTAAGGGCTTCTCAATCGATTACCCTACGCATTTCTCAACACTGTCCAATTTTCGTAAAACGGTCATATCTCACTCGTTTCTTGGTCATTTTGGGCGTGTGACCTAACGTTAGAGTATTAAAAGAACGTGCTATCACCTCCAAGTGGAATCACATCAAAATCATATATGCATGTCAAGTTATAACAGTTTAAAGACAACTTCGCTGTAACCGGACAACATAAGTACTTGATTCTTACTTCCAAACAACTTAAACAACAAAAAAGTAAACAAAACCAACTTGATACTCGTAAAACCAGTATCCCTAACCACATGTTACTATCTATAAAAGCCAAATAATAACATCCATCATGATCATATAGTATTCAACTTACCAATCATGTGCTACCCACATGCTTTTATTCTATAATGTTACGTAAAAACAATAACATAATATACGACATCAAATCCCCTATTCACATGTTACTAACATAACAACATTATAAAATCACTTCCATCATACAACATGCTTAACCATAAATCACATGCAACGATAATTTATCTTTTTCCACAATACATCCATCATACCACATATTCATCCAACATATGCACATGAACAATAGTAAACACGTAGCGATCCCATGACACCCCATAGTGACCGGTTCAAAGTTGTAGGGCGAGTTCGCAACTTTAGGACGTCTCCCAAGTCTTTGCATTTGCTCCTAACAACTCCTACCCGATTTCATTTTAATTTGACTCTCTATGTTCATTGGGCTCATTAGTTACAGGTTCCAAAATCGTGGCTCTGATACCACTTTTTAACACCCCCATACGCCAAGGTGCCTTACCAAGGCCACCTCATGCATGAAAGTGCTACCATCTCAGTTACCCAAGGCAATGTATATCAAAATGACCATAAGAGAACGTACTTTAAATAAGTAAGTTTAAGCGATTACATAACAAAACAAAAATTGTCAAATGAATACAACTGTTCCAAAATATCAAAACCAACTAAGTAGACATATAAGTTCTACGACACAGCGGAAGACACTAGTGACACGTGGTGAATCCATCCCAGCTATCCCTCGCGCAATCCGTCTCACACCTACTCAATCACCGCTCACCATCCCTGAATGGATCACCACAGTTTTTAAAACAATTAATAGAGTCAGTTACTGATTACACAATACAAGGTAAGAAAGATAACAATATACAGATCACCCAACTCCGTCACATCTCCACAAACCTGACTACACACTAAAGTGTGTAGTCCTACCAGAATATCCATCGCAACAGATATTCCACACCGCCAGTGGGGGACCGTAGCCATTCCCACCAAATCCCCGCTCATCAACTCCGAGCGATAACCCAAGTTCCTTAGTGGTGCACATCCCCTCCTGTGGTGGGTTCCACAGAAGGCGAATCAAGGGCGTGAAGCCACTCCCGCAAGTGACTCCACTCCCACAAGTGAATCAAGAGCGTGAAGACACTCCCGTAAGTGTCTGCAATACAACAATTACTAATACAATAAAGATCAATAACAGTAAACAACCAACAACAATCAACCATCAAACATAATGTAATCAATAACCGAATAGGGAAACCCTACATGGAAAAGCAATCACCAAGATCGTCACAATCAGCTAACAATAAACATTCCTTTACGAAATCACCTTCTATCAATCACACAATCATACAATCACCATCTATTATCAAAATACTCTCAAAACCCCCAAATTACCCAATTAGGGTTTTAACCAAAATAAACAAGACAATATAAAAACTATACTAGGATCATACCCACAACGCGACGGTCTCAACGGTATAAAGAACTCTGAAATCCGACGACTCTAGCCCCTTGAATTTTATAGTAATGCGAGAGAAGGATCTTACGTTGTTTGCTTTTCTCTTGTAAAGGTTTTAGAATAAGTAAAGAGGTAAAAGAACACTGACGGAGAGGTTTATATAATCTTTTCACGCGTTGCTATCAAACTCGGTAAAACCCGTATAAACCAACTTACTCGATCGAGTGCCCCCTACTCGATCGAGTACCCATCGGCAGTACATTGTTTCGCCGCAACACACACTTACTCGACAGAGTAAGCCCTACTCGATAGAGTACCCAACAACACATAACACCGTAGTATTACAATTGATCCCGAGATTGAAAGAACTTTGAAAAATATTAGAAGAACCGTTAGAGGGACTTCAACAATTGTGAGTATTGGATAACTTCTGGACATTGGTATCATCCAACCGAATAGTGTTGACTTTACCAACCATATTCCGAACCAACCACAAAATCAACCTACAATGCCTAAATTTTGATCTCATTCCGTACCAACCGAGGACAACCTACCTAATGGTACTCCAACATCACCCCACTTGACCGGTAATTTCATTGCCAAATCCGCATTCATACAATTAGTTGAGAAAATTCAATTTGGAGGGATGCCTAGTGAGGATCCTCATCTACACATAGATATTTTTTGTGACTATTGTGATGCCATTTCCCAAACGGGGGTAACTCAAGACCAAATTAGATGGGTAGGTATTGTTTCCTTTTTCCTTGATCGGAATCGTAAAACGATGGTTGAAGAGCCTAGCCAAGGCCACTCTTGGAATTGAATCATGGAAAAAGTTAGCACTTGCCTTTTAAAAAAGTTCTACCCTCCGAAGAAGACCAATATGTTAAGAGGCCAAATCACCAGGTTCAAGCAAAGAGATGAAGAGCCTTTATATGAGGCATGAGATAGATTCAAGGATACATGTCGCTCTTGTCATCATCATGGACTAAGCGAATGGTTTGTAGTCCAACAATTTTGGAATGGGTTGTATGAAGATGCAAGGAATGCGCTCAACATGGGTTCTAATGGAAGATTCACCGAGGTAGATGATAATAAAACTTGGGCAAAGATAGAGGAGATGGCGGTTCACAACTATCAATATAGTAGGCCAAGAAAAGCTACTAGGGGAGGGAGACATGAAGTTGACTCCGTCACACAATTGAGTGTCGATTTGGGTGCCCAACTATTCTCCCATATCGACAAAATGAACTTAAAATTTGATAAGGCCATTGCAAAGATGAATGTGTTGGAGTAAGTGTCCTCAACAATAGTGCGATCACATTAATAAATCTCATATAAGAATACGTAAGGGATGAGTCAATATATATAGTCAACTGATCAACATTAATTGGTAATGATTGGCTAATTAGAGTTTGACATTACTGTCGTTTGACGGTGGTGATCAGTTGATCCCTAAAGGTCACACCTAAAGGACGATTCGCAAATTGTAAAGTTAATTAATTGTATATCGATACAGATTAATTAATTCCTTAAATTGAAGAAATTATATTTGTGAGAGGGAATATTATATCTTAGTATATTAGGTATCGTATTGTATTAGGATTAAATAAGATATATTTTAGTAATTAAAATATTATATTACTAAAATTGATTATTGATTATGAAACAATTAAGATAATAATGATTAGTTAAATATAAATACAAAATATTGTGAATTATATTAACATGACCCATTTTAGATACTTGTAATTATGAATTACTAATTAATTTGTCACATGTAATTTATTTGTCATTAAATGGTATTTAAATGGTTAAATAAGCATTTTATTACATATGAGTCATGTTGTGTGAAACATGACACACCATAATACAATTGACAAATTACAAAAGATAAAATGGACTCCATAACAAGGAACCAAAACCGGTTGGTGTAGGGTATTTTAGGTTAGTTTTTATTGTGCTTTTTTAATTGTAAAGAACACCATCATAACCCTAAAAAATTAGCCTTACATGCCTATGTTTTGGATAAGAGAAAAATCAAAAAGCAAATGTCATGCATTGGCTTTGGTTCCACCTTCCAACCCCCCCCCCCCCCCCCCTCTCTTTTAAAATAAGGAGTTGTTCTTATTTTTCCATGCTATTCTTATTCTTATAAAAAAAACGCTCACTTCCTCTCACATAAAAATGGCTTTTTATGTTCAAAATTTGTAATAATATTCTAATAAAATCACAAGATTACTATGGTAGTAATTAGATTAACTAGTTTTAAACTCGTGAAATTCACGGGCTGTTTTATATTCCGTAGTTAGATGATTACCTTTAAGCTAATACTCCATATATTGTTAATAAACATAAAGTCATACGAAAGTCGATATTATATAAATGTAGAATACAATAAATTAGAGTTGGTTATTTGTACAATTTGCATCCATATTATTATTTTAACTAAATGATAAGTTATGAGTTTAAGACATAACTAAGATATAAGTCTGTCAAATTTCGACCTGACCCGACCTCATCCATTTTTTCCAGGGTTAAAACCCGGAAATCTCGAGGAGAAACCCGTTCGATATGAAACCCCAAATAACCCGTTAATTTAAGTGAAACCCGACATGAACACGTCGACCCGTTCAGTCAAAGATAAACTAATAATTTTTATAAAAATAATAATATTTATTTTATAATATATTTGAAAAAATAATTTAAAAACTAAACATTGAATATGATTAAAATATTAATATTAAATATACTTTAGTTTTTAAAAAATATATTTCCAATCTATAAAAGGCGTTAGATAGTAATTGTTGAACCGTACTTTGTCCCTAATAACCCGACCCACAACCCGTATTACTCGACGCGTATTTGTACCCACTGTACCCGACCTGAATGTTCCGAGCCGCCCAACTCGTTTGAGATTTATAGAAAACATAAAGGATATATAACCCTACTTAAATGGTGTAAATATTATCGGGAAAATAATATCAAATGAAGCCCCGCCCTTCTACCCATTTATACACATTTAAAAGTCATCGGAAAAAAATAATAATAATGCTTCTAAATTGTATTCATAAATTATAGGTTAAGACAACCTCAGTTATGAAACTTTCCATTTTTGTTAATAAAAAAACGTTCAGTTTTATTATTAAATTAATAAAAAAATTGTCCTTTTTATTTAATGAGTTAAAAATTATAAAATAAGAGAGTCTCACACCATGAGACGATCCATATTTATAATAAAATAAAATAAAATTCATTTAATGCTAACAAATAAGTTGTCTTTCCACATTATAGAACCGTCTCACAGTAAAAGACCGTCTTAATTTAATAATTAATGACAACCACAATAGCTGCTGGATTTTTTTTACCATTACTGTAGTTTGTAGATTTAACATGGTTAGGAGTACGTTTGTTTTTGGGAAGAACCATCAATATAGAAATTTAAAATATATTTCGTAATTTCGTTTATAAATTAGTTTTAGAATCATATATTCCGTAATTTTTCTTGAAAGAATAACATATAGCTATAGACCTATAGTAAATTAGTTTATAATCTATTTTTGCTTAGATATTACATTTATTTTTATTATTTATTTTATATGTTTTTATAATACGCAGAAGATTATATGGTTTTTAAAGATATATTGTGTAAGAATTTATATGTTTTTTAGTTTTTAATTTTAAAGATATATTGTGTAAGGATGGGAGAGATTTTCAAAATATATATGAAATATACATCGAAATATATATAAGATATATACCATATTTGCCTATATATCATATTTGTGAGGATATCATATATTAATTTTACCATAGGTTGCCATGTCATCTTTGCTAGTTTATTATGCTGCCATGTCAACAGTAAACTTAGAGGATTAATATATAGATAGATATTAGACTAAATTTAAGGTCACTAGTACACATTATCTAGTTAATATTTATACTAGTGTTTGGGATAGTCTTGGTGCAACTAAGAGGAGGTATTCCACAATGAATACTTGAAGATTTTGGAGGATCCTCCTAATATGGTTAAGCTCAAGATCTAGGTTAGGAAGGTGTTCTAACATAGTGCCCATATTTCGTCCATTATCAATGTAAGAAAATCGTTTTCTCCTAAACTTGTTAATTTTGTTATGCATGCACTAGATCTAATGACTAAATCAAAGAGTAATTTATATCATCAATTAAATAAGTTTAATTAGAGGGTTTTGGAATCCTCTTCAAGTGTATTAGAACATAGGTCGTTCATGCATAATCGGTTTGGTTTTTCCGAGTTAAATGTAACTTAATTAAAACTAAAATTTGTGATTTATAAGGATAAAGCCACGAAATTTTTTGCATGTAATAAATTATGTTCCTAAAATATATGTAGGTCATTTTGATGATTCATGGATGATTATTGCTTATTTTAATGATTTTTAGTGAAATAATTACATTTTAATGAGTAAAATGAACTTTTATTTACTAAAAATAGTTAAACTTCTCTAATGGCCGTGATTTATTTGTATGACTTCACATTCATATTTTTCATATTGTGTGTAAAATGTCGGACCATTGTGAATAGTTTTGCATGTTTTATGTTTTTTATGTGATAAAAATGGTATAAATGGAGGTTAAATGACTAAAAATAGTTACGATTCAAAACAGACCATGAAATTTTAATATTAAGTCACATGCATATTTTACAGATTATATGTAAAATTTGAGATAAATGTGATTTATTATGCATGATTTATAATTTTAGTGGTTAAAATGATATAAATAGTGACTAATGTTAGCAAAAATAGTTAAAATGAATTTTATGACATGAATTTTTTTTCCTAATATTATATATATGATATGGACATAAAATGTAAAGGTTTATGATCAATTTTGATTGATTTGGTATATTTATTGATTTTCATGTGATAAAATCTATAAAAGGGCAACTTTATTAGTCATAAAAATTAATTCGAAATTTTTCGTTGAAATTTTGCCATTTCGAAGTTCTGGAAATTATTTAAGAATGTTTAAAATTTTGATTTTGATTTTTTTTTTCATAATTTTTATGTTTAATTTGAATTTAATGGTAAAAGTTATGATTTATACGATTTATTAATGGAGTAAATTACAAATATTTTGTGGGAAACTTTTATTGAGTTTTTGGAATCTTAGTAATATTACATTATTTAAAAAAATGTGATTCCGAATTTTTCAAAATTTTTATGATTTATTGGAACTCATTTTAAAATTATTATTATTAAAAGAAGTTTAAATAAGCAATAATACAAAACCAAGTTGAATTATTGTCAAATGTTTAGTGAAGACTAATTTTTGAGTCCTAATAAGGTTAGGATAATTAACTTGGGCTTAAATTTTATTTAAGTATTGATTTGTGATTTTAATAAGTTATTATCACGCATTTCCATAAAACCGGATCATTTAAGTATGACCTTAGTGCTAATCGGTATTACCCGTAATGTAAGGGAACACCGATTCGGTTGTAATTTTAGTGATTTCGTATCACTTTTGTTTATATTTTTACTAGATTTCTTTTACAAATGTATAATAGAAATGCTATGTAATTTTATTATTATTTGTAATTCCGGAGTTCCTTCAAGACGGTGTCAATCGGAAAGGCGTCCTGATCAAGACGGAGTCCTTGGGAAGCATGCCACTTGAGATTCAAGGGACCAATGGAGTTGGTTTCCGAATTTGTAAAAGATTATTAGATTTTGTATTTACGGAAAGGTCATACTAGGTAATTTATTTATTGCTTTGCATATTTCTTTATATATTACATGCATTATCAAATCGCCATTTACATCACATGCATTTTCATATATATATCGTCTTTTCGACCGTGTCGATTATAATTATCGTTAGTTCACTAATTTAGTTCACTTAAAAGTGATAGATAATAAATCGACAAGACATCTCACATATTTAAAATTGAGATTAGCCAATCCAAATAGTAGGACCCATGAATCTCTTTGACATTTGGGGTAGATTCGGTTTTCCGGGGTACTTTCATTTTTCATTGGGTAAGTGGGGTAATAAAACGTTATTACACGCGAAATTTGGTTGGACTCAATGGGATATAAAGACTAGTCTTATGTTCCGGGGCTAGAGATGGGTTTATGAAATTCATCGACCGAGAGTTCTAAGGTAGAATCAATTAAAGAGTCACCAAATTTATTCAAGTATGTGATATAACGGTTTCCCGTGCCCATGTTTGTGTGAAGATGGATCTCAAAATCATTTATATAACTGGGTGGAGGTCGTTATATACATGCTAAAACATGCTAAAATATTTTAATATATATTAACGATGAATGTTTCTTTCCCCACTATTTTGTTGTTTTTATATTGTTCTTTATCACTTCTCCTATTAATATACGATGTCAATTCGATTATAACACGAGTCTCCGCTAAACCACTATTACTAACGACAAATAAAATCTCTTTCTAAGCCCTCAAATGAACCGTTTAAATAGGGCATGAACTAGTTGTATAGGAATTGTTCTATTCACTAGAACTCCATATGAGTTATCCTATGTCATAAAAGATTAGTATCTTAAATTCCTAACATGCCTATGTATGATTTCTTGTGAAGAAGTGTCAATAGAAGTAATGATTAGTCAAAATATGTTTTGATAATATAATCTATGCATCCACTGTTCAAAAGTCTTATTGCTCATACTAAACACTTGTCATCAAGTACTTAAGTTATTAAGAACATGACAATGTTAAATTGGTAAATTGATTTGTTGGAAATTTTGATTAACCAAATACCACAGTAGATTTAACCCTTGTGAAGGATTAACTAGGAATTGATATGAAGATAAGTCTTCATCAAGTAGAAATTCTTGAAGTCAGTAGGAGCAATAAGAAGTAAGTACCTATATTAATTATTAAGGATATAACTAGGCTCGAAAGAGAAGGTGTTATACACTAAAATAGAGACAAACCCCAAATAAGTAAAGATCAAGGAAGTTGGTCATGTGACTCCAACATATTCCTTTCTGAATATCTATGACATTGACATTGCATTCTTGCCAATTATTACCTAATGAGTATTTGATACAAATTTGTGGATTTCGTCATGATATTTGGCATTATCGTATGACGACTAGCAAGAATAAGTTCAAAAATTTGCATGAATGGAACTAGAGTAGTTGCCATTTCATCCATGAACATATGAATATAGTAGCATAATCATTTTAGTTTTCTATTTAGAGATGTACCTCATTAATTGTTATGATGTACACTAACTCTAAATAAAAATATAATTTAAGTTTTTGTATAAAACGCAAGAGGTTTCTCTATTATGCAATTAAAACCAGCGTTGTGCCCTTGCATACCACGATTAAGTTCATGGTGAGACCATACAAATCAAGGTAATTACATTCAAAATAAATGTCATATATATTACTCCCTCCGATCCAGACAGATGGTAACACTTACCTAAAATGGATGAACCAAACCAATGGTAACATACCATATTTGGCATGGTAAATAACTAAATTAACCTTACATCCACTACCTATTTACAACTTTACCATCCACTCACCAACTCACCAACTACTTATTTAATCCACCTAAACCCATGTGTCCCCAATCAAACTTTCCTACTTTACCCCTCACATTTCCACCTTTTCTTAAATAACCCAATTTTTCCTATGTTACCATCTGTCTGGATCGGAGGGAGTATATAAGACTCGAGTTGGTGATCCCAAATTATTTCTCATTTCTCGATTGAAAGTCTCATTAAAACTAGTTTTGACTACTATCCTATACCATTTGATTGTGAATCTCATGAAATGTGCGAATCTTGTATTCAAACCAAGTTCATTCATAACTTTTTTTCTGGAAAATTATTATGAATAGAGCAAGATATTCGCCCTATTTACAATTTGAAGTGTATGGTCAAATACAATTTCAATCATAGAAGGTTATTACTTCTTCATCTCTTTTACCAACAAATTAGGTAGATACTTGATATCCACTTAATGAGGTAAGAAGAGAAATTCTTTTAATAAGTTCAATGAATTCTTTACATGAAGTATCAAAACCTAAATATTATATAATCAAAGTATTAGTGCTTTGTTAAGATTGGAAAAATAAAGTAATGACTTTGATTTACAACAAATAGAGTGTGATATGGTATCACAAGATCACTTTCATAATCACACCCTATAAAGATAAGGTGTGTTATAAGGATACAAAGAATCATATACGATATGATTGAATCTTTACTATAAATTTGGAAGTAGTTTTTATCATAATTTGTCTAGTATTTAAATTTTCCACTAATATAAAACATGGTTAAAGCAATCATCTACTTTTCATATGAGATATGGATAAGCATGGTACCTAAATTGTAGCTTGTTTCGATAGTAAAAATGTGCTCTCTCTTCCTACATGATCACGAGAACAAAGGGTTTATGGCTCGTGATGCTGTCTATTAAAGAAAAGAGGATTATTTCTTAAAGAAAGAGTTGGAAAAAATATTCAAGAGCCACAAACTGAGAATAAGACATAGGAAGATGTTCCTTCTTGGTCAAAATCAGTAATTATTTCTTCGAAACCTAAAGTGGACAGGAGTCGTGTTATTTTAGTAACAAACCTGTAACTTATTAAGATGCTTTATCTAGTTTCAACTCTACAAAAGTCCGAACTTAACATAAACGTTAAGATGTTTCCATAGTTTTGGTTGATTGGTGGTAAGAGGTTTACACCAATTGCAACGCTTCGTTAAATTCGGATTTAATAATATTATTTGACTGTTGGATTTAAAAATAATCTTGCATGAGTTTTGTAAATTGCAACCATCCTAAGGTAGGATACGAACTTAAGAAGAAGTTTTAAGTAGAAGTTAAGAAGTTGAACTGTATGTTTGTTCATGTGATAAACTTTTCTCCAATTGTCGAGTGGTTCTGTTTATACATGAAGTTTAGTGGGAGTAAAGTTGTGTTACTAGTCTTATATATAAACGACATATTAATCATTATGAATGATAAAAGACTTTGGAGAAGAATAATATATCTCTAAGGTATCCAGGCCTATAAAGATAGATCTAAGAGGATATTAGCGTTAAATGAATAATCTAATGTTGATAAGAATCTAGACAAGTTCAAAGGTGATGAACATGTAAAAATTGAATCCATTTGCTTCCGCTGCGGGATTAATTCATTACGCTTGTGGGGTAATATCCGTATCATACCCTATAAAATTAGGACTATAACGCAAATTTTATATGTGATTATTGTCATAAAACGAAAAACATGAGAAAAACGATAAAGCATTAGAAATAACCTCGGGTCCTTTGAGATGCGGCCTAAGAACAGAAATCAAAGTAGATTTCCTCCTAATCGATACACCCAAGACCGTCTGAGACTATGCCCTTGTGCTAGAAATGTATTCTCTAATTGCCTTGCAATATTGAGAGAATTTGTTGTGAGTTTTTCTTAGATGTGAGATCTGAATTTTGAGAGGTAATGTTCTCAAAACCCTAGTTTGTTTGCAAATGAAAATGCTTAGGTTACAAAAGAGAGAAAGCCTCTCTTTTGTTTCCTCTTGCTTGGCCGGCCGAGAGCCTATATGGGGAAGTGGGCTTCCACTTCCTCTTAATTTTACCTCGTGGTCCGGTTCGTAAAATGCTAAATGTATATGACACGGTTTTATTATAAATCGTCATCGGTTATCGGTTATTAATATATCGTCTAGTAACAAGGATTAGCCGACATATTAATACATGTCCGACAAAGACAATATTGTATAATTAATTCAATATACATTAATTAAATATAACCGTTTATATTTAATTTACGAATTAACTGTTTAATTCGCCTTAGCCCATTTTATTTAATCCGTATTAAATAAAATATCTCAACATCGCATTTTGACTAATTACTAGTCAAATAACTCGGACTAACTGCTTAGTCAATTTTTTGGCATCAACATGACTGTATTTTCATACCGTCACATCTCTCAAACGTATCCTATAGGTGTGACTTTTAGGGACCAGTTGATCACCGCCATCTGTATGACAATAACGTCAAACTTATCTAGCAAGCCAACCGTTATTGATAAACGTGGATCAATTGATTATAATACAAAAGTATACCCTTTAATCCTTTTAGAGATTTATAAGTCCTTGCACTAATCGTAAAGGACACCAGCCCTAACAAGCTCCCACTTGTCCGTACAAGTGTATGTGCAATGACGTTATCCGCACTAACCTGGAGGACACGGCTCAACAAACTCCCACTTGTCCGTACAAGTGTATGTGCGATAACCGATTCTCATATTCATTTAAAATTTCTCCCACTCAATGTAAAACAATTTGCGGATCCGGATCCGCAAAGGTCGTATTTTACAATCGATCTGTATCTAGAGTGGTTTCCCGACTAGAGAGTAACTCAACTGATAAAACGAATTCGTATTCGAGCATGGCCATGCATTTCGATTCTGACTCCTCGAGTGGCCCCGAGAAATATCGAGTACGATAAAGGCTGAATATTTCCTTCAACTCGACTCCTTCCGATCTAAGCACAGCATGAAATGACCTAGAAAAAATCTACTTGGCCCCCTGTTACGGATGACCGTGAGAAAGAAACCAAAGTCACCCAAAATGCCTTAGTCTCAAGAGACAGTCGATAGTCAAAAGAATCGACTCTTAGGATCACCATGGAGGTCCTATCCACGACCGGGCACCGAATGTTATAAAACATTTAGGACTCCACGTCGATGTCACAATTGTGTCCTACGAGATATCCGTATAAATCACCTCTGTGTTTGGTCAGTCAACCTTTTGACTTATGGCTCATTGAACCCACCATCAACCAACGTCACAAAATAATTACCTTGAGTTATCAGCTCACGTGGGCAATTAAGGACCAAAAATATAATGTTTGTTCAGTTCACTTTGTGGTGTTCAAAATTGTCGTACAAATCCACATGAAAAACAAAATATATAAATATCAAAACGATGATGTCGTATAGAGTACAAAAGAGAATGAATCTAATCCATAAAAGAGTACTACAACTTAGGAACACGTTTAATTCCCATGGAATTAACGTGCCCTTCATGCTTATCTTGTCGTAATGGTTTAGTGAGAGGATCTGCTATGTTATCATCTGTAGCAATCTTTTCTATCACTACTTCCTTTTGCTCCACGTAATCTCGGATTAGATGAGCTTTCCGTTGTACATGTCTAGAATTGTTGCTAGACTTTGGCTCCTTAGCTTGGAAGATGGCACCTCTATTGTCGCAATAGATGGTGATCGGGTCATTCGAACTAGGCACTACGAATAGTCCTTGTAAGAATTGACGCATCCATATCGCTTCCTTTGCAGCCTTCGACGCGGCATAGTACTCGGACTCGGTCGTAGAATCTCTTTGTAACACATTGTTTGGAACTCTTCCGGTGATGCATAAGCGCCATTAAGAGTAAAAACGAATCCAGATCGAGATTTGGAGTCATCTCGATCCGTTTGGAAGCTAGCATCTGCAGAATAGGTTGCGCATAGCTTTTGATCTCCTCCATAAGTCAATGCCCAATCTTTAGTCCTCCGTAGGTACTTAAGAATGTTCTTGACGGCCATCCAATGTGATTCACCTGGATGCTGTTGGAATCGACTTGTCATACTCAATGCATATGCCACGTCCGGGCGTGTGCATATCATGGCATACATGATTGATCCTATAGCCGAGGCATAAGGAATCCGTGTCATGCGCTCTTTCTTCCGGTGTCTCTCGGTGCCCGAGACTTGCTCAAGTGCACCCCTGGAGCCATAGGAAGAAACCCCTTTTTGGAGTTAGTCATGCTGAATCTCTCTAGGATTTTGTCTATGTAAGACTTCTGACTGAGAGATAACATCCGTCGTGATCTATCTCGATAGATACGGATGCCCAGAATTCTTTGTGCCTCACCCAGATCTTTCATCTGGAAATGGTTTTTCAACCATACTTTCACCGAAGTTAAGAGAGGTATGTCATTCCCAATCAGGAGTATGTCATCGACATACAATATTAGGAAGACAATCTTGCTCCCACTCGACTTGATATAAAGACATGGTTCCTCGACCGATCGAGTAAATCCATTTTCTTTAATCACTTGGTCGAAGCGATGATTCCAACTCCGAGATGCTTGCTTAAGTCCATAAATGGAACGCTTAAGCTTGCATACTTTCTTAGGATGTTCAGGATCGATGAAACCTTCGGGTTGTACCATGTACAACTCTTCCTCCAAAAAGCCGTTTAAGAAGGCGTTTTCACATCCATCTGCCAAATTTCATAGTCATGAAAAGCGGCAATCGCTAAGATAATCCGAATGGAACGCAGCATGAATACGGGTGCAAAAATTTCATCGTAGTGCAAACCTGGCACTTGGGTGAAACCTTTAGCAACTAGTCGTGCTTTATAGATATCTTGTTGACCTTCCACATAATGCTTTATCTTGTAAAGCCATTTGCATTGAAGGGGACGAACCTTAGCAGGTAAGTCAACAAGATCCCATACGTTGTTCTCATACATAGAGTCCATCGCGGATTGCATGGCCTCAAGCCATAGCTTTGAGTCAGAACTAGTCATGGCACCTTTATAGGTTGCGGGTTCACTACTCGTTAAGAGTAGAATGTCATCTATGTCATGTTCCTCGACCATACCAATGTATCTGTCCGGAGGAATAGAGACTCTTCCCGACCTCCTAGGTTCCTCGGGAATATTCACGCAAGCGGGATTGAAGGAATTGGTTCCTCCAATGGTTGCTCGGTATTTGGTTCTGGAATCTCCGACAGGTCGAAGGTTCTATCACTCTTTGCATTCTCGAGAAATTCCTTCTCTAAGAATGTCGCACTAGCCGCAACAAAAACACGTTGTTCGGTTGGCGAATAAAAGTAATGACCAAGTATTCCTTTAGGATAACCTATAAAGTATGTCTTGACCGATCGCGGGCCGAGCTTATCCTCGTGTCTCCACTTGGCATAAGCCTCGCAGCCCCAAACCCGTATAAAGGATAAGTTAGGGACTGTTCCCTTCCATAGTTCATATGGAGTCTTGTCAACAGCTTTAGACGGACTCCGGTTAAGTATTAGAGTGACGTAAGAGCATAACCCCATAATGAGTCGGGCAACACGGTGTGACTCATCATGTATCGAACCATATCAAGTAGTGTTCGATTTCTCCGTTCGGACACACCATTCAACCGAGGTGTTCCGGTGGAGTTAAGCGTAGGGCAATCCCACAGTCCTTAAGGTGTTGATCAAACTCGTGAGAAAGATACTCGCCACCACGATCTGAACGTAATGTTTTAATCTTTCTACCTAGTAGGTTCTGTACCCTATTCTGGTATTCTTTGAATTTCTCAAAGGATTCACTTTTGTGCTTCATTAAGTAGACAGAGCCATATCTACTTCAACCGTCCGTGAAAGTGATGAAATACCTATAGCCTTCTCGTGCAGACCGAGAAGGACATGAAGTTCAGTGGGAGCTCGAAACAGGATGTTCTCGTTGTGTCAAACAAGGGCAAGGGTAAGGGCAAAGCTCAAGCAGACCTAGCTGTAGGTAAACCGAAGTTTAACAAGTCGGGATCAGGTAAGAGTGGGCTTGGTGAGGCAAGTAACTCATCAGGCGCGACAAAGAGCAAAACCGAAAACATGGAATGCCATCATTGCCACAAGACTGGGCATTAGAGGCGTACATGTCCTGTTTATCATGAGGACATAAAAGCAGGTCGCGTTAAACCTGTTGGTATGTCTTCTTCCTCTTCTACTTTTATTCATATGATTGAGATTAACCACGCAAGTTACGGAACTTGGGTACTAGATACTGGTTGTGGTTCTCATCTGTGTAATCATGTGCAGGGGCTCCGAAACATCGAACCCCTCGTAAAGGGTGAGGTGGACCTGCGTGTCGGGAATGGAGCATGAGTGGCTGCCATCTCGAGGGGAACATACGTGATCCAGCTTCCTAGCGGATTTGAGTTATTTTTATATAACTGCTATTATGTACCCAGTCTTTCTAAAAACATTATTTCAGTTTCTGCACTTGACAAACTTGGTTTTTCATTTGTAATAGAGAATAATTCTTGCATTTTCTCATTACACGATATGATTTATGGCAAGGCAGTCTCCATGAACGGAATTTATGTTTTAGATCGACCAACGAAATATTACACGTAATGAATAAAAAGTTAAAGGTTGGTGACAAAGATCAAACGTATCTATGGCACTGCCGTATGGGACACATTAATGAGAAACGCGTAAAACAGCTCATAAAGAATGAAGCTATCTCGGCCTTTGATTTTCAATCATTTGGCACGTGTGAATCATGTCTCATCGGTAAGATGACTCGAATTTCCTTCAAAGGTGTTGGAATGCGCACTGCTGACCTATTAGGACTCATACATACGGATGTATGTGGGCCTATGTCAATCACCGCACGAGAAGGCTATAGGTATTTCATCACTTTCACGGACGATTTAAGTAGATATGGCTATGTCTACTTAATGAAGCACAAAAGTGAATCCTTTGAGAAATTCAAGGAATACCAGAATCGGGTACAGAACCCTCTGGGCGAAAGATTAAAACATCGCGCTCGCACCGTGGTGGCGAGTATCTTTCTCACGAGTTTGATCAACACCTTAAGGACTGTGGGATTGCCCTACAGTTAACTCCACCTGGAACACCTCAGTTGAATGGTGTGCCCGAACGGAGAAATCGAACACTACTTGATATGGTTCGATCCATGATGAGTCACACCGTGTTGCCTGACTCATTATGGGGTTATGCTCTTTGTCACATTTTCTCTAATACTTAACCGAAGTCCGTCTAAAGCTGTTGACAAGACTCCATATGAACTATGGAAGGTAACGGTCCCTAACTTGTCCTTTATACGGGTTTGGGGCTGCGAGGCTTATGTCAAGTGGAGACACGAGGATAAGCTCGGCCCGCGATCGGTCAAGACATACTTTATAGGTTACCCTAAAGGAATACTTGGTCATTACTTTTATTCGCCAACCGAACAACGTGTTTTTGTTGCGGCTAGTGCGACATTCTTAGAGAAGGAATTTCTCGAGAATGCAAAGAGTGATAGAACCTTCGACTTGTCGGAGATTCCAGAACCAAATACCGAGCAACCATTGGAGGAACCAATTCCTTCAATCCCTACTGTGGTGAATATTCCCGAGGAACCTAGGAGGTCGGGAAGAGTCTCTATTCCTCCCGGACAGATACATTGGTATGGTCGAGGAACATGACATAGATGACATTCTACTCTTAACGAGTAGTGAACCCGCAACCTATAAAGGTGCCATGACTAGTTCTGACTCAAAGCTATGGCTTGAGGCCATGCAATCCGAGATGGACTCTATGTATGAGAACAACGTATGGGATCTTGTTGACTTACTCGCTAAGGTTCGTCCCCTTCAATGCAAATGGCTTTACAAGATAAAGCATTCTGTGGAAGGTCAACAAGATATCTATAAAGCACGACTAGTTGCTAAAGGTTTCACCCAAGTGCCAGGTTTGCACTACGATGAAATTTTTGCACCCGTAGTCATGCTGCGTTCCAATCGGATTATCTTAGCGATTGCCGCTTTTCATGACTATGAAATTTGGCAGATGGATGTGAAAACCGCCTTCTTAAACGACTTTTTGGAGGAAGAGTTGTACATGGTACAACCCGAAGGTTTCATCGATCCTGAACATCCTAAGAAAGTATGCAAGCTTAAGCGTTCCATTTATGGACTTAAGCAAGCATCTTGGAGTTGGAATCATCGCTTCGACCAAGTGATTAAATAAAATGGATTTACTCGATCGGTCGAGGAACCATGTCTTTATATCAAGTCGAGTGGGAGCAAGATTGTCTTCCTAATATTGTATGTCGATGACATACTCCTGATTGGGAATGACATACCTCTCTTAACTTCGGTGAAAGTATGGTTGAAAAACCATTTCCAGATGAAAGATCTGGGTGAGGCACAAAGAATTCTGGGCATCCGTATCTATCGAGATAGATCACGACGGATATTATCTCTCAGTCAGGAGT
Organism: Silene latifolia; assembly: GCF_048544455.1. NCBI lineage: Eukaryota > Viridiplantae > Streptophyta > Magnoliopsida > Caryophyllales > Caryophyllaceae > Silene > Silene latifolia. The sequence continues at coordinate 44,389,291 of NC_133527.1, forward strand.
CTTACATAGACAAAATCCTAGAGAGATTCAGCATGACTAACTCCAAAAAGGGGTTTCTTCCTATGGCTCCAGGGGTGAACTTAAGCAAGTCTCAGGCACCAGAGACACCGGAAGAGAAAGAGCGCATGACACGGATTCCTTATGCCTCGGCTATAGGATCAATCATGTATGCCATGATATGCACACGTCCGGACGTGGCATATGCATTGAGTATGACAAGTCGATTCCAACAAAGATCCGGTGAATCACATTGGATGGCTGTCAAGAACATTCTTAAGTACCTACGGAGGACTAAAGATTGGGCATTGACTTATGGAGGCGATCAAAAGCTATGCGCAACCGGTTACGCAAATGCTAGCTTCCAAACGGATCGAGATGACTCCAAATCTCAGTCTGGATTCGTTTTTACTCTTAATGGCGCTGCAGTCAGCTGGAAGAGTTCCAAACAATGTGTTACAGCAGATTCTACGACTGAGTCCGTTTTGATATTTATATATTTTGTTTTTCATGTGGATTTGTACGACAATTTTGAACACCACAAAGTGAACTGAACAAACATTATATTTTTGGTCCTTAATTGCCCACGTGAGCTGATAACTCAAGGTAATTATTTTGTGACGTTGGTTGATGGTGGGTTCAACGAGCCATAAGTCAAAAGGTTGACTGACCAATCACAGAGGCGATTTATAAGGATATCTCGTAGGACACAATTGTGACATCGACGTGGAGTCCTAAATGTTTTATAACATTCGGTGCCCGGTCGTGGATAGGACCTCCATGGTGATCCTAAGAGTCGATTCTTTTGACTATCGACTGTCTCTTGAGACTAAGGCAGATTTTGGGTGACTTTGGTTTCTTTCTCACGGTCATCCGTAATAAGGGGCCAAGTAGATTTTTTCTGGGTCATTTCATGCCGTGCTTAGATCGGAAGGAGTCGAGTTGAAGGAAATATTCAGCCTTTATCGGGTACTCGATATTTCTCAGGGCCACTCGAGGAGTCAGAATCGAAATGCATGGCCATGCTCGAATACGAATTCGTTTTATCAGTTGAGTTACTCTCTAGTCGGGGAAACCACTCTAGATACAGATCGATTGTAAAATACGACCTTTGCGGATCCAGATCTGCAAATTGTTTTACATTGAGTGGGAGAAATTTTAAATGAATATGAGAATCAGTTATCGCACATACACTTGTACGGACAAGTGGGAGTTTGTTGGAGCTGTGTCCTCCAGTTAGTGCGGATAACGTCATTGCACATACACTTGTACGGACAAGTGGGAGCTTGTTGGGGCTGGTGTCCTTTACAGTTAGTGCAAGGACATATAAATCTCTAAAAGGATTAAAGGGTATACTTTTGTATTATAATCAATTGATCCACGTTTATCAATAACGGTTGGCTTGCTAGATAAGTTTGACGTTATTGTCATACAGATGGCGGTGATCAACTGGTCCCTAAAAGTCACACCTATAGGATACGTTTGAGAGATGTGACGGTATGAAAATACAGTCATGTTGATGACAGAAAATTGACTAAGCAGTTAGTCCGAGTTATTTGACTAGTAATTAGTCAAAATGCGATGTTGAGATATTTTATTTAATACGGATTAAATAAAATGGGCTAAGGCGAATTAAACAGTTAATTCGTAAATTAAATATAAACGGTTATATTTAATTAATGTATATTGAATTAATTATACAATATTGTCTTTGTCGGACATGTATTAATATGTCGGCTAATCCTTGTTACTAGACGATATATTAATAACCGATAACCGATGACGATTTATAATAAAACCGTGTCATATACATTTAGCATTTTACGAACCGGACCACGAGGTAAAATTAAGAGGAAGTGGAAGCCCACTTCCCCATGTAGGCTCTCGGCCGGCCAAGCAAGAGGAAACAAAAGAGAGGCTTTCTCTCTTTTGTAACCTAAGCATTTTCATTTGCAAACAAACTAGGGTTTTGAGAACATTACCTCTCAAAATTCAGATCTCACATCTAAGAAAAACTCACAACAAATTCTCTCAATATTGCAAGGCAATTAGGGAATACATTTCTAGCACAAGGGCATAGTCTCAGACGGTCTTGGGTGTATCGATTAGGAGGAAATCTACTTTGATTTCTGTTCTTAGGCCGCATCTCAAAGGACCCGAGGTTATTTCTAATGCTTTATCGTTTTTCTCATGTTTTTCGTTTTATGACAATAATCACATATAAAATTTGCGTTATAGTCCTAATTTGATAGGGTATTATATGGATATTACCCCACAACGCTAAGATGTATTACCATTCTTAAACCTCGTATACTTGGAGTATGACGAGATGTTACAAATAGAATCCTTGAGAGAAGTCTCTATATAGCCACATAGTTCATTAGTTAGTACTCAGGAAGTACAAAAGATATGAAGCTAAGCATTTAGAAATGAGATGGATTTATGTGCAAGGAGTTACACAAAAACCATATTCTAAACACATAAGGATGGTTAGAGAACCATCTTGGCTATATTATTTAAGGAGGATATCTGCTAGAAACGTCCTAGGCAGTTGAACAATAAGATATACACAAGGGAAATTGAGTACACTTGCAATAATAAGATATGCAAGAAGAAAGGGATGATATTAAAATTCAGTTATGTGAATTGGAGGAACTATGGTAGTTCGTTCCAATAACCGAAGGCCCTATCCCTACTCACTGTGAGGACACTGGGAGCTATTCTAAGGCAATATAGCCTATGTCTAGATTGGATCTAGACACTTATACTCAAAAGGTTTTTATAATAAAGATTATACATAACAAAGGGAAATAGTATATAGTAAGGTTAGTAAAGTGCAAAGTGTTGCTAAGATTTACTAATCAAGGCCTTTTTATAGGCTTAGCTTGATGTGTAATGCCATTTCAATTGAATTGAGATGATCCACTATATACAAGATTAAAAATGCATTATATATTATCTAGTAATTGATATTGTATCAATTTTACATATGTGATAATTTACTCATCGTTTAAGTTTTTTCAAAACTCTTTTCTTTAATACTTTGTTTTTTTCCAAATAGGTTGTAGAGACAATGCTGAACCCTAATAAAGTGAACTGGATTAACATAGTATTCGCCCCTAATCACTTATATGTGGTGACGTCTCCTGGTGACTAGAGTGTGATTCGATTGATGGCAAGTTCAAGTGCCATAGGGTTATAAGAGATGACTAATCGATCACATAGACAGACTGTATGGGACACTCTGTCGGGCAGTGACCGCTTATAGAGTTCTGGCAATTTTATATAGCCTGGTCGTGGCGAGAGCTACTATAGTATTCTTTTGAGTCAATTCTTTGACTAGAGACTGTTCGTCCAAGTCGGCACAGTTTCTGATTGACCTTGATTTTTGCCCCAAGCCATTCTGTCAAAAGGGGTGAGTGTTCATCTTTTCGGTCATGATGAACTGTGGGTGTACGAAGGGAATAGTGCAGTAGGAATAGTCCACCCTTTGTCAGGGTTATTTGAAATCTCAAGGCTACTCGAGGAGTAGTGAACTGGAAATGCATGGCCATGCTCGGAAATTATCTACGGTAGATAATTCCGGTTAAACAGTTACTCTCCAGATCGAGGAAACCACTCTTGATATGATCACATGCAAGTATGACTTGCAAGACACCTTCCATTGACTGGGAGATGATGTAATAAGACAAGAGAATTGGTGACGCACACTTGTCTCAGACAAGTGGGAGATTGTTGGAGTAAGTGTCCTCAACAATAGTGCGATCACATTAATAAATCTCATATAATAATACGTAAAGGATGATTCAATATGTATAGTCAACTAATCAACATTAATCGGTAATGATTGGCTAACTAGAGTTTGACATTACTGTCGTTTGACGATGGTGATATATTGATCCCTTAAGGTCACACCTAAAGGACAATTCCCAAACTGTAAAGTTAATTAATTTTATATCAATACAGATTAATTAATTCCTTAAATTGAACAAATTATATTTGTGAGAGAGAATATTATATCTTATTTTAATGAGATTAAATAAGATTTATTTTAGTAATTAAAATGTTATATTACTAAAATTGATTATTGTTTATGAAACAATTAAGAACAGAATGATTAGTTAAATATAACTACAAAATATTGTGAATTATATTAACATGGCCCATTTTAGATACTGGTAATTATGAATTACTAATTAATTTGTCACTTGTAATTTATTTGTCATTAAGTGGTATTTAATTGGTTAAATAAGCATTTTATTACATATGAGTCATGTTGTGTGACACATGACATACCATAATACAATTGACAAATTACAAAAGATAAAATGGACTCCATAACAAGGAGCCAAAATCGGTTGGTGTAGGGTATTTTAGAGTTAGTTTTATTGTGCTTTTTTAATTGTAAAGAACACCATCATAACCCTAAAAAATTAGCCTTACATGCCTATGTTTTAGATAAGAATAAAATCAAAAAGCAAATGCCATGCATTGGCCTTGGTTCCACCTTCCAACCGGCTCCCCCCCTTTTTAAAATAAGAAGTTGTTCTTATTTTTCCATGCTATTTTTATTCTTATAAAAAAATCTCTCACTTCCTCTCACATAAAAATGGCTTTTTATGTTCAAAATTTGTAATAATATTCTAATAAAATCACAAGATTACTATGGTAGTAATTAGATTAATATTAGACTAAATTTAAGGTCACTAGTACACATTATCTAGTTAATATTTATACTAGTGTTTGGGATAGTCTTGGTGCAACTAAGAGGAGGTATTCCACAATGAATACTTGAAGATTTTGGAGGATCATCCTAATATGTTTAAGCTCAAGATCTAGGTTAGGAAGGTGTTCTAACCTAGTGCCCATATTCGTCCATTATCAATATAAGAAAATCGTTTTCTCCTAACCTTGTTAATTTTGTTATGCATGCACTAGATCTAATGACTAAATCAAAGAGTAATTTAGATCATCAATTAAATAAGTTTAATTAGAGGGTTTTTGAATCCCTTTCAGAATGGAGCTTCTCAATCACTCAAGCAAGAAGTCAATGCCATGGTAGCAACATCTTCTATTCCAAATGGAGTGTGTGAGAATTGTGGAACTTTTGGACATGATCAACAAACTTGTAGGAGCACTAGTGAGCAAGTGAATGCTTTCCAAGCATAAAATAATGGCACCCCTTACTCCAACTATTACAATGAAAATACCAAATTCCACCTAAACTTCTCATACAAAAGCCAAAATGTTCAAAATCCTAACCAACATACACCCCACCTTCAATGAGAAATCCTACTCAAAGACCTTATTTCAACCAAAACCAAGGATTCCAAAACAAACCTTCTTACAATCAATCCAATGACCAAACTTTTGATGTTCAAAAAGCGATCCTGCAAATGCAAAAGAGCCAAGAAGAATTTTTCACTCAAATGCAAAGATATAGCCAAGCCAAAGACACTACCATCAACTATATCCTTTCTCATACCGAGATGCTGGAAACACAAAAGTCCCAATTGGCCTCTTTATATTCCCAAAGAAAAAAAAGACAATTACCCCCTCAAGGTAATCCTCCTACAAGACATGAAACTATCAATACAATCCACTTGAGGATTGGTACACGATATGAGCGACCTAAGGAGCCAATTGAAGAGGATGTTGTTGAGGAAAGTGTCAAGACAAGAGATATGATGTAACCATTGAAGAGAAATCCTAGGGTAGTGAAACCAACTACCAATGACTCATTGAAGAATAGAATTGAAGAGAAGGCCAAAGAGGTTGAAAAAGAACCTATTATGATTAGACTTCTGTTTCCGAGTCGCCAAGCCAAGCCCAAGCATCATGAGTAACTTTGAAAGTTCATGGAGATTGTGAAGAACCTAGAGGTTTCCATCCCATTTACGGAGTTGATCAACCATGTTCCGGCTTATGCAAAATACATGAATGATATCCTTACCAAGAAGAAGTCCATTAGGAAGTTGCAAACCATCATATTCACAAAGATAAGTAGTGCCATACTTCAAGGGAATTCCCTACCTAAGTTCAAAAATCCGGGAAGCTTCTCCATTCCATGTACCATTGGTGATACCATAATCAACAAAGCACTATGTGATCTAGGTGCAAGTGTGAGTGTTATGCCATATTCGGTATGTGAAAGGCTAGGAGTAGGAGAACTCAAGTGCACTAACATGACTATACAAATGGCGGACCGGGCAACAAAGAAACCACTTGGGGTATGGGAAGATGTGCCCGTGAGAATTGGAGAGTTTTTCATACCAGTGGACTTTGTTATTGTTGATATGGAGGAAGATTCCAATATCCCAATCATTCTAGGAAGACAATTCCTACACATCGCCGGAGCGGTGATTGTTGTAAAGCAGGAGATGCTCTCACTTGAAGTTGGTGATGAAAGAATCACCTTTAATCTTGATAAGACTATGATAGTTCCCAGCTTGTTTGAGCCATGCTTTATGGTTGATCACAATAGCCAGGAAGGTGATAAGAAGAAAGTGGAATCCCCATTCAAGGGCCAAGTAAAAAATGGAAATCCTAGAAAAGAGGGCAAATAAACACCACCCAATAGGAAGAAATATGTGGATGATAATGAAGTGGCTCTATTCGGAGAGCATTGAATTTTTTATAACAAGAACGAGAGCTTGCAAAGCTCACCCATCGTGACAAGTATCAATGAAGGCCTCCTTGGCCATGATAAAGAAGAGTTGCTCTTGCCAACTCATGATTATCCTCCCAACATGGGGAAAGAAGCAAAGGAAGTATATGGTCTATGGGATGACGAATTTGATGGACTTGTTAATCCCTACTTTGGAAATGCTATGACCCTAGACCAAGGCTTTGTAAATCCTTGTCACCACAACATTAACTCGGACTACTACATGAATGAAGACAACAATGTACAAAGGTCTATGCAAGACCTTTATCATGACAATGAACAAGCCTTTGATTACTTCTACAAGGCATTGAGCAACATCAACAACGTCCTTGATTTACCCCCTTGACACCTCTCAAAAGAAGTAGAGTTTGGTGGACTCCTATCTATACCACCATTCTAAATATTCTAACCTCTTAACTTACATTTCATTTAATTTGTACATTACTCTTTTTTGCATTGCATCTTATATGCTTTGTTGTAGAACTTTTGTGACGTGAGAGCAAGTGAGGGAGGTATTCTAATGTGTTTTGAAATGTATAGTGTCTGATGATTAAGTGTGGGGAAGCAATTGTCTAGGCTAGTTAAGCCTTTGTAGTGCACCCCATGATAGAAGAATACGAAATGAAGATGTAAAGTTGTGGGAATGGGATCCCCACGGGCAGACCTGGGCTCGTGGGGGATGGAGCAAAAGCAAAGAAAAAAAGAGCTATAAGAGAATCCGCCCAAATTGATATCGAGACGAGCGTCCCATAAGTTGGCTTGAGCGTCCTCTTCCCAGAACGGGCGTCCCCAAGAAGTAAAGAAAACATCTAAAGCGAAATCCGCCCGTAGACATATACATGGGATTTTCACCTTCAAATCCTCATTTCTATTCTTCCCCAAACACAAACACAACACATTCCCTCACTATAATAATCAAACCCATCATCCAAAATCACAAAATACTCAACCAAATTCATTAAAATCAACTGCAAACTAGCTCAAATTCAATTTAAATAATTCCTTTGTTAACTTTTATACAATTAAACATCAAAATCTTCTCAAAATCAGTCAAAAACTTCTAGGGTTTAGGCAAAATCGAAAAACCCCAATTTTATGAGAAATTGATTGAAGGACGAAGAAAGCAAAAGCATTCAAGCATATTCAAGGTCGTTGACATCAAATTGGAAGGAGTAATCATCATGGCAAGAACAAAAGGTAACAACAAAGCATCAAAATCCCAAACTTTATCAAAAAGGCAAAACGTTCTAGCATCAGATGCTTTAGTGGTAGTGCAACAAGGTAGGGAGCAAGCAAGGCAAGTCATTGAGGCCATTGAGGAAGTTACTACTGCCTTATTGAAGATTGAGCAACTTAAGGATTATACGGAGGTAAATTTTATTTCTAATGAGCATATAATTGCATTTGAATCCCTTGGTAAAAAGAAAGTTAGTGCCACTATATTTGTATGCCAAGATACTTTGGAGAAATTGGGAGTGCTTGACCAAACCAAGGCGTTTTTAGTGTCCATGAGGTTATATATCCTATTTGAAATGAATAAATTGACTTACCCCTCACTTACCTTGGAATTCACTAGTTCTTTGAGGGAGTATAAGATTGAGACTTAAAACTATGTTGAATTTCGGCTTGAAAACCAAAGTAGAAGGATGATAAAGGCTGATTTCGGAAAGGTATTAGGACTTTGTGACCATTGGGAATTCCACAAGAAACCCCACAACTTCGATGCCAAGCCCCTTTGGAAGGCAATTTCTGGAAGGGAGTTGACTATATTTAGAGAATGAAATGCCTTGTATATCCACCATTCGGGTATACGGTATTGGCATAGGTCCATTTCCAACACCTTGATTGCTAGAAAAGAAGCTACCCACATGACCGAACTCGACCTCGCCTACTTGGATTCCAAAATGAATGCCCATAGGGAATAAAATAAAGACTATAATATCCTCCAATTGTTGATTTAGAGATGGTTGGATATCAAAGAGGGTAAAGAAAAGGCGGCTTTCATTGTGAATGGAGGCTTGATAACGAGATTGGCCAAGCACTTTAACCTGGCATTCAATGATAACAACACCTACAAACCAGTTAAAGGTGGCAACCTCCTTAACATGACCACATTGATTCACAAGTTCCATTGGGTAAAACATGACAATTCCGCCCAAGGTTATGAATGGATGATCAAGGATGCCAATTCAATTTCTTTCCCGGGAAAATATGCCGAATTTCAACTCGCCGAAGCCACTACCTTCTCCCCGTCTCCAAGCTTGCCAAGAACATCATCAACCAACAATAAAAACATATTGAAGAGTCCTCCTACATTGTTACATCACCTTATCCCTTTACCTGCCAAGAATTCACAACAACTGATCCTTGTGTGGTGGAGGGCGATGATTATATGACGAATTTAATGAAGCATATCCATATAGAAGCTTACAAAGATCGGATGAATGCTTACTACGCCCAATATCCACCCTTATACCATCTTGTTGGGCAAGGACTCCTTAATCCTACGAGTTCTTTGTCGGATTTGGTAGATAAGAAAGTGTTCTTTCCTCAAGCTTCTCAAGATGAAGAAAGGGATGTCCGGGCAACTAGGAGTGAGGATGATGATGAGGATGGGGAAGGTAGTGAATCAAGCGATGATGATAATGAGCAAAGTTCAAGTGAAGAAGAAGAAGATGATGATGAAGTCTCCGGGTCCATGGAGGAAGATGATGATGATGAAATGAGTGAAAGTTGATGGTTGACAAAGTATGAAGGAGGACGACCAACTAGGCAGTTGATGGCTTACATTAGCATCTCAACCAACCATTGTGAGTCTCCTACCCTTCCTTTTGCTTTGTTTTTATCTCAAGTTTACATAGCTTGCATACCATGTATAACATTTAGTTTAGAGCATATAGAGAGTCATTTTGGACTCTTTGATGGCTAAGATGTTTTGAGTCCTAGCACCATCAAAGGATTCACACCTCAGAAACATTGAGGTGACTATCTTTTTTAGCTCCCACGTCAAAGAATCCAAAATGACAAAGTAACTTTACATGCATTGCATTACATGCCTTGTGAATTAACTTCACTATTTTTGCACTATAAATAGTGTTTTGTTCGGTGAGGAAGTTCATTCATAGGCAACCCGAGTTAATTTAAATTAGCTCTCCAACTAAAAAAAGTCATTAAACATGTTAATACGATCTAATTACTTCGTAATTAAAAATAAACAAATGCAAATCATGTGAGAATGCATTAAACTAACTAAAATTTCATTTTAATTAATTTAGAACATGTTATCGTAATACAATTAACAAATTGTTTCGTTTTATAATTTAAACATGATAATTATTCTAACTAAACAAGTTATCGCCATAAATTGAAAAACGAACATGATTAACATACTATTTATTCTAAATAATAATTAAACATCATTAGCAAAAAATAATTACGAAACATATTAACTAACATGAGACGATAATTAAAAGACGATAAAAAGCAAACAAATTAAAAAGGCCCTTAGGCCGTGACATACGCGAGAAAAAGGAAGGAATTAACACGGGATTTTGTGCACCCTCAACTTACATGTAGACTTGGATACCACTCGGGATCCCGTATGCAATTGTTGCTTAGATGGCGCATCTTCAACGTTTGTAAAACAAAAATTGAAACAATTTAACAAAGTCAATTTCGAAAAACAAAAACAATTTCTCGCGTGAAAGGCACTTCGTGCAGCGATTTTCAAATGAAGATTGTGACTTCGTTTCTTACTCAAATTTAAACCCAAAAGATGTTCTGGAGTCCTTAGACTCCAAACATTCAAACTTTGTAAAAAAGGAGGTAAAAACGGCTTCAAATGACTCAAAAATGACGAGAACAGGAGTTGTCCAGAACGGGAGAGAACACAAATAAGAGAGCAAATCGACGCTCTAATGTTCGTCTAATATCTTGGGTGAACTTTGGGCTTTGTTTTTGGTTATAAGAGAAGTTTAGGGTTGCTTTGTTACATGAAAAAGGAGGGCAATTGCTAGGGTTTCGAGTGCTCAAAACCGTGTACTTCCGTCCCTTTTTTCGGTGTGTGTTATGTTGGTTTATAAAGGAAACGGGAATGGGACGCTAGGGTTAGATTATTTGGATGCTTAAGAGTTGGCTTGTGGAAGGGGTAAGAGAGTTTTGGTCGAAATATTGAAGGTGAAGGATATAATTCGGTTTTTGGAAAGGATATGGAAAGAGATTGGGTTCGGTTTTTGTGGAGATTTCGTGAGCTTTTTGGATGGGGTAATATCTTCTCTTACTTTAGGAATAAGTAATAGAAAATAGAGGAGGAGTTGGTTGGGATGCGGGCTAGAAAAGGGACTCGGGAAGTCCCAGTTTTGACGCGGCAAAATAAGGCACGGGTGCGGGTTGTGGTTACGGGTTTTGTGGGTTTGGGTTGGGATAGATGTTGGGTTAGTGGGCTAGGTGGTGGTGTGGTCTAGTCTGGGTTGGGTGGTGGTTTGGGTGTCGGGTTGGGCTTCAAAAAACAGGGGAGGGGGTTGGTTGGTCGCGGGTTTGGGGAAGGGTGGTAGTTGTAGATACCTCATTTCTGCACCTCCCGCAAACCACCCGGTGATGATTGGGCCGCATGTTTGGTACACCGAATGATCTATGACAGTTTGTAATTTTATCGTCAAGTGATAGCTCAAATACTTGTGTCTACCCCTTGGTCGTCATCTACGTGCCATTACGGTCGTTTTGACAGTAATTAGAGTTAATTTGGAGTCCGGGTCAAAAAACGCTTCATTTTCTAATAAACCGTTTAAAATGCCAAGTCGGAATGCTCTAGAATATTCCGGATATTTATTCCATAAAAGTCAATTCTCATATTTTGGTAAAATATATCCCGAAATCTTATTTTAAAGATTAAAGAAGTTGAGATCTACCGCAATTACATAAAAGAAACGCGGAAATCTTTCTTCCGCAGGAGGAAACCTCTAGGGAAAGGACGCAGCACCTGCTGCGCCTCTTCCAAGAGTCGGAGTGGCGGCTGCGCATCTTCCCCAGCTCTTTTCTGCGTATTTTCAGATCTTTTCGAGATTTGTTTCCAAAGTTTCAGTCATACCATAATTCCTCCGTGTGATTAGTATAAATAGGGACCTTCGTTCCTCATATTTCTCACGCGAGTGTCTGCCCTTCTCTTCTCTATTTGAATTCTAAGACCATGCTCTAAGCTTATTGATGACGCGTGCATTTTATATACACTTTTTGTACCATATTTGCACGCATTTCTATGCATATTTAGTAGTGTTTAGCTACAAATGTCCCCCGAATTGTCTACTTTGGTTTCTCTTGTCTTATTTGCAGGAATGAACCAAAGAGAAGCAAAATCAAGCTTAATACATGTCCCTATGCATTCATTTAGGAGATAAGTTGAGTCGGAGTTTGGAAACTACTAATTGTGATGCGCAAAGAAGTAAGATAGCTAGGCGAGCAAAAGAAGAGTTTCATATTGCTAGTGCCTAATTTGAAGAGCCATATCTCCAGTTCTACAATGGATATTTAGGAGATTCCAATTTTAGATGAAAGCTTGTATTCTTAGCTTTCCAACGCCACCAGAAACACTCTGTTTGCCCAAATAACGACGAAATGGCGGCCGTTTGAAATTCAGTGTGCGAAGCAGGAATTGTGCGCTGGAAAGTACTCGATCGAGTACTAGCTTGTTCGATCGAGTAGTTATTGTCTTTGATCGAATGACTTATTTTTAATAGTGTTCGGTCGAGTACCTAAATTCCTCGATCGAGAGGTTTTTCCTAGGAGTTACTCGTTCGAGGAGTTCCAAAGTCCTCGATCGAGTACTTTTCTATATGACGCAAGATTTTAATATCCCGTCATTGTATTTTAGGAAAATAAATATCTCCCTATATAAGGATAGACATAATTAGGTTTAAATTACTCTCCTCTCTTAATTCTTCTTCGGATTCTTCTTTTCAAACCTGATACTGTTCTTTGTTCCTCTATTTTCCGGATCTCGTTTATGTAATCTTTCTTTTACTCTCTCTATATTTAATATTTCCTCTCTTTCGCTTATATCTATTATTATTTTTGCCCCTTCTTCATCTCTTGTTCTTGTCATGTTTATGCTTAACTAATCCCTTAATGCTAGGAATAGGGGAGTCATGGTAGTATAGCAATGATGTGATAGTTGGTTAGTAGATTTATTGTTAGAATTGTTGCATTAACAATTTAATTATAATCGTTTGGTTGAATGCATGCAATTGAAGTAGTTAATCTGGTTAAGTTCAATCCTAGATCGGAAGATTGGAATCAATAGGCCTGTTATGGGCAATAGACTACACTAGTGAGGGCGGAAGCTAAGCTAGTTGTATTTTAGGGCGGATAGCGGACCGGAAGGACCGTTCCTTTACCCTTCTCACATTAGATCGACTGACCTATCTTTAGCTGACTTGTGCATCTATCATGATAACCCGACATCCTGACATTTTTCTCTCTTTTATTTTCTCTCAATCCTTACTTTTATTAGTTTAGTTTATTTAACTCAAACGCCCCAAATTGTGACCGTAGACAGACCGAATAACAAGTAGATAGTGACCGCCTCCCTATGGAGATCAACCCTGCTTACCGCTAGCTTCTGTTAGTTGTACTTAGGTATTTATTTTTGGTACTGAAACGACGGTATCAGACGTCTACGTGCTTGATCAATTGACCATGTAAGCTCGGATCCTTCTGAGAACCAGTCACGTTGCATGACCGACCAATTTGACCAACTCCACCTCAATTAATCTATCAATCAATCTAAATCCTCTAACGAGGGCACTTTGATCATACATTCGAGTCGAGCAATCACTAAACGTTAACTTAATCAATCTCATTTCGTCAAACATGTAAGTCTGAGGGTGTAAATCCCATCTTTTATTATTGTATTTTATTATTGTATCAATTAATGTAAGGTTTACGTCAAAATACGCTTAAGAACGATTTCTAAAACCCTTTTATGAAATTGTTTTCACGGATTAATTATGGGCAGACGCCGAGAAGAAACGCAGCAACTGGTGCGCCTCTTCGAAGAGTCGCAGCATCTGTTGCGCCTCTTTCAGAGGCTGCCGCAGTTCCTGCCTTTCTTCTTCCTCCTCCGTCCTCTGTTAATCCGTCCCTTTTGTCTTAATTTCGTCTTTTTTCTTTCTTTCTTTCGCATATAATAATTATAAAATATATAGTTCATAATAATTATCGCTTTAAATTCGACTTAAATCCCTTATAGTCAATATTTGCTTGTTTTCGTCATTAAATCAAATCCGGATTTTGGAGCTTCGATTTGTTGATATCAAATCTCTGGAATTCGACCTTTGTATATATTTTCATCTATTTATCACGACTTTCGTATAATATGACCTAAATAATCCTAATCAATTTGTAATTAATTTCTAGTTTGTTGAAATTAGTCCTAATTCGTTCTAATTTGTTTCATTTGTTTTTACCGCTTTTATGACCAATTCATATGTAAATAACCTGTTAAATCACTTTCAATCGAGTTAAATATCAATAATCAGTCATTAAAACTACCAACGAACATTAACAACACGCTGTTCTGACTTCACAGCCAGATCTCACCTCATGAACAGACGTAGTGACCACTGCGCCTCTTCCAAGAGGCACGGCATTGTTGCGCCTGTTTCGGGTTGAGCTCTGTCTCTGAGCTTCCGTTCTTCCTTTCACCTAGTTCATTAGATTACGTATTGATCGATTAATAATCGTAATATCTCTTCTAATGCGTCCGTATTAACCTAATTTATTTTCTACATGTTATTCTCAAATTATCCGTCTTAAATGTATTTTTGACGTAAATCAATTAATTTGTTGTAACTTATTGTAATTTTAATTATCATTATTTATTTATAGTATTTTATTGTATGGTTATTTTACTTGTTCTTCCCATGTAATTAATCCTAAATCCTGCTTTGACATTATTGAGTGCTAAAAAACATGTTCACCGACTTAGTTAATTCTCACATGCTAGGATTAATCTACTGTTTGTTGCATTGCATGCATATAATCGACAACATATCGAGTATGAACGACTTCTCTAATCATTAGTAGAGGCCGCTATCGAGGCGGGCGGGATTAGGTGTTCATTAAAAGGAATTCCTAATACGTACCCTCACCCCTTCTCCAGATCCCTGTGAACATCCGTGTTCATTGGCATCCACGAGAGTCATTCTAGACATAGAATGCTAAGGGTAACGAGTTCTTGGTTTCTATGTCACTAGTTTGTGTCTTGACATGACACGAGGTATTCGAACGATTTCCAATTTTCCACAATAAATTGGTGGCGACTCCACAAATGCAAACGCTTGTTTCCCAAGCGCCCCCGTGGTCCCCCCCCCCCCCTCCCTTGTCTACAGATTAGCGACTCCGCTGGCGAGTAATACACTTACGTCTTGCCAAGGGTGAAACATGAACAAGGTTAGGGAATAGTTTATATGAGACAGTTGTCGGTTTTCATTACTCGATCTTCTTAGATCGTTTTATTCGGCCTTCCTTGGGCCAACCCAACCCATTCGACCAATCGTTCTATCTTGACGGTCCAAATTCTTATCTGGACCTAAAGATGGATAGCGATTAACGTCAACCATACCATGATACTTACTCATGTTTGTATCAAGTGCTTTCACTACTCGAGGAAATGGACTAGGAACCGACCTTACTCTTGTTTGGCACGGACCTCTCCACAGACCCGGGTTTGATTGCTCGGCATGACAACCCAACCTTTTAAGCCAAAACCCTTATAAATGCACTCAGCATGCCGTTATAATGCCTGTATTAATGCTTGTATCATATGTGATCACCATTTTCTAAACAAAACCATGGCGAATTTTGCAAAATCAAAAACCTTTTAAAAATGCAAACCTTTTTTTCGAAAATGACCCAAATTAGCGCAAAATGGGTCGAACTCTGTCCAAATATCCAGTCAAAAATCGGGCCTCAAAACCCATTTGAAAACCTAAGTTCGAGTCAACACTCCTACAACTACACTACAGTTGTCTAGCACAAACATTTCAAACCTTTGTCACTTTCAAACCACACTTGACACAAGTGGCACCCTCCCACTTCACAAGTCGAGTCTTTTTCTTTGAGTAAGTGTGCTAGAGTGGTCGATCGTGTTTTGATTCGTCGTCGATCTCTTATCCAGTTTACAAGATGCCTGAAACTAGTACCATAAGCACCAGCGGTCAACCCCCAAATGGTAATGATCAAGTCCTAGCTGTGCTCGCTCGTCTCCAAACAAGTTAAGACCAAGTTTATGATCGCCTCAACACTATTGAAGGCCGAATTTTTGCTCTAGAAACTAGACTCCCTCTTGCAGAAGATGATATTCCTAGCGAATTTGTGCGATAACCTTCCACCTTTTGTTGGACAACAAGAAACCAACCCTCCAATAGGTCCTACTGAAGCTAAAAAGCGACTCCAATATTTGGAGAAGCAACTAATGTATCTCAAGGGAGATGACATCTACAGGGAGAATAATCACAAGTATGAGGCCGTAAATACTAAATTGCTAACCAACTTCAACATGACTGACATCCCGAAGTTCAAGGGGCATGAAAACCCTTTGAACCACATTCGTGCTTTCAAAAACTACATGTCTATCAAAGGCATCAAACCTGAGATGTTCTTAATACGCATATAATGCTAAAATCCAAGTCAACATACGTACTCTAGAGGTTCTTACCCAAAATGAAAAAGAAGGCTTCACCGACTTCCTAAGTAGGTGGACGAAGACTAGCACACAGTTAGTTGAACGTCTAGATGAAGCTACCCTTGTGGATAAAATTCGTGGATAATTTGAGACCCTTTATGCAAACCACTTGTGGTACCAAAACATAAAGATCTTCAAAGATCTAACTCTGCTAGGGACAAGAATTGAAGATGACATCCGTAAAGGGCTCTTTTCCAAAACGGTAGGTCGTGGGTATCAAGGCTCAACGAGTCGTTCTTATGGCTCTACTAGTAAGACTGATAAGGTTAACCTTCTCAAATCATCCAAGAATAATAACCCACAAAGGAAGTTCACAAACATTGGCGATACATACTCCAATGCTCTGAAAAGATTGATGAAACAGGGTAAGCTCCAACCCATAGGGCCTACACCTGACCCAGAAAAGAAGTCCAAGTTCTGGGACGAAAATGCATATTGCAATTATCATAGAGGTAAGGGACACGATAAAGAGAAATTCTTCAAGCTAAAACATGTCCTTTAGGATATGATCGAAGATGGTCGCCTACTAATACCTCCTGGAGGTAAGCCTAACAATACTTAGAATCATCTTGGAGTTCTGATGATTACAGATGAAGAATCCACCTTGGATTGTTCGCACCTCATTTCTCCAGTCAAAGATGAGATTCATGCACTAGAAGATGAGGGGAGTTGCTCCCCCATTTCTCCTACCATCACCAATTTTAATGCATGTGCAAATAATGTGAATAGCCAAGTTTCAGAACTGGAAGATGTAGTAGCATCCCTCCGCAGTCCAAGCACCATACCCAAGGAGAGCATGCCACTAAATCTATCTCCAAATTCTACAATGTAAGAGGTAGTCGTCGTGGTTGACAGTTTAGTCGACCAAATAATCAATTTGGAAGCTGAAATCATCAGATTGAGAAAGCTTACTACCATCAACGGAATATGGGCCGATGACGATGAAGATGAATACCTCACTGAACACTATCTAATCAAGATTAGTGACAGGGCTGTCGTATACCTATCAAAAATAACCAACTGGTCTAACTAATATAGCTAGGGAAGTCAGGTCGATCTCCTTAGGGAGGCAAGATATCTGTAAAAGGTTCGCTTATTTGGTCACAAATGGGGGTTTATAATTGATTTTTCTAAACTAAAAAGGTCTTAAGAAAAAAGAGAAATAAATAAGAGAAATAAAGGCAGAAAATAAGAATAAACTATCAATAAAGAGGGGACATGTCAGGATTTTGGTTCACTACGATAGTCCAGTGACTCAACTATAAATAACTTAGATAAATTACTGTGAGACGGATATGGAAAGGTCCTTCCGGTCCACTTTCTATCCTAGAATTCCACTAACTTAACTTCCGTCCTCGTCAGGGTAGTCTACTGTTCATAGCAAGTCTATTTAGGCCAATGTTCTGATCCAGGATTAAATTTATCCAGATTAAATGGGTAACTTAGAAGCGTGCACTCAAGTAAGTCGGTACATACAGTTAAATTGCCATGGGGATAGAGTCTCACAAATAATTCATCTAACCTATTCACCACATCGTCACATTTCTACTGTAGATCCCCTAATCCCAACATGAAATAAATTAGCTACTCATATTTATCAATATTGTCAAGACTAATAAGGATGAAACAACTAATAATAATCATGAAATAACAATAATAAAATTGCATAAACTAATTAGGGCAGAAATTACAGAGAATAAAACAAGTAATTAAAGCAAACAAAAGAGAGATTAATATTAAAAGGGAGAAAGAGATTACAAAGGCAAGAATTCCGGCGTAAAGAACAACTAGATCCGAGCGAAAATAATCCAAAAGCAAAAGTTACAGTGAAGAGGAAAAATCAACGTAATAAGAGTAGTGTTTTGCAGTGAAAGATGAAAGATAAGATGTGATGGAATCCTAATGACCTAATTATTGTGCGCTTAAATAGAAATCAGCGAAGTCCATTAACTAAAATAAGTAACTAAGACTAATTAAGGCCCGTGAAAGACAAAACCACCCGATCGAGCAGTTTGAAACAGCTCGATCGAGTACTTCTTCAAGCAATCCACTCGATCGAACAGAAATACTGCTCGATCGAGTAACCTATAATTCCAGCATTGTCGATCGAGTAAAATAAAGTGCTCGATCGATCACCTCATCTACAAAAACCACTCGATCGACCAAAAAAAGGGCTCGATCGAGTATTCTTCCTCTAAAACAGCTCTAACTCGTAGCTGACTGCTTCGTAGACCGTTCCTTCACGCATCCCAATGCCGTATCTCACTCAGAAAATCCCGTCTCCTCAAAAGACATGCAAAATAGGACGAAAATGGTACGATTCCACTACTTTCAGGTTCATTCCTACAAAATGGGCAAAACGAACCAAAGTAGCCAATTCGGGGCATAATGCGATATAAACGGTACAAAAGTACATGGAAATACGTGCTGAAATAGGCCAAAAAGATTATATAAAATGCACGTATCAAATCTCCCCAAACCGACCTTTACTCGTCCTCGAGTAAACTAAAATGCAACAAATGGAACGGAAATGTAAAATCGGATCTAGCTTAACTTGTCTACTTGATCCAATTCAATGCGACAAAAACTAACAGTTACAGCTAAGCAGTCAATACGCAAACGAGTTATGAGTTGTTCAGAAATAAAGCCGACCTATCGACCTTACAAGACCAACAAAATCGGACTCTCACGTAGTCACTCTTCTCTCATGAAGCAAATTGTGAATAATATATGTAAAAGAGAGGAAGAGAAACAATCACTCACCTAACTGCGACCTACATAACTGTTGTAATATGTGTCCTCCGACAATAATGCGATCACAACTGTTGATCATTATGATCACATGTTTAAGTCTCATTTTAAAGAATACAATTGGGAAGTATTTTTACTGTCAACTGGTCAACATATATCGGTAATGATTGGCTGACTAGAGTTTGACATTACTGTCGTGCGACGGTGGTGATCAGTTGATCCCCTAGGTCATACCTAAAGATTAATACTCTTAATTGATCATTTAATTAATCGTATAACGTTACGAGTTAATTAAAAAAAATTGACGGACAATATTGGAAGTAAATTTACGTATCTCATTATAATCTGATTAAATAAGATACGGTCTAAGTAATCGAGTTGTTTTATTACTTGGATGAAATTATTGTTTAAGGAAACAATTGAAATTGAATGAATAATTTATTATAAATACAAGATGTTGGAATTTATAATTGGTAAAATATTTTGGTACAAGTAATTGTAAATTACCAAGTCAATTTTGTATATGATGTATTTTTAATAATACGTTGATTTTTAATATGTTAAAAATACATAACAATTTTACATGACATGTGACATGTGACAAATTGACAAAGATAAAATGGAATCCATTTTATCCTCATATGGACCGAAATATTGGGTGTGATTAACAAATTCATATAATGTTAATTAAGTTAGTGGAAGATATAATTATTTTTCTACAACTAGGCATGCATACCTAGTCTCTTTTGTGGAAGAGCACCAAGCTCATGCATTGGCCTTCCTCCACCCTCCTACCCGGTTTCCCCTTGAAAAGAACAAAGGTTTTTTTTTGCTTAAAAATTGATCATTCACTACATGCATGTGTGTGTGTGATTATTATTATTCATTCTATCATTCAAAAATTATTTTAGAGAGATAAAATAATTCTTCCTTCTTCATCCTCCTCTTGACCGAAATCCAAGAGGACCAAAAATATTTTTGGGTCTTTTATTTAAGTTAATATTATTCTAGTATTAATAATATTAATTCTTATTTAGGGTATATCTTGGGTATTATTCCTTGGGAGGGATACTATACTTGTATCCTCTTTGTTCATCCATTTAAGGAGAGCTCAAGAACAAGAGAGTAGGAGAACTCTCTTGTGCCCTATTGATTCGAAAACACAATGTAAGATGATGATTTCTTCTTTAAATTGTTTATTGTTTGCATGCATAAGATCACCATTTAATTTTATGACAAATTAACTTAAACATATATGAATATGTTAGTATATAGATCTACTTTTCCTTCAATCGGTATCTAGAGCCATGGTTGTTTGCATGCAAATCGGTTAAAAGTTTTTCCGAGTTATACGATTAACATATAAAACTTGTTTAATTTGTGTTATTATGATATATCACGAAAATCATCATGCATGTTAAAATTTCTGGTCCTAAAATGTTTTTAGATATTTTGGTTAATTTATGGATTTTTATTGTTCATATTATATAATAATGGCATTAAAATATGATTTTATGAATAAAATGTCATTTTCAGACTAAAATTAGCTACACTTCGAATTTTCCAGTGATTTTTGGATATGTTATCACATATATTATTTTGAGATGACCTGTAAACTTTCATAATTTTTGGACTTCTTATGCTCGAAAAATGGATTTTTTCATTATTAATATCATATTTAGATGAAAAATAGGTTAATATGAGATAAATTTCGAATCTGGTCATAGAAATTTAGTATGTTGTCACATGCAATTTTACAAGATGTGTGTAAAATAATAGGCTATATTGAAGTCTTTATGCATGATTTATGATTTTTTGAAGAAAAAATAGCATAAATAGTGACTTAATTAGTGAAATATTAATAAAACATACTCTATGACTAAGGAAAAATATCATATGTTGAATTTTATTATCTTTTTCAGATCTAAAATTGAAAAGTTGATGAATATAATTTTTCTCATGTTTGTATGATTATTTTTGTTAAAACCGATAAACCGCAACATTGTTTTTCCGGATAAATTTCGATATTTTTAACCTAAGTTTTTGAACATTATGAGTGTCATGGTATTTTTCCAGAATGGTCATGAGTTTAAATTTCAAATTTCAAATTTATTTGAAATTTTGTGATTTATTTGAAGTTTATAGCTTATTTTTATATTTTAGGTCCATTAATGAACAAATTTAAGAAATATGAGTTAATTATGGTCAAATAATTAGTGAAGACTAAATTTTGAGTCCTAAGAGGTTAGAGTAATTAACTTATGCATAAATATGAATTTATGTAATTTTTGTGATTATAAAATGTTGAAATCACGCAAATCCGTAAAAACCGAGTAATATATAATATTGGCTATTTAAAGGCGACTTAGCATAAAATTGGGCATGTCCATACATATTATAATGCTGCATTTTCTTTATGATTGTCATAATTTTATTTATGTAATTTTGAATTATGTAATTTTTACTTAGTATGGCCTTAGTTTTTTAATTGGTATTACCCAAAATGTATGGGAATATCGATTCGGTTGTAATTTATTGTGATCTCGTATCGGCGTTTTGTAATTTAATAGATTTATTTTATTTTAGTTACAAATGTATAATAGGAAATTATGTAATTTGTTATGTAATTTTATTCATTTCGGAGTTCCCAGAGACGGATTTCTTCAAGATGGCGATACATAAAGACGGTGTTACCTCGAGATGCGTGCTACAACCGAAGTTCAAGGGACCAATGGAGTTGGTTTCCGAATATGTAATAGTTAATTAGATTATCTATTTTAGGAAGGCCATACTAGGATTTTTTTATGCTTTGCATTTTATTTATATGTCGCATGCATCGCTAAATCGCCATAACTAAAACATGCATTGTCATTTTATCGAGTTTATCGACCGTGTCAATTAAAATTATCGTAGTTCACCGCTTTAGTTCACTTAAAACGTGATAGATAATGAATTGACATGACCTCTCGCTAAAATAATCAATTGAGACATAGCCTTACCAAATAGTAGAAACCATGAAAACCTATTTCGCGAGGGAGTGCACACGGCCCTACCGGGGTACAAAACTTGTTACGTAGGGGAAGTGGGTGATAAATGTCTATCCACCGAATTCATATTTATAAGGGATGAATCGGCCCTACCGTGCCCAAGTTGATGTGGATT
This sequence comes from Silene latifolia, assembly GCF_048544455.1. Taxonomy (NCBI): domain Eukaryota; kingdom Viridiplantae; phylum Streptophyta; class Magnoliopsida; order Caryophyllales; family Caryophyllaceae; genus Silene; species Silene latifolia. The sequence continues at coordinate 44,411,607 of NC_133527.1, forward strand.
TGGATCATGGACACATTTATTCGAAATTTGGATTGAGCTCAACGGCAGTATTCGTGACCGTAGTCGCATGTGTTCCGGGCTATAGATAAACATTAGAGTAATTTTATCGACCAAGAGTTCTAAAAGTAGAATCGATTAAACGTTAATCCACCGAGTTATATTGATAAAGGATGAATTGGCCCTACCGTGCCTAAGTTGATATGAATTTGGGTCTTGGAATCATTTATTATAGTTGGGTAGAGGTCACTATATAAATGTTCATATCTTGTTAATTTATTTGCAAGTATGATTTAAAAAGACAAATGTTAATATTTCCTTTTCCTCCATACTTGTAGTTCATTACAATGAATCCATCAAATGCTACCGCACCGATAACTATTGAGTCTTACCACAATGTTTTTGACGACGTTTGCTCAAACAATGATTTCGACACTACTAGAGAACTTCATTTTGGGATAGGTTCGGATGGAAACCTTAACTTCATCACCTCTTCTAAACCACCTACTACTACTAGATCTCGTATGAGCCCGTCTCAGGAAGACTACCTCATACAATCTATAGGGTCTTTGTCTCTGGAAGATAAAGATGCCAAAACTAGTGGGAGCTCAAGCAATCAAGTTCTTGCTTCAAAGGGCAAAAAGTTCAAGAAGAAGGGAAAGAAAATCAAAAACTTCAAGAAAGTTAATGATGAGTGCCATTATTGTTATGGCATGGGACATTGGCTTAGGAATTGTCCCGTATATTTGCGAAATATAAGGGAAGGAATCATCACTCAAAAAGGTAAAATTCCTAAGGAAATTTATGTTATTGATATAAATTATACTTCCACTACGACATGGGTACTGGATACCGGTTGTGGTTCTCACCTTTGTAATCATTTACAGGGTTTAAGAGATGTGGAGAGGCTTAGCAAGGGAGATGTGGATCTACGCCTTGGAAATGGAGCTCGAGTAGCGGTCGGATCCAAAGGAACTTATGTTTTAGCTTTGCCTAATGGATTTGAGTTGTATTTACATAATTGTTTTTATGTGCCTACACTCTCTAAAAACATTATTTCAATCGCTATGCTAGACATAGACGGTTTTTGTTTTGTCATTATGAACAATCGTTGTACTATTTCAAGGAACGACTTGGTTATAGGCCAAGCTTCCTCTATCAATGGCATTTAAATTTTAGAGACCTCAAATCCAACTAATGATATCTATAACATTCAATCAAAGAAACTCAAATCAAGTGACCCAAGTGAAGCGTTCATTTGGCATTGTCGATTAGGTCACATAAACGAGAATCGCATTAAAAGATTAATTTCAAGTAATGTGATTACACCATTTGATTATCAATAATATGGTACATGCGAATATTGCCTACTTGGCAAAATGACTCGTAATCCTTTTATTAGTAAAGGGACACGAGCTAGTGAATTGTTGGGACTCATACACACCGATTTATGTGGACCAATGAGTATCACCGCTCGTGGAAATTATGACTACTACATAACCTTCACCGACGACTTGAGTAGACATGGGCATGTCTATTTAATGAAATATAAGAGTGAAGCTTTTGAGAAATTCAAGGAATTTCAAAATGAAGTAGAGAACCAATTGAACAAAAAGATAAAAGCACTACGATCCGACCGTGGTGGAGAATATCTTAGCCTTGAATTCGATTCACACTTGAAAGGTTGTGGTATAATATGACAACTCTCTCCACCTGGAACACCACAACTTAATGGTGTTGCCGAAAGGAGAAATCGAACCTTACTTGATATGCTTCGATCAATGATGAGTCAAACCGAGTTACCGAACTCGTTTTGGGGATTTGCGATTCAAACCGCAATTAGATCTTTGAACAATAGTCCCACAAAGTCCACCGAAAAGACTCCATGTGAGATGTGGACGGGAAGGATCCCCAATATATCCTATATGAAGATTTGGGGATGTGATGCTTACGTCAAGACTAAGAACGACAACAAGCTTGCCCCAAGATCCGAAAAATGCATCTTTGTAGGTTACCCCTCGACCTCTCGAGGATACTACTTCTACAAACCTCAAGATAACAAAGTTTTTGTGTCTTGCGAGGCTGTCTTCTTAGAAAGAGAATTTATTTCTAAGAGACAGAGTGGGAGAAATTTTGAACTTGATGAAGTTCAAGAGCCACAAACCGAGATAGAGACGAAAAAGAAGTTCATTCGTCGTCTAATGCGGTTATTCCTCCTCCTCTTAGAAGAACGGGCCGTGTTTCTCGTCATCCCGATCGATATATGGGACTTATCGAAGAAGACAGAACTCTTGATGTATTGCTTATAGAAAGTGACGAGCCCGCTACCTACAAGACCGCAATCTCTAGTCCAAATTCCTCCTTATGGCTTGAAGCCATGAAGTCCGAAATGGACTCTATGCATGAAAACCAAGTTTGGGACTTGGTAGATTTGCCTAAAGGGGTAAGACCTCTTCAATGCAAATGGATATTCAAAGTCAAGAATGGCATAGAGGGACATGACGATGTCTACAAAGCTAGGCTAGTGGCAAAAGGATTTACCCAAGTTCATGGTCTCCATTATGATGAGACCTTCGCACCCGTAGCCATGCTAAGATCCATACGGATTTTGTTAGCGATTGCCGCATTTCATGATTATGAAATATGGCAAATGGATGTCAAAACCACTTTTCTAAATGGGCATTTAGAAGAGGAGGTGTACATGATACAACCCGAAGGTTTTGTTGATTCTAAGAATCCTAACAAAGTGTGCAAGCTTAAGAGATCCATTTATGGTCTTAAGCAAGCATCTAGAAGTTGGAATCATCGATTCAATCATGTTATAAAGGAAAATGGTTTTACTCGAAGTGTTGAGGAACCATGTTTATACATGAAATTTAGTGGGAGCAATGTTGTGTTCCTAATCTTGTATGTCGATGACATACTACTCATTGGAAATGATATTCCGATGTTGTCTTTGTTAAGAAGTGGTTAGGTAACCACTTCCAAATGAAGGATTTAGGAGAAGCACAACACATATTAGGTATCCGGATCCATAGAGATAGATCCAAGAGGATATTGGCACTAAGTGAAGAATCTTATGTTGATAAGATTCTTCGACGGTTCAGCATGGACAAATCTAAAAGGGGTTTGGTACCTATGGTAACTGGGACTATATTAAGCAAGACTCAATCTCCCTCCGAACCCCATGATGTTGAACGCATGAAGATGATCCCTTACGCTTCCGCTGTTGGATCAATCATGTACGCCATGATATGCACACGTCCTGATGTCTCGTATGCTTTAAGCATGACGAGTAGATATCAAGGAAATCCAGGTGAGAGTCACTGGATTGCCGTCAAGAACATCCTTAAGTACTTGAGAAGAACTAAGGATTCTATCTTAGTGTTTGAAAGAGACACCGAACTTCGTGTTAATGGTTACACGGACTCAAGTTTTCAAACAGATAGAGATGACATGAAATCACAAGCTGGTTTCGTTTTCATGCTCAATGGTGGTGCCGTTAGCTGGAGAAGCTTCAAGGAAGCTGTGACCGCGGATTCAACAACGGAGGCTGAGTAAATTGCAGTAGTACCTACCGCCTATGATCCCATCACTCTCTATTGTGATAATAGTGGGACAATCTTCCAAGCTAAGGAGCCAAAGTTTAGTAATAGATCTAGACATGTACTTAGAAAATATCATGTAATAAGAGATTTCATTGAGAGAAAAGAAATTGAGATTTGTAAGGTTGGGACGGATGGGACGGATGACAACATAGCCGATCCGCTCACCAAGCCTTTATCGCAGGCTAAGCATGATGGACATGTTGCGTCCATGGGACTTAAACGTGTACCAAGTTTTTGTTAGATTTTGAAATGAAATAAAAGTGTTGTTTTTGTTCATGTTCACAATCACATTTGTCTTTTATCTTTCTATACATTGTTACATCCAAACGGGTTGTGGAGACAATTGAACCCCGTTAAAGTGAACGCGGATTAACATTGTATTTGCCCATAGTCACTAGTATGAGGTGACGTCTCGAAGTGACTAGAGTGTGATGCAATTGATGGTCAGTTCAAATACCATAGAGTGATATGAGAATGACTAATCGATCACATAGGCGGACTGTTAGGAACATTTTATCGGGCCTTATGACTGCTTATAGAGTTCTGGCAAATTTATATAGCCTGGTCGTGGCAAGAGCTGCTATAGTATTCTAATGAGTCGATTCTTTTGACTAAAGACTATTCACCTAAGATGGCACTGTTTCAGATTAACTTTGATTTGTGTTACTACGACCTTCGTAAATGGGGTCAAATGGGCATATTTTGGGTTATGATGGTTGTGGCTAGTTGAAGGGAATGAGTGCGATAGGAATTGTCCATCCCTAGTCAGGGTTATAACATATCTCAGGGCCACTCGAGGAGTAATGAACTGGAAATGCGTGGCCACGCTCGGAAAGTATCTATGATAGATAAATCCAGTCAATTAGTTATTCTCCAGATCGAGAAAACCACTCTCGATATGACCACTTTCAAGTACGACCTGAAAGGCACCTTGCATTGAGTGGGAGATAGTAATAGGACAAGAGAATTGGTGACGCACACTTGTCGAGGACAAGTGGGAGATTGTTGGAATATGTGTCTTCCGACAATAATGCGATCACAACTGTTGATCATGATGATCACATGCATGTTTAAGTCTCATTTTAAAGAATACAATTGGGAAGTATTTTTACTGTCAACTGGTCAACATATATCGGTAATGATTGGCTGACTAGATTTTGACATTACTGTCGTGCGACGGTGGTGATCAGTTGATCCCCTAGGTCATACATAAAGGATAATACTCTTAATTGATCATTTAATTAATCGTATAACGTTACGAGTTAATTAAAAATAACTGATGGACAATTTTGGAAGTAAATTTACGTATCTCATTATAATCTGATTAAATAAGATACGGTCTAAGTAATCGATTTGTTTTATTACTTGGATGAAATTATTGTTTAAGGAAACAATTGAAATTGAATGAATAATTTATTATAAATACAAGATGTTGTAATTTATAATTGGTAAAATATTTTGGTACAAGTAATTGTGAATTACCAAGTCAATTTTGTATATGACGTATTTTTATTAATACGTTGATTTTTAATATGTTAAAAATACATAACAACTTTACATGACATGTGACATGTGACAAATTGACAAAGATAAAATGGAATCCATTTTATCCTCATATGGACCGAAATATTGGGTGTGATTAACAAATTCATATAATGTTAATTAAGTTAGTGGAAGATATAATTATTTTTCTACAACTAGGCATGCATACCTAGTGTCTCTTGTGGAAGAGCACCAAGCTCATGCATTGGCCTTCCTCCACCCTCCTACCCTGTTTCCCCTTGAAAAGAACAAAGGTTCTTTTGCTTAAAAATTGATCATTCACTACATGCATGTGTGTGTGATTATTATTATTCATTCTATCATTCAAAAATTATTTTAGAGAGATAAAATAATTCTTCCTTCTTCATCCTCCTCTTGACCGAAATCCAAGAGGACCAAAAATATTTTTGGGTCTTTTATTTAAGTTAATATTATTCTAGTATTAATAATATTAATTCTTACTTAGGGTATATCTTGGGTATTATTCCTTGGGAGGGATACTATACTTGTATCCTCTTTGTTCATCCATTTAAGGAGAGCTCAAGAACAAGAGAGTAGGAGAACTCTCTTGTGCCCTATTGATCCGAAAACACAATGTAAGATGATGATTTCTTCTTTAAATTGTTTATTGTTTGCATGCATAAGATCACCATTTAATTTTATGACAAATTAACTTAAAACATATATGAATATGTTAGTATATAGATCTACTTTTCCTTCATAACATGCATGCAACAAAAATGAAAGACGATTCAAGTACTAATGCACACAATCCAACCAATAATGTCCGTCACAGCCGAGGGCTTACAAATGATATGGGAATAGTGAGGTTCAGGTAAGAAAAGGCAAAACAAGTCATGGTAATGTGGAGGTAAAAGCGTCAAGCTAGTTCCTAACAAGACCGAATAACACCGTTCGAATCTCAACTGACTGAAAAATAAACACAAGTGCCCTTCATTTGGCACACAACTCACTAATCACATACACTATCTCCTCAAAAATATGGGATAAAACGGAGGAGTGAGACCGTCACAAGATAAAAATGAACACAGACGGTCTCAAAATTCAAACCAGCTCAAATATTTTCAAACTTTTCTTTCTCTGGCTTTCTTCACCCGTCTGACTTTTTTCAATTTTTTTTCTTTTTAATTCTTTTTCACATTTTTCCTTTCTTTTTTTTTCTTTTCAATTCTCTTTTTTTTTCTCCTTCCTTTATTTACACCAACTCCAATCAAAATGATACGGGCCAAACTGCAGATGGAAAACGCATACCACAAAAGACATACTAGACTAGCTTGACTAGGCAGACTCAGTTATGGATGTAGCTAATGGGTCAAAAAGGCAAGATTCGGCTTAAGTGGAGCTAAATTGGTGAAAAATATAAAAAAATGGGAAAATTTGCAAGCACCTCCCTCCATGTGACATCGACCACAAACCCGAATGTGTGCATTTGACAAGAAATCGAATGTCATAAAAGTGCAAAATAATGAACATGCTATGCAAGGAGTACTACTCTCAATTCCTAATGAACTGGTCATGAATGTCGCCACTTATAAGGCTTTAAAACTCAGAAATTGTAAGTAGGTTGTCAATTTATCAGGTCAAGTCTAAACAGTCGGCTAAATTTGAACAAAAACTCGTAGACTATGCGTATAAAAAAGCTAATAACCATCAATAAAAGTGCAAGGCTCAAGTAAAAAGACAGGTTAAAATGCAATATCATTACGGGAATCTACTGTTCCGAATCAACCTACATGCAAAAATAAACGTGAATTTTTGGATTTTTTTTGAAATTTTCTAATTTTTTGGTTTTTTTTTTTAAATTTTTATGAAATAAAAGAAATACAGTGCAAGCTGAAAATATAAACGTGAATGCAAACAAATGCAAATGCAGACTCAAAAGGATGCAATACCCTCCCCAAACCAAAATGGACAACGCCCTCGTTGTCCTCCAGCATACACCAGTAGATATATACAGGGGAACGGGAATATACAACTTATAAATGAAACATAAAAACAAAAATAAAAGAGTGAGATGGGACATACAAAATACGAACTTCCCCAAACCAGCCAGAAAACTGGGGAAGTGAGTAGACTAGCAGCTACTCGTCAGCCTCCTCGTCACGCACGTCCTCCACTATCACCGTGTAGTTCGGGTCCACCTCCTGCTCTATCCTCCTCCTCTGCTCAGCTCGAGCTCTCTCCGCCGCCGCCGGGTCCTTTTCCTCCTCCTCCTCCTCCTCCTCACTAGAAGACTCCGGGTACCCTTCAGCTGGGAACCGGTAGAAGGAAGGGTGTGGCCAACCCTCTGTAATGGGACGGTGTCGTCTCATGTGGTCCTCGAATAGAGGGAACAAAGTCAAAGCTAAGTCCCTCTCCATACGAGCCTATCTCTCTCTGCAATCTCAATCAACAAACCGTCACGGCGCCCTTGGTCCTTGACCGAGGACGCCTCAAAGGGTGGAGGAGGTACAAAATTTGTCGGTAGGACCGGCGGTGTCTGTGTCTGGTAAGCAGGCGTGGGAGTAAGAGTAGAGGTCGGGGTAGGAGTAGTCGTGGAAGTCTGGTCACTCGTAGAAGGTGTGGACCCCTCTCCGGTCTCAGGTCTACGCCGCTTCCTAGAAGCGGCTAAGGTAGGAGGTGGTCGGATCGGTAAGTGGTACTCGGGTAAAGGTGGTGGTCTAACGCCCTGTGCAACAGTGGGCAAAGGGGCGAGGTGAGGTAGGGTGCTACAAGGAAGGTCTACGGACAAGGAACTATCTATCTTCCAGGTCCGGTAATCTGAAGTCAGCCAGGTCTGAGAGTTCATAGCAGCTAGGCTCAGGTACCTATCTCCATCTATGTACGGTAGGTCACGAGGCAATGCAGGGAGGAGAGAACGGGCAAGAAAGGTGGCTATGCCACCGCAGACGATAGTACCCGTGGTCTTCTCTCCCTCGAGCTGGAAGTACTGGGCGGTCAAATACGCAATGTTGAAGGCAAAGGGCCCTCGCTATCGATGTTCAGGTAACCGCCCAAAATGGAAAGCTCGATGTTGGTGATGTTGTTTGGCTCCTTTCAGCCAAAAATAGTACTTCCCATCAGCCGAAGAAAGTAGCAAGCGGGGAGGAAGGTGGACCTGAGCAAGCTTTCGCTCGGGAAAGGTGGTCTGGCCAAGGTCCGACAAAGCAGAAGGAGGACCTTCCTAGGGGCGGTAGTGACCCCCCTGAAGGAAAGGCCGAGTCGAGTACCAAACTCCTCAAGTGTCATAGAAAAGGTCTGGTTGAACAACCAGAAGGACACAGAAAGGCTGGTGGGGGCAGCATCATGTGCCCCGGAGGAGAAGGTGAAAGAGCCGAAGAAATCAAGACTCATCTCCCTAAAGGTGTAGGCACTCATGGTGAAAAGTCCGGCCATCCCCGTGCCCCGCAAAAGCTCACACACCGGCTCATAAAAACCAAGCCTCTCAAGTGATGTACGGCAAAGGAATTGCGTAGGGAGAAAGTCACTGTCAACTAAGTTATAAAATCTAACACGATGAACACCATTAGCGAAAGTTACTTGGGGGTTCTCAGGGTGTGAGTCGAGGGTGTCGTCCACTCGAATAGTAACCGTGCCAGCAGAAACACTAGCAGCAGGTGTAGCACGACCACGACTGCGACCGCGACCCCGACCTCTAGAACCTGAATTAGAAGATCGTCCACTGAGGGTACGAGGTACTAGGGCCGCTCTGAAATCAGCTGTGACTGCAGGTGAGCACGCATCAGAGCTCACCATACCTGAGGTAGAAACTATAGCTGCAGCAGTAGATGCAGCAGAGACCGCCACAGAGGAAGAAAGGAGGCTAGCAGCAGTGCTAGCAGCTGTGGCTGAAACAGGGCTAGCAGCAGTGCTAGCAGGAGCAAAGACAGTACCAGCAGCGCTAACAAGGAAAACAGAGGTAATGGCTGTGGTACTAGCAGGTGCGGAGACGGTGGTGGCAGCAGGGACCACCGTCTCAGACAGGGACTGACTGACAGTCGAGCTCGTAGATGGCATATAGCTAGAATTCATCCTAGTCAAATAGGGCAGGGGAAAACGATAATTAATTTAACAAATTAACAGCAGCAAATTCCCCATAGACAGTCGAAAATTTCGACAAAACAGGCCGTAATTCCTAAAATTTTCCTCAAAAAATTCGAATAAAACAGATGATCAGTGATAGGGTGTAGGGTAACAGATAACAATTGCAACAAATTAAGCATCAATTGAAGCAAATTAAGCATAAACACCAGGAAAAACCCAATTTCAGTCGAAAAAATTCGACTGGCAAGAACCCTAATCACAAATTTCTCATAAAATTCCAATTAAACATGTAAATGGCGATGAGGTAAGGGAATTAATCATCAAGTAAGGCAAATTAGGCATAAAATCACAATTATAGTCGAAAAATTCAACCCAAAATGAATACCCGAAACCCTAATTCCTAATTTACTTCAAAAAAGGCAAAATTAAGGCAATTAAAATGCAATGAAGAGTAGGAATTACTTACTTGATGATAAGGAACCTACAAAGAGCGATTAATCGACACAAACAAGCAAATTTAGGCGATTTTCGATCAAAAAACCGCAAACCCTAAAACCCATAATTGACCGTGTGAATCAACGGAAATCAAAGGGAAAGTAGAGGGGAAATGTCGAGTAATTAGCAATGAACAAATTGTAGGTGTTGGATTTGGTAAAAGGCAATATTAATGGAGGTTTTTAGGAGATTTTATCGCAAATAATGAAGGGTAAATGAAAAATAAAGAAGGAATTGAAGTAATAAGAAAAAGGAAGGGAGTTAGAGAGACTTCCTGCGTGTAATTTGAAAATTCACTCGATCGAGTGATTTTAAACCACTCGATCGAGAGCTCTTATATGCAGTTCACTCGATCGAGTAAAATTTTACTCGATCGAGTACTCCCCTATTTAGCTTTTGTAGATCGAGCACACTGGAACCATTCGATCGCGCATAATTCACTCGATCGAGTACAAAAAGTACTCGATCGACCTCTTTTCCTCATTTAAGCCCTTGAATTTGCTTATAATCTCCCCAAACCTGCATAAAAACATCCGCAAACATATCCCAAAATACCAAATATGAATAGTAACAGTCTATAGTCTTCTAAACTATGCTAAAAATGTCTAAATTCTAATTTTCCTAATTAAATGCAATAAACAAATTCAACGGAAAATTAAAAATAGTTTTTACAATTTGTTACACAGGGCATTTCCCCGCTCACTTCTCAAAACAATTCAGTGGCCCTTCGGAGGGCTTCTGACCGGAGGACGTCACCTCAGCAACATTAACCGTCCTCTTCAATCTCCACGAGCTTGTATTTGAATCATTAGGAGGAGAATAGTTGACGTCCACATACGCGCAAACTTTTCTCGTCCTTATTTCTTTCTCACCAGCTTTGACATTAGCCTCCCCACTGTGACTGATATTAATTGCACAATGACCATTGACAATTCCTACATTATTTTCATCTGTACCTGCAGCAAGGAAAACAAACGAAAGCTCCTCCTTTTTGCTCTCAGTTTGAGGCGGAGGTGTCACAATAGCAGCACAGAATTCCAAATTTTTATCTGGAACGTCAATATTAGGGTCAGTCGAGGAAAGGGCATTGCAAGGCTGAGCTTGCATGGGAGCCCTTCGGGACTTAGACTGTTGGAAAATCAATTCCTCGTCCCCAACCTGGAAAGTCAATGTCTTGCAACCGACGTCTATCACGGCACGAGCAGTGAATAAAAATGGTCTCCCTAAAATGATAGGGGTGTGAGTATCCTCGAGAATGTCAAGTACAACGAAATCAACGGGAATAAAGAACCTCCCGATCTTAACAGGTATATCCTCAATGACACCAAACGACCGTGGTATACTACGGTCGACCATCTGTACAGTCATGTTTGTGCAATTAAACTTAGTCAAACCAAGCCTCTTAGCAAGAGACAGAGGTAAGACACTCACGCTAGCGTCAAGATCACATAACGTGTTATCAATTAAGTGGGTACCAATATGACACGAAATTGAGAAACTACCCGGGTCTGACTGTTTGAGAGGTAACGTATTTTGAACTAGGGTCGTCCCTACCTCGGTCAAAGCTACCATCTCATGATCATTAATGTGCCTCTTATGTGACAAAATTTCTTTCATAAATTTAAGGTAAGAGGGTACCTGTGTCAGCAATTCGGTGAACGGAACAGTGACTTGCAAGCTTTTCAGGAGTTCGGCAAATTTATCGAACTGTTGATTGGCCTTCGTGTTCTATAGTGGCCTCGGGAACGGCACCGTAATGGGTATCTCGAGCCCCTTGTTCATTTCTTCCAATGTGTCGGCTGGATCAAGCTCTACATCCTTTGATCGAGACTTATTTCTTCTCGATCGAGGTCTTTCGGGTGATATTTCATTCGATCGAGCACTAGCAGGCTCTCGATCGAGTTCTTCTTTATCAGCATCAGTCGATCGAGCAAAAATATCACTCAATCGAACTCTTTCCTCTACAATTTCATTCGATCGACCTGTTTAGACTTCTCGATCGAGCAGATCTTTTTCCTGTTCACTCGATCGAGTCCTTTCTTCAGATTTTTCACCCGATCGACCACCTGAAACCATTTGATCGAGTAGCTTCTTTGTCGTCAGCTCTTTTTCAGTCCTAGTACACTTTTCATCAGTATTAGACAACTTCCTCGGGTTTGATTTGTCCTCTGAAATCGACAAATTTGGTCCTTCATATGATCGACCACTCCTCAAATTTATTAAATTCACCGTCTCGTGTGGATTCTAATCGGCTTATGACGGCAAATGACCCTGCTTCCTCGGGGACTGGTTCGCGGCTAACTGGACAACTTGGGTTTCAAGTGACTTAATAGATGCTTGTTTTTGTTGGTCACTTAGCTGCCATTGCTTTGTCAAAGACTGCAACATCGTCTTCAATTCAGCTAACTCGCTCACCCCGCCTGAGGATGATGCACCGTGATTTGTTGTAGGAAAGGAATGAGGCTTTTGAAAGCCTTGTTGAGCCTTTTGAGGAGGGACATATGGCTGCTGCTGCTGCGGTGGAGGATTAGGATTGAGCACATTTTGACTTGTCCACCTCAAATTGGGATGGACTGCCCCTTGGTTATTATAATAAGAACCTCCTCCTTGCCTGTATTGTTGAAAAGCAAGGACCCGTTCCTTCTCTGTAAGACAGTCAACAGCAGTGTGACCGTCATTGCTTCCACACCTCTCACATGTGACGGTGTCATGTCTAGTAAGAAAATGAACTGTCTGAGGCTCCCCAACAGGACGCAACTCTAACCCATCAAATTTGGCATTCATGGCTTCCAGCTGAGCCACAACTGCCTTATCAACCGCGTGAACTGTTTGAATACCGTCCCTTGGGTTCCCATATTTAGCACAATGGGTCGCCATCTCCTCAATAATGGCCCATCCCTTATCATCATCAATATTCTTTTGGAATCTTCCTTTGGATGATGCGTCAAGTATAGCTCTGTGGTCATCGTACAACCCATTGTAGAACTGATTGGACAGAAACCACGAAACAAAACCATGGTCAGGAAGAGACCTCACAAACCTCTTGAACCGGCACCAAGCTTCATAGAAAGTTTCATTAGGTGCCTGCTTGAAACTAGTGATCTTGGCCCTCAGCTGATTAGTGCGCTACGGAGGGAAATATCTCTTATAAAAGCAAGAGCAAGGGTCTCCCTGTGATCCCTGCGGCCGTGCGGTCCAAGTCAGTCAGCCACTCCCTGGCCGAGTCAGTCAAAGAAAAAGGAAACAACACCTCCTTAATCTTGTCTTGAGTTACTCCTTTTGTGGCGGGGATAGTAGAACAGTAGTCCGTAAAGACTTCCATATGCTTCCTCGGGTCTTCACCTGCCACACCTCTAAAGAGATTTCTCTCCACCAGATTGATATAGGACGGACGGATGTCAAAAGTATTCCCATCCTCAATCTGGAGATTGAAACCCTTGGGAATAGATGATGCTTTAGGCTCCGAATCACTAGCAATGTTCAGCATCTTTACTGTTTGGTTTACATAACTGAAAGCGTCTTCTTCAAAAGACGGTTTTTCTGTAAATAGGAAATGCTGAAGCTCGGGTTCGAAAGTACTCAAGTCTTTTTTTCGTGATTCTCTTTGTAGACGGAGTCTATGCCTGAACAGTCTCTCTGGCTTAGAAACAGCCGAAACTAACTCCAACCTATGTGACCTGGGCATACACAACACTGAAAAAGAAAAATGAGAACTGCCTCAAGGAATAAAAATTCCCGGAGACGGATAAAAATAAACGAAGCAAAAACAGATAGGGCAATTGCCTCCCCGACAACGGCGCCAAAATTTGACAGGGCTGTCGTATACCTATCAAAAATAACCAACTGGTCTAACTAATATAGCTAGGGAAGTCAGGTCGATCTCCTTAGGGAGGCAAGATATCTGTAAAAGGTTCGGTTATTCGGTCACAAATGGGGGGTTTATAATTGATTTTTCTAAGCTAAAAAGGTCTTAAGAGAAGAGAAATAAATAAGAGCAATAAAGGCAGAAAATAAGAATAAACTATCAATAATGAGGGGACATGTCAGGATTTCGGTTCACTACGGTAGTCCAGTGATTCAACTATAAATAACTTAGACAAATTACTGTGAGACGGATATAGAAAGGTCCTTCCGGTCCACTTTCTATCCTAGAATTCCACTAACTTAACTTCCGTCCTCGTCAGGGTAGTCTACTGTTCATAGCAAGTCTATTTAGGCCAATGCTCTGATCCAGGATTAAATTTATCCAGATTAAATGGGTAACTTAGAAGCGTGCATTCAACTAAGTCGGTAAATACAGGTAAATTGCCATGGGGACAGAGTCTCACAAATAATTCATCTAACCTATTCACTACATCGTCACATTTCTACTGTAGATCCCATAATCCCAACATGAAATAAATTAGCTACTCATATTATCAATATTGTCAAGACTAATAAGGATGAAACAACTAATAATAATCATGATATAACAATAATAAAATTGCATAAACTAATTAGGGCAGAAATTCAAGAGAATAAAACAAGTAATTAAAGCAAACAAAAGAGAGATTAATATTAAAACGGAGAAAGAGCTTACAAAGGCAAGAATTTCAGCGTAAAGAACAACTAGATCCGAGCGAAAATAATGCAAAAGCAAAAGTTACAGTGAAGAGGAAAAAGCAACGTAATAAGAGTAGTGTTTTGCAGTGAAAGATGAAAGATAAGATGTGATAGAATCCTAATGACCTAATTATTGTTAGCTTAAATAGAAATCAGCGAAGCCCATTAACTAAAATAAGTAACACGGACTAATTAAGGCCCGTGAAAGACCAAACCACTCGATCGAGCAGTTTGAAACAGCTCGATCGAGTACTTCTTCAAGCAATCCACTCGATCGAACATAATTACTGCTCGATCGAGTAACCTCTTATTCCAGCATTGTCGACCGAGTAAAATAAACTGCTCGATCGATTACCTCAGCTAGAAAAACCACTCGATCGACCAAAAAAAGGCTCGATCGAGTATTCTTCCTCTGAAACAGCTCCAACTCGTAGCCGACTGCTTCATAGACCATTCCTTCACGCATCCCAATGCAGTATCTCACTCAGAAAATCCCGTCTCCTCAAAATACATGCAAAATAGGACGAAAATGGTACGATTCCACTACTTTCAGGTTCATTCCTACAAAATGGACAAACGAACCAAAGTAGCCAATTCGGGGCATAATGCGATATAAACAGTACAAAAGTACATGGAAATACGTGCTAAAATAGGCCAAAAAGACTATATAAAATGCACGTATCAATTAGTGAGGATATAGTCAAAGCTAGTAAGGATCAAGATATAGACCAACTTACTCGTTCAGGGCGTCCATATCAAAATGTTTCTCAAAATAGTCTTATAGCTAATGGTCTGGTTACTAGAACCAATGTCATCACCTCAACTGATGGAGAAGATACATCTACTGACCACTTGCTAAAACAACTATAGAAGACAAAGGCTGATCTTTCAGTCTGGCAACTAGTAGCAAGTTCATTTCCTCATCACCTTTCTTTAGTGCAAGCCTTGGCTAAATTGAATGTAGCACACAACTCTACGCCTGACGATGTAGTCAACATAGTCATCCAAGATTCAACTAAACTAAGTAACCAAGTTACTTTCTCAAACGAGGATTTGCCACCCTTCGGCGCCAGTCACAACCTAGCTCTATACATTACCGTCATATGCTTAAAGAAGAATGTGCCAATGACTTTGGTCGATGATGGCTCTGCAGTCAACTCCAAACCATTAAAAACGGCATACAAGTTAGGCATGAAAGAATCAGATTGGACTCCTACTAACCAAGCTATTCGAGCATACGATGGAACACGACGTAAAGTGATAGGACTAGTCAACCTCACCATAGGCCACAAGACCAATCGAGCGAAAGGTTAACTTTCAAATAGTGGATATCAAAGCATCATTCAACATACTTCTGGGAAGACCTTGGATACACACTTCCAAAGCAGTAACATCCACCTTACACTAGAAAATCAAAATCCCACTCGATGGCAAAGTAGTGACGACCACTTTGCCACCTATCAAGGCAGTAATAGAGAAGATGTCAAGCAACCAAGTAGTCAAGGATCCAGTATGCGAGCTTGGGGGCTTTTATAGCATAAATCTTGTTGAAAGTGAACTAGCACCCTTATACTTCGATCGATAGTGCAATCTAGTGGCCAACCACATACTCAAGTCTCAGGGATACTTCCTGGGAATGCCAGTGAATCTTGCCCAGAAGAATACCTTTGCACCTTACAAAGAAGGAAACTCTCAAAGAAAACCATTGGGATTAGGGTACAAACCCACGAAAGGAGAAGCCTTGGAGATGCTCACGCAATTTTAGAATCGCAAGAAGAAAGGAATCCAATTGCGACCTTACCTCCCTACCCTAAATGGATATTTCGTTAGAGAAGAAAGTGAAGAATACTTTCACGGGTGTTAGGCCTGAAAATCTCCAGACCTTCCTGATCAGTATCTCATCTAAACCTGACTGCAAGGTCGTCAGGGTGTCAGGCTATCAGGACACATGAAGATAGGCACCAGGCCATGGAGAGGACAACGGTCAAAATATCAGGATGATATTAGACCATATACGCGTATTATAAAGGAATTATATACGCAACATTAAGTGAGAAAATCTCGCAGTAAATGTAGTAATTAAGGGAGGACTAATTAGCAATTATTACAGGCAATAATGAAGAATAATCCGCATTCATTACCATATCAGGCAGCCGTTCAAGATTGAAGATTATATAAAGAGCACTTTGAAGATGTTGGACTCATCTCGTTCTCACACAAGAAGAAGCACACATTTACATACGCAACACATAGAGAAATATAAGCAATGTTATTATCATACAATAATTCTCCTAAATTTCATAGTGAAATCCTCTCCTAGCTTGGTGCTCGTGGTTTTTTCACATTCAAGGGTTTTCCATGTACAAAATTGTTTGTCTTATTATTGTTATCGATATTTTATTTACAGCTTTATATTATACCCTGACGACCTGACCAACAGACTACCTAGAGCTAGTTAACCTTACACAAGTCTACCCTAGCCTGATTTTGCCTTGCGCAAAATCCACACAAAACAATTGGCGCCCACCGTGGGGTATCTAGCTCTTTAAATCCTTTTTTGTTATCCTACAAAAATTCAAAAATCCTACAAAAATGGCCCAACCCATCGTTGAAGAACAATTGAATGCAGCTCTCCAGCAAGTCGCTGAGTTGGAAAGCCTAAAAGAAAAAGTAGCCCAAACTGAAGCAGAAATCCTGCAACTGAAAGAATCTGAGTCAGCTCTAAAGCAAAAATTAGAAAAAACCCAAGGAGAAGGCTCTAGATTCCAACCAGGAACCCCATTTGCATCAATCATTAAGAATATTGATTTTTCCAGTTTTGGGAGCCCAAGTATTCCTAAAACCATTAATGTTGATGGTGATGATGAACTAAAAGATGATATGGAGAAGCCTGATTAGTCCGCAGCAGCCATCAAGATGGCAGTGGTTCAGGAGATCAAGAAACTCAATGAAAAATTTGATAATATACCTGGAGTACCGCCAAAGATGGAAGAAGTCGCCCCGATGACTATCCGATTCGCCCTTCATAGACGAAATAACAAAAGTAGACCAACCCAAGAAGTTTACGGTTCCATCCATGAGGGTCTATGATGGAACCACGGATCCACAGAATCACGTGGCTCTTTACAAGCAGAAAATGCTGGCTGCATCTATTCCCAGCGAATTCAGACAAGTTTGCATGTGTAAGGGACTTGGAACGACCCTGACTGGCCCTGCCCTGCAATGGTACATCAACATACCAACTGGGAGCATCCATTCCTTTGCCAACCTGATCAACAGCTTGAACCAGCAGTTCGCAAGTATCCGGGAGTTGGAGAGACGATCCAGTGACCTTTACCGAGTTACACAGAAACCTGATGAAACTCTCAGGACATTTCTTGCAAGATTCAACAAGGAGAAAGTATCCATACCCAAGTGTGACGTTGGAACAATAGTGGAGGCATTCAAATAGGGTTTACTACCATATAGTGACTTATACAGCGAACTCACTAAGTATCCCGGCCACACCTTCGAAGATGTTCAGGCCAAGACTCTTGCTTTCATCAGGCTGGAGGAAGATAAAAGCTATAAACTTGGATCACCCAGTAGACCAAAGGATCATGAAAGGAGCAGTAGGAAGAGCAACAAAGGAAACAACTATAGACCTACTCCATATTCCGGACGGATCGTCGAAGTTAACCTAGCTCATGAGTATCAAGGTAAGGTTAAAGTTTATCCACCTATCTCCGAACATAACTTCAGTGTTGATATTGCAGGATTGATCCAGAGACTTGACAACAAGGGATCAGCTGTCAGATGGCCCAGGAAGACAGAAAATCCAAATCCCGGAAGAGACAATTCAAAATGGTGCGAATTTCACATGGATATTGGACACACCACGGATGATTGTTTCACCCTGAGGAAGGAAGTGGCCTACCTGCTAAAATCAGGATACTTGAAAGACCTAATCAAGACGAAAGGCAGGAGCGCAAACCAGGATAAAGAGAATCAGGAGCATAAGCAGGATCGTAGTCTCCCTCCACCACCACCAATCTTTGAAGTAAAATTCATATCTGGCGGTTCAGAGATTTGCGGCCTGAGGACTGTGTCACCCTGCAAGCCAGAGCACCCTAGGAGAAATCCACCTCCCAACCTACGTGGAAGGAATCTCATCTTATGAGAAATTTGGAGTCCTTGACTGCATGTCATCCTACAACGCTATCCTGGGCAGGCCCTGAATTCATAATGTCAAGGCCCTACCATCAACCTATCACCAATGCATCAAGATACCAACAGACTGGGGCATAGCCACAATCAAAGGGGATCACAAGACAGCCCAAGAATGCTACACAGCAACCTTGAAGCCTTCCAAGGCAGGTAAGTCCCTGGCATAGCAATTACAGTACCCTGTCAGGAGCACTTATGTGGCACCTCCCAGAATGAAAACAGATTATTTAATCCTAGACCCTGAGTACCCTGACAGGTATGTTTTAATAGGATCTGACGCACCAGATAGTGTCAGGCCTGAACTGGTAAAGTTCCTTAACAATAAATCATCTTGGTTTGCTTGGTCACATTTTGATATGACTGGAATTAACGCTGATATAATCACTCATAAGCTCAATGTTGACCCATCTTTTAAGCCTGTACAACAGAAAAGGCGGAAATTTGCAGCTGAAAGAAATACTATTATATACAAGGAAGTAGAGAAATTCTTGGATATGGGGATGATCAGGGAAGTAATGTACCCTGAGTGGCTGGCTAATATAGTTGTTGTGCAGAAAAAGAATGGGAAGTGGAGAGTGTGTAGACTACACTGACCTGAACAAAGCCTGTCCTAAAGATCCATTCCCCCTTCCTCATATTGATGCCATGGTAGACGCAACAGCAGGCCATGAGATGCTGACATTCATGGATGCTTCTAGTGGATTCAATCAAATAAAGATGCACCCTACTGACCAGGAGAGTACTACATTCATTACAGACCGAGGCATATACTGTTACACTGCCATGCCTTTCGGCCTGAAGAATGCAGGGGCAACGTACCAGAGCCTAGTCAACACGATGTTTAAAGACCAAATAGGTGACATCATGGAAGTACATAGACGACATGGTGGTGAAATCCAAGAATGAAGAAGATCATGTGAAGCATCTAGAAATAGCATTTGAGATATTAGAAAAATACAACATGAAACTAAACCCTGCAAAATGCCACTTTGGAGTCTCTGCAGGCAAATTTCTAAGATATATGGTCACAAAGAGAGGCATAGAAGCTAACCCTAAACAGATAAAGGATATCCTGGAACTACAGTCACCCAAGTCTGTCAAGGATATCCAGAAATTGACAGGCCGGGTAGCTGCCCTGAACCGTTTCATATCAAGATCCTCTGAGAGATGCAAAACATTCTATAACCTCCTCAGAAAGAATAAACAGTTCTAGTGGACGGATGAACATGAGACAACTTTTCAGGATCTAAAATCCTACTTATCATCTCCACCCTTATTGGCGAAGCCAGAGAAGGGAGAGCCTTTGTCAGTATACCTATCTGTCACAGACACAGCAGTCAGCGCAGTCCTGGTGAAAGAACAGGACGGTCAGCAGCATCCAGTCTACTATGTAAGTGAAAGCCTGCTAGATGCTGAGTTGAGGTATGGACTACTTGAAAAATATGTCTTAGCTTTAATTATGTCATGTACTAAATTACGACCTTATTTTGAAAGTCACCCCATTATAGTCAGGACCAATTTACCCATAAAATCTGTCCTGCGTAAGCCTGAACTTTCAGGCAGGATGGCCAAATGGTCAGTACAGATTAGCACATACGACATCTCCTTTGAACCCAGGGCAGCAATTAAATCTCATGCCCTAGCAGACTTTGTGGCTGACTTTGCCCTAACCTGGAACCAGATCTGATACAAGAGGTCAACCAATTAGAAAATAAAACCCATACCAAGAATGGACCCTATTTATATATGGGGCATCCAACGCCAGGGGGACAGGGTTAGGACTAGTACTTAAACCGCCCCAGGGAGATATGATAGCACGGGCTGTAAGTTGTGAGTTCAAAGCCACGAACAACAAAGGAGAATATGAAGCCATGATAGCAGGCTTAAAGGTATGTCTAGACCTCGGTGTTCAAAACCTAAAGGTAAAAACTGATTCACTCTTAATTGCTAATCAAATAAAGGGAATTTATACGGCTAAGGATGCAAAAATGATTTCGTATTTAGAATATGCAAAAAACCTTACCGCTAAATTTGCTTTATTTGACATAGATCAAATATCAAGACACCTGAATACCCAGGCTGATGCTCTGGCCAGTCTAGGTTCAAATTTCACCTCCACTGTTTTCAACAAACTACCAATTGTGCACTTATTAGAGCCAGCCATCAGCAAACCAGAACAAGTTAGTCCTGTCAATCAGGACAATAACTCTTGGACTAAACCCTATTATGACTAGTTTTTCTGAGGAATACTGCCTCAGGGTAGACATGAGGCAAGGGCTTTTAAAATCAGAGCTTCAACTTATGCTATCATCAATAACACTCTGTTCAAGAGATCGCAAGCTGGACCCTACCTAAGATGCTTAGAGCCTTAGTATTTCAAGAAATACACGATGGACACTGTGGCAACCACAAAGGAGGAAAGAGCCTGGCAAGCAAAGTTCTCAAGACAAAGCACATCTTGGCCTACACCGAGGGCCGATCGCCGGAATACTCTTCAAAATGCGAAGCCTGCCAAATTCATGCACCAATCATACATCAGCCATCTGAACTCCTCCATTCAATCTCCGCGCCCTGGCCATTCATAAAGTGGGGCATGGATATTGTGGGAAAACTGCCCGTAGCTCCAGGACAAAAAGTATTCATGTTAGCTATGAATGATTACTTCTCCAAATGGATTGAGGCTGACTCTTTCAGGCAAGTAACTGAAAAGGAAGTAATATCCTTAATCAGGACAAACATCATTTGCAGATACAGAGTCCCATCGGAAATAGTATGCGATAACGGAACTCAATTTGTGGGGAAAAGGACCCAAGCATTTTGCCAAGAATGGAATATCAACCTGGTAACCTCAACTCCTGGATATCCAAAAGCCAATGGCCAGGTCGAATCAAGAAGTAAGGTAGTTATAAGCTGCCTAAAAAAGAAGCTAAAAAGAAGACGAGGAAGATGGGCTGAAGAACTTCCATTAGTACTATAGGCAGACATGACAACTCCAAAAACTGCAACAGGCCAAACACCTTCCTCCCTGGTGTATGGTTGTGAAGGTGTCATTCCTGCGGAAGTACGAGTACCAACAACCAGATGCAGCCTGAACAATGTTGAAGCAAGCAAAGACCTAATGCAAGACAACTTGGTCCTAACAGAAGAATTAAGAGACGCTGCCAAAATCAGGATGGCATCCTATCAATAAGCAGTCGCCAGGACTTACAATAAAAACGTCAGGATCAGGGTCTTTAAAGAAGGAGACCTTGTCCTACGCAAGGTATTTCCAAATAAAAAAGAAAAATCAGCAGGCAAACTGGCTCCCACATAGGAAGGCCCTTACTTAATCGATTCAATTGTTGGACAAGGAGCATACAGGCTCCAAACGCTAGAAGGGGAAATGATCCCAAGATCCTGGAATGTAACTCATTTAAAATCATTTCATATGTAAACATAAAATCAAGCTTCAATCAGGTATAAATTCAATCACTACTCAACCTGACGTGCTACGTGATGAACTACATGTTTTACATGCCTTGTCTGTATTTTATATCTGTTCAACTAACCTATTTATTTACTTCTTGAATCCTGAACAATTATACATGATAAAAGTGTGGGAAATAATCTGTATACTTCCCTTAAACTAGAGGGATTATAAAAAATTTAACAATGATGATCAATGGTCATAAACAAAATACATAAACAAAGTATAAAGGATTTAGAATTAACCTTTGGTCCTAGCAAAATTGGCCTAAGAACAATATCAAAATTGATATTCGCCTATTAGTTGCACCCAAGACGATATGAGATATGCCCCTTGATTATGCTAGAAATCGATCTAAAATTTTCTGTAAAATTTAGTTGTTTTTTTGTTTTGTGATGAGAGAGAGGAGGCAAGGTCAAGAAAAAGCATTAGGGTAAAAATAATTCTCTACCTTTCTTTTTATACAGACCGAAACTTGGAGTCAATTAGGAAAGTAAAAACTCTCCTAATTTTCGGCCAAGTAAACCGAAATAAGGAGTGTATAATCCTTATTTTTGGTCTTTCCAAAAATATATAATATGTATTGAATTGTCATCTAGTGAGGATCGAACCCATGACCTCTTGGTATGTGTACCCTCACTATTACCACTATGACACATTCAACTTGTTGATATTAAATACAACTGATTATATTTAATTACGAATTAACAGATTAATTCGTCCAAGCTAACATTATATATATTTAATTAAATATAACTTATTATATTTAATTTACGAATTGACGAGCGTCTGACTTTGGACGAGCGGCTTCTGTAGAATCTGCTCGGATTCTGGTACAGTCCCAAAATTTCCTTCAGGTGTCTTTCAGGACGAGCGTCCAAAATGTAATCTGAGCGTCTTTCTGCTGGACGAGCGTCTTTGGCATAATCCGCTCGGATTTCGATACAGCGCTGAACAGTTCCCTGGGGAAGGCTTTGGACGAGCGTCCAGCCCTCGGGACGAGCGTCCAGCCCTCGGGACGAGCGTCTCTTCGCTATTTCTCTCCCTTTTCTTTCTTTTCTTTGCAAGATCATACCCTTGCACCTATTTGTTGTTCCTCCTTATCTTTTTCTGAAATTTTGCTTAATAAAAATGTATGCAAACTCTCTCTCACTACTCTAATGCAAGAAATTAAATAAAACTGCAAAAATGTACAATATTATACAACGTAAGGTTTCAAGAAATATCTTACAAATGGTGGTTTGAAATAGGACTCCACCAAACTAGTTCAAATTGTAGAAATTCTTGTCCATGGAGCTCAAGGCTCTTAATATATAGAAGATCGAAAGCTTGCAGACAAGCTCCAAATAAGAATAAGTATGGGTTGCTCCATTTGAACGTGAAATTCGGCCAAGGTAGTTTGTCATATACCCTTTATTTCACCTTGTCCTCGGCACTAGAGCTTTCCCAATGCTTCCAATAAATAAGCCCATGATTCTTGTCAACACTAGGAATGAAGCATGGTTTATATTCGTCCGGAGACTTCAACTCACCACCTTCTTCTTCAATTTTGGTAATGAAGATAGCATTTTGATTTTTCAATCCTTCCAAGGTCTAAGGAGAATTTTCATGGCTTTGATGATCGAGTTCTTTAGAAGTTGACATTGTGAGTGCCAAATTTCCACAAGTAGCTTCATTTACAAGCTTCTTCTTGAGCTTCTCCACCAAGTATCCCTTGTATGATATCTTGACCTTTTGGAGGAGATCCACCATATTGTCTTCAACAATCATAGGTTCCATAGTGGGTTTAAAGTAGTCTTCATGGGCAATAGGGAAGGGACATTATTCTTCTTCATGATAAGATATCTTAAATTTCTCAAGAATAGGCTCCTCAAGGAGAGTAACCTCACAAATCTCCGCTCCCTTATCTCATGAGTTCTTGCAAAACACGAATTGATCATCATAGCTATCTTCATATGAATCATAAATGGGGGCTTCATTCAACTCTTTCTCCAACATCTCAACATTCACTTCAAATGACACACCCTCATACTCACAAAGGTTAAGAGTATTTGGCTTACTCAACCTCATGTCTTCTTCATCAAATACAACACTTTCATATTCACAAGAGCTCAAAGAAATTGGCTTTTCCCACTTCTCATTTTCCATATCAAAGGTTACTACTTCAAATTTACATTCATGATCAATGTCCAAGGAGTGGTGGGGGTGGTTTCTTGGGATTCTCTCATTTGGGCAATTTGAATCTCCAACTCCTCACCTTGGGCAACAATGCCTTAAAGAACAATGTCCCTCTTTTGGCTCTCCTCTATCATTTGTTTGAAGAAGTTTTGTTGATCTCCCATCATTTGGAGAATCACATTTTCAATTGGTTCATCTTCTTGTTGTGGGTAGGTGTAAAAGTGGTTGTATTGTGGTAATTGAAATTCATTATAAAGTGGGTATTAGGTGGGTGGTTGTTGTGGATATTGGATGTGGTGATTTTGGTGGAAAATATTGGGGCAGTAGTTAGGATTTTCATTGTATGAATAGTAAGGTAGGTTTGTGTTGACTTGCTCCTCAAACTCTCCATACCCATAGTCATACTCAAAAGATCCACCACATACTCCATATGTTAAGTCTTAGGCCATCATCATAACCGAGGTAAAGATATAACTACAAACATGGAAACTACAAGAAAACGGTAAAAACATACCTTGAGGAACAAGTTCCTCAAGGCTAAAGCACAATTAAAATAGACAAACAAACAAGAACGTAATCACATAGCACGATCCCCGGCAACGACGCCATTTTGATGGGTGATGTCGTCGGGTCTCCCAATCAAACACATTTATAATACTCAACAAACAACTAGTTAGTGGTAAGTCGAGGTCGATCCATGGGACGGTGTGCTTTGGGTTCTAAGTCTATCTATCTCAATTTATGCTAGTGTCACAAATGATTTGGGGTTTGTAGTTGTATTATAAACTAATGAAAGTAACAAAGTAGAGCAAACAATGAACTAAGAAATGTAAACAAATGAATAAAAGCACCAGGATGTCATGGGGTCATAGGGGATTTATGGTGTTGATCATACAAACATATTTACAAAGTTGCAAGTAATTAATGTTGTAAAGGAACCGAGTTGGTTTATGTCTTACGGTTCATAGGAAGAGTTGGGTCCCAGAGCCGAATCGATTAGATTGTACAACACCTGCAAGTCGACTTAATTTCCTCCTATTCAACTTCTATGCATGGTCTAACAAGACTCGAGTTGATTTATATCTTACAAGTCTTGTTGAGTAGATAAAAGATGGGTAAAAATGCAAGGATTCATAGGCTTAGCATTTCATCAAAAATAACATGTGCATAGGTTGACATCACAACAAGCAAGCAATTTAATTATGAAAACATATTAGATTAAGCATGATTAATCCCATGTTGGTTTCCCCTAATTACCCACTAATCCTAGTTAAGAGACTACTCACTTATTATCATGGTAAACAAGTCATTAATGGTGTCAATCATCACAACAAGTGTAAACATGATAAGAGAATGAGGGAATAAACAATAAAGAGTAAAGGGTAAAATAATTATACCAACTTAAGATTATCCGAATAATAAAGCAAGAATAATAGAAGAAACTTGATTGATTGATAAGAGTTGTCAATTCTTCAATAATAACCCAATAATCTTCAATTACCCAAAAGTGATAAACTTGAACAATAATTAAGGAATGATTAATGTGAAATTTGTGGAAAGATTAAAGAGTAATCTATTCTAATCTACTCCTAATCTAATCTAAGAGGAATTTCTAATATTGAAGCTTTCTACTCTAAAAACTTGATTGTTTGATTATTACAAATGGGGTATATATAGTCGAGCATCGATAGGTTAAACAAGGGTAAAATAGTAAATGACAATGCTAAATGTTGGGTAGGGAATCGCTCCTCTCAGAAAAGATGCGGGTCTCCTTTTTGCTAGTCTTTCAAAAATATGTGCATCTTTCATGGAGCAAGAAGAGGACGGTTTCACTGGAAAGGAATCCGAGCGGATTGGTCTCGGGACGCTCGGATCACAAGGCCTCAAGACGGGCGTCTTGGCATCGAGACGCTCGGATAATAGGAAGGGAAGACAAGCGTCTTTGAAGGGGAGACGAGCGTCTTGTCTCAGGGGACGAGCGTCTTGAGTCTCGGGACGAGCGGATTGGCGGACAGCTTCTCTACTTGAGCTCGGATCGTAAAACAGACGCCATTTTCTCATCTAGACTCCTATTGGAGTGATTCAAAAGCCTAGATCACTTGATTTTCCACTCCGTTTCATCTAGCATACTTTTAGAGCCAAAGGAGCAACTCTCGGTTTGGTTCCAAGAAATTTCTTCTTGTAATGCCTTCCTTCTCGTCATCCTTACTTTTAACCCTATGATCCTTCTATATACTCTTTATTCCTACATCCTTGGTCATCATTTTTGCCTCCTCTTCATACTAGTCCATCTAATATCATCAAAAAGCTTCTAAATATGCACGTAAGACGGGAATTTCCGCCTAATTGTCTTCTTTCCTACAAAACATTCGAAATGCACTAGAAAAGTAAAATAGGAAGCACTTGACGGATTAAATGGCTATGGAATGTTATATTCGTATGCAAAATGGGCTTAATTAGGGGAATAAATGTGCGCAAATATTGGTCACATCACTTATGGTCCTCCTCACAAAGCTCAACAAGGATTTTAAAAGCCTGCATCCTTTCCACCGCCGCATCAAGGAGCTTCTTCTAGTGGAGTAAGTGAACTGGCTGAGTTGAAGTCGATGATCCAATCATTGACTAAACTGTTGCAGATGAGTGACCCACAAAAATAAGCATCAATTAAGTCACTCGAGACCCAAGTAGCTCAACTTGCCGCTAGCCAATCCACAAGGAAGACGATCATTTACCGTCTCAATTTGAAAAGAATCCTCACGAGACGATAAATCTGATAAACTTGCGAAGTTGTCTTTCTTATGAAGGACCCAAAATGTCAACTGTTGAAGACATATCAGACCCGGAGAGTGTTATTGCTGATGGTGAACAGTCATCCATTGACAAGACTATGCTTAATCCGAGGAAAATACTCGATCGACTCATTTCTGGAGGTTGATCGAGTAGAACTGCTGAAGATATTACCCGTTCGAGTGGAATTATGGGTCGATCGAGTAAAGCTGCTAATGAAGGTTTTGATTGAGGGGAAGAAATGCCTTGATCGAGTGAATTTTTTTAGAAAAGTGTTCGATCGAGTGAAATCGTGCCTCGATCGAGCAATGCTAATAAAGAAGGTTTTGATCGAGAGGCTGAAACAGCTCGATCGAGTGAAAAAGTTGCTGAAAGACCTCTATCGAGAGGTAAAAGAGATCGATCGAGCAGAAATGAATTTGAACCTGTCAAGACATTGGAAGAAAGGAATAAAGGGCTCGAAATTCCTGTCACGGTGCCCTTTAAAAGGTGATTGCAGAACAACAAGGCTAACTAACAGTTCGGAAAATTTTCTAAGATCCTGAAGAGCCTTCACGTTAACATACCCTTCGCCGAACTGCTTACCCAGGTACCCTCTTATATGAAATTCATGAAAGAAATTTTATCGCGTAAGAGACATATAAATGACCGCGAAACGGTGGCTTTGACTGAAGTAGGGTCTGCCTTAGTTCAGAATAAGACACCACCCAAACAATCAGACCCGGGTAGTTTTTCAATTCCTTGTCATATAGGGACCTATTTGATTGACAACGCGCTATGCGATTTACGAGCTAGCGTGAGTGTCATACCTTTGTCCCTCGCTAAGAGACTTGGTTTGACAAAGTTTAACTGTACCAATATGACCGTTCGGATGGCCAACCGTAGTATATCACGGCCACTAGGAGTAATAGAGGACATACTTGTAAAGATCGGGAGATTATTTATTCCCGTAGACTTTGTGGTCTTAGACATACCCGAGGACACTCATACCCCTCTCATTTTAGGGCGACGATTTTGGTTTACTACTCGCGCAGTAATTGACGTCGAGGGAAAGACCCTTACTTTTCAGGTGGGGGATGAGGAGTTAATATTTCATCAGTCCAAATCTCGTAGGGCTCCCATGCATGTTCAACCTTGCAATGCCCTACCCTCTATTGACCCAGATACAGACACTCCAGTCGAGAATATTGAATATTTCGCTGTTATTGTAACACCTCCGCCTCAAACTAAGGGCGAAAAGGAGGACCATTCTACTGTTTTCCTTGCTTTAGGTACAGATAGAGTGGATGGTGGAGATGTCGGTCATGGTACAGTTGAAGTCAACTCAAGTGATGGGAACGCCACCAATGCAGATTGGAATGTCAAGAGGAAGAAGAAAGTTAGGACGTATGTGGATGCCAACTATTCTCCTTCCATCAGTTCGAATACGAGCTCGTGGCGATCGAAAAGGACGGTCCGAGACGATGAAGGGACCTCCTCCAGTCAGAAGCCCTCTTGTGGGCTACTACAGTGTTTTTGGACGATGAGTAGGGAATTCCCCGTTGTGTTAATTTTTAATTTTGAATTTCCGTTAGACATTTTAATTGCATTTTTAGACTATTAGACAATAACTTAGTTAGTTTTAGCGAAACCCGAATATAGACTGCATGTTTTTGTGATTTGGTGATTGCGGGGAGTGTTTTTGCGTGTTTTTATGCAGGTTTGGGGAGGATAGGTCGCATTGGGACGTGTGCCAAAGGAAAAAAAATCGATCAAGTGCTTTTTGTACTCGATCGAGAGAATTGCCCAGCAAAAGTGTTCGATCGAGTGGTTTCAGTCACTCGATCGAATTGTCAAAAAGGAGGAATTCTTGATCGAAGGGATTTTTGTTCGATTGAGCAGAGTGGATCCTAAAGTCCTAGATCGAGTGATTTCAAATCACTTGATCGAGTGAATATGTTTATAACACTCAGGAAGTTATTCTTTTCAACTTCTATTTTTATTCTAACTCATTGTTGTTCCTCTCTTACGCGATAAACCCATACAAAATCCCCAAAACCTCCATTAATCTTCCCTGTTTACCAAAATCACCACCCACTTCGTGTTTATTATGCTTATTTCGACTTTTCCCCTTAATTTTCCCTTCAATTTCGCGGTCGTTGCTTTCAATTTGGGATATTAGGGTTTGTTCGGGTTTTGTTGAAATCTGATTGTTTTCTTGCAATTTAGTCGATTTCTTTGCAATTTCTTGGTGGTCTTCAATCAAGTAAGTGTTTCCCACCTTCCTATTGTTGATTAATTATTGTTTTCGACCTGATTTAGGCATCTAGGGTTCAAATTTTTCGGAAATTCGTGACAAATTAGGGGAATTCGTGTTTAATTGCTAAATTGATTAGTTTTTGCCCTTACTTGATTGATTAGGATGAATAGTAACACAATGCCTTCGACTAGTTCGACTGTTGCCCCATCCCTCACTGAGACGGTGGTCCCCGCTGCTGCCACCGTCGTTTCTACTACTGTTGCTGCCACCTTGTCTATTACTTCTGGTACCGTTCCTTCTACGGTGACGAACCCTATTGCGTTGTCACCGGCTGTCATAGCTGCTTACAGGGCTGCCCTAGTACCCCGTCCAGTTAATGCACTGGCTTCATCTTCGGGTATTGGAGGGCATGGACGGGGTCGAGGGAGAGGCACTCCTGTTGCTGAACGTGCTACATTCCCTGCGGATGAGTCTCTTGACCTGCATCCTAACTACCCAGAGGTACGTTTTCTTAACTTTATCCATCGTACCCGCTTTTACGACTTTGAGAGCTGTGACTTTGCGTGTACTAAATTTTTGTGTCAGAAATCCCTTTAGAAGTTGGGTATTTACGAGCCTGTAGTTGAGGTTTTGAACGGAGCGGGGATGACTGGACTGACCAC
The DNA here is from genome assembly GCF_048544455.1 of Silene latifolia. Lineage (NCBI taxonomy): Eukaryota > Viridiplantae > Streptophyta > Magnoliopsida > Caryophyllales > Caryophyllaceae > Silene > Silene latifolia. The sequence goes on from NC_133527.1 coordinate 44,441,433, forward strand.
TATGAGTGTTGATACCCGTCGTGAGGTGTCAAAAATAAATTTATAATCTCCAACTACAACTATAGCTAGCGGCAGTCGGGTCGAACCACAGAGAGGCAGACGTAATTTCTAGTTGTTTAAATTCGGTCTAAGGTAACAATAAGATGGGGGTTTGATTGGGTTTGGTGTATAGCTAATAACAATAAAAGAAATGTAAACTAATGAAATATATAAAATCAAGTATAAAAAGAGGTACTAGGATGGTCGGTTCGTTATTGTTTCGGCGGCAGCATACTAAACAGGTCTAAATCAAACACATGAGGCGGGAAATAAAGAGGTCCTCTCGGTCCACTCTTAACAATTAGCATCTTTCGATCTCGCTATAGGTCCCTAATATCACTAATACTAACTTTCGTCCTGAAAAGTGATTTACGGTTTAAACTTTACCTATCTTTCGATCTCAGCATAGTTTAGTCATTTTAATTGGTGATCTAACAACTGTCCCTATCTCTCTATCTAATGGGTCAGTCATATATTAAGCATTCAACTAGTCGTGTGCACTCGATTCGTCGAATAAAGAATTAAAACAATTAAAACGAAAATAAAACCTCACGTGGTCAGTCGATCGACCAGGTATGGCAGTCGATCGACTGACACGCGATTCAGGCCATGTTCATTCTATTGTCGCCTACACTACAATTTCCCTACATCCTAGCACGAATAAATTAGCTACTCATACTGAAATTAAAGGCAACAATAATATTAAGGATTAAAGCTACGGAATTCATGCTTAAAACGGTAATATAAACAATTAACAAAAGATGGCAATTCGGCTTGGGAACTGATCTAGCAATTCGACAACTATGAACGAAAGTAACAGAATAAAACCAGAGATATTACCGTGTGAATTGCGAAGGAAAAGAACAAAGCCGAATGACAAAAGCGAATTGTATATAATACCGAAATTAATCTCTAACCCTAATTATTCTAAAGAACTCTATGTAAAACTTGGTAAATTTGTGAATGATTGTCTTTGTCGAACTAGGTTACGTTATATAGAAAGTATACGTAACATAATTCCTAAACCAAATAACTCATGGGCTTGATAAATCTCGATCTTTTAATTCTCGTCTGGGATAGCGGCTTGGTCGATCGACTAAGAGTGGCGGTCGATCGACTGAGTAGCAGTATACAGTAGCCTCTGGAACCCGATGGTTGGTCGATCGACTGAAGGTAGTGGTCGATCGACTGCTTTAGCTGCTACTTGACTTCTATAATCTCGTGGATTTTGTCTTTTGGGCTTTGAATTGCGCACCAAGCTCGTTCCTTAAGCGAATACTTCACGTCAAATGTAATGCAGGATACTCGGGGACGGATTTAGCTCGATTTCCGCTGGATTCTTCACATTTCTGCAATAATGTACAAAAATATGGAAGTAGACGGAAATAGGGAGAAATGTAGTATGAACTACATGAATGAGCTCTGAAATGCGTGTAAAATGGGATGTAAAACATCATATGAAAGACACGCATCAAACTTCCCCAAACCAAACCCTTGCTTGTCCCCAAGCAAGAACTAGACTCGATTTAATGAGCTAATGGAACGAGTTCAATCTCAGAGCGAATTACAACATGTAAAGCCTAAACCAATTTAATGCAATAACTAACAATCATTTAGTAATGCAAATCATGCAAACGAGTTATAAGGTCGTTAAAAACTGCTGAACCGTCAACCAAAGAGACTTATCAAATTGGACTCTCACGGGTCGCTCATATCACTCAAATAAGCACAGGTGAATAATGTAAAGATAGAAAGAATTCATTTGTAGTGACACTCACCTAACTACGACCTATAAGAACATGCCTGCAATCTAATATGAAAGTAATCTCTACAACCGTACATATGCATTCCAACGAACATTTATGGAAAAGTGGAGGTACAGGTGATCAAGCTAGTACCCAAACGGAACCATATGGCAACATCCAACTTCTTGCTCCAAAACAAATGAAACGGTGCTATAGCAAGCACAAATCTCACAATCTCCAGGTATAAAAGTAATCAACTAACTCCCCATAGGATATGAATAAAACATGGGAGCAAAAATCGCCATAAGATAAAGGCTTGAATTATGCGAATTGATTCTTTCTTTTTTCTTTCGAACCTCAGTCGATCGACCTATGATGCCAGTCGATCGACCGCTTAAACTGTACAGAACTCTTTTTTTTTTTCATTTTTCGAATAATTTTTCACTTCTTTTTTTTCAACTTTTTCAGTTCTTTTTTTCTTTCTTTTCTTTCTTTTCATTCTCCCAATAACATCTCAAATAATAGCAAATGCTACCAAAAACTAAGTAACAATCCCAAGAACACGGACTACTAGCTTGACAAAGGACAGGCTAAATGTAGGATGTAGTAATGGGACAAAAAGGCTATTTTTGGCAGTGTGGAGTTCATGGGTAAAATGAATAAAGGGAAACCTCTACCACATGTGTCAACTAACCACAAACCGAATGCATACAGGTATTAAGCAGATTAAGTTCACATCATATGAAAGACACGCATCAAGTGTCGTGGCCTATAAAGAGCTGACCCTTGAGTTTTTCAGCTCCTTCACTTTTTCTGCTGCTGCCTACACCACTGACCCAGACTGCTCGTGTGTCTCCTTCCAGTTGTTTAACCGGACTACGGCCTAGACCCTAGCGGAGTTTGGTAGTAGGTTAGGACTGTCTTCCCACGGTGAGTCGAACCCTCCTAGGAAGATCCTACGTATACTTTGGAGGACTTTGGCACAGACACCCTTTGAGGACCGTAGACTCACTCATGTCCACCTTCCCCCGACCCGTTTTTTTTTTTTTTTGCGTCTCATTGGTGAGACGATTTTCGGCCATAAAGAGCCCAACAACATTAATAATGTTGAGTTGTCGATTCTCGGGGGTTATCTAAACGTTGATAGCGAGGACCCCTTTCTTCTAAACATCACCTATCTGACTGCTCAGCATTTTAATACTGTTGGGAAGAAAAAGTCGGGCACCATTGTCTGTGGTGACTTAGCCACCGTCCTTGCCCGTTCTATCTTCCCTGACTTCCCTCGTGACCTGGCACATGTTGATAGGGATAGGTACCTAGATCTCTCTGCCATGTTGGTAATGTTTTGGCTAGCTTCTGACCAGCGGACTTGGAAGATTTGTGGTTCCTTGTCCGTGCCCTTAGCTTCCACCGACCTACCTCATCTTATCATTTTGACCATTGTTAGGGGTAGGTTGCCTCCACCTTTGACCTTTTACCACTTCCACTCGCTCCACCTAACACTACTTCCGCTTCTAAGAAGCGGAAGAGACTTAAGACTGGACAGGGATCCATACAGACGAAGGCTGGGCAGTCTTCCACGCCCACACCACCACCGATCCCTATTCCCACTCCTTCTACACAGCCGGTTTAGCCGGCTAATTTTATTCATCCTCCACCCTTTGAGGAGTCTGAGGTCATTGACTAAGGGAATCAGGACAGTTTTCTTCTCGAGTTTCTTACCAGGCAGGCTCGTATGGAGCGGGACATTGCACTTACCTTGTTCCCTCGATACGAGTATCAGTTGAGACGAGGACGCAGTTCCTGAGGGCTGGCCACACCCTTATTTCTACCGGTATCTGGCGGAGGGGTACCCATAGCCAGCTAATGAGGCGGACACAGTTGAGGAGGAGGAGAGAGCCCGAGCTGAGGAGGGGAGGAGGAAGGAGCAGGAGCAAGATCCCGACTACACGGTGGTGGGAGAGCATAAGGAGACTGTTGACGAGTAGCTACTGGTCTGCTCACTTCCCCAGTTTTCTGGCTGGTTTGGGGAAGTTCGTCATTTTGTATGTACTTTTTGCCCTTTTATTTATTTTCGTCTCCTTTTTATTTTTCGTATTCATTCATTTATTTGTTGTTTATCCCTTTCCCATTATATATCTGCTGGTGTATGTTGGAGGACAACGGGGGCGTTGTCCATTTTGGTTTGGGGAGGATATTGCATCCTTTGAGTCTGCATCTTGCATTTGTTTTGCATTCACGTTTACGTTTCTTCTTGCATTGGTACTTATTTCAAAAAAAAAATCATGAAAATTCCAAAAAAAATAGAAAATTTCAAAAAATCAAAAAAAAAATTCACGTTTCATTTTGCATATAGGTTGAGTCGGAACATTAGATTTCCATGATGAAATTGCACTTTAACTTGTCATATCACTTAAGCCGTACATCTAATTGACAGTTATTAGTTTAGTCATGCGCATATCTACGAGTTAATGTTGAAAATATAGCTGACTGTGTAGACTTGACCTGATAAATTGGCAAACTACTTTACAATTTCTGAGTTTTAGAGATATATAACTGGTGACATTCATGACCAGTTCATGTAGGAATTGAGAGTAGTACTCCTTGCATAACATGTTCATCACTTTTGCACGTTTATGAAATTTGATTTCTTGTTGCTTGCATACATTCGGGTTGTGGCCGGTGTCACATGCAGGGAGGTGCTTACAATTTCCTCTTTCTTTCATTTTCACCCATTTAGCTCCACATTAGCCAAAAATAGCCTTTTTGACCCATTAACTACACCGAAATTTAGCCTGCCTACTCAAGTTAGTTTAGTGTAATTATTGTGGTATTTTCATTAATGCGAGTTTGGCTCGTTTATCACTTGTATGGATTTGGTAGAAAAAGAAGGAACACGGGAAGGAAAAAGAAACGTGGAAAAGAAAAAAAAAGAACATAACAATGAAAAATGTGAACAGTGGTGAAAAAGAAGAAAAAAAAGAAAGAAAAGAGAATTTGAAAAAGAAAATAGACCGTATTTAAAAAGAGAAGTTTGTGACGGTCTATTCCTCCATTCTTATCTATATCGTTTTGAGAAAATTGTGTATTGGGTAGTGAGTTTTGTGCCAAAGAAAGGCGCTTGTGTTTGATTTTTCGACAGTTGAGGATTGGATAGTTTTAAATGGTCTTGTTTAGGTGCTAGCTTGACGCTTTACCTCCACATTTCCATAATCTATTTTGCCATTTCTTACCTGTAACCTCACTTTCCCATATCATTTGTAAGCCCTCGGCTGTGACGGACGTTGTTGGTTGGAATGTATGTATGGTACTTGAATCGTCTATCATTTTTGTTGCATGCATGTTATGTAGGTCGCAGTTTAGGTGAGTGACTGTCTTATTTTTCTCTCTTACACATATACTTTCACCCTTTGCTTCATGACAGAAGAGTGACCCTTGAGAGTCCGATTTTAATGGTCTTGCAAGGTTGACAGGTCAGCTTATTTATAGATATCATACAACTCATTTGCGTATTGACTGCTGTAGCTGTAGCTGTTTATTTTCGATTACATGAAATTGGTTTAAGTGGACAAGTTATAGCTAGCTCTGAGTTTTCATATCCGTTCCATTAGTTTGCATTTAGTTTACTCGAGGACGGGTAAAGGTTCGGTTTGGGGATATTTGATACGTGCAATTTATATAGACTTTTTTGCCTCTTATTGCACGCATTTCTATGCCTTTTGTATCGCTTTGTAGTGAAAAATGCCCCGAATTGGCTACTTTGGTTTGTTTTGTCTTAATTTCAGAAACGAACTCGGAAGTAGTGGAATTGCACCTTATTCGTCCCATTTTAGCTTGCATTGTAAGGAGACGAAGATTTAGAGCAATAGTCGTACCTCGGAATGCATGAAGGGAGGTAAACGGAAGCTGCCAATACGAACTCAAGGCTGATCTTAGTTGAAAGTGCTCGATCGAGATATTCTAGAGTCTGATCGAGTGTTTTGGCATAAGTTGAAGGTCGATCGAGTGATTTATATGCTCGATCGAAATGTGCTTTTATAGAAGAGTTCGATCGAGAGGACATTTTGTTCGATCGAACAGTTTGGCTGAAGAAATCCTCGATCGAGTGGTCTGAAATGACTCGATCGAGTAGTTTGCTAAAATACACGGGCTGACTAATCCGTGTTAGGTTTATTTTGTTAATAATTTCGCTCTCCTATATAAGGAAGTGATTATTCGGTCTAAAACATCTATCTTTCATACTCTTAATTACGTTTTATCAAACACTGCTTTACTCTAATTACAGCTGAACTTTTTTCTGCCACTTTTCTCTCCGGATTCGAATTTTGTAATATTTCCTCTCTCTTTAATCTTAATTCTTGTTCGCTCTCATTAATTGTTCTTTTATTTTACTTTATGCTTGTTTATCATTCCTTTACTATGTCTCACATTAGCATCTTCATGATTATTGTTATTATCGTTAACCTCAAGAACATGAGTAACTAATCTCCTTATGTTAGGATTAGGGATCCATGTTAGTGTTGAGATGATGTAATCAATAGACTAGATGATTTACATGTGAGAATCTGTGACCGTCGCAATATAGCTGTAACATATTTCGTTGAGTGCACGCTTCTAAATAACATTAATTGAGTTAACTTTGTTCCTGGATCGGAAGATTGGAATAAATAGATCTGCTATGAACAGTAGACTACCCTAATGAGGACGAAAGTTAAGTTAATGGAAATCTAGGGTGGATAGCAGACCGGAAGGACATTTCCCTTGCCCTTCTCACAGTAGATTGTCTAGGCTATTTATGACAGAGTCGATGAACTGCCATGGTGAACCGAAATCCTGTCATTCCTCTCTTTTATGTGATCACATCTCTATTTTCTTGCTTTATTGCTCTTACTTTTTTTCTCTTACCTTTAATTCTTAGTAGTTTTAGAAATCAAATTTAAACCCCCCCCCCCCCCAATTTGTGACTTAGATAGACAAACTTACAAATAGATACCTTGCCTCCATGTGGAGATCTACCCTACTTATCACTAGCTTTTGTTAGTTATATTTAGGTATTATTTTCGATAACGACCGTATCACCCGCCGTGTCCACAGTGGTATGAGGAATCGAACCCGAGACCATGGGGATGGATTTTCACCAAATATATGCCTTGAAACTCGTGCTCAAAACCGTTCAAAAATCGAGCTTAAAACCGTCTCAAAAAAACTCATTTAAAATCGCTTGAAAAATCAATTCTTCGAATTAAAATAAAGCGATAAAAACAAAACCTTCACATATCTCATTTCAAATAAATTCAAAATAAAAACTTTGAATAATAATTTATTTATCAAATAAATTATAAAAGCTTTAAATTTTAAATAAACTCGAAATATGAAAACCGATGAAATAAATTTCATTTATTTCGAAACAATTTAAATTTCATTTATATTGTAAAATCGTCAAATAACGCTTGTCCCGCATCACTAAATAAAATCTTCTAATGAGCGATGTAAGTAAACATGTGTCCTCTCATCATCGGGTGTTTTGTCAGGATTTTTGCAAATTCCAATATCGACGGATACGGGTATATACAGAGCCCCCACTTTGACTGAGGCTTGGACAAGGGCAAAGTCAAAAGTATACCCCATGTCCTCTCGAACTGAGGATTCCGCGGGTCGTTTAGAGTCTATTAGACTTGCATATGTAAGCTTGTCAGCCATAAGAAGAGATCATACCTGAAACTTTACGAGGGATTGACTCTTGCTTTTGTTGCATCAAATCATCCTCGACCCATAAACTTGCATTTATGGTAAGTTCAGCCATATCCTTAGGCGCCTACATATCCATTGCGACGGAATCAAACCTGCATCCTAATTTGGGTTACCTTGTCCTTGGCATTCTGCAGTCTCGACCGACAATGAAGCTTTCCGAAAGGAGGTTGCCGTCATACTTTGGAGATACCTCTCCCATGATGTCTATACTCTTCGAGTTGCATGTGCATTAGCTCACTTGAGCTGCGATTCTTTGTCATTGATGCCCAACATTTGAGCAACGTTGTTGTAATATCATTGGTTGCATTCCGCTGGGGAACATTTTTATCTTAGTAACCCGACACGGATTACTTTACTTGGTGGAGACTTCTCCGTTCATCATTATAGCGGTCTCTGGAGGTTAAAAACCGACATAGCCCCCAGTTACATTGGGTCTAAAGTGTTTGACTCTAAGGCGCCTAATTGAAGCGTAACTGCTTAAACTTGGACATATATCATAACAGAAATCACATAATGCTATCCTGAACTTTTGGAATCATAGCTAAAACATGGATGGGCTCGAGGCCCGAATAAAAACATTGAACTGGGTTTCTGACCCGATTTGACATATGAAGATGGGCTTCGCTCGAGATTGACATTTCATTTTGAAAATGAGCTTCCCCCGGAACTGATATTTGAAAATGAGCTTAACCCGAAGCTAAAATTTCACTTTGAAAATGGGCTTCGCCCGGAATCAACATTTCATTTGAAGATGGGCTTCGCCCGGAACTTGAAAATGGGCTTCGCCTAGAACATTTCATTTTGAATTTTCGGAATTTCATAGGAAAAAACGATGAGTAGACATGTTTCGAGTTTCTGACTCGGGGATTGACCCGTAACTAATATAGGCAAAACATAACCCGCAAATACTTCGAAAAATCCGTAAGTGTGTACGGGTTTTTTAATTTAAGTATGGACTCGCTGGGGATAAAAAAATGTAGATTGGCCATTTTTGCCCGCGAAACACAAATAAAACTCGCGACAACAAACTTTGGTGTGCAACAAGCGATAAAGGGTGATGAGGAATCCCGGAGGCCCGCGCCCCAAGGTCCTCGGCCGTGTTACTTGGGCGGCAACTAAGGTTTTCCTAAAACTCTTGTTAAAACTCTCTCGTTATTTTTCTTATATAAAGAGATCATAATAGGAGGTAAACAATAATTTCTTATTCTTTTCTTCATAAAAACTTCTTGTTAAACATGAATTCTCTTCGAAAAACCATGTCATCTTGGGCCTCTGATTTCAAAGGACTGGAATCGCAAAAACTTCTCGTTGAGGTAAGTCCTACCTGAAGTTGTTTTTCTTGATGAGTGCTTAAAATTGTGGGACCCTACCCACCATATTTTCGCCTTTCTTGAAGGAGAGATTTGTCCCGTTCCGGAAGAAATTGCCATTCTAGGAGGTTGGAAAATTGGGCTAACTCCTGTTATTCCCGACTTTAAGAAGGGACGATGGTCTAACAAGTATCGTGACTTTCTTGGCTTGTCACGTGATGAGGCACGTGCCTTTGTTTATGGGGAGCGAGTAAACTTATTTACTCACTATTGCTAAGATATTTGGTTGTGCTGACGATCCATTGATTTCTACGGTGTTCCGTCGCTGCTTCAGATTTATGCTTTTGAAGGGTATGTTGAGGTACCAACTTGTTATGGTAAAGCGAATTTCATCAAAATTGTTGAACAAATGGAGCAACGCAGGAGCCCAGCTTGGCTCATTCTTGCTGAAATTATTGCTGGGTTAGATGCTCGGAAGGCCAACCTAAACCTTGCTTATACTGGATCAACCCGGCTTCTACAGGTATGTATTTTCGCTGTTCTCTTTTTTTTTTCTTTTTTCTTTTTTTTTTCTTTTTTTCGTTCTTCTCTTTTCTTTTTTCTTTTTTGGCCCACCCCCTTTCTTTTCAGTGGGTTTGGCATTATTTCCTGTAGTCTAATTCGCTTTCTCGACCCTTTTTCACAGATCTGGCTATGTGAGAGACTCGAGTTGGTTTATCCATTGAAGGTTTCGGGTACATATGAGGTGAGAAGCTTCCCTTCTTGTCATCGTCAGTTTGCTACTGGGGAGAAGGAGCCTTTCTGGCGACAACGGTTTTCTGCCAATGTTGGGTTACATGTTAGATGGGCCTTACCTTGGCTTCGAGTTACTATAGTTACTGGTTTGTCTGAAACTCATAGAACCAGATATCTCACTCTTTTGGGCTTGGAGTGGTCCACCCATATCTACCCGGACCGTGTTCTTCGACAGGTTGTCATTAGTGTTGTATTCCCGCTATTGAGCCTGTTCACGGCCAAGTCAAGGAAGTGACTCTTGCGAGGTGCAATGCATGGTTGGATTCTTGGACTCTGAGGACTATTTGGCATATTTCTTGGTTGTTTGCCTCTAGTTGGGTGTTACCTTCTTATTTGTGGTGGACTATTGAGCCTTCTTTCAAGCCCCGGAGGGAACTTTACAAGAATGAAGCAATTGAATACAAATACCACAAGCAAGGGGAGAAGAACCGAGAATTCTTTACTGGGACGACCCCGATTTCATCCAGCTGGTCCAACTTCGTTGGATTTGTGAAGTCATTCCCATCCAAATATGTTAATCGAACATCGCCTCCTGACAAAATCTTCATTACCAAATAAGGGCCTGCCCAATTTGGTTTAAACTAACCCCTCAGATCAATAGGTAACAGAGCTCTAACCGACTTCAGAATCAGAACACCCTCACTAATTTCCCTTGGTTTCACCTTCTTGTTGAAAGCTCTCTCTATCCTTTTTTGGTAGAGTTGAACATGGCATAATGCATTCAAACGCTGCTCATCGAGCATGACTAGTGAATTATATCTTTCTTGAACTCAATCTGCTTTAGGAACCGGGCTTTCTAGTAGGATCCTTAGGGATGGTATTTCTAGCTCAACTGGTTGAACTGCTTCCATTCCATATACTAAGTAATACGAAGTTGCTCCCATGGCTGTTCTAATTGAAGTTTATACCACCATAATGCGAAGGGTACCATCTCTGGCCACTCCCTATAGTTGTCAGACATCTTCCTCAAAATGAATGTAACTGTTTTATTAGCAGGCTCTACCGCACCATTCGTCTGTGGTCGGTATGGTGATGATCGACTTCTGATGTTTGATTTTATACTTTTCAAGTATGATCGCGGTCTCGGCTTGGAAATGACTTCCGTTATCGCTGATGAACTCATGTGGTACCCCGTATCGGAAAATGATGTCATTCTAAATGAATTGTACTACTTGCTTCGCCGTTAGCACTTTTTAAGACTTAGCCTCTACCCACTTCGTGAAGTAGTCAATTTCAACAAGGATAAAACAATGCCCTCCAATTCCTGATGGGTTTACTTTCCCAACTATGTCGATTCCCCAGGTTGAAAATGGCGAGGGTGACGTCATGGTGTATAACATTAAAGGTGCCACATGTTGTACATTCGCGAATATCTGACAATTGTGACAGTTCCTGACATACTTGCATCAATTTGTCTCCATTGTTGTCCAATAATAACCAATCCTTATGATCTTACGGACTAACATATGGGCATTTATGTATGGCCCACATTCACTGTCATGAACTTCTTCCATAGCCTTTTTAGCTGTCGGTTTATCGATGCATCGCAACAAAACACCTTGAGTCGTCTTCTTATACAATTTACCATCATTAGTCTTGATGAATTTGGTAGATAACATTCTAAAAGCGTGCTTCCAACGCGTGTCAAGGCTGGGAGGATACTCTCCTGCTTCCTTGAATTTCAAAATGGTTGTGTACCAGGGCTCGGTTTCACCTTCCTCGGCATCATCGATTGCATTCACATAGGCAGATGACGATCTTCGTTTGACACATATTGGCATACTCTCGATGTGGTCAAGAATGTTGATCAAAGCAGTTAGCTTGGACAACGCATCTGCAAACTGATTTTCCCCTCTCGTGAAGTGAACATATCGAATATCCTTTAATTACTTTTCCAATTCTTCGATTCTGGTTTGATATGGGGCCAAATTTTGGCTCTTAATTTCACATGACCCACCCACTTGATTGATCACAAGGGATAAGTCTCCATGTACTAATAACTTCTTCACACTCAAGTCAAGAGCACTGCGTAAACCAAGCAAACATGCTTCATATTCAGCGGCGTTGTTTGTGATATTGAAATCCAGTTTGATTGACACAGGAACATGTTCACCTATTGGTGAGAGAAGAAGTATGCCTACTCCATATCCCATATAGTTCGATGCTCCATCGAAATAAAAATTCCATACGTCATTCTCAACGTGAACCAAGTCTTCGTCGGGAAATGACCTAGTGTCGATGACTTCTGTTTCTTTGATTGGATTGTCGGCGAGGAAATCGGCAACCGCCCTTCCTTTGATCAAATTCAAAGGTACATATTTGAGATTGAACTCTGATAACATGAGAGTCCATCTCAAAATTATTCCATTTAGCACTGGTTTTTCAAAAAAGTACTTGATCGAATCCATTTGGGAGTAGACACTCACACTGTAGCTAAGCATGTAATGTCTTAATTTCCCCGTTTCCTAGACTTTGTCCAACCACGTCTTTTCAAGAGGTGTATATTTTACTTCATAGTCTTAAGAAATTTTTACTAATGTAGTAAATAACCCTTTCTTCTATGTCAACTGTTTGGGCTAACATAGACCATATTGTTGTATCTATAACAGTTAGATATTGTGATAACGGCAGCCCGACTTTTGGCGGGCTTAAAACTGGTGGAGAGGATAACACTTCAATTATTTTTTCGAACGCGGCCTGACACTGGTCATCCCACATAATGTGTTATCTGACCTTCAGTTTCTTAAAGATCGGCTCACAAAATATCGTCAACTTCGCGACGAAACGGCTTATGTATTGAACTCTTCCCAAGTAACCTCGAATTTCTTTCTCTGTCTCACGATGGGGCATTTTCATAATGGCTTTTATCTTTTATCAGTTTACTTTTATTCCACGGTGGCTAACTAAATGACCCAACAGTTTGCTAGAGGTGACTCCGAATGCTCACTTATGCTGATTCATTCTCATGTTTTACTTTCGCAATCTTTGAAATAATTTTCGTAACACTCCAAGATGGCCGCTACGTTCCTTTGACTTGACTATCATGTCATCGACATAAACTTAAACTTCTTTGTGCATCATATCGCGTAGCAACTTCGTTGTCGTTCAACGGTATGTCACCTCGGAATTTATCAAACCGAAAGGCACTATTGTGTAACAATAGATTCTCCATTGTGACGTAAATGTTGTCTTATTTATGTCTTCCTCGGCCATCTTAATCTGACTTTAATCGGCATATCCAACAATGAAAGATAGTAATGCATGGTTTGCGGTATTGTCAACCAAAATATTTATGTGCGGCAACGCAAAGTCGTCCTTCAGACTACCTTTGTTCAGATCCTGAAAGTCCATGCGCACGCGAACCTTACTATCTTTTTTCGGTACTGGCATTACATTGGCGACCCAATCTGAATATTCTGACACTTTGATGAACCCGGCTTTGAGCTGTTTATTAATTTCTTCCTTAACTTTTAAAGACCACTCCGAGCGCATTCGGCATAGCTTCTGCTTTAATAGTTTAAACCCTGGTTTTATCAGGATCCTGTGCTATGCAATTTCCCTATCACTTCCCGACATGTCTTTGTAACACCATGCGAAAACATCTTTGAACTCACCCAGTAAGTCAATGAACCCTTGTCTCTCTACGGGATCTAAGGTAGTTCTTTTCTTAAGCTCATGTGGTTCTAGGGTGGTTCCCACGTTGATAGTTTCGGTATCTTCGATCACCAAGTTCTTTGGTCATATTCTTCTAACCCTTTAACCAGTTGTGGAGGTGGTTTTACCTCCTCTTCCTCTTGTTCAACTTGTTCGCCTTCGCCACATTCTCAATGTCATTACTAAAACAATTATTTTCAAAATTTGAATTGCAATGTAAGTAAAACAAGTCATAAACAAACTGGTTCATCTTATTATTATTAATTTGAAATTGCGTAAAATGTGCTAGCATTTGAGCCAACTGCTCAGGGTTCAGTGACGAGACAACAGAGGTACCTGAGGTAGGTTCGGAGATACCAGAATTAGAAAGGGGTAAATTGAAAGGAAAGACTTGGGAGGGGTTCGCTTCGACGCCTGACTCCTTAGACGAAAACTTTGGATTCTTATTAGTCTCGGACTCAGACTCAGACTCAAACTCAAACTCGGAGCCATCATCCATGTTGAACATTTCTCCTTCTCCTATAGTCAACTTGAATAAGAGTCCTCTATTTTCGGTCCATTTAACAGTTTTCCGCCATCCAGAAATAGTCCTCTTAGGATCTACATCAGTGATGAGGGTAGATGGATCAAACTAGTCACTTCGTAGGATCATGTTAACCAAGTCTTCACTCTGTGTTACTCTCTTTCTTTATTCTCCAAAGAGGAGACCCAGTGCCCTCCCATCTTCGATAGAGGTTGAATCATTATTTTATGGTACTACGGCTAGTACGTCTTTGGGGATGTAGTAACAGTCTTGGAATATTTCAATTCCAGGAACCATCCTCTTATTCTTCCAATCATAAATGGGTTCGGGAAAGTCAAAACATGGTTCATCTTCTTCGGCCCTCACGAAATACCCAATTAGCGTCAATAGGTATGGATCCATCTCGATTTCTCGGCCTTCGATCGATTTCTTCTTCTTTGCCTAAAGATCTTTTTCAACGGGCTCATATCCAAGCCCAAATGTTGTTCCTTTTGGGACTGCTGGTTTTAACACAAACGTGTCCTCCCTTCGGGGTTATAGAAAAACCAAAGTACTTTCTCATTTTGAGGATTATCTCACAAACGTGACTTCTCGTGTATAGATCCATGTTTCCTAACTCGGGATTGGATTCGATCATGCTTACGACTTCAAAACCACCAATATCGTTATCAGTTTCGAGACTTACTGCGGAGGTGACATCCACTCCGACCACCATGATGGGTGTGGCGTTAATGGTGATGGTTTCATCTTTGAAAGGGATCTTGATCTTTCGCTGTAGGGTGGAGGACACGGCCCTTACTGCATGGATCCACTGCCTTCCGAATAACAGATTAAAAGATGAAGCTACATCAATAATTTGGAAGCCCACCTACCGTTTAATGGATCCTGTTTGAATTACCAAGTCGATGATTCCGGATACCCGACAGATCGTCCCGTCAAATGCCCAAACTGTTTGGGTAGTTGACATGAAATCTTTCTTGTCCATGCCTAACACGTGGATAGTTCTTAAGTAGGACATTGACAGCTGACCCGTCATCGACAAGGGTCATTGAGATGTGTTTTTCGAGGCACACCCTTGTAATATATATGGCCAAACAATGCTTTGGCCCAAATGGAGGTAAGTCTACATCTGAAAAGGTCACGACAATAGTGAGCCGTGGTTGACTTTGGGCGACGTAGGTGACCATATCATCTGGAGTAGTACTTGGGGATACGGTCATGTTTATTAGTGCTTGCAGTAAGGCTTGACGATGTTCAAATATGCTTAAGATTAGTTGCTAAATGGAGACATCGGCCTTAGTCTTTTGGAGCTTCTTAATGAGGGAAGCCTCTGAGGTCGACCCTTGACTAAGTGCCTCAACTAAATTAGGTTCTTTTGGGGATCCCTTATCTGGAACATCCTGTAGATACCTAGTATCTTTCGAGTATCCAACAAACACCCGATGATTATCGGACTACAAAATGCTTAGGAATCTTCGCGTTTTATCGACAATTTGTATACAACTATACGTCGTAAAACTTTAAAAGATTTCGAAAATAAAACATTTCAAAACTTTTCAAAAGTACCTGGAGCGTTTGATGCATGAAGACGGGGTCGGAATGACACTAACTAGAGTCAAAACCGACACCGGACCAAAAACCGACTCAAAATTCAAATCCCGGCTTCAACACCGAGTCAAACACAAAAAACAAACCATTCAAATGCTTCCATGTTAAGATTTCCCGGAATTATACATGGTCAAGTACAAATCAAGTTCTTCCAAATCCTAGGATAGAACAAATCATGACTTCCTCGTGTGATAGTGACAAGACACCTCGACGACGTGAGACATGGCTCGCGCCTCTTTATGCAGCACATATGGCCACGTCGGTCAAAACACACACAACCACCCATTTTCCTATAAATACCCCTCAAACGCCACCATTTAAGAGTTACACGAGTGTCCGCCCCCTCTTTCTCCCTTAAAGTTCTAGACTCAACTTCTCAAGTCAAAATCTGACACGTGTTTACGACCTACCGATCGTAAACACAAGTCTTACACATTGTTTGGTGCCGTCATCGTGCATTAAATAACTTGACCGACCATCTCGAGCACTAAACCATCAGTAAACTTAACAAAACCCACTTTTACGTACTAAAACGGTTTTTAAACCGAGTTTTCCGGCCAAACAAGTTGATACAGTTTCGTCGGTTTGTCGCCACAAGCCTAGCATGTAAGTATGAGGGTAAAAAAATCTTCTTTTATCATTTTTTCATATGTTTCATGACTATAACATGCTAAACCGTGCATAACATGGTCCAAAACATGGGAAGAATGAGCCAAAATCGGATTTTTGGTTGAGGCAGGGGCTACTTACGTAGCACGCAGGCTCGCGCCTAAAGCACCCCTACACCTTAAATCCAAACCGTGTTTAGTCTCTTCATCTCCTTTATTTTTATTTCATATTTACAATCGGTTTTTACCATTTTAAATATTTTCAAACCATTTTTATGACAAGTTTTTAACCATAAAACATTTTTCACCCTTAGTTCCTAATACCATGACGATATAATCCGTGTTTCGGTGATAAAATTTGATTAATTACATTATAAAAGGTATTTTAAAACCTTTTATTCCATTCCTTTACATTTTGAAAGGTATTTTAAAGCCTTTCTCATTTCTTTACATTTTCAATACAAATGTATTAGTCACCAACATAAAGTCATCCTTGGTTCTACATACCATGTCGGATTTTACCCCGAGTACGATGATGAACATTGACTAATTACAAACAAATGAACTTAAAACAATTAGTTCATAATCATTTTCAAAACTATTCATGTTAAGCTTGCAAAACCGAACCCGACATCGAATATTGTCAAAACAATGACGATTATTCAAGTCTCGTTCTTCAAATCAACACAAAGGCGGCCTAAACGGTCTTTTCAAACCAAGACGGGTTCGAACACCCAATTTTCAATACGTTTTACAAACTCTTTCAATGGTCAGAAGACGATTTCCATCGTCTGTTGATCTGCGCCTAAACAGGCCACTCACTTTTCTATTTTCAAACCAAGGCATACCCGTTTGCATCACCAACTAGCTCGCACCTCTTTTGTTGGTCTGATGCAGACCAGGACAGACCCATTTGCATCGCCAACAGGCTTACGCCTCTTCGGGCTGTCTGATGCAGGATTTGTTCCCCTTCCAGCAGTTGTCCAGTACGTTCCCGACCTCGGTTAACCCGAGTACAGGACGGATCAGATGACGAATCTGCCCATTCAACATCATATTTGCAAAACACCTTATTAAGACAAATGGATCACGTTATGCACCATAAACCTAATTCGGTAAATGGATGTTTACTTTCCGTCTTGCATGCAAATGAACATTAAATCCAACCCGACATCTTATACTTGATACTTGTATTAAACAAACCGACATCGAAAGCTCACATGTTAGGTTCAGATTACTGGATGCGCATTCATGCATTTACCCATTTTATCAACTTTTGCATTTAACCAACCAAGATCGATCAGTAGAGGCTGCTACCGCGGGCGGGATTAGGTATTTGATTAAAGGGATTCCCAATACATACCTTCACCTCTTAGTCAGAAACATTGGATAATGGACGACCTTATCCAGGGCGTACGAGAGTCATTCTAGAGATAGGATGCTAAAGAGGGACGATTCCTTAACTTTAGTACCTATGTCAAACACTGCTTTGTGCTTCGTTTGACCGAGGTGTAAAGTGGATTCGAACGGGTTCCTAGCATTTCACAAATGCTTGGTGGTGACTCCGAACATCTCTTGCATCGTTTCGAGACACTTGCCGAGACGAAACCGACCGATCTAAAACGGTCCGGTCAAAAGCATTCTTACGCCGCCGAGCGTGGCTTTCAAAGAGACCACTGTCGTTGTCCACAGATCGGCTGGGCATACGCAGGTGGACCCACGTCCATAGATTGGCGACTCCGCTGGGGAAATCTAGGACACTTGTGTCTTTGTAATCCCTAGATGGTGAGACTCGAACGAGGTCTTGGTTGAAATGCATTAATTGATATTACTGTCATAGTCGGGTTCCTTGTCCGGGCCCACAACCTAACCCTTTCGACCAATTGGCTCGTCTCGCGGCGTGAGTTTTCTCTTCCCCGTGTTTTGAATCCCGATTGAGTCAAGCA
The DNA here is from genome assembly GCF_048544455.1 of Silene latifolia. Lineage (NCBI taxonomy): Eukaryota > Viridiplantae > Streptophyta > Magnoliopsida > Caryophyllales > Caryophyllaceae > Silene > Silene latifolia. The sequence continues at coordinate 44,459,412 of NC_133527.1, forward strand.
TACCGTTGATGATACACATTTTTGTTTCGTCAAAGAGCTTTCATCACCTTCGAGCACGAGGCTAGGGCACCCTCCTTACACATTTTGTTTGGATTGGTATCCCTCTCGAAAATCGGGGTTTGATTGCTTGGTGTGTAACCCACCCTTTAAACCAAAACTCGTATCAGTATTATGTATAATATAATGAAACTATGGGCGCTTATGTGCTATGTGATCATAAGTCCTTCCGTGTCATTTTCAAACTTTCAAAAACACCTTTTTCCCGCCGTTATAATCGCCATTTCAAACCTCGTTCTTTCGCCGACCGTTACTTTTCAAACAACAGGCCTTTCTAGGCCGTCGTAATGACGATTTTCAAATCGGTTTTGTACAACCATTTCAACACGACTTTCTAGGCCGTCATAATGACGATTTTCAAACCCGGTTTTCTACAACCATTTCAACACGCCTTTTTAGGCCGTCGTAATGACGATTTTCAAACCCGGTTTTCTACAACCATTTCAACACGCCTTTCCAGGCCGTCGTAATGACGATTTTCAAACTCGGTTTTCTACAACCATTCAAAACACCTTTGTACGCCGTTATAATCGCCGCGTCAAGACACGGACTTTAACCCGTATCGCACTGATAATGGCACTTTCAAAACCCGAGGAAGGCACACACCCCTTTCTTGAGACATTTTCAAGATCCCGAGGACCATACACCGTCCCCGAGACCTTTTAAAAATTTCAAAACTCGATTTTTAAAACATACAATTTTGAATTTCAAAAACCATCTCTGGAAACAGTGCATTGTTTTCCGAGCCGACTCAAACTCAAACCGTCTTTTGCAAACAAACTTAAGACAACCCTTCAACTGACGACTTTTGGAGATCCCGATTCTTCGGAAGCTGTCCATAAAGCGACAAACGAACCTTTTTGAAAATCTCTATCTTCGAAAGCTTCAGCCCACCATTCCAATTCCGCCTCGTGTCTATCGAGTCGAAGTAAACGTACTTATGGGTCTTTACTTATGAGTCGTCTCACCACGAGACTCGTCTAACAGCATCACGCCATTACGTTGGACGTAAATAAAAAAGCCCAGTCAACATCGGCACGTCATAAATCGAGTCAGCACCGAGGTACCACACACGGTCATCCTCGTTTTGTTGAGTCTGATCTTTGTTCCGTCCTTTGTGTTGTCTGTGTTTCAGTCTTAGAACAGTGTCGGATGGAGATGTAATGTGAGCCGTTTTTCTGCCTCAGAACCATGGCCCCGTCTTCAGCTTCGTCCAACAACAACAATGACAACAGAGATGTTACAACTGCCTAGCTAGCCAGCCTACTCACTGCTCTTAAGGTCACCCTGGACCGTGTCGAGACCCGTATCAACACCCTATAAAATAAGGAAACTGGAGAACACACCACTCCGCTCTTAACTGAAACTGAGAAAATGCTCAAACTCTTGGAAGAACAACTCCTAGCTCGGGGTAAAAACATCCACCTCGAGAACAATTAGAGATTTGAACCCGTTGGGGATCAACTACCCGACAACTTTACCATGACTGATGTGCGCAAATTCAAGGGAGTGGAGGACCCACTCAAACACATTCGAGCCTTCAAGGACTACATGGCCATAAACGGGGTCAAACAGGAACTCTTCACCCGGATCTTTCCATCATCCCTGGAACCGATCCCTCGCCAATGGTACTACTCCCTTGACCCGAAGAACCTCACTACCTGGGATGAGGTTGCAGTTGAATTTGCTAAGCAGTATGCCGACAATGTCGAGATTCAGGCCAACACCCATACTTTGGAGGTCCTCACTCCAAATGATAAGGAGGGATTCACAGAATTCCTAACCCGTTGGAGGAGGGTAAGTACTCAATTGGTCAGCAAGCCAAGCGAGTCAACTTTGGTGGAAAAATTTGTCAACAACCTCTGCCCAGTATATGCCAACTTGCTGAGATACCAAAACATCAAGACATTCCAGGATCTACAAATCCTTGGAACCGTCGTCGAAGACGACCTCCGAAAGGGTGTCCTAGCCAAAACCACCTATAGAGGCTACTAGGGATCTACATCAACCGGATCTCGCCCTTATGGTCCGACTAACAAAATTGATGAGATAAACCTCCTCAAGCCAACCACGAAAAGAGCTGAGCGCCCTCAAAAAGTGTTCACCAACCTTGGGTCGACTTATGCAAGCGCCCTAAAACGGCTTATGGACCAAGGAAAATTACAACCAATCGGAACCCACTCTGGATCCATCTGATTCTAAGAAATCCCGTTTATGGAACCCTAATGCCTACTGCCAGTACCACCAAGGGAAAGGTCATAACACGAAAACCTGTTTCAAGCTCAAACGCGTCATTCAGGACATGATCGAGAAAGGGGAATTACCTTTGCCTCCACCAACTAAATCAAACAACAAAACAAACCCTTTGGGAATTCATGCTATCTCCGATGATGAGCCGACCTTAGACTGCTCACACCTCATCCTACCAATTGATGATGAGGGGAATTCCCTGGAGAAAGATGCCTCGGACGGGGTATTCGTGTTCAGCGCCGCAACCATGCTTGCCATGTTCCAACAAGTTGAGGAGGCTATAGCCAGTCTCTCCGAAAGGATTACTAGACTTGACAATGCCTACCGCCGGTTGATTTTCAACCCACCAACATCGCGCCCGAGAGAGGGTCCTGCAAACACCCACAACTACCCCCACCAGGAAGGATTGCTCCCGCGAACATTCTGGTACGAACCCCACCATAATCACCCCCACAATAATCAACCTCACAAAAATTACCCTCACAAAAATTTCCCTCACAAAAACTGCCTACCGAGGAATACCCCTCCAAGGTACCCTCGAAATCCCGAAGTCAATGGTATCTGGAGAGACGATGCTGAGGATGTTTATGTGGTCCCGGGAAAAGGGAAACATACAAAAGAGATCGGTCATCTTACCCGGTTCGGACGCCCCTATCAAAACCCGAGTAATTCAACGTTCGTTCCAACAACGAATGACCAAGTTGTCCCAGACGTGGACACCCAATCAAAGGCACCCAAGAATTTGATCCTCAAATAGCTGAAAAAGGCAAAAGCCGAAATTTCAATTTGGTAACTGATTGCTACATCCTTCGAGCATCGGCATGCTCTGCTACAAGCCTTGGTAAAACTGAATGTTCCCTCTACCTCCTTGATACCGTCGTTTTGTATCAAAATTTAATTTATAAATCCGAACTAAAACTATAGCTAGTGAAAGTAAGGGTCGAACCACAGAGAGACAAGATCAATTCTATTTGCTATTTTCACCCTATAAAAGTAACAATTAAATGGGGGTTTTGAATATGTTTGATTCTAGTGACTAATTGCTAAAATAGGAAATTTCTCAAACAAGATAAAAAGAAGATCAGGAACTTCAGTTCACCATGGCTAAGGTCAGGTAAAAAAGGTAGCAGAGGTCCTATAATACGGTCTCAGGAAATATGAGCAAGCCTTTCGATCAATGCTCAATAATAACCTTACGGTCTTCTAATTCCCTAGAATTTCTCAAAGCTTTCGCTCAAAGGAAATTCCAAATGTAATGATAACCTGACCTACTAATCTTTCAATCTAGAAAGATAGATTTATCAAAAGAAAATAAGATCGATATGGAAGAAAAATCATACTAATAAAATTGACCCTAATTTACGCCATGGCTCACCTAGTTCCCAATCAAGGAAATTAGCTATGCATGATTAAAACTATAACAATTGTAAACTTGAAGGCAATGAACAAGATTGACATAATTGAAATTGAATTTAAGACAAAAGATTAAAACTGGATTTCATGAATAAAACTAATAACAACAAGAATTAAATTGATTAGAAATAAAAGAAGATGGAAATTGCATTAAAGCTTACTAAGAATTGATGAACAAAGGCAATTGAATTCAAATCCGTGTCTACCTTTCTTGTCTCCAAAACAAGATCTAAACGTCCGTTCTTGAGTAATGAAAAAGCATAACCTAAATTAATGCTGCCTACTACTGATAAACGTTCTTCCAAAAGTTAATTACAAAACGGGCTTTCAAAAGTCTAAAGCGTAAAATAAATCCCAGGTTCGTGACCTGGTCGATCGACCAAGTGGCACGGTCGATCGAACAGCCAGTACAGTACTTCCTTCTCTGCTGAACTTCCACGGTCGATCGACTGGATATGTTGGTCGATCGACCAACTGAGCTGTGCAGTAACTTCCTTTTCTCTTCAAATCAGCCTCTTCACTCCAATGCACGCATCCCAAGGTTAGCGAGTCCGAACTCCCATCTTCCAAGTTCCCTTAAAGTTGCTTCCGGGGGACGATTTAAGTTTAATTTAGCCTACTTCTACTCATTCCTACAATAAATCATAGAAATTCCAAAGTAAACCGTTTCGGGAGAAATAATAGCTTTAAACTAACAAATACGCATAGAAATACATGCCAAAACTGCAAATAAAGTGTATAGAATATGCACGTATCAAATCTCCCCAAACCAAATCTTGCTTGTCCCCAAGCAAGCACTATGACCTGACTAAAAACTTCTAATGGAACGGATTTCATGCTCAGAGCTAATACAAACCATCATACCCAACCAATTTAATGCAACTATTAACATCCAAGTATCTTGTCAAATGCAAACGAGTTGAACATGTTAAAGAATTTTCCAAACCTTTGACCTTGCAAGACTCGTATATATCAGACTCTCACGGGTCTCTCATTCGCTCATTTAAGTATAAGGTGAGATATATTGTGCAGGACAGAAGAGTAATAAAAATAAGACTCTCACCTATCTACGACCCATAAGAACATGCCTGCAATCTAACATGAATAAAGTGTCTACAACCGTCCATATGCATTCCAACCATTTAATGACCATGACACATGCCGAGGCGATTTAGGATTGTGAGGCTAGAGGTAAAAAGAGGCTAAAATGAATTTGGGAAAGAGGGGTTAAGCCGAGCTAATAACCACTAAACCAAATTATAAGCAAATCCACTTCTTACTTCCACTTACCAAAAATAACAATTCCCCCAAAATAAAAGGAATAGCACATGGGAATTAAGAAATCACCATCCGAAAATCAATATAAACATGTGATCTCTCTTTCTTTTTTCTTCATTTTTTTTCTTTCTTTTCTTTTCTTCGTTTTTTTTTTCCAAATCCTGGACCTGTACAGGCAGTCGATCGACCATCAGACCTAGTCGATCGACCACCCTTGCTAGAACTGCTACTCTCTGCCAGTTCAGTTCTCTTCCCTTTTTTTCACTTCAATCTTTTTCAAACCATAACCTCCCTTCATTTCCCAACAAAACATCCAACGAGATAAATAAAACCAAATTGCAAGACAACGTTCCCGAATTACTACCTTTACTAGCTCGGCTAGGGTGGCTAGATTAAGTATGTTGCTAAATGGGACAAAAGGGCAAATTTGGCTAGTGAGGTTTATGGGCAAAATGAGAAAGGGGAACCTCTACCACATGTGTCAACAAACCACGGACCCGAATGCATATAGGTATCAAGTAGACGAGACTCATGCTTATGCAAATTATTGTGACATGCCTTATAAGGAGAAACTACTCTCATTCCTTCATGAAATCGGTCATGAATGTCACCGATTTATTGAGCTCTGTCCTCAGAAATCTAAGTAGCTTGCCAATATTGAGTCAAGTCTATTCATTTAGCAAAATTCCAACAAAAACTCGTAGACTATCCAAGTGATATACCTGGAAATGTTCAAAGTGCAAGGAAAGGGCAATGAGACAATATGTAATGCAAACTCATCATTGAAATCCTTTCGTTCCGACTCGACCTAAATGCGAAAGTAAACGTGATTTTTTTTTGAATTTATTGTGGTTTTTCAAAATTTTTTTTTCTTTTTATATATATTTTTTTGAATTAAAAACAAATGAGAGCTGAAATGCAATGAATGTGTGACTGAAATGCAATAAAAAACAAATGCAGATGCAATAGACATATGCAAATACTCTCCCCAAACCAAAACGCACAATGCCCTCATTGTGCTCAGCAGCAAATCACCAGCATTCACAACAATATAGGGAAGAACAAAAGCAACAAAATAATAAAAGGAAACTAACAAAAAGGGATCGGAACTCACAAAAGACGACCTCCCCAAACCAGCCAAAAATGGGGGAGGTCAGAATGCGTCTAGTCACCACCGTCATACTCAGAACCACTCTCCTCCTCGGACTCCGAGTCGTCCTCCTCTTCCGCCTCAGCAGCAGCGGCAGTAGTAGTCGTGGGAGTAGACCTCCTGGCAGGCTGAGGGTATCCGCCCACCGGGGGAACAAAGAAGGACGGGTGAGTCCAGGCACCTCGTGGGAGCATCCCCGTCCGAGCGTACTCCTCGTAAACTGGGTACAGGGCCAGAGCCGTGTCTAATATGTGCTGATCAAAACTCCTGTACAGGTCACCCAACACACGTGAAATCGCCCTTTGGTCCATGACCGCAGGGATAACCATAGGTGTGGGGGGACAAAAAGTGGCCGGGAAACTCGTGGGAGTAGGAGTAGAGGAGGAGAAGGCCTGCGAAAAAAAGGCACGAGCTCGCCTCGAAGTGCTAGCAGTAGCGGTGCCCGCCCCAATAGGGAGCCTGTAGCTAGGCAAGGGCGGGCGAGCTGCCCCCAAAACAGTGGTAAGGGGCAAGATAGGAGGGAGGCCAAGGATACGGATGGGGTCGCAAATGAAAGAATCAATCTTCCACCGACTCCGACTATCGACCCATTTCACAGACCTGACATAGTCAAGGTCCATGAAACGTGCGTCAGGGTCAAGAGGGGCCTCCTCTCGAGGAAAAACAAGCATCAGACAGTTGGCCAAACGCGTCACCAACCCACCACAAACAATAGTGGCCAAAGCGCCCTCACTGATAGTGTGAAAGTGAGAAGCGGTCAAATAAGCTATGTTATAGATACGGGCTTCCCGACTTTCAATGTTCAGATAGACCGCCAAGATAGACAGTTCAATGGTGTTCACATTATTTGACTCCTTGCGGCCGAAAATGGTATTACCCATCAGCCGGAAAAAATAACGAAAAAGGGGTAAGTGGACGGAAGTGCCCGTCCTCTTAGGGTCGTTCCAGTCAGAGATACACGACCACATTACCCTGTGCACATCAGAAGTTTCCGAGGTGTTACCTGTTGGAGCTGTTTCCTCCAGCTAGTGCGGATAACGTTATTACACATACACTTGTACGGACAAGTGGGAGCTTGTTGGGGCTGGTGTCCTCTACAGTTAGTGCAATAACATTTAAATCTCTAAAAGGATCAAAGGGTATACTTTTGTATTAATATCAGTTGGTCCACGTTTATCAATAACGGTTGGCTGGCTAGATAAGTTTGACGTTATTGTCATACAGATGGCGGTGATCAACTGGTCCCTAAAAGTCACACCTATAGGATACGTTTGAGAGATGTGACGGTATGAAATACAGTCATGTTGATGCCTAATATGACTAACCAGTTAGTCGGAGTTATTGACTAGTAATTAGTCAAACACGATGTTGAGATAATTATTTAATAAGGATTAAATAATAATGGCTAAGACGAATTAAGCAGTTAATTCGTAAATTGAATATAAACGAATTATATTTAATTAATGTATATTGAGTTAATTATACAATATTGTCTTTGTCGGACAAGTATTAATATATCGACTGAGTCATGTTACTAGTTGATATTTTAATAACTGATAACCGATGACAATTTATAATAAAATCGCGTCATATACGTTTTAGCAATTCAAGTCGGATCACGAGTTTAATAAGGAGGAAGTGGAAAGCCCACTCCCTCCCTAATCAAACCCACCGACCGAGCAAGGGGAACAAAATGAGAGCTCCTCTCATTTTTGACCTAGACAATTCATTTTGCACACAAAACTAGGGTTTTGGAAAAAATTCCTCTGAAACCTAGATCTCGCATCTCGTAAAACTCACAACAAATTCTCTCAATATTGCAAAGCAATTAGAGAATACATTCTAGCACAAGGGGCATAATCTCAGACGGTCTTGGGTGCAACAATTAGGAGGAAATCTACGTTGATTTCTATTCATTTTGCCGAATTGCACTAGGACCCGAGGTTGATTCTTTACCTTTATCGTTTCTATTGTATTTTTGTTTATGACCATGAATTACATGTTAAATTTTACGTTATAGTCCTAAAATTTATGGGTTTTATACGGATATTACCCTTCAAGTGGTATCAGAGCGAGGCCACGTAAATTTTTCTATGTGATTTTCATTAAACAAATTGAATCGATATTTTTTTTGCTTGAAAAACCGTGCGGCAGCAGCTATATTCTCACGGCAGAAATTTTTTTTTGCCTGTTGCGTTTTTCTTGAAAACCGTGCCCTTTTTGGTTTCCGTCTGATCAGACGATGTTTTGTTTTCATTTTGTTCTTTGCATATTGTAATTTTAATCGATAATTATTGCAATATGTTAAAGTTGTATCAATTGTAGTTTCAACTCTATATGGCTTAGATTAAATTGCAATTGGTTTTAACAAATCGATCTTGTTTTTGTTTGTTGAGGCTCTCGTTTTTTTGTACCGCTGAAATTTTTTTTTTGCCTTTGAGCTCTCGGCAATCAGTTTCAAAATAAAAAAAAAAATTTCTTTTTGGGTACTGTTCACGGTCAGACGTGAAGAAGAAAAAAAAAAAATTTTGAGTTTTTTTTTTGGCCTTAACATGTGCATAATACGGATTTTATGCATTCGCTTGATAGTGAAACGGTTCACTCACGTACCATTTAGTTATTTTAAAGCGATTTAAAGTAACGGATTGTAATGAATTAAAATTAAGTTGATTAAAGCGGTTTTGTCACATAATTTTAATTGTCTTTGGTGGTTTGGATAAATTTAACATAATTACGGAATTATGTCACGAAATAAATTTTATTTAGTTGATGCATTTTATTTATCGTTATTTTGAATGTTTTGAATGCTTACATTACGTATTTATTTATTTTTACAAACGGTTGTAACTTACTGTGGCCTTAGTAGAACGTGTTACCGTAATGATGGAACACGGTCTTGGTTGTATTTTGAGATCTCGCATCTCCATTTTGTTTTTCTTTATTACAGTTTTTATTTAGAATGTAAATAGGTTTATATTTTGTAAATTTTTAATTGTAATTTTGAGAAGACCAAAGATGGAGACCGGATGCTCACTCCCGCTGCATGAAAAAGATGGAACATCAAGACAAGCTTCTCGGGTCCAACGGTGGATTCCAAAGTTGTATTATGTTCTTTTTACTAGGATAGGCCACACTAGGAATTTTTTTTTACGTTTTTGCATTCTTTTATTTTTATCGTAACGATAGATTGCATCATATTCCGCCTATAACCAAACCACCTAATAATTGCATGAAAACTGACTCATATAGAGGTCACGCGTTAGTTTTCTTTGACATTCTTATGTCACACGATCAATTTTAAGCCATCACCTAAGTTAATTCATTCACGTAATGCTAGTTATTCGTTCACTTAAAATGAATTAAAACTAAGTTGATGGGATCTTCCTCGTATAACCAAAAATTGAGAATAGTCTTTATAGGTCAAACTCCAATGAATCCCTTCTTCGTCGGTAGGCATAATATGACCCCTTCTACGTCGGGTAAGTTGGAACTGATTGACTTATTTTATCTCAACACTATGGTCACTCGTACGATCTTGTGATTATGGTGGACTATAGATAGGATTTACGGAAATCTATCGACGAAGAGTTCTTACGGAAGAACTAGCTAAACAGTTGGCTTATCAATTTACGGAAATTGAGTCTTGGGATCACTTGTATTATTCTTGAGGGAGATCAATTATCCAAGTGCAATGAGTCTACACGATTAAAATGAATTTTTAATAGACTTAAATCACCTCGATGAGTTGCTTATTTCGTTTTGTTTTTCCTTTTCTTTTTCAGTGTAGATCACGATCACTTAAACTGCTAATAACAAAATGGATGGCCGTGCTGACGACCCAATGCCAAGTGCCACATTGGACCGTGAGTCCTGGCTTCGGATCTTCATGAATCAGATGAATCAGTCAACTCGACATAAGAATGATGGATCAAACTTCGCGGACTGGGAGGCGGCATTACGGAATGCTGCCGCAGCTGACGGGAAGCTCAAATTTCTGACAGAGCCCATCCCGTCAAACCCAGGTCCCACGGCTGGAGCTAACGAGATCGCCAAGTATAACGATTTCGTCATGGAAGAGGGTGCGATTAAAAACGTACTCATTTTTGCAATAGAATCCAATTTGTAGAAACGCTTCATAGCCCAAGGTGCAAACAAGATTTTCACCACGCTCACCAAGGAATTCTCGAAAGCACCGAGAATCGTGACCTATGAGCATACCACTCGCTTCTTTGATGCGAGAATCCAGAAGGGCCAACCGGTTAGCCCACACACTCTCAGCATGATTGAGAATGTCGAGAGACTGGAGGCGCTTGATTGTAAAATCAGCGAGAACATCGTGATTGACCGCATGCTTCATTCACTCCACGATGGTTTTGCGCTCTTTAGAGCGAATTACTATATGAATGATTTGAAGAAAAGTCCCCATGAACTGCACTCCTTTCTCGTACAGACCGAGAAGGACATGAAGTTCAGTGGGAGCCTGAAACAGGATGTTCTCGTTCTATCAAACAAGGGCAAGGGTAAGGGCAAAGCTCAGGCAGACCTAGCAGTAGGCAAACCGAAGTTCAAGAAGTCAGGGTCAGGTAAGAGTGGGCCTGGTGAGTCGAGCAACTCATCAGGTGCGACAAAGAGCAAGACCGAAAACATGGAATGCCATCACTGCCACAAGACTGGGCATTGGAGGCGTACATGTCCTGTTTATCATGAGGACATAAAAGCAGATCGCGTTAAACCTGTTGGTATGTCTTCTTCCTCTTCTACTTTTATTCATATGATTGAGATTAACCACGCAAGTTACGGAACTTGGGTACTAGATACTGGTTGTGGTTCTCATCTGTGTAATCATGTGCACGGGCTCCGAAACATCGAACCCCTCGTAAAGGGTGAGGTGGACCTGCGTGTTGGGAATGGAGCACGAGTGGCTGCCGTCTCAAGGGGGACATATGTGATCCAGCTTCCTAGCGGATTTGAGTTATTTTTATATAACTGCTATTATGTACCCAGTCTTTCTAAAAACATTATTTCAGTTTCTGCACTTGACAAACTTGGTTTTTCATTTGTAATAGAGAATAATACTTGCATTTTCTCATTACACGATATGATTTATGGCAAGGCAGTCTCCATGAACGGAATTTATGTTTTAGATCAGACCACCGAAATATTACACGTAATGAATAAGAAGTTAAAGGTTGGTGACAAAGATCAAACGTATCTATGGCACTGCCGTATGGGACACATTAATGAGAAACGCGTAAAATAGCTCATAAATAATGGAGCTATCTCGGCCTTTGATTTTCAATCATTTGGCACGTGTGAATCATGTCTCATCGGTAAGATGACTCGAATTTCCTTCAAAGGTGTTGGAATGCGCGCTGCTGACCTATTAGGACTCATACACACGGATGTATGTGGACCTATGTCAATCACCGCACGAGAAGGCTATAGGTATTTCATCACTTTCACGGACGATTTAAGTAAATATGGCTATGTCTACTTAATGAAGCACAAAAGTGAATCCTTTGAGAAATTCAAAGAATACGAGAATAGGGGCAGAACCTCTCGGGTAGAAAGATTAAAACATTACGTTCAGATCGTGGTGGCGAGTATCTTTCTCACGAGTTTGATCAACACCTTAAGGACTGTGGGATTGCCCTACAGTTAACTCCACCTGGAACACCTCAGTTGAATGGTGTGTCCGAACGGAGAAATCGAACACTACTTGATATGGTTCGATCCATGATGAGTCACACCGTGTTGCCTGACTCATTGTGGGGTTATGCTCTTCTGTCAGCTGCTCTAATACTTAACCGAAGTCCGTCTAAAGCTGTTGACAAGACTCCATATGGACTATGGAAGGGAACGGTCCCCAACTTGTCCTTTATACGGGTTTGAGGCTGCGAGGCTTATGTCAAGTGGAGACACGAGGATAAGCTCGGCCCGCGATCGGTCAAGACATACTTTATAGGTTATCCTAAAGGAACACTTGGTCATTACTTTTATTCGCCAACCGAACAACGTGTTTTTGTTGCGGCTAGTGCGACATTCTTAGAGAAGGAATTTCTCGAGAATGCAAAGAGTGATAGAACCTTCGAGTGTCGGAGGTTTGAACCAAATACCGAGCAACCATTGGAGGAACCAATTCCTTCAATCCCGATGCATGTGAATATTCCCGAGGAACCTAGGAGGTCGGGAAGAGTCTCTATTCCTCCGGACAGATACATTGGTATGGTCGAGGAACATGACATAGATGACATTCTACTCTTAACGAGTAGTGAACCCGCAACCTATAAAGGTGCCATGACTAGTTCTGACTTAAAGTTATGGCTTGAGGCCATGCAATCCGAGATGGACTCTATGTATGAGAACAACGTATGGGATCTTGTTGACTTACCTGCTAAGGTTCGTCCCCTTCAATGCAAATGGCTTTACAAGATAAAGCGTTCTGTGGAAGGTCAACAAGATATCTATAAAGCACGACTAGTTGCTAAAGGTTTCACCCAAGTGCCAGGTTTGCACTACGATGAAATTTTTGCACCCGTAGTCATGCTGCGTTACATTCGGAATATCTTAGCGATTGTCGCTTTTCATGACTATGAAATGTGGCAGATGGATGTGAAAACCGCCTTCTTAAACGGTTTTTTGGAGGAAGAGTTGTACATGGTACAACCCGAAGGTTTCATAGATCCATAACATTCTAAGAAAGTATGCAAGCTTAAGCGTTCCATTTATGGACTTAAGCAAGCTTCTAGGAGTTGGAATCATCGTTTCGACCAAGTGATAAAAGAAAATGGATTTACTCGATCGGTCGAGGAACCATGTCTGTATATCAAGTCGAGTGGGAGCAAGATTATCTTCCTAATATTGTATGTCGATGACATACTCCTGATTGGGAATGACATACCTCTCTTAACTTCGGTAAAAATATGGTTAAAGAACCATTTCCAGATGAAAGATCTGGGTGAGGCACAAAGAATTTTGGGCATCCGTATCTATAGAGATAGATCACGTCGGATGTTATCTCTCAGTCAGGAGTCTTACATAGACAAGATCCTAGAGAGTTTCAGCATGACTAACTCCAAAAAGGGGTTTCTTCCCATGGCTCCAGGGGTGCATTTGAGCAAGTCTCAGGCACCAGAGACACCGGAAGAGAAAGAGCGCATGACACGGATTACTTATGCCTCGGCTATAGGATCAATCATGTATGCCATGATATGCACACGTCCGGACGTGGCATATGCATTGAGTATGACAAGTCGATTCCAACAGCATCCAGGTGAATCACATTGGATGGCTGTCAAGAACATTCTTAAGTACCTACGGAGGACTAAAGATTGGGCATTGACTTATGGAGGCGAACAAAAGCTATGCGCAACCGGTTACGCAGATGCTAGCTTCCAAACGGATCGAGATGACTCAAAATCTCAGTCTGGATTCGTTTTTACTCTTAATGGCGCTGCAGTCAGCTGGAAGAGTTCCAAACAAAGTGTTACAGCAGATTCTACGACTGAGTCCGAGTACTATGCCGCATCTGAAGCTGCAAAGGAAGCGATATGGATGCGTCAATTCTTACAAGGACTATCTGTAGTGCCTAGTTCGAATGACCCGATCACCATCTATTGCGACAATAGAGGTGCCATCTTCCAAGCTAAGGAGCCAAAGTCTAGCAACAAGTCTAGACATGTACAACGGAAAGCTCATCTAATCCGAGATTACGTGGAGCAAAAGGAAGTAGTGATAGAAAAGATTGCTACAGATGATAACATAGCAGATGCTCTTACTAAACCATTACGACAAGATAAGCATGAAGGGCATGTTAATTCCGTGGGAATTAAACGTGTTCCTAAGTTGTAGTACTCTTTTATGGATTAGATTCATTCTCTTATGTACACTATACGACATCATCGTTTTGATATTTATATATTTTGTTTTTCATGTGGTTTTGTACGACAATTTTGAACACCACAAAGTGAACTGAACAAACATTATATTTTTGGTCCTTAATTGCCCACGTGAGCTGATAACTCAAGGTAATTTTTTTGTGACGTTGGTTGATGGTGGGTTCAACGAGCCATAAGTCAAAAGGTTGACTGACCAATCACAGAGACGATTTATACGGATATCTCGTAGGACACAATTGTGACATCGACGTGGAGTCCTAAATGTTTTATAACATTTGGTGCCCGGTCGTGGATAGGACCTCCATGGTGATCCTAAGAGTCGATTCTTTTGACTATCGACTGTCTCTTGAGACTAAGGCAGATTTTGGATGACTTTGGTTTCTTTCTCACGGTCATCCGTAACAGGGGGCCAAGTATATTTTTTTCGGGTCATTTCATCTTTGTGCTTAGATCGGAAGGAGTCGAGTTGAAGGAAATATTCAGCCTTTATCAGGTACTCGATATTTCTCAGGGCCACTCGAGGAGCTGTAACTGAAATGCATGGCCATGCTCGAATACGAATTCGTTTTATCAGTTGAGTTACTCTCTAGGCGGGGAAACCACACTTGGTACAGATCGATTGTAAAATACGACCTTTGCGGATCCGGATCTGCAAATTGTTTTACATTGAGTGGGAGCAATTTTAAATGAATATGAGAATCGGTTATCGCACATACACTTGTACGGACAAGTGGGAGTTTGTTGGAGTTGTGTCCTCCAGCTAGTGCGGATAACGTTATTACACATACACTTGTACGGACAAGTGTGAGCTTGTTGGGGCTGGTGTCCTCTACAGTTAGTGAAATAACATTTAAATCTCTAAAAGGATCAAAGGGTATACTTTTGTATTAATATCAGTTGGTCCACGTTTATCAATAACGGTTGGCTTGCTAGATAAGTTTGACGTTATTGTCATACAGATGGCGGTGATCAACTGGTCCCTAAAAGTCACACCTATAGGATACGTTTGAGAGATGTGACGGTATGAAAATACAGTCATGTTGATGCCTAATATGACTAACCAATTAGTCGGAGTTATTGACTAGTAATTAGTCAAACACGATGTTGAGATAATTATTTAATAAGGATTAAATAATAATGGCTAAGACGAATTAAGCAGTTAATTCGTAAATTGAATATAAACATGGTATAAGAAAAACCATTATATTTTGTTTCCATACAGACTACGGTTTTATTTGAAACCGAAATTGATTTGTACTATCTACAACGGGTCAAAAATAACCGTTGTCTGTAATATTTTCATGTTATTTGATTTTCCCGCCAAGAAATAAATCATCATTTGTATATACATAACAACGGCCTGAACCGTTATAACTGTATACGTTTTTAACAACGCTTTGGGTATAACCGTTTTATTTTATATTTCATTGTGTTTGATTTTACCTCCAAGAAATAGAGTATCATTTGGTATATCCCAGCTAATTACAATATGTTTCTTAGAAAATCTTGCTTATATTTCCATTAATTTAAAGGATTACAAGTTTACATATAAAGAGTACAAACTACCACCATACATAATAAACTAGGTAAATAACAATTAGAAGAAGAAATTTGACAGTTAACTTAAGTCATGCCTCATTATTTTTGAGTTCTACGATATCCATGGTTAACTTCTTGCATTCTTCTTTTGCCTTCAATATTTCACTGTCATTTCCCGCTTCGATTCTTCAAATTGATATAGTATACTTCTCACTTGAGTAATCTTGATATCCATGCTCTTTTTCTCATTCACTAACCTGTTTATAACCTTCCTCTGCCACTCAATCATTGGTTCATCAACCCACTGGAAGTAATTGCATCCACGCATTTTAGTCTCGGGATTATAGAATTTGCATGTAAGAAACTTTCTTCCCGGATTTTTCAAAGTCCAAGAAGTCCGCAATGCTGCTGAAACTGAGCAATTACACGTCCCTGTTGAAATAGAGGAAGAAGAAGAGCTACCACTTGACATAATTTGAGTAATAAGATATATATATATATATATATATATATATATATATATATATATATATTATATATATATATATATATATATATATATATATATATATATATATATATATATAGAGAGAGAGAGAGAGAGAGAGAGAGAGAGAGACATAGAGGGTTATTTAAAATAATGTTATTCAGCAATTGCATAATTTAATACGGTTCTTATATCTTCCGTTGTAATTATCTTATTAATATCTTCGAATTTCCATTTATTTTTAGAGGTGTTTATGATCTAACACGGTTTTATGCACTACCATGTTATTTTTAAAGGTGTTAATATTCAAGATGCATGTAATAAAGAGTAGAACTATATATTAAAACGAGCATATATTAAAACGAGCATATTATACAATGGCGAAAAAAAAAACAGTACAACAAGGGGGAAAAAGGGAAACACAATAAACAATAAAACCCACAAAAACAAACAGCTAACTAATTAGTAAATTAATTAATCAAACACCCTAACAGGAGTTTGACGAGGAGATAGGTACTTGATACGGTAGTTTATGTACCAAAAATAAAGACCTAAATATACTATCAGAAGCTAGTGATAAGTAGGATTGATCTCCACATGGAGGCAAGGTATCTATCTATAGTTCGTTTATCTAAGTTACAATTGGGGGGTTTTAGTTTTGTTTTTCTAAACTACTAAAGGTTTAAGAGTAAGAGAAATAAAGTAAGACTAGTAAAGTGAGAAAAATAAGATAAAAGTGATTAGATAAAAGAGAGTATGTCAGGATTTCGGTCACCATGGTAGTCTATCGACTCAGTTGCAAATAGCCTAGACAATCAATTGTGAGAAGGGCATGGGAAAGGTCCTTCCGGTCCGCTATCAACCCTAAAATTCCACTAACTTAACTTTCGTCCTCATTAGGGTAGTCTACTGTTCATAGCAGGTCTGTTTATTCCAGTTTTCCGATCCAGGAACAAAGTTAACCAAATTAATGAAATTTAGAAGCGTGCACTCAACTAAATAGGTGTTACAGTTATATTGCTATGGGGACAGATTCTCACATGTAAATTATCTAGTCTATTCACTACATCGTCACAATTCTACCATGGATCCCCTAATCCTAACATAAAATAGATTAGCTACTCATGTTCTTGAGATTAACAATAACAGTAGTCATGATGATGCAAATAGAAGACATAATAGAGGAATAACAATAAAGCATAAACTAGACAAAGGCAAGAATAGCAACAAGAGAACAAGGCATTAAAGTAAACAGAGTATTAAGATTAAGTAGAAAAGAGTGATTACAATCTAATAGATTCTGGCGTAAAGAACAATCCACCAAAGCAAGAGAAAATGTATGAGACTAAGAGAAGTTTTAGCAGTAATTAAGCAGTAAAAGTGTAAAGAGAGAGTTAAAGAGTGAATGTTTAATAACCTAATTACGACTCCCTTATATAGGGGAGCGAAAATTAACGTAATTAAACCTATCATGGATTACTAAAACCCGTGTAATATAGCAAACCCCTCGATCGAGTACTTTCAGACTACTCGATCGAGGTCTTCTCCAACAAATGTTCTCGATCGAGCAGTTTAGGCTCTCGATCGAGTAACTCCAATAAAGCACATTTCGATCGAGTAGAAAGAACTACTCGATCGACCTTCTGTTCCTGCCAAACCACTCGATCGAACTCCAGAACATCTCGATCGAGTGGAAATCCAATGCATCGGCCTCAAACTCGTCTTAGCAACTTCATATGACCTTCCTTCACGCATCCCGAGGTACGACTCTTGCTCTAATGACTACGTATCCTTACAATGCATGCTAAACTGGATTAATAAGGGTCGGTTTCACTACTTTCGGGTCCATTTCTGCAATTAAGATAAAACAAAGCAAAGTAGCAAATTCGGGGCATTTTGCAATACAAAGTAATACAAAAGGCATAGAAATGCGTGCAATAAAAGGCTAAAAATTCTATATAAATTTCATGTATCAGTACTGAGGATAAACTTGATTATAAATCAAGCTTACTACATTGGCATCACGACGGTGATCAAAATGAGGCACTTCTTCGTCTTCCCATGATTTCGGTACATTAATAAAACTGTACGGTATGAACTTTCTCATCAGATGAGCGTCCTCATTGGTGGCAACCCATAAGTAAGGCCCGGAATGTACATAAAGATCCTTAGGATCGCCGTCATAATAGTCACTTTTGCCCCTTTGTTTGTCACGTGATGCATACCTTGCAGCGATTTGTTTTGCTTGGCGAAAATCGTCAAGACCATCCCCTCGAACCACGATTAGAGCATATCCAAGAAATCCACGACCAGAATTCTAAGCCGGGTGGATTGCCCTAACATTTGAAAACCTCTTCTCAATGAGGATGTCCCTCAATGGGTTAAGAGACTTAGAGCTCGCTTCCCAGCAAAATCGCGTATGACTGGAAGATTGTGAATTATGCACGTAATCGGGTTGATATAGCGGGTTACCAATTGCTGAGAAGGTGCGACTGCAGATGATGAAGACGATGACATTATTTTAATTATTATATGTATGTATATGTAGATTATTAAAAAAGTGAAGTAGAATGGTTAGTAATAATAAAGTGATTCTTATTGTTACTGCAAATGTGATACTATTTATAGTAGTATAATAAAGCTATAATTAATTAGATTAATTTCATCCATACATTACATTCAAAATAGTATTAATTGTCCATGCATGCATGAGGTGAATAATGGTCAAACAACCAATAATAATAGGGCATGCATTGGTAAAACCACAAACTTTTCAGTTTTGGATCTGTATTTAAAACGGTTATAAGAAAAACCGTTGTTTATTGGTGTAATATGACAACGGATTTACAAAAAACCATTGTTGATATATGAAATATGATAACGGCTTAATAAAGAACCGTTATCTTTTTGTGTTATACGGTTAAAGAATCAATATTGCAACTTTGAATCAGAAAAGGTAAAAATTACAGGGCATGCATTAGTCAAATCACAAACACTAGAAAATCACAGATAATTAAACAATTTTTTTTAAAACAAATACTGTCCAACCGTTGTTGATATGTGAAATATGATACCGGCTTAACAAAGAATCGTTATCATCTTATGTTATACATATGGTCAAACACGCTGTGGACATGGGCCACGTCTCGGTCTGCGGATTTAGGCCGCGTACCGGTCCGTAATCAAGGGCCACCTGCACGCCAAGCTAATCTGTGGACATGCAGGGGTCTTTTGAAAGCCACGCTCGGCGGCGTTAAAATGCTTTCGACCGGATCGTTTTAGATCGGTCGGTTTTGTCTCGGTAAGGGTCTCGAAACGATTAGAGATGTTCTGACTCACCACCAAGCATTTGTGGGATGCTTGGAACCCATTCGAATCCACTTTATACCTCGGTCAAACGAAGCACAAAGCAGGGTTTGACATAGGTACTAAAGATAAGGAATCGTCCCTCTTTAGCATCCTATCTCTAGAATGACTCTCGTACGCCCTGGATAAGGCCGTCCACTATCCAAAGTTTATGGTGCATAACATGATCTATTTAGTAAAGCATTTTGCAAATGTGATTTTGAATAATCAAATAGTCATCTGATCCGTCCTATACTCGGGTTAGTCGGAGTCGGGATCGTCCTAGACTCATGCTGGAAAAGGGAACAGACCCTGTACCAGACGGCTACATGAGGCGCGAGCCAGCCGGCGGTGTACGAGGCCTCTCCCTGGTATTGGAAATGAGAAATGAAAGGCCTGTTTAGGCGCGAGTCAACCAACGGTTATATGCCGTGTTCTGACTATTTGATAAATGTTATAAAACGTGTTGAGAAATGTGTATTTGAACCCGATTTGGTTTGAAAGAGTCGTTTAGATTGCATTTGTTGATTTGAAGAACTAGACTCGAATAATCATCATTATTTTGATAATATTCGGTGTCGAGTTCGACTTGACAAACTTGACATGAATAGTTTTGAAAATAATTATGAACTAATTATTTTAAGTTCATTTGAATGTAATTAGTCGATACTCATCATCGTACTCGGGATAAAATCCGGCATGGTATGTAGAACCAAGGATGACTTTGTGTTGGTGACTAATATGTTTATTTGAAAATGTAAAGAAATGATGAAAGGCTTTAAAATACCTCCCAAAATGTAAAGAAATAAAATAAAAGGTTTTAAATATCTTTTAAATGCCATTAACCAAATATTATCACCGAAACACGGATTTAACCGTCATGGTATGAGGAACCAATGGTGAAAAATGCTTTATGGTTAAAACAAATTAAATGGAATAAAAAGGGTTCGAAAATATTTGAAATGGTAAAAACCGATTACAAATACGAAAATGGATTAGAGGGGAAAAACAAGAACAAACACGGTTGATCTCTGACCTGGACACCCCATTTAGGCGCGGGTAAGCCTGCAACCTAAGGGGCTTCTGTCTCAAGCCAAAAAATCGGTTTTGGCTCGTCTATCCCATGTTTTGGTTCATGTTATGCACGTTTTAGCATGTTATAGTCATGAAACAAATGAAAACATGATAAAAAGAGGATTTTTACACCCTCATACTTACATGTTTGGTTATGGCGAGTGACCGACGTAAGTGCAACAACTCGTTTGGTCGGAAAAAAAATCGGTTTAAAATCGTTTTGGTAAGTAAAAAGAGTGTTTGAATATTAGTGACGGTGTAGTGGTCGAAGTGGTCGGTCAAGTGATTTAATGCACGATGACTGTACCAAAAAATGTGTAAGGCTTGTATTTATGATGGGTAGGTCATATATACGCGTCGGATTGTAACTTAAGAAGTCGAGTCGAGAATTTTAAGGGAGAAAAGAAGGGGCGGACACTCACGTAAGTCTCAAATGGGGGGCATTTGAGGGGTATTTATAGGGAAATGAGTGGTGATGTGAATTCTGAGCGACGTGGCCACCTGGGCTGCTCAAAGAGGCGCGAGCCACGTCGCGGTTCTTCGAGGTGTCTTGTCGCTTTCACAACAAACGCAATCATGATTTGTTCTATCCTAGGTTTTGTAGTCACATGTTTGGTACTTGACCATTCATGAATCCGGGAAAACTTAAGGTAGAAGGTTTAAAATGTTTTGTTTTTGGTGGTTGACTCGGTTTGACTCGTTGTTGGAGTCGGGATTTGAATTTTTGAGTCGGTTTTTGGTCCGGTGTCGGTTCTGACTCTAGTTAGTGTCATTGCAACCCCGTCGTCGTGCATTAAACACTCCAGGAATTTTTGAAATGTTTTGAAATGTTTTATTTTCGAAATCGTTTTAAGTTTTCGACGTAAAGTTGTACACAAACTGTCGATCAAACGCCGCGATTCCAAAACATGTTATAGTCCGATAATCATCGGGTGTTTGTTGGAGTCTCAGTAGATACCGGGTATCTACAGAGCCCCCACTTTGACTGATGCTTGGACAGGGCAAAAGTCAAAGTAGAGCCCCCTGGTCAATCGAAGATTACAACCTGAAGACCCAAGCGACGTCGAGGCGGCTCGAAAGGATTCCGGCCAAGGACCTACAGTCGGGAAGGGCGACGCCAAGGCGACTTAAGGGTACGAGCCAAGGACCTGTCGTCGGGGATAGTTTAGAGTCTGTCGACTATCCGTGCGGGTCGTTTAAAGTCCATTAGACTACGTACAAAGGCTCGCCAGCCATAGGAAAGAGTCATACCTGAGGCATCTTGGGATATGTCCTTGCATGTTTGCGGACAAAGGTTGGCCAGCTGTGATAAGGAAATGAACCCGAGGCATCTTCGGGATGTGTCCTTGAGTGTTTGCGGACAAAGGCTCGCCAGCCATGATAAGGAAATGTACCCGAGGCGGAAATGTAACCGAGGCATCTTCGGGATGTGTCCTTGAGTGTTTGCGGAGAAAGGCTCGCCAGCCATGATAAGGAAATGTACCCGAGGCATATTCGGGATGTGTCCTTGAGTGTTTAAGGACAAAGGCTCGCCATCCATGGTGCGTAGTAAGGCTCGCCAGCCATGGGGCGTAGTAAGGCTCGCCAGCCATGGGGCGGTTGGTTAGTGGACCGTGAGAATAGCCGCGTCACATGGGCTTGTTTTGAAAGTAGCGAACTCGTGATGCCGCCGTGAACTTGAATGAGAATAGCCGCGTCAAATGGGCTTGTTTTGAAAGTAGCGAACTCGTGATGCCGCCGTGGAAATAGTGAACTTGAATTTTCACTATCACTGTTTTTGAAATGAGCGGGTTCCGCGAGGAAGCCCCTTGTTGACATTTGAAGGAATAGTGAGTTTGGAATCTTCACCATTCATTGTTATGAATTTGAAGTGGCGGTTTTGATCGCCGTCTGTTTTGAATTTTGAAGGAAATAGCAAAATTTAAATTTTGCTATCACGTTTGGAGTGACGGTTTATGTGCCGCCGTTGACATTTGATGGAAATAGTGAATTTGGAATCTTCAATATTAATTGAAGTGACGGTTTATGTGCCGCCCTTGACATTTTGAAGGAAATAGTGAATTTGGAATCTTCACTATTAATTGAAATGACGGTTTATGTGCCGCCGTTGACATTTGAAGAAAATAGTGAATTTGGAATCTTCACTATTAATTGAAATAACGGTTTATGTGTCGCCGTTGACATTTGAATGAATAATGAATTTGGAATCTTCACTATTAATTGAAGTGACGGTTTATGTGCCGCGATTTTGAGGAAATAGTGAGTTTCGAATTTTCACTATTATTTTTGGAAATGACGGTTTTAATTGCCGTCGTTTGAAATTTGAAGAAATAGCGAATTGAATTTTCGCTATTATTTTTGAAATTGACGGGAAAATGGCGGTTTTGATCGCCGTTTGTTTGAAATTTTGAGGAAATAGTGAATTTCGAATTTTCACTATTGTTTTTGAAATTGACGGTTTTAGTCGTTGTTTGAAATTTGAAGAAGTAGCGATTTGAATTTTCGCTATTATTTTTGAAATTTGACGAAAATAGTGAATTTTGAATTTTCACTATTAGTTTTGAAATTGGGAGAAATAGTGAATTTTGTATTTTCACTATATATATTTTTTCGAAATTTGAAGGGAAAATGGCGGTTTTTGATCGCCGTTTGTTTGAAATTTTTGAAGGAAAATAGTGAATCTTGACTTCACTATTTGTTTTTGTATTTGAAAAAATGACGGTCCTTAATATCGTCATTGAAAATTCGAATTTTAATATAGGAAATTGGGCCAAAGCCCAAATTTCAGTGAAAAAGGCAAGGGGAGGCCTGATTGAGGCGCGAGCCACCTTGCGAATCAAAAGGGCTTCCCTTTTTTCTGTAAAAGACGCGAGTTTAGGCTGCATCCCATCCTCATTCATTTCGTCTTCAACCTTCGAAAAACCCGCAAAAAATCGCCATTGTTGGACTTTTGCTAGCTTCCATTCGTGCCATCAACCACAATGTCATCTCAAGGTATGTATTTCCTCTTGAATCCATTTGTTTTTGTTGGTCTTTAGCTTAATTGAATTAGGGCGAAATTTTACCCTAGAAAATCGATTTGGGCGTTTTTGATTGGGCCCATTTCAAGTGAAATAGATGATTGCATTAGGTTAGAAACATGTTTAGGAGTATAAGGGTGCTTTTAATTTGCATTTTGGTCCTCGTTCCCGCTCCCCATGTTCGAAAAATGTGAGTGAGGTGGAGAAACCGTCTCATCTCACAATGCCAAGTTTATTTGCTTGGGTAATGGGTCCCACTAGGTTGCATTGTAGTCGGGAAAGACCGTATTCGCCATTGTGGACCTTTGTTGGGTATTATGGGCAAAATTGGAATTTTTGCCTTTTGTGACGGTCTTATGTCTGACAGAATAAGCGACTGTTTGGGCTTAAATTGAGTCATTTTGCCTTGAAATGGACCTTATCGGTAGTTTAGGTCCCCTTGAGGCGTGATAAAATCACGTTTGCCTTTTTGCGGTCGTTTTTTGAATTTTTGACCGGCTTGTGCTCAAATTAGCGTAGAAATTGCCTTTTTGAGCCGTGGAAAAATTCCTTGTTGTATTGGGAATGTATTTTGGTTTGTTGGCGGACCTTGTGTGAGTCTTGAAATGTCGTTTTTTTTTGTGGTAGTTTTGACTCGTCTTTTGCTTGAAAAGAGGGGCGAGTCGTTTTTTTTTTGTGAATTGTTTTGTTGCTGTGTTGTTTAGCTGGGTTTGGGCGGGATTGCCCTTGTTTTGTTTTTCAGGTTGTTGTTGTTTGTTTTTTTTTTTGGATTTGTCCATTCTATGCCGTCATGATGCCAAAATTTCGGCTGACGTTCTCTGTTTTTTTTGTAGGGTACCATTCGGGACCTATGGGGTATGTCGTGGCGGCCTTGGAGGAGGAAGATGATCCTGAAGGGGGGAAGACGATTGTTTTTTGTTACAGGCTTGGTTGTGTTTCTGCTTGGCGGCCTTTGCTCGGCCAATGATCGGGTATCGATCGTTGGTCAATGTCTGCAGAGGTCCGGATGTCCGATGAGTGGGGTTCAGTACGAGTGTATTATCCCATGTTGCCGCTTTCGATCGCTGTTGAATTCAGCTGAGTGGGGTTCAACATCAGGGTAACATGCTAAGTTACGGTCCTCAGTTGTCGCGTCGTCCAAAATCAGTCAGGCACCAGTTTTCTTTTTGTTACGGAGGAGGAACGCGGGGTTATCGTCATGGTAACCACCTGTACTTCCGTTGTTGCTCCTCTGTTTCTTGTGTTGCTCCCTTTCTTTTCTGTTTGAGAGGATAGAGAGTGCTTAGTTCGGTAGGTGGCAGATTGCCTTCATTTTATCGTCTTAGGCATGTGTCTGTATGATAAATGTCTGTACTAGATCTTGTTTGTATGGTCAGTCGTTTGTATCAAACGTGTGTCGATATATTTTGCGTGAGGCGGTTTTTATATATGTGTTTTTGGATTGTGGTTTATTTTGTGATTTTTGGCTTTTTGTGTTGTGTTTCGGAGGAGCGTTGTCGGCTGTCAATTCTCCTTTTGCTTTGCCCTAGTTCCTGCATCGTTAGTGTAGAAAAACAGGCAATAGGTATCACGTATACATAAACGCGAACACGTAAAAGCATTTGATTGAAAACAAACTTTAACCAAGGTGACTTGAAGTTAAAAATTGATTTTTGAAATTTGAAATGGATTTTGAAAATTTCACGACAAGTCGTCACGTTTGGATTCCAAAAGGAAAATAATTTGAAAATTGGGCAATTAATTCGTGTCTTGAATTCAATTGCGTCGAAATTATTGAAATTAATTTGTGACTCGAAAAATTTAAACTCAAACCGTCAAGATGAATTTTAGAAAACATTTTTGCAAGTGTATTTGATTTTTGAGGTCAAGACTCGAATTTGTGAGTGCTTGAATTTTTGAGGAAAATTGATGTCGTGTTATCAATTTTCAGTTTTTATTTGGATGGAAAATTGTGAAAAAGCGAAAAATTTTCGGAATTTCGACTGACATGGAAACGATCCATCGCGGATCGGGGCGACTAGCCCTTCCCATTTAAAAAAATAAAGAAAAATCTGTATGTTTAAAGTTGCGTCATGGAAACCGTGTCGAATTTCGTAAAACGCGAAAATAAGGAAATGTGAGTGTGAGGAAACACAAAAATGTCCTGGATCATCACGAAGAGGTGCGAGCGTCCTGGCGGGAGGTTTGAGGCGTCAGGAGAAAACACAAGTTGAAAGAGACAAGTCAACAGCGGGAATCCTGGGGATGCTTCAAAGAGGCGCGAGCAGCCTGGCGATGGAAGGCGGCTCTCCCCCTTTTCTGAAAAACGCGCTGATCTTTTTTGTATAAATAGGGATGTTTGCGCTTCATTGTTTCATCAACCTAAACACAAAAACATCTCTATAAAACTTCTTCTTCTTCTTCCACAAACATTTTTCATGGATGCCTTTGAGAATGCGTTGCGACAATGGTGCCGGGATTTGTCGCCTCCTGAAAAGTATCAACTCGTTTGCATGGGAGTTGGTCAATTGTTGGTGCTCCGTCAAGTCAAGGTGCAACCTTCATTACTCGAAGCATGTTCTCGGTTTTGGGATTCGAAACACCATGTTTTCGTTTTCCCGAAGGGTGAGATTTGTCCTCTTGCCGAAGAAGTTGGAGCCATTAGTGGGTGGTCGGGTTGTGTTCTGGTGCTTCCTCCGACTTGGTTGTGCTACAAGGATAAATTTCGTTCCATGTTGGGCTTGTCGACAAGTCAAGTCAAATTCCTTCTTGCTCCTCATGGTGTGGATATGTTGGCTCTTATCAACATCTTTTTTAACCGATTAGATGTCAATGTCTCGGAGGTGGCTAGGAGAAGGGCTCTTGCCTTTTGCCTTGTCCATGTGTTCCTCTTTGTTGATGTTTTGAAGAAGGAGGGGCCAAAATACTATGGTAGCATGACCCTTATTCATGTGGTTGAGCAAATGGAGCATGGTAGAGATCCGTCGTGATTGGTGCTTGGAGAGATCATCCAAGCTTTGGACAAGGAAGGCTCTTGTGGAGAAGCTCCCTCTTTTGGGTCCTCAAGGATCCTACAAGTGTGGCTTTTGGAGAGGCTAAGGTATGTAGAGCCTCCGGTTCATCCTTCTTCTTATTCCTTCCGTCACCTTACCATGAGGAAAAAGTTGTACCCGGATAGTTTTGCTTCTACCGAGGCTTATTGGGCCACAAGATTGGCGGAGGAGGGTGGTCCTCACATCCGTTGGGTGGTGTCGTGGTGGCACTTGAGGTCCTTCACGGAGTTGCTCGCTTCAGGTGCTAGTCCTCGTTATTTGATGGTGGTGGGTTTGAAGATTGTTTCCTTCATATATCCCGAAAGGCTCATGAGGCAAATGGGGCGTCAACAAAAGGTGCCCGCTCAAGATACTCTTGTCCAAAATAATATTTTCCGGAACTCCGAGCTTGTGGAAGTCTTCGAAAGATGGTGGGCTACTCGGCCGCTTTGGGAAGGTACCAAACCCCGTTGCCACGACATGGGTGACTCCCGCTTATGTCAAGTGGTCAAGAGCTCCGTCCTTGGAAGAGAGGTCCAAATTCCTTAAGGACGAGGTTGTCGACATGAAGTATCGAGAGGTTGGCAAGGCCAACCGTGCCTTCTTTGAGGAGTATGTTGATGGAGCTAGCCCTGATGTGAGTAGGCCACCGAAGAGGAGGAGGTCCGGCCCCAAGAATATGGTGGGCCATGCATTGGCTCTTTTTGGATCGAACATGGGATCTTGTGCTAGACCGGAGGCCGTCGCCGTTTTAAATCTGTTCTAGAGGAGGAATTCCATGCTAGGCGGGCCAACAAGAAGAACAAGGGGAAGATGTACCCCGAGGGAAAAGGCAAAGTTAGAATGGAAGAGTGAAGACTTCCATTACCCACTTTATTATTATGTTGTATTATTGTTGTGAGTTTTTATTATGTTGTATTAGCTAGTTATTGTGTGTTTTATGCTAGTCTTATTGTGTGAGGTGTTTTAGCTGGCACCTTAGCTTTGAAAAGTTCTAGACTCGTCGAACTTTAATTGTTGTTGAAATTGTAATCCCTCCCATTATTAATTAAATAAGAGGATTGCTAGTGTCGAAAATTGTGAACGCTTGTTTCTTCCATCCATTTTGTAAAGGTAATTCGATTCGAATCGTCTCAAACATTTGCACTTAGGAAAGTGGTATTTTGTGGAAAGGGAGAAAGGCTTATTTTTTATTTTATTGGGGAAAAGGGAATGTTGTTCCTTTTCTTTTTTTTTTTTTGGATGGGGATGTTTTTTCTTGTGTGTGGGGGGTTTTGTATTTTTTTTATGGGGATGGTTGTTTTTCGATTGTGGGGATGGTTGTATCCTTCTTGTGTAAAAAAGAACTGCCTACGTATTCTTTTTTTTTTTTGCAAAAAATTATCATTTCATTTCATTAAGAAAGAAATTACAATAAGGATTTGCAAAAGCTATCCACTAGAAAACAAACAACACCAATACAATGTTAATTACACAAACTATCCTCTATGAGTCTATACTGGGGGTGATGCTTCCACATGAGCAATCGAACAATGACAAAAAACTTGATTCTCCTTACAAGCCCAAGTACAGTACGAGAGTGACCTTGAATGATTCTGATATATCGCTCAGTCCAAATCTGATGTACAGAGGTAGTAAGAGACACATGAAACCAGGCTATCTGCCAGTCCCTAGCTCCTTTGAGAGGAAAAATCAGCTCATCTTGAAGGGAAAGACTCGTCCTCATATGACCCATCCAGGCTAGAACCTGATGCCAAACAGAAGCAGAAAAGGAACACCTAAAGAACAGATGATCTTGAGACTCCTCTTCATGTTCACAAAGGGAGCATCTGTTGACAAATTGCATACCCCTAAGCTTGAGATTATCAATAGTAGCTAGTTGATTCTGAACAGCCATAGAGCAAACAATTCTATGTCCAGGAATAATTTGAGAGTGCAAGAGACCTTTGGTCCAAGAACCAGCAACAGGAGCATTCCTGAAAAAACCATATACCTGCCGTAATGATAATTTTGAACCAGACATCCAACCTTGAATGAGATGCTGAGCAGCAGAAATAGAACCAGAGAGCTCAACCAATTTGTCTCTAGTTGCTACAATACTCTTGAAACTGGATGGGTAATGAACTTTGGAAGAAATATGCGAAATGTCCTCATGCTTTAGAATATAATGCTGAACCCAGCTACTCCATAACCCCTGATCAGAAGCAGAAATAGAATAGATCCATTTGATCAAGAGAGAATAATTCCAAGCTGCCAGATCTTTGATGTTAAAGCCACCAGAAGACCAAGGGGAAGAAATATGGTGCCAGCTTTTAAAGACCATCCTTCTGGAACCCATTGGGATACCCCAGAAGAAATCCTTACAAAGTTTATTTATATGAGAAATCACAGTTCTAGGAAGAAGAACAGTAGAACACCAAAAATTCTCAAGGCCAAAAACAATAGAGTTGATTAGCTGCAATTTACCAGCATATGACAGGAAACAGTTTGACCAGTGAGCCATTGCTTGCTGAATTTTGATGATGATAGTGTCAAACATGTCACTGGTTAGTCTGGAAGTATGCAAGGGGAGACCTAAATACCTGAAGGGAAAAGCTCCCTCATAAAAACCAGTAGAACTAAGGATAAGCTCTTTGACTGGTTCAGATACACCTCCAAAATAGATGCTAGTTTTATCAGTGTTAGCATGTAAACCAGAAAGGAGCGCAAACTTTTGAAGAGAATCAGAAATAACAGAAACAGAAGGAACATCTCCTCTAATGAAAATCATTAAATCATCAGCAAAAATAAGATGGGTAAGCTTGATCTTACTGCACTTAGGATGATAAGAAACCTGATGATGGTCACAAACTCTTCTGATATAACGAGAGAGAATTTCCATACCAAGGACAAAAAGATAGGGAGACAAGGGATCACCTTGTATAATGCCACTCCTACCTTGAAAGAACCCAGTAAGATCCCCATTAATCTTTAGAGAAAACCAGGGACTAGAGATACATCCCATGATCCATCCTCTAAAATTTGGAGGAAAGCCCATGAGCAGCAAAGTATTAGAGATAAAAGACCATTGCAAAGAGTCAAATGCTTTTCTAATATCAACTTTAATCAAGCAAAGGGGAGAAACATTTTTCCTGCTGTAACCTTTGACTAATGCCTGAGAAAGCATTATGTTTTCAAATATGTTTCTATTTTTTATAAATGCAGCTTGCTCATTTCCAACAAGAGAAGGAAGGACCTTCTGAAGTCTGTTGGCAAGGATCTTGCTGATGATTTTATAAAACACTGTACAGCAAGGAATGGGTCTGTAATCCAGAACAGAACTAGGAATATCCTTTTTAGGAATAAGGGAAAGGATAGTTGAGTTGGCTTGCTTAGGCATAAAGCTAGTTTTGAAGAAGCTATGAACTGCTTTACACAAATCCAACCCTACAATGGCCCAAGTAGATTTAAAAAAACCAGCAGAAAAACCGTCCATACCTGGACTGCTATTGCTATCCATACTAAAGACTGCATCCTTGACTTCCTTTAAAGAAATGGGAGCATCAAGGGCAATGCTATCAGCAGGGGAAATGGAAGCACCTTCAGCTAAGTCAGCATCATTAAGAGGGAGAACAGGTGATTCATGACCCAATAAACTCATATAGTAATCCTGGAATGCTTTATTGATGTTATCAGGCTCAAAATGGAGCTATCCAGACATATCTTTGATGGCACCAAGCTGCTGCTGATGCTTTCTTGCAGAGATTCTAGCAAAAAAATACTTAGAACTACTATCATCCTCCTGAATGAGTTTAATCTTAGCTCTTTGAGCCAAGATGCTAAGTTCAACAGTCTTGAGTTTGCTATATTCCTGAATTTTAGCTTTCTCCTCATGAATAAGATCAGCAGAGAAAGGATCTTTGGCCAAATTAGCTTAATAGTAAGTCAGGCCATTCTTAGCCTCCTTAACTCTAGCAGAAATGCTAGTGAAGTCTGATTTGTGAAGCAGAGAGAGAGCATGCTTAACAGACTTAAGTTTTTCAAAAAGACAAAAGATAAGACTGCCTTTTTTATCAGTCTTCCAAGCCTCAGCAACAGTTTTAATATAATCAGGGTGATTAATCCAACCATTCAAAAAACTAAATCTCTTCTTGATCTTCCTATCATCAGAAATATAGACAATGACAGGTGAATGGTCAGAAAGACCAGATTCAGAAAAATGAGCAAAAGAATTTGGTAAAGAAGAGATCCAGCCAGGATTGACTAAGACCCTATCCAGTTTGGACCAAACTCTAGAAGAGGGCTCTTGCTTATTTGTCCAAGTTAAATCACAACCAGTACTAGTAATATCCTCAAGATGGCGAGAAGAAAGGCATTGATTAAATGAAGTCATTTCAGTTAAAATAGGAGGATTATTGTTAAGCTTTTCAGAGGGATCCCTGACCACATTAAAGTCCCCAAGCACAATCCAAGGATCATCAGTGGAAATGCTATACAAGCCATCCCAAAGCTTCTCTCTAACAGTTGCATTATTACTACCATAGACCATACTAATAAAGAGGACCAGATTAGATTCAAAATGATGAACTTTGAAATGAATGAACTGAGCTTCAACAACTTTATTCAGAATAGCAGTTGTCTTTGGGTTAAAAAACACCCAAATTCTCCCATTATAATGTTTACTATAATTGCAAACAGTAATCCAATCCTTGAATTTAGCCTGAATAATTCTGGAGGCATTATTATGCTTAACTCTAGTTTCAAGAAGAGCTAGAATATCAAGATTATTGTTCCCAAGAAAATCCTTGACCTCACTATGTTTGATAGGACAGTTGAAACCTCTTTTCCAAGAAGCAATCTTCATAGAGAAAGAGGAATGGAGGACACACTAGGAACTTTGGAACCACTTTTAGAACATCCTGAGTGCATATCAGACCTGATATCAGGAGGTATTGACTCAGCAGGAGAAATCTTTTGGCCTAGTGTGAAACATCCTGAGCCTGAAGTCTCAACCTGAGTATCAACCCCATCCTGAGACAAGTCAGAAGTACCACCTAGTTCAGCAGGTAAAAAAGGGAGCACTATGTCATCATTTATCTCACCAGGCTCCAGTACCTGATAAGCATTAGAAACAGGAACTACTGCCTACGTATTCACCTGAAGAGGTGAAATCAAACCATGATCGTAGTTCAAAATGTTTTGTAAATTGTTGATTGGTTTTTGTGGTTGTATCCCTCAGGTATAAGAGGGACTGCCTACGTATCCACCTAAAGAGGTGAAATCAAACTATGCTCGTAGTTCAGGGGTTTTTTGTTTTAGTGCAAATGGATGTCGCCTTTGACAGATCAAAGGACCTTTGAAACGGGCAAGGTGCCGCAACTTAGACTCGATAAAACATGCAATTTCAAATCAGAACACGTTGAGGAACTTGACTTGAAAAGGGTTTATGTGGTTGCTAGTTGTAAAACTAGGCTAGGTCGTTGGTTGCAACGGTTCAAGGGTAGTATTTCTTGAGTTGGTCTAGGTTGGTCGGGTTTGTAAAATCCTCCCCATCTAGGTCACTCAGTCTCACTGCGCCCCCTGAAAGTATTTTCTTGACCAGGTATGGCCCGGCCTAGTTGGGTTGAATTTTCCCCTCGGATCGACGGGTAGTGGTGCTCGAACCGACTTAAGGACCAAGTTGCCTTCCTGGATGTTCCTGGGTTTAAACTTCTTGTTGAATGCCCGTTGTATACGCCGTTGGTATAGCTGGACGTTGTGCAAGGCGTCGAGTCGTCGTTCCTCTAGAAGAGTGAGTTGCTCGTACCTTCGACGGGTCCATTCCGCCTCGGGAACTTGACTCTCCAACAGGATGTGTAGAGAAGGGACCTCTAACTCTACCGGTTGAACCGCCTCTATACCATATGCTAGGTAGAAGGGTGTGGCGCCCGTCGGTGTTCGAATGGAGGTTCGGTATACCCAGAGTGCGAATGGGAGTTTGCTCGACCAATCGCGGTAGTTGTCTTGCATCTTCTTGATAATGGTAACAAGAGTCTTGTTCGCTGCCTCCACCGCTCAGTTGGTTTGGGGACGGTAGGGGGATGATCGATGTCATTTGATTTTGTATTTGTCCAACAAAGCTTGAGTTTCCGCCCGAAAGTGAGAGCCTTGATCGCTGATGACTTCATGGGGTACCCCATATCGGCAGATGATGTTGTTTTGAATGAATTTGGCCACTTGTTTAGCGGTCGAGACTGCATATGACTGCGCTTCCACCCATTTGGTGAAGTAGTCGATGGCGACAAGGACGAAGCAACGCCCCTTGGTGCCTACCGGGCTGACTTTCCCGACGATGTCGATGCCCCAGGTTGAGAAAGGCCAGGGTGATGTCATGGTGTATAAAAGGGATGGTGGTATGTGTTGTATGTTGGCGAAGATTTGGTAATTGTGGCAATGTTTGACAAAGCTACGGCAATCAGCTTCCATGGTGGTCCAGTAGTAACCTAGCCGCATCATTTCCCGGGTAAGCATCATTGCGCTCATGTGAGGGCCACATTCTCCGTCGTAAACCTCTCCCATGACTTTTTTGGCTTTGTGATGGTCAATGCAAAGGAGGAGAATTCCTTGAGGTGTCCTTTTGTATAGTTGGTTTTGGTTTATCACGAATTGTGATGCAAGTAAACGGATGGCTCTTTGTCCTCTTTGATCAGAGTTGGGAGGGAATTCGTTTTTGGTTTTGTAGTTGAGGATGGCTTGGTACCAAGGTTCATCATGGCTTTCCTCGTCGTTGTCGATGGCATAAATGTGAGCTGGCTCGCTCCTTCTCTCGACACATAGATGTTGGAGTTAGTGTCCTCCACAATAGTGCGTTAACATAATAAATCTCATTAATAGAATATCATCAGATATTTAATTATTTGATCCTCGTCAGTTGATTAACGTAAATCGATAACGGTTGGCTGACTAGAGTTTAACGTTATTGTCGTGAGACGGCGGTGATCAACTGACCCCTTTCGGTCACACCTAAAGGAACGAACCCCAATTGATAACTAATTAATTGTATGAGATACAATTTGTTTAGTCCCTTGATTTTTAGACTAAGAGGTTAGTCGATTATTTTTAGAGAGATGAGCGGCAGTTATTATTTAATTATGCGATAATTAAACAATAAGTTTTGGAAACGGGTTTTAGTTAATTAACTGTTAATTTACTAAAATTGTACTAATTGATTAATGTGATTAATATTAGTACGTAAATAATATGTGTAGTGGTACACGTATATTTACGGAGTGAATTGGAAGAATTAATTATGGAAGTATTTAAACATGATACGATGTTTAAAATAAAAATTACACGGATTTGTGCGACAAATATAAGAACCAACATGGACCCGTAAATGGTCAAGTGGACCGTGTAAAATAAGAGTAGTTGATGATTACTCACATAATCATTTCACCTTATTTTGTATACTACCATAATTTTTCTTATACAAGATTTTACATGTGATGTAAGAAAAAATTATAAGACAAAAATTGTCCACTTCCACACTCTTCCATCCGCCACTTCCCTTCCCATACACTCCATATATTGTTCACATTTCACTCTACCTCACTAACACACTCTACATATTTTGCATGTGAACATTATTTCTCTATCTCTCTACAATAATAATTCATCACTAGTATAAATTAATAATATTACTAAGATTAGTTAGTGATATTACTAATTTTTATCAAGGGAACAATATTAACAAGTTCTAGTTCAAAACTTGTTATTATTATTGGGTTAGTTCTTGGGTGCAACAAGAAGGAGATCTTCTTATTGAAGATTTGTAAGGAGGATCTTCCATTTGTTTTAAGCTCAAGAACAAGCTAGTAAGGTGAACTAGTTTGTGCCCTTTTACCACAAATTCAATGTAAGGAAATTGTTTTTCCTTATACTCTCTTTTTATGCTTTCATATTAGCATGCATGTTTCATAGATCTCCTAAATAAAAATTTATGAGATAAATTAATTTTATTAGAGAGTCTAATATGGATCTATAATCTTTCAAGTGGTATCAGAGCTTAGGCTTGTAATTTGATGTTGATTTTAAGCATTTTAATGAACTATGTGATAATTTATAAAAACTAAAAAATTGTGTTAGAAGAGGTTTTAGCACGAAATTTTTGGGACATGCATACCTACTGATCTCAAAAGGTTTGTGGAATTGTTTTGTGATTTTTGAAGTTATTTTGCTATTTTTAATGTTTTTTGGTAGAAAACCGAGTCAAAATGTCGCATTTTAGTGAAAAATTGACTAAAATTAGTTAAAGGTTGATTCGGTACATGGATTTTTTATGGTATTTCATGCATGTTTTCTACTGATTGTATGCAAAAAGTTGAAGGTTGGTTCGAATGTTTTGCTTGTTTATTGATTTTATGAGATAAAAGTTGATGAAAGCCAAATTATTTAATCATAATTTCGAAACTTTTGATTCTACCTATGATAAATTTATTTACATTTAATAATATTATTTCAATGTCAAAAATGATTTTGCATGTGTGTTTTCACTTTGTTTTGATGTTTATTGGTTTTAGTGGTTAAAAACCGATAAATATCGATCTTTTTCTTCACAAAATTTATCTGGAATTTTCGGGCAATTTTTCTGACATTTTGGTATTTTAAGGAGTGTTCCAGAATACTAAAAATTTTTGTTTCAATTTTTGGGTACTTTTTCAATTATTTTGGATTTTTACTTAAATATTATGATTTTATCGATTAAATTAGCAAATTATCACCAAATCAAACTAATAATTTATCATAAAATTAGCGAGGACTAATTTTGATGTTAAAAACTTTTTGGACAATTATTTTGGACTTAAATGAGATTTAAGAGTTAATTATTGATTTTTACATGTTAAAAATCGATTAAATCCACAAAAACCGAGATGGATACCAATGAATGATAGATAGGGCGATTTTGGCATCATTTTTACTGCATTTTAAGCATATTTATTTAAGTTTAATGAATGATGTCATTTATTTAAAGTATTTATCTTATTATACCTAGTATGGCCTAGTTAATTTTAATCGTTATTACCCGGAATGAATGGGAATATCGATTTGTTTGTAATTAAATACGATCTCGTATCGTCGGTTTGTAATTAATTAATTGTTTTATTTTATTTTATTAATTAATGTATAATAGGAATAGCTATGTAATTCATTTGTAATAGTTATTTTTACCGGCGTTTCCAAAAGACGGATTACAACGAGACGGAGTATTTTTGGAAGGTGTTCCAAATCCCACAAGAAAGAGCCACTTATGGAATGAAGAGGCAAGGGACCAAGGAGTTGGTTTTCGAAATGTAATAGACTAGTTTTTATTAACTAGGTGGCCATACTAGGATTTATTCATATGCTTACATGTTTGCTTGTTTTATTTTCGCGCATGCCAAAATCGTCATTCACATGCATTTTATTTTCGCGGTTGTCAATTCACGTCATTTACATTCACCGAATTAATTCACTTATAAGGAATTTATGACTAAATTGACAAGATCTCTCACATAACTAAAATTGAGATTAGCCTTACCAATTAGTAACACCTATGAATCTCTTGTTCATTAGAGCCACGCTCGCCCAAGCGGGGTGTTCTCTTTTTACCTTGGGTAAGTAGGGTGGTAAACGGTTATCACACGCTAAAATTGGTTGGGCTCAACGGTATATAAGACGGTCTTGTGTTCCGGGGCTAGTAGATGAATTTGAGGAAATTCGTCGACCAAGAGTTTTAGAGGTAGAATTAGTCAACGTGACTTACCGAATTTACGCAATTATGGGATGTTTCGCCCAAGCGATGCTCATTTTTGTTTAATATTTGGGTCTTGGAATCATTTATATAATTTAGTGGGAGGTCATTATATAAATGCTAAAACTTGCTAAACATGTTTTTACAAGTAATTTTTTAAAACAATGAATGTTAATTTTTCCTTTTTGTTGTAGCATTTTAATTCGCAATGGCAACTTCATCAACTCCATCGGCTACTTCACTAGGCAAAGATTCATGGCTAAGGTCCGTAATGGACAAATGTATTTTAAAAGATGACGGTAGTAACTTTCTTGAATGGGCATCCAACATCAAAAGTGTCGCGTTGTCCGACAATGTGCTCACTTACTTGGTCGATGCTCCTCCAATCGAGCCCGGTGCAAGAGCTTCATCGGCGGTGCGAGCCGCCTATGATGACTATGTGTGGATGTTGAATGATATCAAGAATGTGTTGATATGGTCAATATCCCCAAAGCTCAAGCTATCATGCATTTCTTTAAATGCTTACGAGATTTTCACTCGTATGATTACTATGTTTTCACAAACACCAAAAGTCCGTCAATACGATGCGGTGGCACGCTTCTTTGAAGCTAAGATTGAGAGGGGCCAAAAGGTTGGTCCCCATGTACTCAAAATGGTCGAATATGTTGACATCCTAGAGCATCTAGGGTGTAAGATTCCTAAGACTCTTGTGGTGGATCGTATCCTTCACTCACTCCCCACCAAGTATGCCCACTTTAGGGTAAACTACAACAAGAATGACATGGATAAGAGTTACCATGAAATTCATGCACTCCTCACCCAAGAGGAGAGGGATATGGAGGCTAGTGAGAGTGAAAAGGGAGATGTTTTAACCATGAAGTTAAAGAACATGTCTCTTGGAGTTAAGAAAGGAAAAGGGAAAGAAAAGTCCTAATTCAAGAAATCGTCAAAGAAACATGACAAGGGAAAGAGGAAGGCCGTTGAGAATGGCAATCCCAAGGCAAAAAGTGTCAAGCTCTCCGAGGCCGAATGTTTCCATTGTAATGGGAAGGGGCATTATAGGAGGAGTTGTCCCAAATACTTGGAGGATCTCAAGGAAGGGCGTGTGACGCCTATTGGTATGATTTCCTCTCTCTATGTGATAGACGTTAATTATGATTGTACTTCCACTTAGGTACTTGATACTGGATGTGGCTCTCACCTTTGTAACCATTTGCAGGGTATAAGAGACGTGCAAGCACTAGCAAAAGGTGATGTGGATCTCCGCATGGGCAATGGAGCTAGAGTAGCCGCCGTTGCCGTAGGGACCTATGTGCTCACTTTAGCTAGTGGTTTAGAGTTTTATTTTAATAAGTGTTATTTTGTACCAACTTTAACTAAGAACATCATCTCCATTTCCGCGTTAGACGCGGAAGGCTTTTGTTTTATGATTAAGGACAAGTGTTGTACTTTTTCTTTTAATGATGTGGTTTATAGCAAGGCCATTTCAATTGGAGGCATTTATGTTTTAAATGATGTTAATGACGTTTATCATATGGAAACTAAAAAGCTCAAAAAGGGTGATCCAAACGTATCCTACCTTTGGCATTGTCGTTTAGGCCACATAAACGAAAGATGCATTAAGAGACTTGCTTCATCAAAAGTTCTCAAACCATTTGGTTTCGAATCTTATGGTACATGCGAGTCTTACCTTTTAGGCAAGATGACTCGTGCACCTTTTGCGGGAAAAGGGACACGAGCTAGTGAGGTTTTGGCTCTCATACACACGGATGTGTGTGGACCATTAACCATCACCGCTAGAGGAGGTTTTCACTACTTCATTACTTTTACTGATGACTTAAGTAGATATGGGTATGTCTACTTAATGAAGAACAAGAGGGAAGCCTTTGACAAGTTCAAAGAGTTTCAAAAGGAAGTAGAGAACCAATTGGATAAAAAGATAAAGACCCTACGGTCTGACTGTGGTGGTGAGTATCTAAATATTGAATTTGTTTCACACCTAAAAGATTGTGGTATAGTATCACAATGGACTCCTCCTGGCACACCGCAATTAAATGGTGTGGCCGAAAGGAGAAACCGAACTTTACTTCATATGGTTCGGTCAATGATGAGTCTAACTGAGCTTCCTAGTTCATTTTGGGGTTTTGCCCTCTTGTCTGCAGTATTTTCACTAAATCGAAGCCGACTAAAGCGGCCGATAAGACTCCATATGAGATATGGACAGGGAAAGTCCCTCATTTGTCATTCATGCGTATTTGGGGTTGCGAAGCGTACGTTAAGATCAAGTCTGACAATAAGCTTGCATCTAGGTCTGACAAATGTCTTTTTATAGGATATCCAAGGGAAACACGTGGCTATTACTTCTACAATAAACACGAGAATAAAGTGTTTGTGGCTCGTGATGCTGTCTTCCTAGAAAAGGAATTTATTTCTAGGAGACAGAGTGGGAGAAAATTTGAAATTGAAGAAGTTCGAGAGCCACAAACCGAGAATGAGGTAGAGGAGAACGTGGAGGATAGCATTCCCTCTTCCTCTGAAACGGTAATTATTCCTAGAAAGTCAAGTAGGATTTCTAATCCACCTGATCGCTACCTTGGTAACATCGAAGAGCATGGTGTTTTGTTACTTCTTGAAAGTAATGAACCCACTACCTACAAATCGGCCATGTCTAGTCCCGACTCCTCACTTTGGCTAGAAGCCATGCGGTCAGAAATGGATTCCATGTACGAGAACCAAGTATGGGACTTGGTGGATTTACCTGAGGGAGTGCGACCCCTTCAGTGTAAATGGATATATAAAATTAAGCTCGGCGTGGATAAACATGTGGATGTTTACAAAGCTAGATTGGTGGCAAAAGGTTTCACCCAAGTTCATGGTTTACACTATAACGAAACCTTCGCTCCAGTCGCTATGCTTAGGTCCATTAGGATAATCTTAGCGGTTGCTACATTTCATGATTATGAGATTTTGCAAATGGATGTCAAAACCGCCTTCTTGAATGGGATTCTAGAAGAAGAGGTGTACATAATACAACCTGAAGGTTTTGTTGATACATCTAACCCTAAGAAGGTGTGTAAGCTCAAGAAGTCCATTTATGGTCTTAAGCAAGCATCTAGGAGTTGGAATCATCACTTTGATCATGTTATTAAACAATACGGTTTCACTAGAAGTGTGGAAGAACCGTGTTTATACATGAAGTTTAGTGGGAGAAAGGTTGTATTTCTTGTCCTATATATGGATGACATATTGCTCATTGGGAATGATGTTCCATCACTCACTTCCGTTAAGGAATGGCTAGGGAAACACTTCCAAATGAAGGACTTGGGAGAGGCACAACGAATCTTAGGTATCCGGATCTATAGGGATAGGTCCAATAGGATACTAGCATTGAGTCAAGAAGCTTATATTGACAAAGTTCTTGACCGGTTCAATATGAAAGACTCCAAGAGAGGATTTCTACCTATGGGCCAAGGGATTACTTTGAGCAAGTCACAGTCTCCCTCCACCCCTAAGGAAATTGAACACATGAAGACCGTCCCTTATGCTTCCGCTGTTGGGTCTATCATGTATGCTATGATTTGCACTCGTCCCGACATTGCGTATGCCTTGAGCATGACAAGTCGGTATCAAGCCAAGCCTGGTGAGAGTCACTGGATAGCCGTAAAGAACATCCTTAAGTACTTGAGAAGGACTAAGGATTCGTTCTTAGTGTTTGGAGGAGAAACTGAGTTGCGTGTAAGAGGTTACACGGACGCAAGTTTCCAAACCGATCGAGATGACATGAAATCCCAATCCGGCTATGTGTTTATGCTAAATGGAGGAGCTGTTTGCTGGAAGAGCTTCAAGCAAAGCGTTACTGCGGATTCTCAACAAGAGGTGAGTACTTTGCGTCGTCGAGGTCGCGAAAGGAAGTGTTTGGATTAGGCAATTCATAGAGGGGCTAGGAGTAGTCCATTCCGCCAAAGATCCTATCACTCTATATTGTGATAACAGTGGAGCTATTTTTCAAACCAAAGAACCTAAGTCTAGTAACAAATCTAGACACATTGAAAGGAAATACCATGTAATTAGAGATTACGTGGAAAGGAAGGAAATTGACGTTTGTAAGGTTGGGACAGATGATAATATTGCTGATCCTTTAACCAAGCCTTTATCAAAGGCTAAGCATGATGGTCATATCGTCGCTATTGGATTGAGACGAGTACTAGATATTCTTTAGATTATGGATATGTAATAATTGGATAGTGTATCTTTTATTATATATATGATAATCACATTCATTGTTTTCGCATTCATTTCTTTTATGAATCTTTTATTTAGTGTGACTAACATTTAATACCTTGTTTATCTGAATAAGTTGTGGAGACAATGTTGAACACTATTCAAGTGAATTAGATGAACATTGTATTTTGTCCCTAGTCACTTAATGAGGTGACGTCTCGGACTGACTAGATTGTAAGTCGATTGATGGTTGTTCAACACCATAAGGTCATATGTGATGACTGGTCGATTACATAGGCAGAGTGTGTGACACTTTGCCGGACAGTAACCATTTAGAGAATCCCTAAGTTCTATTATAGACGCCTGGTCGTGGCGGGGATCTCTAAGATGTTCTAATGAGTCGATTATTTTGACTGGAGACTATTATCTGAGCAGGTGTAGTTTCCGAGTGACTTTTGTATTTGTCCTAGTTCGTGCCGTGATAAGAGGCCAAAAGGGCATTTACTAGGTCATGGTGAGTTGTATTGTGCAATAGGATAGATAGGGCATACAGGAATTGTCCACCCACGTTGGGTAACTATATCTCAAGGCCACTCGAGGAGTTAATGACTACAAATGCGTGGCCACGCTCGGAAGTAATCTGTGAGAGATTTTTCTGGTCAGGTAGTCACACTCCCGATCGAGAAAACCACTCGCGATGTGTTCATGTGCAAGTGTGACCTGAAAGACACCTTGCATTGAGTGGGAGATTAAAACGGACAAGAGAATTGGTAGCGCACACCTTGTGTCGGACAAGTGTGAGATTGTTGGAGTTAGTGTCCTCCACAATAGTGCGTTAACATAATAAATCTCATTAATAGAATATCATCAGATATTTAATCATTTGATCCTCGTCAGTTGATTAACGTAAATCGATAACGGTTGGCTGACTAGAGTTTGACGTTATTGTCGTGAGACGACGGTGATCAACTGACCCCTTTCGGTCACACCTAAAGGAACGAACCCCAATTGATAACTAATTAATTGTATGAGATACAATTTGTTTAGTCCCTTGATTTATAGACTAAGAGGTTAGTCGATTATTTTTAGAGAGATTTCGAGTTGCAAACTCGAGGAGCGGCAGTTATTATTTAATTATGCGATAATTAAATAATAAGTTTTGGGAACGGGTTTTAGTTAATTAACTGTTAATTTACTAAAATTTTACTAATTGATTAATGTGATTAATATTAGTACGTAAATAATATGTGTAGTGGTACACGTATATTTACGGAGTGAATTGGACGAATTAATTAGGGAAGTATTTAAACATGATACGATGTTTAAAATAAAAATTGCACGGATTTGTGCGACAAATATAAGAACCAATATGGACCCGTAAATGGTCAAGTGGACCGTGTAAAATAAGAGTAGTGGATGATTACTCACATAATCATTTCATCTTATTTTGTATACTAC
This sequence comes from Silene latifolia, assembly GCF_048544455.1. Classification (NCBI taxonomy): domain Eukaryota; kingdom Viridiplantae; phylum Streptophyta; class Magnoliopsida; order Caryophyllales; family Caryophyllaceae; genus Silene; species Silene latifolia. The sequence goes on from NC_133527.1 coordinate 44,501,361, forward strand.
CATAATTTATCTTATACAAGATTTTGCATGTGATGTAAGATAAAATTATAAGACAAAAATTGTCCACTTCCACACTCTTCCACCCGCCACTTCTCTTCCCATACACTCCATATATTGTTCACATTTCACTCTACCTCACTAACACACTCTACATATTTTTCATGTGAACATTATTTCTCTATCTCTCTACAATAATAATTCATCACTAGTATACATTAATAATATTACTAAGATTAGTTAGTGATATTATTAATTTTTATCAAGGGAACAATATTAACAAGTTCTAGTTCAAAACTTGTTATTATTATTGGGTTAGTTCTTGGGTGCAACAAGAAGGAGATATTCTTATTGAAGATTTGCAAGGAGGATCTTCCATTTGGTTTAAGCTCAAGAACAAGCTAGTAAGGTGAACTAGTTTGTGCCCTTTTGCCACAAATTCAATGTAAGGAAATTGTTTTTCCTTATACTCTCTTTTTATGCTTTCATATTCGCATGCATGTTACATAGATCACCTAAATAACAATTTATGAGATAAATTAGTTTTATTAGAGAGTCTAATATGGATCTATGATCTTTCAATAGAGGCATTGATGTCATGTCGTGAGGTATGTTGACAAGTGCGGTAATTTTCGCCAGGGCATCAGCAAATTGATTTTCCTCTTGTGGCAAGTGGAAGTAGTCGATTTGATCGAAGAACTAGGCCTCTTGATTAATCTTTGCCCGGTAGGGAGCTAAGCTGTCAGATCGGATTTTCCATGATCCGACCACCTGATTGATGATGAGCGAGGAATCACCGTGGACCCTCAGTCTCTTGATGCCAAGTGTGATGGCTGCTTGTAGGCCGATGAGGCACGCTTCATATTCAACGGCATTGTTGGTGACGGCGAAGTCTAGATTGACCGAGATCGGAACATGTTCTCCCTCCGGTGATATTAAAAGGATTCCTACTCCGAAGTCTCTCAGATTAGATGCACCTTCGAAGTATAGGTCCCATGCATTGGGATCGGCACAGAGGATGTCTTCGTCAGGAAGTAACCATGTGTCGGTCGTCGGATCCTCGTTGACGGGATTCTCTTCTAGGAAATCGGCAACTGGTCTTACCTTGATAACCTTGAGGGGTACAAATTTGAGATCGAACTCGGACAGCATGAGCGTCCACGTAGACAACCTTCCGTTTAGTACGGGTTTTTCGAAGATGTATTTAACCGGGTCCATCTTGGAGTAGATGTGGACCGTGTTACTGAGCATGTAATGCCGCAGCTTCTTTGTTGACCATACTAGGGCAAGGCATGTCTTCTCCAGTTGGGTATACCTCGTCTCGTACTCAATGAACTTTTTGCTGATGTAGTAGATGGCTCGTTCTTCACCGTCGACTGCTTGTGCTAGCATTGGTCCCATGGCTGTGTTGGTAACAGTCAGGTATAGGGATAAAGGAATCCCCGGTTGAGGTGGCATGAGGACAAGAGGTTTGGATAGGATTTTCTTTATCCTGTCGAAGGCCTTTTGACAGTCGTCGTCCCAATCGGTGTGATCGGAGGCGCGAAGTTTCTTGAATATTGGCTCACAAATCATGGTGAGCTTGGCAATGATGCGGCTGATGTATTGAACCTGACTGAGAAATCCTCGAATCTCCTTCTCGTTCCTAGGCCGAGGCATTTGCTGATGGTCTTTGATTTTGGTTAGATCAATCTCAATGCCTCTCTTGCTGACGACATGTCCCAAGAGTTTTCCGGAGGTAACCCCGAATACACACTTCTGAGGATTTAGTCTCATGTTATATTTCCGAAGACAAGTGAAGAACTTCCGAAGGGCGCTGATGTGACCGTCCCGTTCTCTCGATTTGACGATCATGTCATCGACATACACCTCTACCTCCTTGTGCATCATATCATGTAGGAGAGTGGTAACGGTTCTTTGATAGGTTGCTCTGGCGTTGATGAGGCCGAAGGGCATGACCGTGTAGAAATATGTACCCCACTGTGTAGTGAATGCTGTGTTGTGCATGTCTTCCTCAGCCATTTTAATCTGGTTGTACCCAGCATACCCATCCATGAATGATAGAAGAGCATGATCGGCAGTATTATCCACCAGAATGTCAACATGTGGCAAAGGGAAGTCGTCCTTTGGACTTGCCCTGTTCAGATCCCTAAAGTCGACGCAAACCCGAATTCTTCCGTCTTTCTTTGGTACGGGCACAATGTTGGCCACCCAATCAGAGTATTCAGACACTTTGATGAACCCAGCCGTGAACTTTTTGTCTATTTCTTCCTTGATTTTCAGGGCCCATTCAGGACGCATCCGGCGTAGCTTCTGTTTCACGGGTTTAGCTCCGGGTTTAATGGGTATCCGGTGCTCTGCAATTTCTCGGTCAATCCCAGGCATATCTTTTTAGGACCAGGCGAACACGTCCATGTATTCGTGGAGGAGGTCAATGAATTGTTGTCTTTCCGAGGGGTCCAGGGTTGTCCTTATCCTAAGTTCTTGAGGTGTGTTGTCAGTTCCTACGTTAATAGGTTCGGTCTCCTCAATGATGGGGGTTTTGGTTTCCCGTTTGTCAAGTTCTTTGGCTAAGTGAGGTGGGTAGTCACTCAAGTTAAATTCCTCACGATCATTCGAGTGCATTGCGATTAAATTGAGACGAGTCATAAGCAAACTTAGCGTTCATTAAGTTGACACGAGCGAAAAGCTCGGAGAGGACAGACATTTCATGGTCAGTCAGAGGCGACATAGTAGAGGAGGTGGCCCCTGGAACAGGCTCTAGGTTGTCACCTTTCATGGGAGCGGGGGTGACCCTAGTAGACTTAGCCTCTGAATCAGCCACGACTTTGCGATAAAAAAACGGGAAGGGGACCTTGACTGGGACATCAGGAGTGTTAGGAGCTACAACAGACTCTGACTCCGACTCAGACTCAGATCCAGATTTTTCTTCACTTCCCTCCTTGAACATAGGGCCTTCTCCAGTTGTGATTTTGAGAATGCGGCCTTGGCGATCGGTCCACTCGACGGTCTTCCTCCAGCCTGTGTAGTTTTCTCCGGGTCAGTGTCGGAGATCAAGGCGGTTGGGTCATATTGGTTGTCCTTCAGGGCGATGTTGATAATGTCCTCATAGTCGAGGTGCTTAATGTTATCTTCCCCAACGAGGAGAGTGATAGCTTGTCCATCGAGGCATGACGACGGCTTAGATTCGGTTGAAGCAGCTTCGGTGTTGTCGGAAGTAGCAGTCCTAGAAGACATCCACTCCCGGTACCTAGCCTTCGCCATAGAGTTGTAGATCGGCTCCGGAAAGCCATGGTAGAGCTCAGACTCTCCCTCGGGGACAAAGTATCCATTGAGGGTCAAATGATAGGGATGGAGGATAACACCGCGCTTCATGCATTTCCGAATCAGGAGGTTCATCTCCTGGATATCTTCATCGGTAGGCTCATATCCCAGTCCGAAGGGAATGTTGGGGACCTTAGCCTGTTTTAAAGGAGGCAAGGTATCTTTCAGTGGATTGAGGGGTAAGCCCGAGAAATAACCCTGGTGCATCATGATACGGTTGACTGTGAGGTTAACAAACGGGTCACAATCAAAGGGTGTCGATTCATCAGTTATGGCATTCACGGCTTGGAATCCCCACATTTCATTGTCATCCTCCTCAATAGCTTGGGAGGCTATTCCCTTTCTCATGACAACTTTGATCGGGGAAGCAGGAATCGTGATTGTTTTCCCGTTGAAGGGGACCCTGATTTTTTGATGGAGAGTCGAAGTAACTGCCTTGACGGCGTTAATCCAGGGACGTCCCATGAGCATATTGAAGGAGGCATCGATGTCGACCACCTGAAAACTGGTTTGCCTTCCCAGTGGTCCGGTTGCGACAGTTAAAGTGATAAGCCCGGCGACCTTACGACGAGTGCCATCGTAGGCGCGTACTCCTTGGTTCATTGGGACCAAATCAGCTTCCTTAATACCCGGCTTGTGAGCAGTCTTGAAGGGAATGACATTTACCGCGGATCCGTCATCTACAAGGACCATGGGCACATTCTTCTTGAGACATTATACGGTGATGTACAGGGCAAGGTTATGGTTGGCCCCGAAGGGAGGGATATCTTCGTCGGAAAAGACGACTGGGTTGTTCAAATCAGGGGTGTCCCTTGTCATATGTGCCACTATTTCTTCAGGGGAAGAGGTGGAGGGCACTGTTAACTTTCCCAAAGCCTGTCGATGCTCAAAGGACGTTGCGATCAGTTGCCAGATTGAGATTTCAGCTTTTGCCTTCTGAAGCTGTTTAAGGATTGAATTCTCAGGAGCCCTTGGTTGAGTGTTTGCTTCCGGGATGACTTGCTCATTCGTTGTTGGAACGACCATTGGATTGTTCGGGTTCTGATAGGGACGCCCGGACCGGGTAAGACGACCTATCTCTTTCGCTCGCTTCTCTTTCCCTGGGACGAGGTAGACATCTTCAACATCATCTCGCCAGATTCCATTAATTTCAGAGTCTCGAGGGTACCTTGGAGGGGTATTCCTCGGTGGGCAATTTTTGTGAGGTACATTTTTGTGGGGGTAGTTTTTGTGAGGGTGATTATTGTGAGGATGATTATTGTGAGGATGATTATTGTGAGGGTGATTATTGTGAGGCGCATGCCAGAATGGTTGCGGGAGTAATCCATCCGGGTGTTGGTAGTTTTGAACGCTTGGGGAATTCTCACTTGGGCGTGACAGTGAAGGATTGAAGATAAGTCGACGATAGGCATCGTCAAGTCAGGTGATCCTTTAGGAGAGACTGGCTATGGCTTCCTCAACTTGTTGGAACATGGTGAGCATAGTGGCGGCACTGAACACAAATACCCCGTCTGACGGATCTTTCTCCAAGGGATTCACCTCGTCCTCAATTGGCAGGATGAGGTGAGAGCAGTCCAGAGTTGGCTCATCATCGGAGATGGCGTGGATTCCCAGAGGGTTCGTTTTGTTGTTTGGCTTAGTAGGCGGGGGTAAAGGTAAATCCCCTTTCCCAATCATGTCTTGGATGATGTGTTTGAGTTTGAAGCAGGTTTCAGTATCGTGCCCCTTTCCTTGATGGTACTGACAATAGGCATTTGGGTTCCAGAAGCGGGATTTCTTAGCATCGGTAGGATTCGGGGTGAGACCGATTGGTTGTAACTTCCCCTGGTCCATGAGCCTCTTTAGATCACTCGCATAAGTCGACCTTATATTAGTGAACACTCTCTGGGGGCGCTCAGCTCTCTTAGTAGATGGTTCAACGAGGTTGACTTCATCAATCTTGTTCGTTTGGCCGTAAGGGCGAGACCCGGTTGAGGTGGATCCCTGGTAGCCTCTACCAGTAGTCTTGGCCAAGACACCCTTCCGTAGGTCATCTTCAATGTGTGTCCCCATAATTTGCAGATCCTGGAAGGTCTTAATATTTTGATACCTCAGTAGGTTGGCATACACTGGGCGGAGATTGTTGACGAACCTTTCCAAAAAAGTTGATTCACTCGGCTTACTGACCAGTTGAGTACTCACCCTACTCCAACGGGTTAAGAACTCGGTGAACCCTTCCTTATCGTTCTGGGTTAGAACCTCAAGAGTACGGGTATTGGCTTTGATTTCAACATTGTCAGCATATTGTTTGGCGAATTCAACCGCGACCTCATCCCAAGTAGTAAGGTTTTTCGGATCAAGGGAGTAGTACCACTGGCGAGGGATCAGTTCTAAAGAGGACGGAAAGATCCGGGTGAAAAGTTCTTGTTTGACCCCTTTGATGGCCATGTAGTCTTTGAAGGCACGGATATGATTGAGCGGATCCTCCACTCTTTTGAACTTAGGTACATCAGTTAGGGTGAAGTTGTCAGGTAATTGATCCCCAACAGGTTCGAACCTTCGGTTGTTCTCAAGATGGATATTGTTACCCCGGGCTAGGAGCTGTTCTTCCAAGAGCTTTAGCCTCTTCTCAGTTTCAGTCAGAGGTGAGTATTATGTTCTCCAATTTCCTTGTTCTCTAGGCCGTCTATACGGGTCTTGACGCGATCCACGGTGACCTTAAGAGCGGTGAGCAGGCTGGCTAGCTGATCAATCGTGACATCTCTGTTGTTATCATTGTTGTTGTGGTTGACAGACGAAGTTGAAGATGGGGTCATGGCTCTGAGGCATAAAAATGGCTCACATTATAACTCAATCCGACACGGTTCAAATAATGAACGCAGAAAACACAAAGGACGAGACAAAGATCAGACTCAATAAGGCGAGGGTGACCGTGTGTGGTTCCTCGGTGCTGACTCGATTTATGACGTGACGGTGTTTGACCGAACCTTTGACACAAGTCCAACATAACGGCGCGACGCCATTGGACGAGTCTCGTGGTGAGACAACTCATAAGTAAAGACCCATAAGTACGTTTGCTTCTACTCGATAGACACGAGGCGGAATCGGAATGGTGGACTAAAATTTTCGAAAATAGAAATTTTCAAAAAGATTCATTCGTTGCTTTGTGGACGGCTTCTGAAGATCGAGATCTCCGCAAGTCGGTTAGTCGAAAAGGGTTGTCTTAAGTTTATTTGCAAAAGACGGTTTTGAGTTTGAATCGGCTCGGAAAACAGTGTATTATCTCCCAAGGCGGTTTTTGAAATTCAAAATTGTATGTTTTGAAAATCGAGTTTGAAATGTTTGAAAATGTCTCGGGGACGGTGTATGGTCCTCGGGATCACGAAAGTATCTCGAGAAAAGGGTGTGTGCTTCTCTCGGGTTTTGAAAGAGCCATTGTCGGCGCGAAACGGGTTAAAATCCGTGTCTAGACGCGGCGATTATAACGGCGTGAAAAGGTGATTTGAAATGATTATAAAAACTGGGTTTGAAAATCGTCATTACGACGGCCTAAAAAGGCATGTTGAAATGGTTGTAAAAACCGGGTTGAAAATCGTCATTACGACAGCCTAGAAAGGCGTGTTGAAATGGTTATAAAAACCGGGTTGAAAATCGTCATTACGACGGCCTAGAAAGGCGTGTTGAAATGGTTATAAAAAAACGAGTTTGGAAATCGTCATTACGACGGCCTAGAAAGGCGTTTTGAAATGGTTGTAAAAACCGAGTTTGAAAATCGCTATTACGACGGCCTAGAAAGGCGTGTTTGAAATGGTTATAAAAACCGTGTTTGAAAATCGTCATTACGACGGCCTAGAAAGGCGTGCAACGGTCGGCGAAAGACCGAGGTTTGAAACGGCCATTATAACGGCCCAAAAAGGTGATTTTGAAAGTTTGAAAATAACACGGAATAATTTATGATCAAGTAGCACATAAGCACTCACAGTCCATTATATTATGCATTATGCTCACACCGGTTTTGGCTTAGAAGGGTGGGTTACACACCAAGCAATCAAACTCCGATTTGCGAGAGGGATACCAATCCAAAAAAAATGTGTAAGGAGGGTGCCCTAGCCTCGTGCTCGAAGGTGATGAAAGCTCTTTGACGAAACAGAAATGTGTAACGTCAATGGGATGCTTGACTCAATCGGGACTCGAAACGCGGGGATGAGAAAACTCACGCCGACAAGACGAGCCAATTGGTCGAAAAGGGTTAGGTTGTGGGCCAGGACAAGGAACCCGACTGTGACCGTAATATTAATTAATGCATTCCAACCAAGACCTCGTTCCAGTCTCACCATCTAGGGATCACAAAGACGTAAGTGTCCTCGTTTTCCCCAGCGGAGTCGCCAATCTGTGGACATGGGCCACGTCTCGGTCTGCGGATTTAGGCCGCCTACCGGTCCGTAGTCACGGGCCACCTGCACGCCAAGCCAATATGTGGACAAGCAGCGGTCTTTTGAAAGCCAAGCTCGGTGGCGTAAAAATGCTTTCGACCGGATCGTTTTAGATCGGTCGGTTTCTTCTCGGTAAGGGTCTCGAAACGATTAGATATGTTCGGAGTCGCCACCAAGCATTTGTGGGAAGCTTGGAACCCGTTCGAATCCAATTTATACCTCGGTCAAACGAAGCACAAAGCAGGGTTTGACATAGGTACTAAAGATAAGGAATCGTCCCTCTTTAGCATCCTATCTCTAGAATGACTCTCGTTTGCCCCGGATAAGAAATCGTCTCTCTTTAGCATCCTATCTCTAGAATGACTCTGAGTAAGAGGTGAAGGTACGTATTGGGAAGCCCTTTAATCAGACACCCAATCCCGCCCGCGGTAGCGGCCTCTACTGATCGATCTTGGTTGGTTGAATGCAAAAGTTGATAAAACGGTTTAAATGCATGAATGCACATCTTAAACCTAACATGTGAGAGCTTTCTAAGTCGGTTGATTTAATCCAAGTATCAAGTATAAGATGTCGAGTTGGATTTATGGTTAATTTGCATACAAGACGGAATTTAAACATACATTTACCGTATTAGGTTTATGGTGCATAACATTGTTAGAAATCTATATCTCATTACTTGACATATTCATATATGTGTGAATATAATTTAGTCATAAAATTAAATGTTGATCTTATGCATGCAAACAATAATAAAATTAAAGAAGAAATCATCATCTTACATTGAAGATTTCGGATTTTATGGGCACAAGTGAGTTCTCCTACTCACTTGTTCTTGAGCTTCCTTAAGTGGATGAACAAGGATTCAAGTAGAGAATCCCTCCCAAGGATTAATACCCAAAGTAACAACTTAATAAAATTAATATTATTATTACTAGAACAATATTAATTTTGTATAAAATTGACCAAAAATTATTTTGTTCTCTCAATAATTTCGGTTAAGAGAAAGGGAGAAGGAGGGAGATTTTATCTCACTAAAAACTCTTATTTTTAGATGTTGAATGAATGAATAATCCTTTTACATTTGATATAATGTATAAGGTAAAATTAGAGGAAAAACTCATGGCATTTTCCCACTCACAAAACCGGGTAGAAGGGGGAGGAAATGGCCAATGCATGCACAAGGTTGTCTTCACAAGATCAAGTAGGTATGCATGGCTAGTATTAGGCTAATATGATTATGTTTACCACTAACATAATTAACATAATATATTCCTAATACTCCCCATTATTTCGGTCCATTTAGTGTAAAATGGAAAATCCATTTTACACATTATTTTGTCAATTTGTCACATGTAACATGTCATGTAAAAATGTTATGTATTTTTAACATATTAAAAATCAACGCATTAATAAAAATACGTCATATACAAAATCGACTTGGTAATTCATAATTACTTGTACCAAAATATTTTACCAATTATAAATCACAACATCTTGTATTTATAATAATTTATTCATTCAAATGCAATTGTTTCCTTAAACAATAATTTAATCTAAGTAATAAAACAATTCCATTACTTAGACCATATCTTATTTAATCAAATTACAATGAGACACGTAAATATTACTTCCAAAATCGTCCGTCAATTTTAAGTAATTTAATTAACCCGTATCGTCATACGATCAATTAAATGATCAATTAAGAGTGTTACCCTTTAGGTATGACCTAAGGGGATCAACTGATCACTACCGTCTCACGACAGTAATGTCAAACACTAGTCAGCCAATCATTACCGATATGTGTGGACCAGTTGACAGTAAAATATTACTTCCCAATTGTATTCTTTAAAATGAGACTTAAACATGTAATCATCATGATCAACAGTTGTGATCGCATTATTGTCGGAGGACACATATTCCAACAATCTCCCACTTGTCCTCGACAAGTGTGCGTCACCAATTCTCTTGTGCTATTACTATCTCCCACTCAATGCAAGGTGTCTTTCAGGTAGTACTTGCAAGTGATCATATCGAGAGTGGTTTCCTCAATCTGGAGAATAACTGATTGACCGGATTTATCTACCATAGATATCTACCGAGTGTGGCCACGCATTTCCAGATCATTACTCCTCGAGTGGCCCTGAGATATTTTTATAACCCTGACTAGGGGTGGACAATTCCTATCGCACTCATTCCCTTCGACTAGCCACAGCCATCATAACCCAAAATATGCCCATTAAACCCCATTTACGAAGGTCGTACTAACACAAATCAAAGTTAATCTGAAACTGTGCCATCTTAGGTGAACAGTCCTTAGTCAAAAGAATCGACTCATTAGAATACTATAGTAGCTCTCGCCACAACCAGGCTATATAAATTTTCCAGAACTCTATAAGCGGTCATAAGGCCCGACAAAGTGTTCCTAATAGTCTGCCTATGTGATCGACTAGTCATTCTCATATGACTCCATGGCACTTGAACTTGCCATCAATCGCATCACATTCTAGTTACTTCAAGACGTCACCTCATATAAGTAACTATGGGCGAATATAATGCTAATCCGTGTTCACTTTAACGGGGTTCAATTGTCTCTACAACCCGTTTGGATGTAACAAAGTATAAGGTGAGTTAATAATAACTCAAACGACAAATGTCGACATCACATTCGGGTAGTCAATAACGTATTACAACCTTGTGATGCATATCGTAAGTGTGTAAACACTAGTTGATTACAATAGAAGTTTAACATACCATGTGTCCATGTGTTCAAACTTCTTATAATCGCATTTTCCTTTACATTCATGTTATCTTTCATAGCATGAACCTTACCAAGTACACATATAGGTTCCCAACCTTGGTTTGGGTTCTTTATCTTGAAAGAACTTCCCTGTCGATTATCACATAACCAATGAATTTGCGGTGAATGATATAACTTGCACTTATCAACTACTCCACCCACTCACAATACTAGTTAAATTTTTTGTAGAGTCTTGCAACAATTGTCAAGATGATTAGCCTAGCACTTCTCACAAGTCCTAGCATATTAGAAAATATTAGTTTTGAGTAACTTCTTAGTTCAACTAAGTACTTTTCCAAACTTCTTATTTATCCTTTTAGCTTGAAAAGCTTAGGATTTTCATAAATCCTTACATGTGTTCGAACTTTAATATGTGCAACCTCTTTACACATAACAGAGTGTTTTGTTCAATTACTGAAATCGTTCATCGGATTCTCCTCGAGAATTCATGACGATTCTTCTATGGCTTGCCAATGAATCATCATGCTCTTATGCATATGATTCATTATTGGACATGTGCATACTTATTCTAATGGCGGAAACATTAGTAACTAATAATCATGTGATCAATCATTCTTAGGTTCAATGAACGACCATGACTGCTAATGGCAATTCCATTTTCATTGACATGAATAACCTACGTTTCTCGTTGATTCGATGTGTATATCTCAATACCTATCCAACATCTCATGATGTGATTGGATTCATCATAGTCCATTTTCATCCAGAATTGAAAACTCAAATACTTCTTTGTGAGAGAAGGTATTAGCTCGTCATTCTTCAATGAGTAATGAGTTATAAACTTTTACAAGATGATTGCTCCCACTAAATTCCATGTCTTCATATGATAATTTCCAACTCCCACTTAATTCCACATGTTTCGCAATTGACTACTCAATCGAAACATTTCAAGAATTGAAATATATATATATATATATATATATATATATATATATATATATATATATATATATATATATATTGTTATGCTAAGTTATTAAGATAAAACCATATATGTTCCCATCATATCCTTTCAAAATACCTATTTTGAAAAGGTTTCAATCTTTAACCTTATGGAAAGAGATTTTAATCTCTAACTCATTCATTTAAAATGATGCATAGCAATGTCATTATTTAAATGTGAATTATATCAAATACACGTCCTTCTCAAAATACCTTTTTCGGAAGGAGGTTTAACCATTTCATTTTCATAATGAGGTTAAGTAATGACATTAGCGAGGTTAATACTTAACTCAGCTCTTGTGGATATCGGCATATCAACATTTGCAACTTTTTGGTCATAAATCTCATTTATTTTCGAGGATGCAACTTTGTTTCATTTAGGCTCTTAAGTAAATATCAATATTGAAACTATTGGTCAAATGTTGTTCATAAACTAGTCAAAACTCTTGTTAAGACTTTATATTAGTCATTCTTCTTCCAAAACTTTCTTTTGGTCTCCTCGTGTAGTTATCTTGAGAACATATTCTTTTGATTACTTCACTTGGTCTCTTTTGTCATGTAGATCTATTCGAGACCATAGATCTCATCTATTCGTGTATACTATATAAATAGGTATACCTTTTTCCAAATCATTCTCCCTTGCATAGATCTCATTTACACAAGTACACAAATGTTTCTTGGTTTTGTTTGTGTTTTCATTTTTCTCCCACTCTATCTTTAGAATGAATACACTAGAGATTCAAAAGATAGCATATGAGACACAAATTATGATTTTTGAAGTATAAGGAGGACACTATCTCATAGGTTGACTAATTGTTTTAGATTTGATAAGTGTACTTGGTGATTAGCATTCCTTTAAGAGAGTTCATCAACTCAATGTCACTTTATAATTGATCATATACAAGCCTTAAGCTTGTGGACATATAATGAATCGCATCATTATAGTTGTCTATTAGATCACTTTAAGTGAATGATCATATGTTTCTATGAGCAAGCGGATAAAGACGAATTTTAGAACAAGGATAAAAACGATAAAACGGGTGACTTGGGTTGCAAACCAAGCCACCATTATCCAAAATACAACCATTATCCAAAATACATTTCCATGTCGAACACGGAAAAAGGTTCTAAAATCCGAAACATAATTTAAAATAAGGCAATAAAAAGCGAAGCTTCATGGAAGCTATTGCTAGCTTCTTGATGGTTTCTCAAGCTTTCTTTTCTTTTCCCTTGTCCTTGCTTGGTGGAGGCCCTATTTACAATTAAAAAGGGGATACATTATCACAACTTTGTATCACAATACCATAGTTGAATTAGAAACTTAAAAGAAAGGATAGTCATTTACCTACTGGAGTGATCTGTCCAGCCTTAATGTCACCAAGGTATTTGGAACAATTTCTTTTCCAATGTCCAACACCATTACAATAATGGCATTTATCAAGAGGACCCTTCTTGATTTTGGAAATGCTAGCTTCATAAGACTTAGCTTTGGTGAAAGTGGGAGCTTGTTTCTTACTCTTCTTCCCATTCTTTTTGAACTTCCCCTTGCTTTTGGTGCTTATGTTAAGCACATCCTTAGGTGGGTTAACATTTAACCCCATGTCTCTTTCGGCTTGCACAAGTAACTTGTGTAACTCTTCAAGAGACACGTCCTTGTCTTGCATGTTAAAATTCACCCGGAATTGAACATACGCCTTGACTTTGGATAAGGAGTGTAGAATCCTATCTACAATGAGTTCTTTAGGGATTTCAACTTTTTGAATCTTCAAAGTCTCGACTAGCTCCATTAATTTGAGCACGTGAGGGCTAACCTTTTGGCCCTCTTTGAAGTCGAGATCAAAGAATACCGCGACCGCCTCATATTGGACGATTCGCGGAGTTTGTGAAAAAATTGTCACAAGCTTGGAATATATTTCATTAGCGGTGCCCATCTTAAAGGCTCTCCTTTGGATATCCGCCTCCATCGCAAAGATCAACACAATTTTCATTGCGGCGGACTCCTTGTGGTAAGCCTCATATGCTTCCCTAGTAGCGGCGGTCGACCTAGTATTAGGTTTGGGTGGAGAAGCCTCAGTGAGGTAACGAACCTTGCCGTCACCTTGGGCGGCTAATTTGAGTTGGGCATCCCAATCGGAGAAATTTGACCCATTCTTTTCAAGTTTACATCGGTCCATGAAGGATCGGAGCCATGAAGTATTAGTGAGAGGTGTGGCGTTGGTGTTTGGGGAGGCCATTTGTTATGAGAAATAAAAGCGGTCTACAAAACAAAATATATAAGGAATAAAACATATGTCGGTTTAACATAATAATACTCGTAAAATGAATTTAAACAAGTTTTATGGCATTTATCTAGTGACCTCTACCCAACTTGATAAATGATTTCAAGACCCAAATTCATATTAACTTGGGCACGGTAGGGCCGATTCATCCCTTATCAATATAACTCGGTGGATTAACGCTTTAATCGATTCTACTTCTAGAACTCTTGGTCGATAAAATTACATTAACATTTATCTTTAGCCCGGAACACATGCGACTACGGTCACGAATACTTCCGTTGAGCTCAATCCAAATTTTGAATAAATGTGTCCATGATCCAAATCCACATCAACTTGGGCACGGTAGGGCCGATGAAACCCTCATCAACATGAATTCGGTGGATAGACATTTATCACCCACTTCCCCTACGTAACAAGGTTTGTACCCCGGTAGGGCCGAGTGCACTCCCTCGCGAAATAGGTTTTCATGGTTTCTACGTTTTGGTAAGGCTATGTCTCAATTGATTATTTTAGCGAGAGGTCATGTCAATTTATTATCTTTCACGTTTTAAGTGAACTAAAGCGGTGAACTACGATAATTCTAATTGACACGGTCGATAAACTCGATTAAAATGATGCATATTTTAGTTATGGCGATTTAGCGATGCATGCGACATATAAATAAAATGCAAAGCATAAAATAAATCCTAGTATGGCCTTCCTAAAATAGAAAATATAATTAACTATTACATATTTGTAAACCAAATCCATTGGTCCCTTGAACTTCGGTTATGACACGCATCTCGAGGTAACACCGTCTTTATGTATCGCCTTATTGAGTGACACCATCTTCATGGAACTCCGGAATAATAAAATTACATAACAAATTACATAATTTCCTATTATACATTTGTAATTAAAATAAAATATATCTATTAAATTACAAAACAGTGATACGAGATCACAATAAATTACAACCGAATCGATATTCTCATACATTTCGGGTAATACAAATTAAAAACTAAGGCCATACTAAGTAAAATTACATAAAATAAAATTACATAAAATAAAATTATGACAATCATAAATAAAATGAATCATTATAATATGTATGAACATGCCCAATTTTATGCTAAATCGCCTTTAAGGAGCCAATATCGTATATTAAACGGTTTTTACGGATTTGCGTGATTCAACCTTTTAAAATCACAATAAATTACATAAAATCATATTTATGCACAAGTTAATTACCCTTACCAAATTAGGATTCAAAATTAGTCTCCACTAACTATTTGACTATAATTAACTTATATTTCTTAAAATTGTTCATTAATGGACTCAAAATTACAATAAAATGCTATAAACTTCAAATAAATCACAAAAATTTCAAATAAATTTGAAATTTGAAATTTAAACTCTTGAACATTCTGGAAAAATACCATGACACTCATAATGTTCAAAAACTTAGGTTAAAATTTCGAAAAATTATCGGAAAAACTATGTTGCGGTGTATAGGATTTATTAATTATAATCATAAAACATGAGAAAAAATTATATTCATAAACTTTTCAATTTTAGATCTGAAAAAGATAATAAAATGCAACATGTGACGTTTTTCCTTAGTCATGAAGTATGTTTTAGCAATTATACACTAATTAAGTCACTATTTATGCTATTTTTCATCAAAAATTCATAAATCATGCATGAAGACTTCATTATAGCCTATTATTTTACACAAATCTTTAAAATTGCATGTGATAACATACTAAATTTATATGACCAGAATCGAAATTTATCTCATATTAACCTATTTTTCATTTAAATACGATTTATATCACGAAAAATCCATATTTCGAGCATAAAAACTCCAAAACTTCTGAAAATTTACAGGTCATCTAAAAATAATACAAGTGATAACATATCCAAAAACCACTAGAAAATTCGAAGTTTAGCTAATTTTAGTCCGAAAATGACATTTTAATCATAAAATCACATTTTTAATGCCATTATTATATAAGATGAACCATAAAAATCCATAAATTAACCAAAATATCCTAAATACATTTTAGGATCAGAAACTTTAACATGCATAATTTATTTCTTGATATATCATAATAACACAAATTTACAAGTTTTATATGTTAATCGTATAACTCGGAAAAACTATAACCGATTTGCATGCAAACAACCAAGGCTCATGATACCGCTTGTTAGAAATCTATATCTCATTACTTGACATATTCATATATGTGTGAATATAATTTAGTCATAAAATTAAATGTTGATCGTATGCATGCAAACAATAATAAAATTAAAGAAGAAATCATCATCTTACATTGAAGATTTCGGATTTTATGGGCACAAGTGAGTTCTCCTACTTACTTGTTCTTGAGCTTCCTTAAGTGGATGAACAAGGATTCAATTAGAGAATCCCTCCCAAGGATTAATACCAAAAGTAACAACTTAATAAAATTAATATTATTATTACTAGAACAATATTCATTTTGTATAAAATTGACCAAAAATTATTTTGTTCTCTCAATAACTTCGGTTAAGAGAAAGGGAGAAGGAGAAAGATTTTATCTCACTAAAAACTCTTATTTTTAGATGTTGAATGAATGAATAATCCTTTTACATTTGATATAATGTATAAGGTAAAATTAGAGGAAAAACTCCTGGCATTTTCCCACTCACAAAACCGGGTAGAAGGGGGAGGAAATGGCCAATGCATGCACAAGGTTGTCTTCACAAGATCAAGTAGGTATGCATGGCTAGTATTAGGCTAATATGATTATGTTTACCACTAACATAATTAAGATAATATATTCCTAATACTCCCCATTATTTCGGCCCATTTAGTGTAAAATGGAAAATCCATTTTACACATTATTTTGTCAATTTGTCACATGTAACATGTCATGTAAAAATGTTATGTATTTTTAACATATTAAAAATCAACGCATTAATAAAAATACGTCATATACAAAATCGACTTGGTAATTCATAATTACTTGTACCAAAATATTTTACCAATTATAAATCACAACATCTTGTATTTATAATAATTTATTCATTCAAATGCAATTGTTTCCTTAAACAATAATTTCATCTAAGTAATAAAACAATTCAATTACTTAGACCGTATCTTATTTAATCAAATTACAATGAGACACGTAAATATTACTTCCAAAATCGTCCGTTAATTTTAAGTAATTTAATTAACCCGTATCGTCATACGATCAATTAAATGATCAATTAAGAGTGTTACCCTTTAGGTATGACCTAAGGGGATCAACTGATCACCACCATCTCACGACTGTAATGTTAAACTCTAGTCCGCCAATCATTACCGATATGTGTGGACCAGTTGACAGTAAAATATTACTTCCCAATTGTATTCTTTAAAATGAGACTTAAACATGTGATCATCATGATCAACAGTTGTGATCGCATTATTGTCGGAGGACACATATTCCAACAAACATGATCCATTTAGTAAAGCATTTTGCAAATGTGATTTTGAATAATCAAATAGTCATCTGATCCGTCCTATACCCGGGTTAGTCGGAGTCGGGATCGTCCTAGACTCATGCTGGAAAAGGCAACAGACCCTGTACCAGACGACTACATGAGGCGCGAGCCAGCCGGCGGTGTAAGGGGCCTCTCCCTGGTTTTGGAAATGAGAAATGAAAGGCCTGTTTAGGCGCGAGTCAACCAACGGTTATATGCCGTGTTCTGACTATTTGAAAAACGTTATAAAACGTGTTGAGAAATGGGTATTTGAACCCGATTTGGTTTGAAAGAGTCGTTTAGACCGCATATGTTGATTTGAAGAACTAGACTCGAATAATCATCATTATTTTGATAATATTCGGTGTCGAGTTCAACTTTACAAACTTGACATGAATAGTTTTGAAAATAATTATGAACTAATTATTTTAAGTTCATTTGAATGTAATTAGTCGATACTCATCATCGTACCCGGGTTAAAATCCGGCATGGTATGTAGAACCAAGGATGACTTTGTGTTGGTGACTAATATGTTTATTTGAAAATGTAAAGAAATGATGAAAGGCTTTAAAATACCTCCCAAAATGTAAAGAAATGAAATAAAAGGTTTTAAATATCTTTTAAATGTCATTAACCAAATATTATCATCGAAACACGGATTTAACCGTCATGGTATGAGGAACCAAGGGTGAAAAATACTTTATGGTTAAAACAAATAAAATTAAATAAAAAGGGTTCGAAAATATTTGAAATGGTAAAAACCGATTACAAACACGAAAATGGATTAGAGAGGAAAAACGAGAACAAACATGGTTGATCTCTGACCTGGACACCCCATTTAGGCGGGGGTAAGCCTGCAACCTAAGGGGCTTTTGTCTCAGGCCAAAAATCGGTTTTGGCCCGTCTATCCCATGTTTTGGTTCATGTTATGCACGTTTTAGCATGTTATAGTCATGAAACAAATGAAAACATAATAAAAAGAGGATTGTTACACCCTAATACTTACATGTTCGGTTATGGCGAGTGACCGACGTAAGTGTAACAACTCGTTTGGTCGGAAAAAACTCGGTTTAAAACCGTTTTGGTAAGTAAAAAGAGTGTTTTAATATTAGTGACGGTGTAGTGGTCGAAGTGGTCGGTCAAGTGATTTAATGCACGATGACGGTACCAAATAATGTGTAAGGCTTGTATTTACGATCGGTAGGTCGTAAATACGCGTCAGATTGTGACTTCAGAAGTCGAGTCGAGAATTTTAAGGGAGAAAAGAAGGGGCGGACACTCGCGTAAGTCTCAAATGGGGGGCATTTGAGGGGTATTTATTGGGAAATGAGTGGTTGTGTGAATTTTGAGTGACGTGGCCACCTGGGCTGCTTAAAGAGGCACGAGCCACGTCGCGGTTCTTCGAGGTGTCTTGTCGCTTTCCAACAAACGCAATCATGATTTGTTCTATCCTAGGTTTTGTAGTCACATGTTTGGTACTTGACCATTCATGAATCCGAGAAAACCTAAGGTAGAAGGTTTGAAATGTTTTGTTTTTGGTGGTTGACTCCGTTTGACTCGTTGTTGGAGTCGGGATTTGAATTTTTGAGTCGATTTTTGGTCCGGTGTCGGTTTTGACTCTAGTTAGTGTCATTGCGACCACGTCGTCGTGCATTAAACACTCCAGGTATTTTTGACATGTTTTATTTTCGAAATCGTTTTAAGTTTTCCGACGTAAAGTTGTACACAAACAGTCGATCAAACGCCGCGATTCCAAAACATGTTATAGTCCGATAATCATCGGGTGTTTGTTGGAGTCTCAGCAGATACTAGGTATCTACACACGCAATACTGCAACTTTGAATCAGAAAAAGTAAAAATTACAAGGCATGCATTAGTCTTGTTAAGTAATTGGACCGTTGTATTTTTACTAATTGGAAAACGGTTTTTTGATAACCGTTGTGTTTCTTGTTAAGTAGTTGGACCGATTCTTATTTAGCTTTTACTGTTTCCACTTTCCAATTCTTAACTTGTTAAGTTTCCAATTCTTATCTTATTATTATATCGGCTCCAATTCTTACTATCTTATTATACTGTTTCCAATACAACCCAAACTCATTATAAATAGAATTATAATTTTCATAATCTTAACTTGTACCATTTTGCACTTTCCAATTCTTAACTTGTTAAGTCCTCCATTAATTTTCCACATCGATTATGTCGTCAAGTTCATCAAATTACAGTGGTTCATATTATTCATCCGCTGATGATGATGATGAAGCACCATATGAACCTTTTGTAGGACCCCCGAGTAGATTTATGTACGCTAAACCCTTTACGTGTATCATTCACAATCTCCCGTATACAGGGGACAGGCATGGAAAGGCTATACTCTCGTATAGCCTTGACTGGTTAATAGGTTTGATTCAGTTAGCAGGATTGAATTTGGTACAAACTATCTACCCAGACAATGATGCACATCATGGCTTCGGGCGTTGTGCCCTCATCGAGTTTGACGCGGGTGAGGAGCGGGAATGCTTTCGTCAGGCTCGCAAACTTGAGCGGGCGTTCTATAACAATGACTCCTTGAGACTCTCGTTTGATCAGGATGAACAGCGGATAGGCCCATATTTATGGGTTGCGAATGAATCTGACCGTCTCCTACTACTTCCAATTCTGCACCGCCAAGGTCGCATTGCCGAGCAGGGGACTGTGCCGTTGCAATGGGAAAACGACTGTGTGGATTGGGCTGAAGGTGAAATAGACATATATGGTGATATTGTCTCTGAATTCCAGAGGATGGGGTAACAAAAAAAACATACTCCCTCCATTCAACTCCACACTACACATTTGCTTTTTCACGTTTGTCAACGCTTGTTTTACGCGATTTTTTTCTTTAGCTTGATATTTTAATGTACTCCTAAAAACATAAGTCATTATAATAAAAGTTTGATATTTTTGTCGTGATATTGTCTCTGAATTCCAGAGAATGGGGAAACAAAAAACGTAACAAAACACATAAATAATTAAACTTTAATTTAAACCACCACCATAATCCAAATACAACTTACAATGCCAGATAATAATTAAAGACTTAATTATTAGAATCTGGTGAAGTATTAGGATACTCATTATGAATTTCGATATAGAGCAAGTCGTAGATAGGCCCTTCATTATCAGCGGGAAGCGCATGTGGAATGGCCTCTCTCTCCCATGACATAGGCACGGTGGCAAGAATGCGATGCTTCCTGCGATGTTTCAGCAGATGATGATCAAGATGGGTCGCAACCCATAGATAAGGGCCTTGTTGTTTATCATCCGAATAGAAATCCTCTTTCCCCGCATCTTCCCCCGCAAATCTAGCCCTTAATTTTCTTGCCTTACAAAAACTATCATGGCAGTTGGCTTCGTCAAACAAGATTATGAAGCATTTGCAGACACAGGGTACACTTTTTTAACCGCGGTGAAACCGGAGTTATGAAGCATTTGCGTCAACCACCCAAAATTAGGGTTTAAACCCTTTCCATTCACACCATAATGAACCGGGAGATTATGGAGAATGCAAGTAAAAGACTGTGTGTAACGAGGTTGTGTGTAACGAGAACGTGATTGTAGCTCACCAGCCATATTTTTTTAGAGAGATATTTAGAAAGAAATTAGAGAGTAAATGTTTGATAATTTAGAATTTGACCTGAAACATTATAAAGATATATTTATAAAATTATTTTGGTCAAATTAAATATTATAGGTCAAATTGAATATTTATAAAAATCTTCTTTTATCATGTTTTCACATGTTTCATGACTACAACATGCTAAATCGTGCATAACATGGTCCAAAACATGGGAAGAATGAGCCAAAACCGGATTTTTGGTTGAGGCAGGGGCTACTTACGTAGCACGCAGGCTCGCGCCTAAAGCACCATGTATGGGTAAAAATACCCTCTCATTCTCATCTTGACGTGGCAACTCGCAATTGGATAAAATAAAGGCACACGGATCAATAACAAGGCAACAGGCTGCTAGACGCAAGGAAGAACAAGGGGGATGAACCTAGACATTCAAGTGATACAAAGGCCACGTTTGAATTAAGTAACAAGCAGCCAGCAGGAACATTGAAGTGGTCAGCAGAGTGATCAGCAAAAGCTTTGACAAAGTCAGCAAGCACTTCCTATTTCATAGGGAGTGGAGCGTATGGTTGAGCATATGTAGGGAGCATGTGCGACAATTCAAAGGAGGGCTATAAAAGAGAAACGAACATCAGATTCAAGGGAATTCATCATTTCACTCCACTCGAAGAAATATCATTCACCACCTGCAATAATTAATATCATTAACACACTTAGAAATTTATACATCGTTCGTATCATTTGTACTTAGTCATTTGGAGATCACTGTTGTACCTCCTGATCGTTCCAGCTAGGTTCACCCTCGGATACTATTACTACTAGTGGATCATTGGCGGGATACCATTCCCCCCGCGGTTTTTCCCACATTTTGGGTTTCCCGCGTCACCATTTTGCTTGTGTCGTTTGTCTCTCTTTCTTTTTGGTTTGTTTTTCTTTCGTACTAGTTATTTACTCTCGTTCTCGCTATATTCTTACTACCGATCTACTTAAATCCTTAATTCCTTTCGTCTCCTCAAGCCCGGAATCTCATCTGGAAACACATCGTGAAACTTACTCGCTACCGAGATCTCCCATGCGCCCTTCATCTCCTCAAGCAGGTCCCTTACATGACATAAAATTAATTCTCCTCCCTTCCTAAAACACCATTTCAGGGTAATTATTGATATAAGTCTCGCAGTTGGTTTTATTACAAATCCTTTATATGACACCCTTACTCCCTTTGGTCCCTTCAAGGACACTTTCTTTTGGCGACGGTCAATAAAGGCTCTATTCTTACTTAACCAATCCATCCCCAAGATGATTTCAAAACCACCCAAAGGAAATCCTATTAAGTCCATTTAAAATAAAACCTCCCTAATTAGAATGTTTATGTTTTTATAAACTTTGGTGCAAGGTACTGACTCCCCAAAAGGTATTTCTACTTCGTCTTTTATTAATACTGGGCTAGCTAATTCCAATACTTTAACATGGTCACTTGATATAAATGAGTGGGTTGCTCCCGAATCGAATAAAATGTAAGATGGTTTAGAATTTGTTAGAAAAGTACCCAAAACCACATGAGCATCTCCCTCAGCAGCCTCATTACCCATCATGAACATCTTACCAATGGACTTAACTCCGCCTTGCACGGTCGAAGCCGACACCGCCCTAGCTTCATGGCACTTGCCTGATTTACTCTATTGTTTTGTCTTTGGTACGACCCGTTTCCATTGCCTTGAATTATTGAAGCGATTTTGACAATTGTTGTTATTGTTATAGCTTCTTTTATTATTCCAAGATCCATTAAAACGGTTACTTCCATAGCTAGGTGCTGGTGTCCAGTACCCACTCTGATTTCCTCCTCCAAAACCGCCGCTTCCATCATTAATTCTCGTAGTAGTCCTACATTCGCCGATCTTATGACCAAATCTACGACATTCGTAGCACCGTGGCTTGCTCTGTTCACTTGCTCCACTTGCCCCAATACCTCGGTTGCACCCTCCGCCACTCACAACTCCTCCTGCGAAAAATGATTAGAAATGGTTGTAATTATGTTTCTTATTTCCTCCAACTCCCTCGCTTGTAGTCTCAACCTTTCTGTTTTATCCCTTGTCTTTCTTTTCCTCCTTTAGCATATCATCAATCCTTTTTGCATGTCCCGCTCTTTGATATACTTCCTCCACAGTGCTCGGCTCCCTAGCTGAGAGCTTTTTCTTAATGCGCATGGTCAACCCCTTCTCAAATCTCAATGCCAACACTTCTTCAACATAGTTCAAGTCCGACATAGACTCAGCTAGCTCCATGAATTATTTGTTATGGTAGTCTTCTATTATCATCTCCTCCGTCATCTTAAATGTATCAAAATCTGACCGCATCCTACTACGGATGTGCTTAGGTACAGACACAGCTCTCATCGTCTCCTTAACGCCTTTCCCGGTGATAAAAGGTTCCTCACTCTCCTTCCAAGCTTCTCTGATGATTCCCTTATTATGACTCCACCACAGTCCGATCTTCCCTTTCAATTAGTAAGCAGCCTGATCAACTTGTATCTCCTTAGGGAAGTTCAACAGTTCAAAGAGGTTGTCAAACTCCCTGCACCAATCTCTCAGTAAGGACGGTTCACCTAGCCCATCGTACTCCATTGGATTATAACGAGCAATGTCAGCACTCATCTTAGCAGGATCCATCGTGGAAGTTTTCGACTTCAGAGTAGCTGTCAAAGCCTCGTTCATTGCGATTAGCCTATCGATTTCCTCATGTGATATAGTTGTGGGTGTAGCTTTCTTTGGTGGCATATTTGGTTTTATTAAGAAAAAAGAAAGAAACATAAGTTTCTGTTTAAAAGAATCTTTGGGCACAAGGTACATTATAAAATTCCTGCATATAAAAGAACGTGTGATTGGCCGAGTTGGCCTTTTCCCGATCATCCACTGTGACACGCCTACTCTACGTCCCACTCACGACCTCCTCCCATCATTCACACTGATACGTGCAATTTATATAGACTTTTTAGCCTCTTATTGCACGCATTTCTATGCCTTTTGTATCGCTTTGTATTGCAAAATGCCCCGAATTGGCTACTTTGGTTTGTTTTATCTTAATTGCAGAAATGGACCCGAAAGTAGTGAAATTCACCCTTATTCATCCCATTTAGCATGCATTGTAAGGAGACGGCGATTTTGGAGCAAGAGTCGTACCTTGGAATACGTGAAGGAAGGTCATATGAAGCTGCCAAGACGAGTTTGAGGCTGATACATTGGATTTCCACTCAATCGAGTTGTTCTGGAGGTCGATCGAGTGGTTTGGCGGGAATTAGAGTTCGATCGAGTTGTTCTAAGTACTCGATCGAAATGCGCTTTACTGGAGTTACTCGATCGAGTTGATCTGCAGGTCGATCGAGTGGTTTGGCAGGAATTAGAGTTCGATCGAGTTGTTATAAGTGCTCGATCGAAATGCGCTTTATTGGAGTTACTCGATCGAGAGCTTGAAGTGCTCAATCGAGTACATTTGCTGGAGAAGACCTCGATCGAGTAATCTGAAAGTACTCGATCGAGGGGTTTGCTATGTTACACGGGCTTTAGTGATCCGTGATAAGGTTTATTTTGTTAAATTACACTTCACTATATAAGTCGTAATTAGGTTTTTTAAACACTTCTT
Source organism: Silene latifolia (assembly GCF_048544455.1). Lineage (NCBI taxonomy): Eukaryota > Viridiplantae > Streptophyta > Magnoliopsida > Caryophyllales > Caryophyllaceae > Silene > Silene latifolia. The sequence continues at coordinate 44,525,865 of NC_133527.1, forward strand.
TACACTTCTACACTTCTAAAACTTTGCTTAATTACGTTCTTGCTCTCTTTTTACTGCTGAAACTTTTCTACCTCTTTTCTCTCGGTTTTGGATTGTAATCATTCTCTCCCCTTTAATCTAAACTTTATTTGCTTTCATTAATTATTCCGTTATTCTTGTTTATGCTTAATTATCCTCTCTTTATTATGTCTATTGTTAGCATGCTTATTGTTGTTATTGTTGACTGCCCTAAGAACATAAGTAGCTAATTTTCTTTATGTTAGGATTAGGGGATCCATGGTAGAATTGTGACGATGTAGTGAATAGACTGGATAATTTACATGTGAGAATCTGTCCCCATGGCAATATAACTGTAACACCAATTTAGTTGAGTGCATGCTTCTAAGTAATATTAATCTGGTTAATTTTGTTCCTGGATCGGAAGATTGGAATAAACAGACCTGCTAAGAATAGTAGACTACCCTAATGAGGACGGAAGTTAAGTTAGTGAAATTCTAGGGTGGATAGCGGACCGGAAGGACCTTTCCCTTGCCCTTCTCACAGTAGATTATCTAGGCTATTCGCAGCTGAATTGATAGACTACCATATTGAACCGAAATCCTGACATACTCTCTTTTATCTGATCACTTAAATCACATTTTCTCGCTTTACTGCTCTTACTTTATTTTTCTTTCCCTTAAACCTTTAGTAGTTTAGAAAAACAAACTAAAACCCCCCATTTGTGACCTAGATAGACGGACTACAGATAGATACCTTGCCTCCTTGTGGAGATCGACCCTACTTATCACTAGCTTCCGTTAGTTATACTTAGGTTTTATTTTTGGTACAGAAACAACCGTATCAAATTTTGGCACCATTTCCGATAAGACAATAGCCCCGTCTGTCTGTTCTCACTTATTTCTTTTAGGGAATTTTTATTCCTTGAGACAGTTCTCACTTATTTCTTTCAATGTTGTGTATGTCCAGGTCTAACAGGTCAGAATTAGTTCCTGCTAATCCTGAGCTAGAGAGATCCTCTCGGCGTAGACTCCGACTGCAAAGAAAGATTCAAAAGGAATACTTGAGTACTTTTGAACCCGAGCTACAACACTTTTTGTTTGCAGAAGATCCGTCTTGTGAAGAAGACAACTCTATTTCTGCTATCAAGCCAGTAAATATGTCTAACATTGCGAGTCACTCAGAGCCCACAGCTGCCTCGATTCCCAAAGGTTTCAAGCTTGCGACCAAGGATGGTAATACTTTCGATATTAGACCGTCCTATATTAATCTGGTTGAACAGAATCTGTTTCGGGGTGTGGCGGGTGAAGATCCGCGTAAACATATGGAGGTCTTTACAGACTACTGCTCTATTATTCCCGCCGCTAAGGGAGTGACCCGGGATAAAATAAAGGAAGTCTTGTTTCCTTTTTCTCTGACCGACGGAGCCAGGGAGTGGCTCACTGATCTTGATCGTACTGCAACCGGTATCACCAATTGGGAAACTCTTGCCCTTGCCTTTTATAAAAGGTATTTTCCTCCACAACGTACCAATTAGCTGAGAGGAAAGGTTATAAGTTTCAAGCAGGCACCTGATGAGAATTTTTACGAAGCTTGGTGTCGTTTTAAGAAGTTGGTGCGATCTCTTCCTCACCATGGCTTTGATCAGTGGTTTTTGTGCAACCAGTTCTACAATAGGTTGTATGATGACCACTGTGCCATAATTGACGCCTCATTTAATGGGCAATTTCAAAAGAATAATGACGATGATAAGGGGTGGGATATCATTGAGGAAATGGCTACTCATTTTGCTGCGTACGGGAACCCGGGAGATGACATTCAAACAGTTCATTAGGTTAATAATGCAGTTGTGGCTCAGCTGGAAGCCATGAATGCCCGTTTTGATAAGTTAGAATTGCAAGCTGCTGGTGATCAACAGATGGTTCACTTGTTGACTAGACAGAAAACCGATACTTGTGAGAGGTGTGGGAGTAATGACGGTCACACTGCTGTTGACTGTCTGACAGAGAAGGAGCAAGTCCTTGCCTTTCAGTAATATAGGCAAGGAGAAGGTTCCTATTACAATAATCAAAGTGGAGTCCATCCTAATTTGAGGTGGACCAGTCGGAATGTTCTCAATCCTACTCCTCCGCAGCAGCAATAAGCCTATGTCCCTCCTCATAAGGCTCAACAAGGCTTTCAAAAGCCTCCATCCTTTCCTCCCCCGCATCAAGGAGCTTCCTCTAGTGGAGTTAGTGATTAGCCGAGTTGAAGTCAGTGATCCAATCATTGACTAAGCAGATGCAGATGAGTGACCAACAAAAAGAAGCATCAATTAAGTCACTCGAGACCCAAGTTGCCCAACTCCCCGCTAGCCAGTCCACGAGAAAGCCGGGTCATTTACCGTCTCAATCTGAGAAGAAACCACATGAGACGATAAATTTGATTAACTTGCGCAATGGTCTCTCTTATGAAGGACCAAAAATGTCAACTGTTGAGGACATATCAGACCCGGTGAATGTTGTTGTTGATGATGAACAGGCGCCAATGGAAGAAAATATGCTTCACTCGAAGAAAATACTCGATCGACTGATTTCTGGTGGTCGATCGAGTAGAATTGCTGAAGATAATGCTCGATCGAGTGGAATTATGGATCGATCGAGTAAAGCTGATATTTATTCAAGGATTCAATCGAGAGGCTGGAATTACTCGATCGAGTGAAATTTCAGGGAAAAGTGTTTGATCGAGTGAAATCTTACCTCGATCGAACAATACTGATGATGAAGGACTCCATCGAGAGGCTGAGAATGCTCGATCGAGTGAAAAAGTTGCTGAAAGACCTCGATCGAGAGGAAAAAGGGATCGATCGAACAGAAACGAGTTTGAACCTGTCGAGACATTGGAAGAAAGAAATAAAGGGCTCGAAATTCCTATCACGGTGCCTCATACCCATCACATGGTTTTACTCATTACATCATAAGATTGGGTAACTTACGCATCAGGACAAACACATACGTAAAAAAAAGCATAAAGAAGCAATACAACACCTTTGAATTAAACATGATATGCGACGAGGTAAAAAGATAAGCATATGACCTAAATCAGGGGTCACTAGATCGAGTACAGCCTACTCGGTCGAGTAGGTGAAGGTGTTGGGGCTGGTGTCCTTTACAGTTAGTGCAAGGACTTATAAATCTCTAAAAGGATCAAAGGGTATACTTTTGTATTATAATCAGTTGGTCCACGTTTATCAATAACGGTTGGCTTGCTAGATAAGTTTGACGTTATTGTCATACAGATGGCGGTGATCAACTGGTCCCTAAAAGTCACACCTATAGGATACGTTTGAGAGATGTGACGGTATGAAAATACAGTCATGTTGATGCGTAAAATTGACTAAGCGAGTTAGTCCGAGTTATTTGACTAGTAATTAGTCAAAATACGATGTTGAGATATTTTATTTAATACGGATTAAATAAAATGGGCTAAGGCGAATTAAACAGTTAATTCGTAAATTAAATATAAACGATTATATTTAATTAATGTATATTGAATTAATTATACAATATTGTCTTTGTCGGACATGTATTAATATTTCAACTAATCCGAGTTATTAGTTGATGTTTTAATAACCGATAACCGATGACGATTTATAATAAAACCGCGTCATATACATTTAGCATTTTTCGAGCCGGACCACGAGTTAAAATTAAGAGGAAGTGGAAGCCCACTTCCCCATGATAGCACACGGTTGGCCGAGCAACAAAAGGAGAGCCTTCTCTCCTTTTGTAACCTAATTCATTTTGAAAAAAAAATTAGGGTTTTGGAAGGGCATTTTTCTCTCTCAAAACCTAGATCTCACATCTAAGAAAAACTCACACAACTATTCTCTCAATATTGCAAGGCAATTAGAGAATTCATTTCTAGCACAAGGGCATAGTCTCAGACGGTCTTGGGTGTATCGATTAGGAGGAAATCTACTTTGATTTCTGTTCTTAGGCCGCATCTCAAAGGACCCGAGGTTATTTCTAATGCTTTATCGTTTTTCTCATGTTTTTCGTTTTATGACAATAATCACATATAAAATTTGCGTTATAGTCCTAATTTTTAAGGGTATTATACGGATATTACCCCTCAAGTGGTATCAGAGCGAGGCCACGTAAATTTTTCTATGTGTTTTTCATCAAACGAATTTGAATCGATAAATTGTTTGCATAAAAATTGGTCACGGCTGGATTTTTCCTGTCTCGGCAATTTTTTTTTGGAAAACCGTGCGGCCTTTCACGGCCTGTTTTTTTTTTTTTTTTTGCCTAGATTTGCGTGCCACACATTTATGCTAGATCAGACGATCTTTTGTTTTGTTTTGTTTTCGATTTGTTCTTTGTGTATTGTTGTTTTAAACGATAATTATAACAATATGTGAAGATCATGTCAATTGTAATTTTGCTTTAATTCGGATTATGTTCAATTTACAATTGGTTTTAACAAATCGATTTTGTTTGTCTTGATGAGGCTCTCGTTTTTTTTTTAGCCGATTGTTTTTTTTTTTTTGGCTTTTTTGAGCTCTCGGCATTTAGCTTCAAAAAAAAAAAGAAAAAAATTTTGGTACTGTTCACGGCCAGACGTGAAAGAAGAAAAAAAAAAAATTTTGTTTTATTTTTTTTTTTCGGCCAAAAATGTGTACAATACGGATTTTGTGCATTCGCTTGATAGTGAAACGGTTCACTCACGTACCATTTAGTTATTTTAAAACGATTTAAAGTAACGGATTATCACGGATTAAAATTAAGTTGATTAAAGCGGTTTTGTCACATAATTTTAATCATTAAGGTGGTTTGGATAAATTTAACATAATTACGGAATTATGTCACGAATAAATTTAATTTAGTTGATGCATTTTAATTTATCGTTATTTTGATTGTTTTGAATGCTTTTAATTACGTATTTATTTATTTTTTTTACAAACGGTTGTAACTTAGTGTGGCCTTAGTAGAACGTGTTACCGTAATGATGGAACACGGTCTTGGTTGTATTTTGAGATCTCGTATCTCCATTTTTATTTTTTGTAATTACAGTTTTTATTTAGAATGTAAATAGGTTTATATTTTGTAAATTTTAATTGTAATTTTGAGAAGACCAAAGATGGAGACCGGATGCTCACTCCCGCTGCATGAAAAAGATGGAACATCAAGACAAGCTTCTCGGGTCCAACGGTGGATTCCAAAGTTGTATTATGTTCTTTTTACTAGGATAGGCCACACTAGGAATTTTTATTTACGTATTGCATTCTTTTATTTATTTTATCGTAACGATAGATTGCATCATTTTCCGCCTAAAAACCAAACCACCTAATAATTGCATGAAAACTGACTCATATAGATGTCACGCGTTAGTTTTCTTTGATATACAGATATCACACGTTTTATTTTAAGCCATCACCTAAATTAATTCATTCACGCAATGCTAGTTTTTCGTTCACTTACAATGAATTAAAATTAAGTCGATGGGATCTTCCTCGTATAAACAAAAATTGAGAACGGTCTTTATAGGTCAAACTCCAATGAATCCCTTCTTCGTCGGTAGGCATAATATGACCCCTTCTACGTCGGGTAAGTTGGAACTGATTGACTTATTTTATCTCAACACTATGGTCACTCGTACGATCCTGTGATTATGGTGGACTATAGATAGGATTTACGGAAATCTATCGACCAAGAGTTCTTACGGAAGAACTAGCTAAACAGTTGGCTTATCAATTTACGGAAATTGAGTCTTGGGATCACTTGTATTATTCTTGAGGGAGATCAATTATGCAAGTGCAATGAGTCTACACGATTAAAATGAATTTTAATAGACTTAAATCACCTCGATGAGTTGCTTATTTCATTTTTGTTTTTCTTTCTTTTTCAGCGTAGATCACGTTTTTTAAAGCGCTAATAACATAATGGTGGCATCCTCGATGACCCAATGCCAAGTGCCACATTGGACCGTGAGTCCCGGCTTCGGATCTTCATGAATCAGATGAATCAGTCCACTAGACCGAAGAATGATGGATCAAACTTTGCGGAATGGGAGGCGGCATTACGGAATGCCGCCACCGCCGACGGGAAGCTCAAGTATCCGATCGAGCCCCTCCCGCCACCCCCAGGCCCCACGGCTCGAGTTAACCAGGTCTCCACGTATAGCGACTTCGTCATGGAAGCGGGTGCGATTAAAAACGTACTCATTTTTGCAATGGAATCCAATTTGCAGAAACGCTTCATAGCCCAAGGTGCAAACAAGATTTTCACCACGCTCACTAAGGAATTCTCGAAAGCACCGAGAATCGTGACCTATGAGCATACCACTCGCTTCTTTGATGCGAGACTCCAGAAGGGCCAACCGGTTAGCCCACACATTCTCAGCATGATTGAGAATGTCGAGAGACTGGAGGCGCTTGATTGTAAAATTAGCGAGAACATTGTGATTGACCACATGCTTCATTCACTCCACGATGGTTTTGCGCTCTTTAGAGCGAATTACTATATGAATGATTTGAAGAAAAGTCCTCATGAATCGCACTCCTTCTCGTATGCAGACCGAGAAGGACATGAAGTTCAAGTGGGAGCATGAAACAAGATGTTCTCGTTGTGACAAACAAGGGCAAGGGTAAGGGCAAAGCTCAAGCGAGACCTAGCAGAGGCAAACCGAAGTTCAAGAAGTCGTGGTCGGGTAAGAGTGGGCCTGGTGAGGCAAGTAACTCATCAGGTGCGACAAAGAGCAAAACCGAAAACATGGAATGCCATCACTTCCACAAGACTGGGCATTGGAGGCGCACATGTCCTGTTTATCATGAGGACATAAAAGCAGGTCGCGTTAAACCTGTTGGTATGTCTTCTTTCTCTTCTACTTTTATTCATATGATTGAGATTAACCACGCAAGTTACGGAACTTGGGTACTAGATACTGGTTGTGGTTCTCATCTGTGTAATCATGTGCAGGGGCTCCGAAACATCGAACCCCTCGTAAAGGGTGAGGTGGACCTGCGTGTCGGGAATGGAGCACGAGTGGCTGCCGTCTCGAGGGGAACATATGTGATCCAGCTTCCTAGCGGATTTGAGTTATTTTTATATAACTGCTATTATGTACCCAGTCTTTCGAAAAACATTATTTCAGTTTCTGCACTTGACAAACTTGGTTTTTCATTTGTAATAGAGAATAATTCTTGCATTTTCTCATTACACGATATGATTTATGGCAAGGCAGTCTCCATGAACGGAATTTATGTTTTAGATCAGACCACCGAAATATTACACGTAATGAATAAAAAGTTAAAGGTTGGTGACAAAGATCAAACGTATCTATGGCACTGCCGTATGGGACACATTAATGAGAAACGCGTAAAACAGCTCATAAAGAATGGAGCTATCTCGGCCTTTGATTTTCAATCATTTGGCACGTGTGAATCATGTCTCATCGGTAAGATGACTCGAATTTCCTTCAAAGGTGTTGGAATGTGCGCTGCTGACCTATTAGGACTCATACATACAGATGTATGTGGGCCTATGTCAATCACCGCACGAGAAGGCTATAGGTATTTCATCATTTTTCTGGACGATTTAAGTAGATATGGCTATGTCTACTTAATGAAGCACAAAAGTGAATCCTTTGAGAAATTCAAGGAATACCAGAATCGGGTACGTAACCTTCGGGCGTAGAAAGATTAAAACACTGCGCTCGCACCGTGGTGGCGAGTATCTTTCTCACGAGTTTGATCAACACCTTAAGGACTGTGGGATTGCCCTACAGTTAACTCCACTGGAACACCTCGGTTGAATGGTGTGTCCGAACGGAGAAATCGAACACTACTTGATATGGTTCGATCCATGATGAGTCACACCGTGTTGCCCGACTCATTGTGGGGTTATGCTCTTCTCGTCACCGCTCTAATACTTAACCGAAGTCTGTCTAAAGTCTGTTGACAAGACTCCATATGAACTATGGAAGGGAACGGTCCCTAACTTGTCCTTTATACGGGTTTGGGGCTGCGAGGCTTATGTCAAGTGGAGACACGAGGATAAGCTCGGCCCGTGATCGGTCAAGACATACTTTATAGGTTATCCTAAAGGAACACTTGGTCATTACTTTTATTCGCCAACCGAACAACGTGTTTTTGTTGCGGCTAGTGCGACATTCTTAGAGAAGGAATTTCTCGAGAATGCAAAGAGTGATAGAACCTTCGACCCGTCGGAGATTCCAGAACCAAATACCGAGCAACCATTGGAGGAACCAATTCCTTCAATCCCTGCATGTGAATATTCCGAGGAACCTAGGAGGTCGGGAAGAGTCTCTATTCCTCCGGACAGATACATTGGTATGGTCGAGGAACATGACATAGATGACATTCTACTCTTAACGAGTAGTGAACCTGCAACCTATAAAGGTGCCATGACTAGTTCTGACTCAAAGCTATGGCTTGAGGCCATGCAATCCGAGATGGACTCTATGTATGAGAACAACGTATGGGATCTTGTTGACTTACCTGCTAAGGTTCGTCCCCTTCAATGCAAATGGCTTTACAAGATAAAGCATTCTGTGGAAGGTCAACAAGATATCTATAAAGCACGACTAGTTGCTAAAGGTTTCACCCAAGTGCCAGGTTTGCACTACGATGAAATTTTTGCACCCGTAGTCATGTTGCGTTCCATTCGGATTTTCTTAGCGATTGCCGCTTTTCATGACTATGAAATTTGGCAGATGGATGTGAAAACCGCCTTCTTAAACGGTTATTTGGAGGAAGAGTTGTACATGGTACAACCCGAAGGTTTCATCGATCCTGAACATCCTAAGAGAGTATGCAAGCTTAAGCGTTCCATTTATGGACTTAAGCAAGCATCTCGGAGTTGGAATCATCGCTTCGACCAAGTGATTAAAGAAAATGGATTTACTCGATCGGTCGAGGAACCATGTCTTTATATCAAGTCGAGTGGGAGCAAGATTGTCTTCCTAATATTGTATGTCGATGACATACTCCCGATTGGGAATGACATACCTCTCTTAACTTCGGTGAAAGTATGGTTGAAAAACCATTTCCGGATGAAAGATCTGGGAGAGGCACAAAGAATTCTAGGCATCCGTATCTATCGAGATAGATCACGTCGGATGTTATCTCTCAGTCAGGAGTCTTACATAGACAAAATCCTAGAGAGATTCAGCATGACTAACTCCAAAAAGGGTTTTCGTCCTATGGCTCCAGGGGTGCATTTGAGCAAGTCTCAGGCACCAGAGACACCGGAAGAGAAAGAGCGCATGACACGGATTCCTTATGCCTCGGCTATAGGATCAATCATGTATGCCATGATATGCACACGTCCGGACGTGGCATATGCATTGAGTATGACAAGTCGATTCCAACAGCATCCAGGTGAATCACATTGGATGGCTGTCAAGAATATTCTTAAGTACCTACGGAGGACTAAAGATTGGGCATTGACTTATGGAGGCGATCAAAAGCTATGCGCAATCGGTTACGCAGATGCTAGCTTCCAAACGGATCGAGATGACTCAAAATCTCAGTCTGGATTCGTTTTTACTCTTAATGGCGCTGCGATCATTTGGAAGAGTTCCAAACAAAGTGTTACAAACAGATTCTACGACCGAGTCCGAGTACTATGCCGCGTCTCGAAGCGCAAAGGAAGCGATATGGATGCGTCAATTCTTACAAGGACTATCTGTAGTGCCTAGTTCGAATGACCCGATCACCATATATTGCGACAATAGAGGTTCCATCTTCCAAGCTAAGGAGCCAAAGTCTAGCAACAAGTCTAGACATGTACAACGGAAAGCTCATCTAATCCGAGATTACGTGGAGCAAAAGGAAGTAGTGATAGAAAAGATTGCTACAGATGATACTATAGCAGATCCTCTCACTAAACCATTACGACAAGATAAGCATGAAGGGCATGTTAATTCCATGGGAATTAAACGTGTTCCTAAGTTGTAGTACTCTTTTATGGATTAGATTCATTCCCTTATGTACTCTATACGACATCATCGTTTTGATATTTATATATTTTGTTTTTCATGTGGATTTGTACGACAATTTTGAACACCACAAAGTGAACTGAACAAACATTATATTTTTGGTCCTTAATTGCCCACGTGAGCTGATAACTCAAGGTAATTATTTTGTGACGTTGGTTGATGGTGGGTTCAACGAGCCATAAGTCAAAAGGTTGACTGACCAATCACAGAGGCGATTTATACGGATATCTCGTAGGACACAATTGTGACATCGACGTGGAGTCCTAAATGTTTTACAACATTCGGTGCCAGGTCGTGGATAGGACCTCCATGGTGATCCTAAGAGTCGATTCTTTTGACTATCGATTGTCTCTTGAGAGTAAGGCGATTTTGGGTGACTTTGGTTTCTTTCTCACGGTCATCCGTAACGGGGGGCCAAGTAGATTTTTTTTCGGGTCATTTCATGTTGTGCTTAGATCGGAAGGAGTCGAGTTGAAGGAAATATTCAGCCTTTATCAGGTACTCGATATTTCTCGGGGCCACTCGAGGAGTCAGAATCGAAATGCATGGCCATGCTCGAATACGAATTCGTTTTTCGGTTAAGTTACTCTCTAGCCTGGGAAACCACTCTTGATACTGGATCGATTGTAAAATACGACCTTTGCGGATCCGGATCCGCAAATTGTTTTACATTGAGTGGGAGAAATTTTAAATGAATATGAGAATCGGTTATCGCACATACACTTGTACGGACAAGTGGGAGTTTGTTGAGCCTGTGTCCTCCGGTTAGTGTGGATAACGTCATCGCACGTACACTTGTACGGACAAGTGGGAGCTTGTTGGGGCTGGTGTCCTTTACGAGTTAGTGCAAGGACTTACAAATCTCTAAAAGGATCAAAGGGTATACTTTTGTATTATAATCAGTTGGTCCACGTTTATCAATAACGGTTGGCTTGCTAGATAAGTTTGACGTTATTGTCATACAGATGGCGGTGATCAACTGGTCCCTAAAAGTCACACCTATAGGATACGTTTGAGAGATGTGACGGTATGAAAATACAGTCATGTTGATGCCAGAAAATTGACTAAGCAGTTAGGCCGAGTTATTTGACTAGTAATTAGTCAAAATGCGATGTTGAGATATTTTATTTAATACGGATTAAATAAAATGGGCTAAGGCGAATTAAACAGTTAATTCGTAAATTAAATATAAACGATTATATTTAATTAATGTATATTGAATTAATTATACAATATTGTCTTTGTCGGACATGTATTAATATTTCAACTAATCCGAGTTATTAGTTGATGTTTTAATTGTAATACTCCGTATTTTATATTACTATTTAAGTCGGGTAATTGTTTAGTCGATAATTACGTTAAGTATTTTACTTGACTCGCGTTGTATCGTAAGATCGAGTTGTTTCGTAGTTAATTGAGACGGGTTTACATGGAATTCGAGATGTGAGCTAACCCATTTACCCTCGACCCATTGGAGTTTACCCAGTAACATGTTTAACCCAACACCCAACATCATGTTTTAACCTAATTCTTAATCTAATTTTTACCCTAACACTACACAACCCTCATCTCACCTGCCTCCCTCTTTTCGACGCACACCAACACACACACACACACGATCCTTTCATTTGATTGAAGATTGCTCATCGATTCCAACCTAATTCGATTCCCTGTTTGTAAGTCGATTTCATTCCATTGTTTATACTGTTTTAAATTCGCTTTTTTCGAAAAGTTTGAAAAGAGAGTCCTATTTATTTGATGTCTAGTTTATGCATATAAAATCTCATAGTCAAATTCCTTGTGGTTTGTCCTAGGTGATTTATTTATGAACATGTCGCTGAAAAGTCCGCGAATCTGATTTGGTTGTGGAAAATGATTTGAAACCTTAATTTTTATGTCGATTCAGTTATGAGGCTTCTTAATACATAATCTTGGTATAGTCTAGATGATAATAGGATTTGGAATTACTGAAAAATAATGTTTTAAACTCGTTTTATGCATCAATACTTTTTATGCGACGGTTTCTGTCAGTTTTTGGAAATCAGTCTGGAAACCCTTGATAAGTATGGAATTTGGGAAAAACACGTTAGATGTAATTTGTAGCTAAGACGCATGGGGTTCCAATTCAATTGGCCTTGTATCAATTTGATTTTTCTGGAATTAGTTATGTATTTTATTCCGAGTCTGTCATGTGCTGGAAAATCAGGAAAAATCGTGTTTGTTCTTTAAGTTGATATTCCTATTAAGTTATGATGAGTCTAGGTTATGTGCATGATTATTTGATTGAGTAGGTGGTAATTATATATAATTATGTTATGTAGGTGATGGATATGTGAAGGTTCATAATTGATTGCTTGTGTGAGCTTGGATTGCGAAAAGGTAGGGAAATACACTTGACTTATCAGCGTTATTGTTAAGTTGTGTTGACTTGTTGTGTTTCATATGACCAAACTATGAACGTTGACTTGTTTCGTGGTTGTTGATTTATGTTATGATTTATATCTTTGGAATGTGGTTGATGAATGATCGTGTTGAGTATGTTATCACAACATTTTTGGTAGTCGGCATGATTTCATCCATTAATATACATATTGTGTTGCATTATTACCGTTGAGCATTTCATATGCATTGGAGTTGGAGGATGGTGTAGGGAGTGACGTTGTTGAGATACGATGTGAGTTGTGATAAGGCCCAGGCGGGTTCTCGCAGACTTGCCCTGGTGTCCTCAACAGGAAATGGGCAGATCGGCTACGGTCGATATATATAGTCTAAGGGGGATCGGTATGGTGGGTTGTCGGGTTATGAGATATGAGAAATGAGATATGAGATACGAGTTGAGATGGAGATGGAAGTGACGGAGGATCATGCATATCATATTTTGTTGTTTAATTGTTTTCCCTACAAGCCTTCGCGGTGACGACTGTGTATTCGTGTACGCCTGTGATGATCCAATTATTGGGAGCAGATTGATGTGGTATTTCGTAGACCGATGGGAGCTGGCCGGGAAGAGAGCTTGGATGACTGACTTAGTGCCTAGCCCACCTTAGTCTTATTAGTAGATTGATCAGACTTTATCTTTTGGTCATATTTTTGGAGGCTTTGTTTAAATTCCAGTTGTAACCTCTCTATGAACATTTTAATAAAGTACTGTATTTCTTTCCTTTGTTATCTACTGCCTCGGGTTTCCGAGATGGTAACACCGTCATTTATCTGAGGAGTCCTAGTTCAGGCCCTTAAATAAATGGGGGTGTTACAAAGTGGTATCAGAGCGAACGATCCTCAGGCCTAAACCAATGAACCCAATGAACATAGGAGGTGTCTAAATAAAATGAACCCCGGGAATAAAGCGTTAGGAGCTCACGGTGCGGTTAAGAAGGCGCCCTTAATACGTGCTCTTTTGCCCTCTCAGTTTTGAACCAGGTAACCCGAGGGAAATTGAGTGAATGGGGTAGTTAGAAGGAAAACCTTGGATATAATCGAGTGGATGTACACCTTGAGACTCATACATTCTAACCATGCTACAGGACAACATTACGGTAAGTATTGGTATGAATGATGACGTGATCATATGATGTTGTGGTGATGAGAAATAAATTTTCGAGTTTAGGTTGATAATCAATGAAGTGTTGGATTGTGGTAATCGTGAGCGTGAAAATAATTGCGAATTGATGATATTTATCTGGATGGATGTCGAATGACGTGTTGATAGTGCTATTATGTCTCGTGATATGCGGTTATGTGATCCCGAAGCCATGCTAGTATAGTATTGTGATAGTAATGAGAAACACTATTGAATTGCATGTTTCTAGTCATAGCAATCGTGATTTAGATGTAAGGAGTAGATCGAGATGCTTAGAGATGCTATGGGATAAATGTTTACGTAAGTACAAAGTGTGAGATTTAAGTTAGGATGGGTTAGTATCGATAGTGTGGTTGTAAGAGCTTGGAACATAGTAAATGAATGACCTAGTGCTGAAACACGTTTTGTTTGATTTTACTCTCTAATTGATCTTACTGCCATTCGTTTTCTGTTTGTCGCCTATGGATGAAAATTTTCTGAGAGATAGCCTCGTGAGTTAGTGTTCATTTGGCGTTGGTTTCATGCTTATAGGATATACGGATTAGGAGTAATAAATATTTTAGTGGGCCGTGGTCAGGAAGCTCCTGTGCAGTGATGTTTTGACCAACGATTTTGTAAAAATTCTCATTTAATTTGTATAAATGATTTTTGCATAATTCCAACTCCATCGATCAGAAGATTCGTATATGTTTTCAAATTGATAAGCCACGAAAATTCTTGATATCTCTATATTAAATGGTAAGTTTTGCAAACTGACCCAAGTTTCGGACCAACTGTTGTCACATACTTGTTTGGACCAACTGAGTTGTAAAATTCTTTAAAAATGGAATTCTTGTGCTTTAGACCTAATTCTTTTTCCCCTGTGTTTTAACCCTCCGTATTTTATAAAAGTAACATGAATCAAGTTTTAATCGAACGGTTATTTGTTCTTGGTCTTTGGAAGTACTACGTGAATCATGACCTGTAAAATGTGCGATCTATGTTGAGTTTTCATATAAATGTTTGGTTATTTCATGAACCTTATTAAGGTGACCTTATAATGTTTTATACGATGACAGTAGCACGCATGTTCAGTAGTTATGTATCGTAACAAGTGATAAAAATTGAAGTTTAGTTGATAACATTGTTGGCATGATAGTATGAGTGAAATTGAATAACTTAATTTGATTCTTAATCGAGGGTGAAATATTTTATACGACTCCAGTTGTTGCATATTTTATGTATGTTTGGCAGGTTGTAATATCGCTAGTATGTTCATCATATTTGCATAGTGGTCGGATATATATAAAAATAAAACTATATTGTCATATCTTGGTAAGTTGATGGCGTTAAAAGTTAATTTAGTTGTGCTAATCTACTCGCATGAATAATTATAATAATTATGTTTAAATGTTTACACATGGATGGTAGTAATGGGTATGTCTAAATGTTCACATATGTAGAATGTCATATGAGTTCTAATGTCTTTTATGTGAGTCGGTGTGCCTATAGTTATACGTATAACTTTCATTGCATTAAATTGTTTGATCGAATCAAAAACCTATAACATGATAATAAACGGTGTTGTTATTCCTTATTGAATATGTTCGTTACTATATTGTCATAAAGTGCCAAAGTGATTCTTGCAATTGTAGCACGACATTTGACATAGCTATATTCTCGAGTCGTTACTATCAATTATCTTATAATAAAGATTGTTTATGATAACTATGTTGGCAATTATAATGGGATAACCCTTTGATGATTCACATGATATGCATTGGTTTAAATGATAGTCACTATAGTTACATTTAATTGAGCCTACGAGTTGCCTAATTATTCAATCATGCAAATCAGAGAAGTTGTTCAAGTTGCTAATCTTTTATCATAGCTAGTGTTCTACAAAGTATATGATGGCAAATGTATATGTTTAAACTATTTATACAATATCACTTGTTTTCTTGAAAATGAATTATACTAAGTTCTTTGGACACAATTGAATGATATGGTTGCTAAAATGTGAAACATAGGGTGATATGGGAGTAATGTTGTCGTTGTCATAGATCATATGTAGTTACTTTTATTGGGAAACATGTTTTCAGAATTGATATCGTGCAAACAATTTTTATAATTTAAAATACGAATTATGAGTATGTTGTTAATTGCTTAAATTCATCGACCTAATTCGTGACCTAAACCAGTGAGTGAGTAAATGGTTGTATGGACATGTCAATAAGATCCTGTGTTTGTGATAGATGGTAGTGGTAGATCTATTTCTGTGATATGTTTACAAATGTGAGAAGTTCTTAAATTGTTTTGTTGATTTTGCTCTCGCTCGTTCATAGTCTATAATTGATCATCAAATTTGTTTAGTTGTGAAACCGTGTAAACCATAATTCCTTTCTTGCTGTTCTTTTAGTTTGATGTTGTGTTTTTAAGTTACGCATGAGCTAGTAATAAATGTTACTTGTTGACAATCAGTTAATTCCTTAATAAAACCTTGTTTCGACCTTAATGTTGATGCGCAATCTCTTATCATGTATTCTTTCCTGTCACATGTGGTTGATAATGATTTTGTTGCATATGTATATGAAAATTTAAAAGAGGTTACGAGGACGTAACCATGTTTCTAGTCGGGTAGGATTGTAAAATCTTAATGTTTATATTACACTTGTTTGTCGATTGTAGTTTTGATCAAGTGGATGTTTTGTTGTGGGGTACCTATGCAAATGAGTTCTCTATGTTGTGTTCTTACTTCTGTTAGTTGGTTGATGTGTAAGAGAAGCGTGTAGTTAAACTACTGGTATGGTGTTCTAATAGGTTGAGGTGAACAACGGTAGTAGGATGATGAAATGATTCGTGGTGATATGTTTGCATGAAGTAAGTTCCGGGACGTAACTTTCTTTTTAGGAGGGTAGAATGTAACATTTTGTTTTATGGGCCTAAGTTCTTGAGTTCTTATACTAGAAAATCTGTTTTGGTACCCACGGTGATACTTGGAGGTTTGATAGATGAGCGAACTTCGGTTTGATAGATGAGCGAACTTCGGGACGAAGTTCATTTTAAGGGGGGAAGACTGTAATACTCCGTATTTTATATTACTATTTAAGTCGGGTAATTGTTTAGTCGATAATTACGTTAAGTATTTTACTTGACTCGCGTTGTATCGTAAGATCGAGTTGTTTCGTAAGTTAATTGAGACGGGTTTACATGGAATTCGAGATGTGAGCTAACCCATTTACCCTCGACCCATTGGAGTTTACCCAGTAACATGTTTAACCCAACACCCAACATCATGTTTTAACCTAATTCTTAATCTAATTTTTACCCTAACACTACACAACCCTCATCTCACCTGCCTCCCTCTTTTCGACGCACACCAACACACACACACACACGATCCTTTCATTTGATTGAAGATTGCTCATCGATTCCAACCTAATTCGATTCCCTGTTTGTAAGTCGATTTCATTCCATTGTTTATACTGTTTTAAATTCGTTTTTTTCGAAAAGTTTGAAAAGAGAGTCCTATTTATTTGATGTCTAGTTTATGCATATAAAATCTCATAGTCAAATTCCTTGTGGTTTGTCCTAGGTGATTTATTTATGAACATGTCGCTGAAAAGTCCGCGAATCTGATTTGGTTGTGGAAAATGATTTGAAACCTTAATTTTTATGTCGATTCAGTTATGAGGCTTCTTCATACATAATCTTGGTATAGTCTAGATGATAATAGGATTTGGAATTACTGAAAAATAATGTTTTAAACTCGTTTTATGCATCAATACTTTTTATGCGACGGTTTCTGTCAGTTTTTGGAAATCAGTCTGGAAACCCTTGATAAGTATGGCATTTGGGAAAAACACGTTAGATGTAATTTGTAGCTAAGACGCATGGGGTTCCAATTCAATTGGCCTTGTATCAATTTGATTTTTCTGGAATTAGTTATGTATTTTATTCCGAGTCTGTCATGTGCTGGAAAATCAGGAAAAATCGTGTTTGTTCTTTAAGTTGATATTCCTATTAAGTTATGATGAGTCTAGGTTATGTGCATGATTATTTGATTGAGTAGGTGGTAATTATATATAATTATGTTATGTAGGTGATGGATATGTGAAGGTTCATAATTGATTGCTTGTGTGAGCTTGGATTGCGAAAAGGTAGGGAAATACACTTGACTTATCAGCGTTATTGTTAAGTTGTGTTGACTTGTTGTGTTTCATATGACCAAACTATGAACGTTGACTTGTTTCGTGGTTGTTGATTTATGTTATGATTTATATACTGGAATGTGGTTGACTGAACTGATCGTGTTGAGTATGTTATCACAACATTTTTGGTAGTCGGCATGATTTCATCCATTAATATACATATTGTGTTGCATTATTACTGTTGAGCATTTCATATGCATTGGAGTTGGAGGATGGTGTAGGAGTGACGTTGTTGAGATACGATGTGAGTTGTGATAAGGCCCAGGCGGGTTCTGCAGGACTTGCCCTGGTGTCCTCAGCTGCGAGCTGGCAGATCGGCTACGGTCGATATATATAGTCTAAGGGGATCGGTATGGTCATTTGGGTTGTCCGGGTTATGAGATATGAGAAATGAGATATGAGATACGAGTTGAGATGGAGATGGAAGTGACGGAGGATCATGCATATCATATTTTGTTGTTTAATTGTTTTCCCTACTCAGCTTCGCGGCTGACCCTGTGTATTCGTGTACGCCTGTGATGATCCAATTATTGGGGAGCAGATTGTGGTATTTCGAGACCTGATGGGAGTTGGCCGGGAAGAGAGCTTGGATGACTGACTTAGTGCCTAGCCCACCTTAGTCTTATTAGTAGATTGATCAGACTTTATCTTTTGGTCATATTTTTGGAGGCTTTGTTTAAATTCCAGTTGTAACCTCTCTATGAACATTTTAATAAAGTACTGTGTTTCTTTCCTTTGTTATCTACTGCCTCGGGTTTCCGAGATGGTAACACCGTCATTTATCTGAGGAGTCCTAGTTCAGGCCCTTAAATAAATGGGGGTGTTACATTAATAACCGATAACCGATGACGATTTATAATAAAACCGCGTCATATACATTTAGCATTTTTCGAGCCGGACCACGAGTTAAAATGAAGAGGAAGTGGAAGCCCACTTCCCCATGATAGCACACGGTTGGCCGAGCAACAAAAGGAGAGCCTTCTCTCCTTTTGTAACCTAATTCATTTTGAAAACAAAATTAGGGTTTTGGAAGGGCATTTTTCTCTCTCAAAACCTAGATCTCACATGTAAGAAAAACTCACACAACTATTCTCTCAATATTGCAAGGCAATTAGAGAATTCATTTCTAGCACAAGGGCATAGTCTCAGACGGTCTTAAGTGTATCGATTAGGAGGAAATCTACTTTGATTTCTGTTCTTAGGCCGCATCTCAAAGGACCCGAGGTTATTTCTAATGCTTTATCGTTTTTCTCATGTTTTTCGTTTTATGACAATAATCACATATAAAATTTGCGTTATAGTCCTAATTTTTAAGGGTATTATACGGATATTACCCCTCAGAAGGTCAGAAGCACCTACAACAAATTACCAGGACTACTCGATCGAGTAAGGGGTACTCGATCGAGTAACAAGAGGTGCACTCGATCAAGTAAGGGCTACTCGATCGAGTACCCTACGCATTTCTCAGCACTTTCCAATTTTCGTTAAACGGTCATATCTCTTTCTTGGTCATTTTAGGCATGTTACCTATCGTTAGAATATTAAAAGACCAAGCTATCACCTCCAATTGGAATCACATCAAAATCATATATACATCTCAAGTTATAACAGATTAAAGACAACTCCTCTATAATCGGACAACATGACTACTAGATTCTTTCTTCCAATCAACTTGAACAACAACAAAGTAAACAAAAATAACTCAGTACTCATAAAACCAGTGTCCCTAACCACATGTTACTATCTACAAAAGACAAACAATAACATCTATCATGCTCATATAATATTCAACCTATCAATCATGTACTAGCCGCATACTTTAACTTTATAACTATCCATAAACAAAACATACTTATACATTACAAATCCTATTCCCATGTTACTAATACAACAATATTACAACTCCACTTCGTCACATAAACATATTATTAATCACGAAATTCATATTCTCATGAAAAAGTGATATAGTCCAACTTAGGACGGTGTAGCCCCCTCCTATTACCTTATTCTGACTCATTTTGTGTGCTTAATTGTCTAATAAGCTCATTTAATTACTAATTTATAATAATTAGTCGTATTAGTTTATAATTAATAATTAGTTGTATTTATGTATAATATTAGTATTACTATTATTATATTAATTTAATGTGCGGGCAAGACGGGAAAGTGAGGCGGAAGAGCAAGACGGAATTATGAGAAGAAATGGCGGAGGTGAAAATAGGCTAAGTCGTGGAAAAATAAACTAAGTAAAGGAGTAGCTGCTAATTTCAGACCTCCCCACTGACCACCACTACATCCACCATCACATTCCACCCACCCATGACCACCGTCTTCCACCACACCAGCTGCCACGACACCACCTTTCCCCCTAGCCACAAACATACAATTACAACCATTTCATGCGACCATCTTTCAATCACCACCAAAGCCATCTCCAACCACCTGGAGAGCCACCCATCACCACCACTAACATCCTCCCACGTCCAACTTCACAACCCAACCATCCACGACCACCATGGACCACCACAGCAGCGGCCACGGCCTCGTCTTCCACCACCGTCCATCAACATATAAACAATAACCATAAATCAACCCATCTTCCAACCACCATTACAGCCACCCACAACCACCGTGGCCACAACCCATCACCATTACAGCCAATCACCATCACCACCCAACACTCCCCAACCGCCGACAGCCACAATAACAGCAACCACGATCCACAACCCCCGTATAACCCTCGACATACATGTGAAACCACAACCAACATGTTTCCTATGCCGGTCAACCGGCAGCAACTTTACTCCCATCGGCACAGAACACGTCATATACTCCTCCTTTCGTGAATTAGTCACTGCCGGCATCGCCACCGGTAGCCGACTCGTCAGCACGCAGCACTCCTCTTCCATGACAACTCGCAACACGCATCAACTTTTGTTCTCTATGTCGGTGCCCCGGCAGCTATCTCACCGGCTCCCACACACAACCCACTCAATTCCTCTTCTTGCTTCAATGTCGTTGTTGTCGATGCCCTGGCCGGCAAGGCCCCCCTGCTCTGTTGTTGCCCTGTTTTTGACGGGGTATAATGATGGTAGTGTGTCGTTTTTTTTTTTTGTCTTAAGGATTATTATTATTTTTATTATTATTATTATTATTATTATTATTATTATTATTATTATTATTATTATTATTATTATTATTATTATTATTATTATTATTATTATTATTATTATTATTATTATTATTATTATTAGAGTTATTGTTATTATTATTGTAATTAGCCCAATTAAGATTGTAATTAGAGGGCCATATATAACTACTACATGCCATTACATTAAAAACAACACTATCTTACATTAGACAATACATTAGATTAGAAAATTAGTCTCTTCATTATTCCCTCAAAATATGTAAGAACTCTAATTATTTTATCTAATCTATCAATTACTCATTTAATCAAGTTTTAATCTTTATTTAATTAATCTTTAATTCCTCTCTAGTCCATTCAAGATCTACACTAGTTGAATTGTTTACATTTAGATTAGGGGTTGTAATTAAAAGGAAGAAGAGATTCATCCTTTTATTTTGAATCCAAGTTCCTTCCTTTAATTAGTGTTGGTATAATTCCTTCTCTTAATTACTCTTTATTTCAATTGTTTACATGTTTATTATTTGCTTAATTACTTGTCTTAATATTATATTTCCTCTTATTATTTACTTGTTCATTTGTTCATATTTTGCTTCATATTTATGATTATGTTTAGTGAGTAGATTGAGACTAGGGTTAGGGAAAGCTCTTGTGGGTAATGGGTCGGACTTGAGTTGTATTTGTATGTAAATTGTTATGGGAAATTTGTCTTTTAACTCATGCACACAAGGTGTTTGTGGAAATGCTTAAATGAGAATTTGAGTCTTTCACCTCCCCTATTGACTACCCTTTGAGGCGAGAGCATAAGATTGGTTAATTGAGTGCTTAAGTTTGGCATAGACAATTACCCATGTTCATTTGTTTACATATCTCATTGGATGTCGGTTTCTTGTCTTGTGTTTTGAGCATGTTCGGGGGAACAGAATAGATGAGAGTTTGGTCTCCCCCTTGCCCGGTTTAACATACTAGAAGCGAGGGACGGGCCTAGTTAGACCACATTAGATAGGTGGGTTAGGACTAGTTAGGACTAAGGTTCAACTAGCCTCGACCCAAGGACCGTCTCATATCAAGAGATAGAGACACACCTAGACTACACCCTCCCTTTTATCTTTCATTTCGACTCATACATGACCCATCCTACTTGGGTGACCCCGACACCCTAGTTTCCCTTTTTATTGTTTGCATTGTTTTTTTTATTTATCATTTATTTCATGTCATTAGCTTAGATATCTAGCATACAAACCATTTCAACCTTCTTGTTCAACTAGACTAAAACGGAGACATAGACTTATAACCCATTTCTAACACATCATCCTTGTGGATTTGACACCCTACTTCCCTACTGCATAGTTTGGTTGTACAGTTAATTTGTTTGATAGGCTTAGGCGACAAAAGCAACTATCAAAATGGCGCCATTGCCGGGGATGGTGCATAGTTAGGTATAAGTCTTAGTCTAAGTTTTAGGACTAGTCACTTTATTGCTTTTTCATTAAAACAAAAACAAAAGAAAAAAGAAATTGATGTTTGAAAAAAAAATATGTTGTTTCCTTACTTGCATCTTTAGTTATAGTTTTTAGTCACTTGCATTTAGAGTCTTTCATTCAATAATCTCATCCTTTAACATTTGTCAAAATCAAAATGAACCATTTCATGACTATCTTGCAAGATTTGACAATTATTTCTCTTATGTTTGGTCTTGTGGTTATACTTTTTTCGATTGGGAATTATGTTTTGTATTATGTGATGGTATGAACCTTGAACTTGTGACTTGGCTAATCACATGAGTTGTCATAGAGTCTTTCATATGAATTGTGATGAATTTTGGGGATTTATATGATTCATGGCCAACCAATATGAGGAGCTAGGCCATCAAGAGTTTTTGACAAGCGTTGAAGATGACCAAAATATACATGTTGTCCCTTCCCCCGTTATTGAGAATGATATGCATGATGCCCCTCCTTATCACTCTTCCCTACTTCCTATGTATATGCATGGTGTAAATGATTTCTATTTTACTTGTGGGACATGTGGAGGAGTAGGACATACTTCTCAAGTTTGCACTTCTTATGCTTATTCCCCATACCCATTGAATATGAATTTGATGAATGACTTGAACACCATGCCACCACCTAGAGAAGAATGCCCAAAATACCCTTCCCCTCCAATTTCACCTCTTGAACACCAACTCACGCCCAAAATGAGAATTTTGAAATTTCAAATAATGGTAGTGAGTTTGAGTTCATGAGGCTTGATGATAATTATAGCATGAATGACATTTATTTGGTTAAGTCGAAATATGTGGCATTTGATGTGAATCTCAAGAATGAGAAATGTGTTGATGATTTTATCGGTGGGAGAAGTCCTTGGGATGAGTATGCAATTATTGATGTTCCCTGCGATGAGTAGAGTGATTTGAGGAATGATGGTGGTAAAATTATGGATGTCGGTCATGAGAGCATTGAGGATGTTGTCATAGAGAGGAGCTCTCATGAGGAATATGAGGTTGTTGATGAACCTTGTGAGGAGGAGTGCGTAAATATAACTTATGATTCTTTTAATACGAATTGGAATAATAATTGTGTGCTTGAGGAAATCGAATTACGCCCCCTTGTCGCGAGGATGATTAGCATGGTCAATGAATTAGTAGATGAATGCCTTGAGAGTTCATGTGATAATGAGATTGTGGACACCGCCTTTGATAGCCTTGATGATGGAGGGGATATTTTTCATGATGTTTATGAGCCCCTTTTTGAGATATTTGAGGATCCTTTTCATAGTGAGGATAAGCTCCTTGTACCCACCTACGACCTAGATCTCATTTCTCTGACTCCCTTGTTCGAGGTGGTGTATGTTGAGGAGAAGAGTGTAAGCTTTGATAGTGAGAGGCATTTTGAGGTGCACTTACTTGTACATCACTTAGAGAAATTTGAGGCACCTTTTTGCGGTGAGGATGTGTACCTTATACCCACCGATGACATTGACCTCGTTTTTAATGCCCCCTTACTTGATATCATGTATGTTGATGAGGAGTATGATGCTCCTTTAATTCATTATGCTTGCATGGGTGAGTCGGTTGAAACCCCCCTCCCTTATAAACTTGATAATTGTGATGTCTTCCCTTCCATTTTAAGAAATCCGTGTTTGAAATCGAAAGGGTGAAAGATGGAGTGAGGGACAAGGAGACTAATTGATTTTCCTATGTTGTTGATTGTCCCATGCTTGTTGGTTTTTATCATTCTCCTCCAACGAAGGAGGAAATATTTTATGAAATTGAGTTTGAAAATGTCGAGGAGAATGATCACAACCTTGATGATTGGAGGAAGCTCAAAGATGTGAGCTTCATTGACTTGAGCAAGGAGTTAAGTGGCCTTGCCCATAGGTTGTGGGATCCCGTTAGTTTTGGAACCAAGCTTAGGTTTGGCGGTTTCCTTAAAACCGCGCTTCTTGGGAGTCAACACAAGCTTTTATGCATATATTTATTTTTATTTCTTTGGAAATATTTGGAAAATCCAAAAAAAAAAATGTGTTTTGAATTTAAGCCCCCTTCTTACACTTGGTCCATTGTGGACAATGTACATTTTAAGTGTGGGGAGGGGATTTATTCCTTGAAATCCAAAAAAAATTGAATATTTTCAAAATTACAAAAACATGCTTTCATTTATTTGCATTTCATTATGTAAACGAATAAGTGTGGGGAGGAAACTCCCCTAACATGTCTTGTATATATCGTTGTTTATGTAATAAAATGCATAGGTACATTTGGAATATCGGAGGCATATGCTAAGGAGTTAGAAGACACTTGGTATAATCACTCCTATCTCTTCTCCTTTCTCCCTCTCTTTTCTCTTATTTATATTTGAGGAGGTTGGGCTTTGTATGTTGGGGAGGATGTTCCATATTTTGGGACTTGATGGATATGTGTCTATGTGTTGCTAGGATTAGATTGCATTAGTGTACTTAACATGTAGCTTGATAGTTGCACTTGCATTATAACATGTATATCGTAGTTACGTCATGGCATAGTAGTTGCATTTAGATAAAATGTTTTGAAAAAGTGCCAAATTAGGAACTTTTATAGGAGCAATTAGGCCATTACAAATACTCTTCTTAACTTAAGACTTTGCCTACTAGAATGGATATAAAACACCCTAGATTGTGTCATGCTAGTGTCTTTCGACCCATGACCCAAAGCCTAGTCAAGGGTTTGCATGTGAGTCACCTATCCAACCCAGTGATGCGATATGGACTTGGTTAACTTGTCTAGGTGACCTTGATT
Organism: Silene latifolia; assembly: GCF_048544455.1. Lineage (NCBI taxonomy): Eukaryota > Viridiplantae > Streptophyta > Magnoliopsida > Caryophyllales > Caryophyllaceae > Silene > Silene latifolia. Next base: position 44,551,058 of record NC_133527.1, read on the forward strand.
GACTTTGTGGTATGGCAACCCAAAAATACTTTCTATCAATAAGTTTGAAGTGCTCATTTCAAAGATTTTGTTATGTGAAAACGTTTCATTGCCAAGGAAACCTCAAATGTTTTGAAATGTTGAGAATTTTAGTCGTTTTGATGGAGGTGTACCACTTCAATGTGCTTTGGAGAGGGATCCATTGAATTGGGCCCCCACACGGTTGTGAATTCAACCGCCTAAAGACAGAGTGACTATCACCCCAAAAAGCTATTGTCTAGAGGTTAACCGGTTGCATGATAAGCGATTGGCAAAATCAAAGGAAATTAGCACGGAAGGGACAAACCCCATCTCAAATTTTTGAAATGTGAAAGTTGAATGAGGTCAAATTTTAAATACTAGTCATATACACCCTTATTTACAATGATTTGAGCATTTCATTCCCAAAAAAACCTTTTTGTCAAGCCACTTTGTCGAGCTTGGGACGATTCATGACCTTTACTTTTGTAGATAACTCGAGACTTGTCATGTCATATGCTACTAGCATCATGGGGATCGTCATTCCAGGCCATCTGATCGCTCTTGATGAAAGTATTTGGTAATTGAGGACGAAAGTAGTCTAGTTTAACACCATTTGGAGGTGATTTAGTGCCATCCTCTTAGCCATATTGATTTGTTGAACTAGTATTTGTGACGGAGTATATGCTCTTAAATTTGTTCCCTTTTTAGTTGACTCCGCCACTTGATGAGGAAGTGGCTATTCCTTTTGTTGATGCATCTTGTTATTTGTTATGTGCTTGATGTCAAGATGTGTCCAATTTTCCACAAGCCCCCGCTTGCCTTGCATCGGAATGCATACCTCATTGTATTTCAATGTGAGTTGAAGGGACGGAGAAGGCCCGTTAATTGCCTTTCGTCGGATATTATTAGTTTAGCTAGTTCTTTATATTATGGGTCATGGTCTAGTTTAAATGAGCTTAATCGAGGACGATTAAGGTTTAAGTGTGGGGATATTTGATATCGTCCTAACTTAGGACGGTTTAGCCCCGTCCTATTACCTTATTCTGACTCATTTTGTGTGCTTAATTGTCTAATAAGCTCATTTAATTACTAATTTATAATAATTAGTCGTATTAGTTTATAATTAATAATTAATTGTATTTATGTATAATATTAGTATTATTATTATTATATTAATTTAATGCGCGGGCAAGACGGGATAGTGAGGCGGAAGAGCAAGACGGAATTATGAGAAGAAATGGCAGAGGAGAAAATAGGCTAAGTCGTGGAAAAATAAACTAAGTAAAGGAGCAGCTGCTAATTTCAGACAGTCTTTGCTGAGCTTTTACTACCACCTCCGGCCTCCGTGGCTACCACCACTCACCACCACTGACCTCCCCCAGCATCCACCATCACATTCCACCCACCCATGACCACCGTCTTCCACCACACCAGCCGCTACGACGCCACCTTTTCCCCTAGCCACAAACATACAATTACAACCATTTAATGCGACCATCTTTCAACCACCACCAAAGCCACCTCCAACCATCTTGGGAGCCACCCATCACCACCGCTAACATCTTCCCACTTCCCACTTCCAACTTCACAACCCAACCATCCACGACCACCATGGACCACCACAGCAGCGGCCGCGGCCTAGTCTTCCACCCCCGTCCATCAACATATAAACAACAACCATAAATAAACCCATCTTCTACACCATCTTCCAACCACCATTACAGCCACCCACAACCACCGTGGTCACCATCCATCACCACTACAGCCAACCACCATCACCACCCAACACTCCCCAACGACCTGCATCCACAACAGCAGCAACCACGACCCCCAACTCCCCATATAACTCTCGACATACATGTGAAACCAACAACCAACATGTCTCCTATGCCGGTCAACCGGCAGCCACCCTACCCCCACCGGTACAGAACACGTCTTATGCTCCCCCTGTCGTGAATTTTTCGATGCCGGCATAGCCACCGGCAGTCGACTCGCCACCACGTTGCACTCCTCTTTTATGACAACTCGCAACACGCATCAACTTTTGTTCTCTATGTCGGTGCCACGGCAGCCGCCTCACCGGCTCCCACAAACAACCCACTCAATTCCTCTCCTTGCTTCAATGTCGTCGATGCCGGTGCCCTGGCCGGCGGCCGGCAGAGCCCCCCGTGCTCCGTTGTTGCCCTGTTTTTGACGGGCTGTAATGATGGTAGTGTGTCGTTTTGTTTTGTTTTGTTTTGTCTTACGGATTATTATTATTATTATTATTATTATTATTATTATTATTATTATTATTATTATTATTATTATTATTATTATTATTATTATTATTATTATTATTATTATTATTATTATTATTATTATTATTATTATTATTATTATTATTATTATTATTATTATTAGTATTATTATTATTAGTATTATTATTAGTATTATGATTATTATTATTATTATTATTATTATTATTATTATTATTATTAGAATTATTGTTATTATTATTGTAATTAGACCAATTAAGCTTGTAATTAGAGGGCCATATATAACTACTACATGCCATTACATTAAAAACAACACCATATTACATTAGACACTACATTAGATTAGAAAATTAGTCTCTTCATTATTCCCTCGAAATATGTAAGAACCCTAATTATTTTATCTAATCTATCAATTACTCCTTTAATCAAGTTTTAATCTTTATTTAATTAATCTTTAATTCCTCTCTAGTCCATTCAAGATCTAAACTAGTTGAATTGTTTACATTTAGATTAGGGGTTGTAATTAAAAGGAAGAAGAGATTCATCCTTTTATTTTGATTCCAAGTTCCTTCCTTTAATTAGTGTTGGTATAATTCCTTCTCTTAATTACTCTTTATTTCAATTGTTTACATGTTTATTGCTTTCTTAATTACTTGTCTTAATATTATGTTTTCTCTTATTATTTACTTGTTCATTTGTTTATATTTTGCTTCATATTTATGATTATGTTTAGTGAGTAGATTGAGACTAGGGTTAGGGGAAGCTCTTGTGGGTAATGGGTCGGATTTGAGTTGATTTGTATGCAAATTGTTATGGGAAATTTGTCTTTTAACTCATGCACACAAGGTGTTTGGGGAAATACTTAGATGAGAATTTGAGTCTTTCACCTCCCGTATTGCCTACCCTTTGAGGCGAGAGCTTAAGATTAGTTGCTGGATCGTCTGTGGTGATTGTTATTTCAGGTAGGGTTTCCCTACTCAGTATTGGTTATATAATGTTGTTGTTGTTGTTGTTGTTGTTGTTGTTGTTGTTGTTGTTGTTGGTTGTTGTTGTTGTTGTTGTTGTTGTTGTTGTTGTCACTACTACAAATGAGCATTTGGGCCACGGCTAAATTCGTGGCGCAAGTGCTAAATTTCCGTGGCTAAATCATTTTGCCACGGGAATACCTTCCGTGGCGCAAGTGGCCGTGGCAAAGAGATAGCCACGGGAAAAACAAGAACGTGGCTATTATTGAATTTTTGGCCACGGACTGTCTCGTGGCTAATAACTCCCGTGGCCAAAGAAATTTCCCGTGGCGAAAAAATAATTCCCGTGGCAAACAATATATATGAAAATTAAACAAATAAATCGTAAAATAATTTATTTATTTTTCACAATGGGTATTTTATCATATACGGAACCGTGACAATCTAGGTAATTGGTTCGCTAGTTAACTTGATTCATTTGAACGTTATTTCGTTTCATGAGTCATGCATTTGTGAGCATCAGAGAGGCTTCCCAGGAGGTCACCCATCCCAACACTACTCTCACCTGAGCACGCTTAACCGTAGAGTTCTTTTGATGTGCCACCGAAATTGAATGTTTCCTTGTTGATATAATTAGCACTTTGAATCCTTTTAAGTTTATTTTTTTTATTTCAAATCGTACCTTTAGTACTATTTAATTACATAAATTTTACGTGTTTTACAAATTTTTGCGGGAAAAACATTATTTGGCTGAAACAACTAAATTTTCGACATTAACCTCTTGATTAATGATTTTGACATCATTTTTTTTTTTGCCGAAGTCAGTAAAACATTTTCTCCAAAACGTAAAATTAATTGTGTTTACCTAACATTATTTTATTTATTTTGTTGATCGACATACTTATTTTCATTTCTCATGTACTCAATTTTTCGTATATTTTTCTACGCAAATTATATTGTATAACCGTCGTACCTGCGATATGAAAAATGAGACCATTTTTTGGTAAAATAATGTCCGCTTTTTATAACTAAAGGTCTTTTTTCCCCAAAGTGATCACTATTAACCAAAAAGTAGTCACTTTTTTACCCAAAAAACACGAAAAAGACTATTGTACAAAAAGAATCGCTTATTTTCCTAAACCGATTTCTCTTTGTTATGATTTATCGTTTTTTTCTCAAATTTTCACATTATTTGCTCATGTGACTTTATATTATTATAATTTATATGTTTTTCCGTGTGATGCGCTCATTATCAGTGAAAAAAAATTTCCAAATTTTTTTCTCAACAACTTAAATTTTACGTAAATTTGTCATGGTACCCTCGAATTTTGATAGATTACATATGATACCCTTTTTTAAAGTTTTTATATATGGTACTCCTGTATTTACGTTTTTCAGTCCCAGAATACCCTTTGACAAACTTCCGTCATAACGTCGCTACTCATATGCCTTGCGACGCCTTTTTTTGTTATCTAATACACTATCAATTCATCATCAAATAATACCTAAATCATTATTTTATCTAATAAACTAACATTTAGTACCTAAATAATATAACAATAACAACATAACATACTCAATTACACATCAAATTACTTATAGGAGTAACGACGTTATGACGGAATTTCCCCAAAGAGTATTCTGGGAATGAAAAAGATAAACATAAGGGCAACATATGTAGAAACTTAAAATAAGAGGTAACATGTGTAATCTGGCAAAGTTCGAGGGTACCATGGAAAATTTCCGTAATTTTATATCAAATTCAAATTTTTCTATAAATATCATACAAATAAAGTTGGAAATCAAATTTTGAATGAAACAGTTTAACAATATATTAATTTTAGATTTCTCAAAGATAGATGGTAAATAAGGTGTCGTTCGGTTGCCTCATTAAAAGTGGGTGAATTGGAAATTCACGTGAATTGAAAAAAAATGGGGTCGTTTGTTTGCCCAAAATCACGTGAATTGCATTTTCCTAGGAGTTTCCGATTCCTCCATTATGGAGGAGTTTAATTACCTAGCCCCCCTAGGTAATTGGAAACTCCCGCATGAATCCAACTCCCGCATGCCAACCAAACAAGTTTTGGACAATTCACGTGAATTGACCAATTCACGTGTTTTGTAAAATCACGGGAAATTAATTCCCGTATAGCAACCAAACGAGGCCTAACTTTTTTATTCAATTTGATATGCTATATCTTTAAATGTGATACGATCATTTAAGATTGTTATTCAAGATTATAAAATTTAATTTAAATAAGTAAAAGAAATTCACGACTTTAATAAACAGAGTTATATATTAAAACAAAATTTTTAAATTATCAATATTTTGAAAAACCTACAAAACATAAATATGATTTGGAAAAAAAATCAAAAACTTTTCTTAGCTTGCATATAAGTTTATAAAATTTTAAAATTTCTTATTAAAATAAATAAAACAATAAAATAATTTAATTAAATTAATCAAAGTGTTTCTAAAATTTTATATTCAAATATATTTTCATAATATTATATTTGATTAAATTTCATTCAGATTTAAGTTGAAAAAGAAACTCGTCACGGGTGTTTGTTTGTTCGTGGCTAAAAAATTATTTGCCATGGAACAATTCGTGACTAAATAAAATTTTGCCATGGGAGTGACATGGCCCGTGGCTAAAATGATTATTTGCCACGGGTGTAGCCTAATTCGTGGCGGAAGTGACTTTTTGCCACGGGAAAAGTTATCCCGTGGCATAAATTTTTTTCCAAAATAATGAATAAGTTTTTCCCGTGGCTAAGCAAATTTTAGCCACGAATTATGAATTCCTGTGGCATAATTCGTGGCGCAAGTGATGATTTGTTGTAGTGTGTTGTTGTTGTATATCATATTGGTATTGTATTGGTTTTGGTGATTGTTGATAGTATAATGTTGATTGGTTGTGTAACTTTCTGTGATCTTCGGGGAGCGTCCTTGGCTGAGTAGAGTCACTTGTGGGAGTGGCTTCGCGCCCTTGATTCGCCTTCTGTGGAACCCGCTACAGAAGGGATGTGCACATTAATGAACTTGGCTTTATCTCTCGGATGAGATAAGTTGGGCTTAGGTGGGAACGGATGCAGTACCCTACTGGCGGCGAGGAGTACTTGTTGCGATGGGTACTCTGGCAGGGCTATACACTTCAGTGTATAGTCAGGTGTGTGGAGATGAGATGGAGTTGAGGTGATTGAGTTGTTTGTAATACTGTTTCATTGCAGCTGTTGATTTATGTAATTAGTACTGACCCCGTTTAATTATTTTAAAAACCATGGTCATCTATTCGGGGATGTTGAGAAATTGTTGAGCAGGTATGATGGCTTATGCGAGGGATAGCTGGGGTGGAGTCATCACATGTCGTAGAGTCTTCCGCTGTGTCATGAACTAGTTGTTTTAGTCGTTTGTATTTTCAGAACATTTGTATTTCTTTTTAGTAGTTTTGGATTTTGGTTTTATCACTTAAACTTTATTATTATTTAAGTATGTTTCGTTATTGTCCATTTGATTATTATTGCCTCGGGTAACCGACATGGTAGCGTTCTCATACCTTAAGTGGTCCTGGTACGGCACTTGGAGTATGGGGGTGTTACAATATATATATATATATATATATATACATGTACCACCAACGGAAGTTGGGCGTTACTTATGAAAGTAGAACGTTAAACCTCGGATTTGACTTCGTGCTTTGACCTTTGGGAGACCCATAGACTAAGACTTATATCAACAGCATTATGAACATACGAGATTTAACTATAAACTTGTATAGTAGAGAAACGGTTGGTAAACCCGGGAAGTGGTATTTTGCGGCATTAGATGATGAGTCCTTTGAGAGTACTTTAGGAGTATTGAGCGTTCAATTTCGGGACAAAATTCTCTTTTAGGGGGGATTGAATGTAACAATTGGGAATTTAAAGAAGGAAAATGAGGGTGGTATGTATATGAGTAGCATATGAGTAAGCATATAAGTGTAAAAGAGGGTTTACGATAAAGGAAAATGTGTGAAGTTTGTGACAGATATGAGAATCATATTGGCATAATAACGAAGGTGATGATGACGGTAATAACCTCGAGAGAGCGCATGAGAATCGGTGATGAGACCTTAGGGAGTAATCGGAACGAAGAGAGAGTGAGGTGAATTTCGGGGACGAAGTTCTTGTAAAGGGGGGGAGATTGTAATGCCCCGCATTTCCTAAGCATGACATTCGGTCGAGTAGACGAAGTACTAGACCGAGTAACACCTGCTTAATCATGAAAGTTTCTGATGTTGGGTTACTCGACCGAGGGGCGGTTTACTTGATCGAGTGCCTGTCGTTGTCCATGTTTACGCGTGTAAACTTGTGGTGGACCTTATCTCTTTTAAACCACTCTTTTTAAGATTTCCTTAACCTTATTTCACTCCTACCTTATCCTCTATTCTCTAAAAACCTCTGGTTCGTCGGTTTTGTTACTTGTCATCAAAAGTAACCTTGACCAAAACAATATTTATAACTTCACAAACAACTCTACTCTTAGTAAAGAGGTATATAAAGGTCGGATCCCAAGGGACGGGTATTGATGTAGAATTTTCAATTGCAAATGGTTGTGTCTAATGGTGTCACAATTTGGGTTGAGGTAGGAGATCAACTAAACTAATCAACAATGAAAACAAAGTAATGAAAACAAGCAAGATGATTAAAATGAGATATAAACAATTGATTAAAAGCACTAGGGTGTCATGGGTTCATAGGGGGTTCATGGGATTTGATCATACAAACATGTTCTCTACTAGATGCAAGCACTTATTTTTGTGATGGGATCGAGTTAGTGTATATCTTACAATCCCTAAGAAGGTTTGGGTCCCGGAGCCGAATTGATTAGATTGTACAACACCTACAAGTCGACTTAATCCTTCCTATTCACTATATGCATGGTCTAATGAGACTCTAGTTGGTTTATATCTTCCAAGTCTCATTGAAAAGATAAGTGATAGGCAAAAAATGCAAAGATTCATAGGCTCGCATTTCATCAAACATAACATGTGCATAAGTTGGAATCACAACAAGCAAGCAAATTAATTATGAAAACTGGTCGGACTCACTTGGAGGTTTAGTTTTCGGTACTTGTCGTTAGGAGCACCTAGACCAAAACACAATTTATAACTCCACAAACAACTCTACAACTAGTAAAGAGGCAAGTAAAGGTCGGATCCCAAGGAACGGGAATTGAGATGAGATTTTCAATTGCAACTAGTGGTGTCTAGGGGTGTCACAATTTGGGGTTTGAAGTAGAAGATCACTAAACTAAAATAGCAATGAAAGTAAACAAGCAAGATGATTAAAAAGGGATGTAAACAATTGATAAAAGGCACTAGGGTGTCATGGGGTCATAGGGGATTCATGGGAATTGATCATACAAACATATTCTCAAATCATAAGCAAGCAATTATTGTTGTGATGGATCGAGTTGGTTTATATCTTATAATCCTAGGAAAGTTTGGGTGCCGGAGCCGAATCGATTAGATTGTACAACACCTACAAGTCGACTTAATCTTCCCTACTCAACTATATGCATGGTCTAATGAGACTCGAGTTGGTTTATGTCTTACAAGTCTCATTTTTTTTTTTTTGGTAAAAGGTAAGTATATTGATATCAAAAAATAATTACAACATAGAGTTTTCGGAGATATACAAGAAGAGCAAACTAGTTACAATGATGGATCCACCTGACATCTCTATCAGATAGTCCTGAAGTATTTTTGGCCCAAAATCTCATCACAACATCCTTGATAACTTTCTTAGCTATATAATCAGGTCGCATGACATAAGCATCAATTCTAGCTTTGTTCCGAGCATTCCAAATAGCGTAAGTAACTCCAACATGACAGGCTACAATAATGTTCCTCTGTAGTTTACTTCTCATCCTCCTATTGGCAGCCCAATATGATAAGTTGCTGGCTGTGAAGTGCACTCCAAGACGTTTTTGTATACTGCTGATGCATTGCAGACTGAATGGACAGTTGTCGAAGAGATGGTCATGATTTTCATCAGCTGCAAGACAAAGATAACAAGTAGGATCATGGCAAAACCCCATCTGCATCATACGATCTTTGGTAAGCAGTCTTTTGAGTTGAACAGCCCAAAAAAATAAACGACCATTTAGATACATTCATGCTATTCTAGCAGACATGCCTCCAAATAGCCTTAGGCCTGATCTGTCTCATCCAATTATACCCCTCAGAAACAGTGTACTCCTGATCAGACGATAACCAACAATCATTAGTGTAAGCTTGCTTAAAGAAGGACATAGAGTGAGCTATTTTTTTCCACGTCCAACTACAATCAAGAGGAGGATCATAGTTGGACCAATGAACACCTTTCATATAAATATGATTAATCCAACGAACCCAAAGGTGATCCTTCTTTTTAGCAAGCCACCAAATATATTTACCAAGCAAAGCTCTATTCCAGGTTTTCAAGTTCTTGATACCCAATCCACCTTCATCCTTAAGACTGCAACAAGCATCCATCTGACATTAGGCGCCCTTTGATAAGAATCTTTACCACTCCATAAAAAATTCCTACAAATGGCCTCAATCTTATTCATAATACCATTAGGAATGAGAAACATACTAGCCCAGTATGAGTGCAAGGAAGTAAGCACAGAGTTTATGAGAGAAAGTCTGCCAGAATAAGATAACTGTCTCATACCCCAGGATCTAATCCTAGCAGTAATTCTGTCCGTGAGCTGCAAGCCTTCATTCTTACTCAGTTTATGGGAGGAGATGGGAACACCCAAATATCTGAATGGGAGTGTTCCTTGTCTAAAGCCAGAGACTTGTATAATACCAGCCATAACTTGATTGGATACTCCATTAAAGTATATATCTGACTTCTCCCTATTGAAACAAAGACCACTAGCCTTGGAAAAAGTGGAAAAAGCTTTAAGCATCCACATAATTGAAGGGGCAGTACCCTTAGAGAAAAGAAGCAAGTCATCCGCAAATAATAAATGGTTCAATCTGAGAGGATGACACAGAGGGTGGAACCTGAAATTTGCCTGAGAGCTAATAACACTGAGGATCCAAGACAAATACTCCATACATATGGTAAATAAAAGGGGAGAGAGGGGGTCTCCTTGTCTGAGCCCTCTTTTGCCCTTGAAAAAACCAAAGCTATTACCATTTAAGAAAAGAGAATAAGCAGTAGTAGTGACACAGGTCATGATTTTATCAATGAAGGCATTAGGAAATTTAAGAGCAACCAACATACTGTGAAGGAAGGACCATTCAATAGTATCATAGTCTTTCCTTACAAGTCTCATTGAAAAGATAGGTGATGGGTAAAAAATGCAAGGATTCATAAGCTCGTATTTCATCAAACATAACATGTGCATAAGTTGAGATCACAACAAGCAAGCAAATAAACTATGAAAACATATTAATTTAAGCATGAATCATCCCCCATGTTGGTTTTCCCTAATTACCCATTAACCCTAGCTAAGGAAACTACTCACTCATTATCATGTTGAACATGCTAGCAAGGTTGTCAATCATACCAACAAAGTAAAACATGATGAATAAATGAAGATAATTAACAATAATTAAAGAGGGATTAAGAGAATTATACCTACTAATGATTCCAATAATAAAGCAAAGAATAATAGAAGTACTTGATGATTGATTTGAAGGTTGTCAATCTCCCAATAATAACCCAAATAATCTTTAATAACCCAAAATAAAAGATGAACCAAAGAGAGATTAAGGAAATGAGATTTGTATTAAAACTTGATTAAATGTTGATTACAAGATTAAAGAGAGATTTGATTGATATAAACTACACTAGAGATTGCTAAGAAGAACATGATAATCTAATTAGCCTAATGGGGTATTTATAGTGGGGATTAGGTACATAAATTAGGGTTTACTAAGGGCTTAAATGACGATTAAGTCCTTGAGGAATCGCCGGTCTCGAGGGAGACTCCGGTCTCCTTTTCACCGGTCTTAGAAAAATATGCGCATCCTTCATAAAACATGTAGAAGACGAAATAGCTGTCGCACAATACGAGCGTCCAGGGCACGGGACGGGCGGATTGTGGGGTGGACGGGCGGAGTGTGGTGGTTCTGGACGAGCGTCCAGCTGAGGGAGACGCTCGGATTGCTCCTCTTGGACGGGCGGATTGTGGGCAATCCGCTCGGATTCTCTTACAGCTTCTTCCTTTCTTCTTTTCTTCCTTTCTCTTCATAAAATCCTTGAGGATTTCCTCGGGGATGCAAGGATCTTTTCTCATCATTGCCCATCTACTACAGTATGTACAAAGGCCTTCTAGTCTTGTCTTCTCTTTGATGCTTGGTCATTGAATTCAATCAATTTAGCTTCATTTTGCCATGAAAATGCAAGGTTTGCACTCCTTTCCTACCAAGGGATCAAAACCTCAAAGAATATGCAAAACAAAGGACTAAAGACAATAAATGACCCAAATATGCACTAAAAAGCATGGGAACAAGGCTAATTCGGGGGCTAAATATGCTCAAATTATCGTCACATCAAAAACATATTAGATTAAGCATGAATCAATCCCCATGTTTGTTTCCCCTAATTCCCCATTAACCCAAGTTAAGGAAACTACTCACTCATTATCAAGTTTAACATGCTAACAAGGTTGTCAATTATACTAGCAAGGCAAAACATGATGAACAAATGAAGAAGGGTCGTCCCCTATGGTGTTAGAAACACTGGAGGATCGCGGAATTCCCCTTCTTGCCTAGACAAGAAGAAGGGTCGTCCCCTCTCTACCATGCACAAAAATGGATACGATAGATAAAGGGATCAATAGATATTTGAGTTTCATTTTGGGAGTTTTATTTTGTTTTTGTTTTTCCCCCCAATTTCTTGTGGCATATAACATTTGAGAGCACTTTCTTTTGCCATTTCTTTTGATTTTTGGCTTTTCAACACTTGACAACTTTCAACTTTTTGCATTTCTTTGAAACATTTTCAAAGTCACCCCATATGTAATAAGGGTGCCTTATATTTGAAGCATAGGAGTTCTATTTTTGCTCCTCTTTTCATTTGATGCATTTTTGCAAACTTTCTTTCACTTTTTATTTCATTGAACTCAAATTTTTGAACAATTTCTTTTTGTGCCCATTCCCTTTGATGACAAAATGTATGGTAGAACATGGATGAATGATGGTTGCATGGTTTCAAGGGTCACCTTGGAATAAACGGTAGCCAAGGATTTATCACACCACAAGGTACTCTTGACTAGGCCTTAATCCATGGGTCAAAGGATACTAGCATGACACATCCTAGGGTGTTTTACAAGTATTCTAACAAGCAAAGTCTTAAGAAGAAAAAGCATCTACTAGGGCCTATGTACACTTGTCAAGCTTCCCAAGTAGACGGTTTCGCAAAATTTGCTAACATGCAACTACATGCCATGATGCAACTAACATATATACATCCTACTGCAAATGATTCTACCAATTAATATGCCATATAATCTAAATGCAAGTCCTAAATTCACATTGTTATACCGCATCAATCAAAATAAAGCCACATAGTCATTAACGTAGAGAGGAAAAAGGAGATTGGAAAGATCATACCATGCGGTCTTCAATATCCTCATGTCTCGGATGTGGCGTAGTCGATCAATGTGAACAAGGAAAGAACAAACACAATATATACAACAATATATACAAGTCTATATTACAAAGGAAATGAACTTGTTTTTGGATTTTCAAATTTTTCAAATTTTTTCGATTTTTCGAAATTTTTGATTTTTTTGGATTTTTGACTAAAAGTTAAGTTAGAATTTCCCATCCCCACACTAATATGGGCATTGTCCTCAATGGCCAAAATGATAGGAAATTATGCAAGTATGATGCATGAATTCTATACTAAATGCAAGCTATACTAATCTACACTACATGATGCATGGGTTTTTGTTTATGACGGAGAGCGTAATTTAGATTACCTCCCGTTGCGTATGCATGTACTTCCCCAAACCGAAATAGACATTATTTCTAATGTCTTAAATTTTGGGGTAGTTCATGCACACAAGATGCAATGCCACGTGATTGATTAATTCCGTGAAAGGAATCGAGACTTCCAAATTCTTCACAATCTCCATAAATTTTGCAAGTTGGTCATCAAATTTGGGCTTGGCTTCTAATCACAATGGGTTCCTTCTCCTTGGCCTTGTCTTCATTTTTCTTTGAAGCTTCTTCTTTTGATGGTTCTCCATCCTTGGAGTTTTGCAAAACTTCTTCTTTGTCACTAGCTTCCACCACTTCATCCTCAACTTGCTTCTTTGGTGCTTCGTATCTCGTACCACTTCTCAAGTGAATGGCACTAACCGTTTCATGTCTTGGGGGGTTACTTTGAGCTGGTAATTGGCCCTTTTGTCTTTGTGAGCTTGAGGATGCTAGTTGAGTCAATTGGGTTTCCAATATTTTGGTGTGGGCTAGGATGTTGTTGATGGTGATTTCCTGTGCTTGACTATCCTTTTGCATTTGAGTGAAAAACTCTTGTTGATTCTTTTGTATTTGGAGGACCGCTTTTTGAACATCAAAACCTTGGTCATTTTGTTGATTGTATGGAATTTGATTTTGGTAACCTTGGTTTTGGTTGTAAAAGGGTCTTTGATTTTGGTTTCTCATGGGAGGTGGGTTGTATGTTGGTTGAGGGTTTTGAACATTTTGGCTTTTGTATGAGAGATTTGGGTGGAATTTGGTGTTCTCATTGTAATAATTTGAATAAGGGGTACCACTCTTGTATGCTTGAAAAGCATTCACTTGTTCATTTGTTCCCCTACATTCACTTTGGTCATGTCCCAAAGTTCCACAATTCTCACATATCCCACTTGGGATTGATGAAGATGCCGTCATGGCATTAACATGTTGCTTTGGTGATTTTGAGGCTTCTTCAAGTCTAGCCATAGCTTTTTCGAACTTCAAATTGATGGTATCAATGTGAGCACTAAGTTGAGCACCCAATTGAGTAATAGAGTCCACTTCATGCTTTCCTCCTCTAGTAGCCTTGCGAGGTCTACTATATTGTGAATTATGGACCGCCATTTCCTCAATCTTGTTCCAAGTTTGATTGTCGTCAACTTCGGTGAACATACCATTTGATCCCATGTTGAGAATGTTTCTTGAGTCTTCATAAAGACCATTCCAAAATTGTTGTACCAAGAACCACTCGCTAAGTCCATGATGAGGACATGAGCGACAAATTCCCTTGAATCGCTCCCAAGCTCCATACAAGGATTCTTCATCTCTTTGCTTAAAGCCCGTAATTTGAGCTCTTAGCATGTTAGTCTTTTCCGGTGGGTATAACTTTTTGTAGAAAGCTAGAGCCAATTTCTTCCAAGAATCAATTCCGAGAGTAGCCTTATCAAGGCCTTTCAACCATTGTCTTGCGGTGCCAATTAGAGAAAAAGGAAATAAGACCCATCGAATTTGGTCTTGAGTTACACCAGTTTGAGAAATCGCATCACAATAGTCGCAAAAAGTCACCATGTGAGAGTGAGGGTCTTCACTAGGCATCCCCCCAAATTGGCTTATTTCGACTAATTGGATAAATGCGGATTTGGCAATAAAATTTCCGGTTAAGTGTTGTGGTGTGGGAGTACCATTGGGTATGTTCTCCTCGGTTGGTACGGAATGTGATGAAAATTTAGGCACTGTGGGTTGATTTTGTGTTGGGTTCTCCTCACCTTCTCTTGCAAAAGGGTTGACGAACTCAATAGCGTTTGGTTGAATATCTACAACCTCACCAATACCTCTCAAATTTCTCCTAGCAAGTCTTCTATTGTTTGTCAAAGTCCTTTCAATTTAGTGATCAAAGGGTAACACGTTACCTTGTGATCTTCTAGACATGCAAAATATCAAACAACTCGAAAATAATTAGAACAAACCTTGAGGAGTTTTACTTCCCCAAGGCAAAGAAAGAAACAACTAATAACAATTTAAGAACATCTAAATCAAGTTAACACCGTCCCCGGCAACGGCGCCATTTTTGGTCGGACTCACTTGGAGGTTTAGTTTTCGGTACTTGTCGTTAGGAGCACCTAGACCAAAACACAATTTATAACTCCACAAACAACTCTACAACTAGTAAAGAGGCAAGTAAAGGTCGGATCCCAAGGAACGGGAATTGAGATGAGATTTTCAATTACAACTAGTGGTGTCTAGGGGTGTCACAATTTGGGGTTTGAAGTAGAAGATCACTAAACTAAAATAGCAATGAAAGTAAACAAGCAAGATGATTAAAAAGAGATGTAAACAATTGATAAAAGGCACTAGGGTGTCATGGGGTCATAGGGGATTCATGGGAATTGATCATACAAACATATTCTCAAATCATAAGCAAGCAATTATTGTTGTGATGGATCGAGTTGGTTTATATCTTACAATCCTAGAAAAGTTTGGGTCCCGGAGCCGAATCGATTAGATTGTACAACACCTACAAGTCGACTTAATCTTCCCTACTCAACTATATGCATGGTCTAATGAGACTCGAGTTGGTTTATGTCTTACAAGTCTCATTGAAAAGATAGGTGATGGGTAAAAAATGCAAGGATTCATAGGCTCGCATTTCATCAAACATAACATGTGCATAAGTTGAGATCACAACAAGCAAGCAAATAAACTATGAAAACATATTAATTTAAGCATGAATCATCCCCCATGCTGGTTTCTCCTAATTACCCATTAACCCTAGCTAAGGAAACTACTCACTCATTATCATGTTGAACATGCTAGCAAGGTTGTCAATCATACCAACATAGTAAAACATGATGAATAAATGAAGATAATTAACAATAATTAAAGAGGGATTAAGAGAATTATATCTACTAATGATTCCAATAATAAAGCAAAGAATAATAGAAGTACTTGATGATTGATTGGAAGGTTGTCAATCTCCCAATAATAACCCAAATAATCTTCAATTACCCAAAATAAAAGATGAACCAAAGGGAGATTAAGGAAATGAGATTTGTATTAAAACTTGATTAAATGTTGATTACAAGATTAAAGAGAGATTTGATTGATATAAACTACACTAGAGATTGCTAAGAAGAACATGATAATCTAATTAGCCTAATGGGGTATCTATAGTGGGGATTAGGTACATAAATTAGGGTTTACTAAGGGCTTAAATGACGATTAAGTCCTTGAGGAATCGCCGGTCTCAAGGGAGACTCCGGTCTCCTTTTCGCCGGTCTTAGAAAAATATGCGCATCCTTCATAAAACATGTAGAAGACGAAATAGCTGTCGCACAATCCGAGTGTCCAGGGCACGGGACGGGCGGATTGTGGGGTGGACGGGCGGATTGTGGTGGTTCTGGACGAGCGTCCAGCTGAGGAAGACGCTCGGATTGCTCCTCTTGGACGGGCGGATTTTGAGCAATCCGCTCGGATTCTCTTATAGCTTCTTCCTTTCTTCTTTTCTTCCTTTCTCTTCTCCTTTCTTCTTTTCTTCCTTTCTCTTCATAAAATCCTTGAGGATTTCCTCGGGGATGCAAGGATCTTTTCTCATCATTGCCCATCTACTATAGTATGTACAAAGGCCTTCTAGTCTTCTCTTCTCTTTGATGCTTGGTCATTGAATTCAGTCAATTTAGCTTCATTTTGCCATGAAAATGCAAGGTTTGCACTCCTTTCCTACCAAGGGATCAAAACCTCAAAGAATATGCAAAACAAAGGACTAAAGACAATAAATGGCCCAAATATGCACTAAAAAGCATGGTAACAAGGCTAATTCGGGGGCTAAATATGCTCAAATTATGGTCACATCAAAAACATATTAGATTAAGCATGAATCAATTCCCATGTTGGTTTCCCCTCATTCCCCATTAACCCAAGTTAAGGAAACTACTCACTCATTATCAAGTTTAACATGCTAACAAGGTTGTCAATTATACTAGCAAGGCAAAATATGATGAACAAATGAAGATGATTAACAATAATTAAAAAGGATTAAAAGAGAATTATACCTATAAAGATGATTCCAAATAGTAAAGCAAAGAATAATAGAAGTACTTGATGATTGATGGAAGGTTTTCAATCCTCCAAATAAACCCCAATAATCTTCTAATTACCCAAAATAAATAATGAACAATAGAGAAATTAAGGAAATATTAAGAAATGAGATTTGTATTAATACTAGGTTAAAAGTTGATTACAAGATTGAGAGAGTATTAAGATAAGATTAAGATAGGATTAAGATAGCATTAAGATAGAATTAAGATAGCGTGCTAATCTAGGTAGTACAAAGGGGTATTTATACTAAATATTAGGTACAAAGATTAGGGTTCCTAAGGGCTTTAATGACTATTAAGACCCTTAAGAAAATTTGAGGAAGTGATCCTCTCGTAGGAGATGCGCATCTCCGTTTCGCTAGTCCCGTGAAGTTATGCTCGTCCCGAGCGTCTAGGAAGATGGCACGGTGGAGTCTGTCAGGAGATCTGAGTGGATCATGGGGGAGACACTCGGATTTCTTGGCTTCAAGAGGAGCGTCTTGGCGACGGGGCGCTCGGATTGGTGGGCAGGGAGACGCTCGGATTGGCAGCGAGCCGCTCGGATCCTAGGTCAGGCAATTTTCTTCTCTTCTTTCCTCAACAATCCGCGGGCATCTTGTTGAGGATGCAAGGATCCTTTCATCATTGTCCAATCTACTTTATTATCTACATAGGCCTTCTAGTATCGTCTTCCCTTTGATGCTTGGTCATTGAATTTGATCAATTTAGCTCCATTTTGCCATGAAAATGCAAGGTTTGCACTCCTCTCCTACCAAGGAAACAAAACCTCAAAGAATATGCAAAATGGCAAGCTAAACATAGTAAATGACCTAATTATGCACTAAAAAGTATAAGAACGAGGCTAATTCGGGGACTAAATATGCTCAAATATGAGTCACATCAAATATTCCAAAACCGAACCTTTGCTCGTCCCGAGTAAAGAGGTGACAAAAACTAGGACCCTTATTCAAACTAACATACTAACATAGTCGATGTGAGACAATTAGCGGGTCTCACTCCGCCCCTTCAACTCACAACAAGACAACCATGAGGTAGGATGCCTTCTTGCAAGGCAAGGTGGGGCTTGCCAAAATGGCGATACATCCAAGCATTAAAGCACATAAAAGAAGGTAATGAATGCATCTACAAAAATAAATAGCCACTTTCCTCATCTAAGTGGCGGAAATTATCTAAAGGGGAAGCAATCTAAGGGTACACACTCCTTCATAGATATGGTTTCTTCAAACTACTAAACCTAGAAGGATACCAATAAATCACCTCCAAGTTGTATCAAGCTAAGGTACCTTTGTCCTCAATCGTTAAATGCTTTTGTCAAGAGTAGACTCCCTATGGTGTTAGAAACACTGGAGGATCGCGGAATTCCCCTTCTTGCCTAGACAAGAAGAAGGGTCGTCCCCTCTCTACCATGCACAAAAGTGGTTACGATGGAAAAGGGATCAACAGAATTTGAGTTTCATGTGGGAGTTTGCTTTGTTGTTGCCCCCCCCCCCCCCCCCCCAATTTATGGCATTTGACATTTTGAGAACATTTCTTTGTCATTTCTTTGATGTTTGGCATTTTCAACACTTGACAATTTCAACTTTTATTTGCATTTCTTTTTTAGCATTTTCAAAGTCACCCCATTTGTAGGGAGGGTGCTTATATTTGAAGCTTTAGGAGTCTATTTTTGCTCCTCTTTTCTATTGATGCAAATTGCAAAATTTCTTGACTTTTCATTTCAATTTTTGAACACGAATTTTGAACAATTTTTGTGCCCATTCCTTTTGATGACAAAATGTGGTAGAATATGTATGATGGTTTCATGGTTTTAAGGGTCACCTTGGAATAAACGGTAGTCAAGGAGTTATCACACCATAAGGTACTCTTGACTAGGCCTTAATCCATGGGTCAAAGGATACTAGCATGACACATCCTAGGGTGTTTTACAAGTATTCTAACAAGCAAAGTCTTAAGAAGAAAAGTATCTACAAGGGCCTTATATACACTTGTCAAGCTTCCCAAATAGACGGTTTCACAAAATTTTTCCTAAATGCAACTATATGCCATGATGCAACTAACATATATACAACCTAATACATATGCGTCTACCAACTAGTATGCCAAATAAAATCCTATAATCACATTATTTATACCGCATCAATCAAAATAAAGCCACATAGTCATTAACATAAAGAGGAAAAAGGAGATTGGAAAGATCATACCATGCGGTCTTCTATATCCCCATGTCTCGGATGTGGCGTAGTCGATCAATGTGAAAAGGGATGAACAAAAACAATATATACAAACATAATATATGCAAGACTACACTATAAAGGAAATGAACATGTTTTTCGGTATTTGCATTTTTCAAATTTTTATGGTTTTTAAGTTTATGAAATAAAAAGACATGTTTTTGTGTTTTTCAAAATTTTTCGATTTTTATCATTTTTGTTTTTAAAGTCATGTTAGAATTTTCCATTCCCACACTAGTATGGGCATTGTCCTCAATGGCCAATACAATAGGAAATTATGCAAACTATATGAATGCATGATTTCTAAGCTAAATGCAAACTATATGACATATAAACAAGTGATGCAACTAGACTATACTATATGATGCATGAGTTTTTGTTTGGTTGGAGAGCATAATTTAAATTAACTCCCAATGCATATGCATAAACTTCCCCAAACCAAAGTAGACACTATTTCTAATGTCAAAAATTGTGGGAGTTCATGCATAAGGATGCTATGCATGAAACTACAATTGTCAGTTTGGATTTTTCATGTGGGAACAATAAAAGAAACACCTCAAAGGGACCAAGGTGTGAGTCCTCTAAATGATGCTAGGACTCAAATCATGATCAAGATAAAAAAATTATATGAAAATAAGAGAAGTAAACAAAGCTTAAAGGAGGTGTAGGTGACTCAAAAAGTATTATGGCATCCTCCTAAGAGCTTGCTAATCCTCAATCATCGCCCATGGCGAATCACTATCATCACCATCATCATCGACCTCTTCACTAGAATCATCATCAACCTCCATAGATCTGGAGGCTTCACCACTTTCACTTGAACTTCCTTCTTCTTCCTCACTACCCTCTTCTTCTTCACCTTCTTCATTATCTTCTTCTTCTTCCTTACTCTCAACAACAACCTCCTCTTCACCCAAGCTAACATTCCTAGAAGCACTAGGAAAGAAAACTTCCATATCCGCCCAATTAGGCAAAGGACAAGATGGGTCAAGAAGTCCTTGCCTAGCTAGATGTAGGAGGGGCGGATATTGTGCTCTATATGCATCAGATCTATCCTCATGGGCTTTCTTGTGCATATCTTTCATCAAAAGAGTCAAATAATGATTCCCCGCCGTAACATTTTCGGGTTGAAACTCATGGTAGGTGAATGGGTAGGGTGGAGTGATAATAGAGGAGGAGGGCTCGACAATGTCCTCCCTTTGGTGTTGTATTATGTACTCGGCTTCCTCAGAGAGTGGGAGAAGATAGTATGGCCTATGGACATTGAGCCGACAAATTTTGTTCGGTAAAGTGAAGGACTTGGCATCTTTTGTTAACCACCCAGATTTGTTGTCAAGAGTGTCATTCTTGAGAAATTTCAATTTTTGAATCATGGTGGCTAGATCAATGATATGGCCTCCCTTAACCGGTTTATAAGTGTCATCCTTGTTGAAATTCCGGTTGAAGTGTTTTGCCAAATAAGTTACCAATCCTCCATTAACAATTAAGGCCTCACCTTCCTTGCGATGATCGATATTGAACCACCTCTCAATTAAAATTTGAAGAATATTGTACTTTGTGGTGAAATCTCTACCAATATTCAAGGTCGACTCGAGATAAATAAAATCAAGCTCGATGAAGTGGTTTGTTCCCTTCTTAGCAATCAAAGTATGCACAACAACCTTATGCCACACCCTTATGCCCGGATGATGGACATAAAGGGCACGACAATCATGGTAAGACGTAAACTTTCGTCCGGTAATAGCCTTCCATAAGGGAGCGGGATCATATTTGGTCGGGGGTTTCTTCATATAAGTCGGGTCATTGCTAAGGCCAAAAACTTTACCAAACTCGCCAAATGACATTATCCTATCAACATTCTCAAGGCGGAATTCAATGTTTGTTCGAGTCACCACCTTCGTAACTTTCAATGAGCTTAAAAACTCCAAGGTGAGGGATGAGTAGGTCAATTCTTGCATATTAAACAAAGTAAGCAATCCCATGGACTCGACAAAATTCATGGTTTGTTCTAAGACACCCAATTTGGTCAAGGTCTCTTGGCATATAAACTTGGTGGGTAAGATTGATTTCATAGCAAGAGATAAAAATTTGTTCCTATGAGCATCGGATGTGAAAATTACCTCCGGAAAATCATGTAATTGTTCAATTACCGGAATAGGAGTGGTAGTTTCCACCATAGGAGGAGTAGTCTCTTGAATTTCTATTCATGTGCTTTGAACCACCAGAGCTTTAGAAGCTTGAAGAGCTTGTTACCTTTTGGAAGGATTCTTCTTTGGAGGTGACTTTCTTCCACCTTTTGTTCTAGCCATCTTCTCCTTGTATGTAGTAACATCAAAGATATGCTTGAATTCTTCAAGTTTCAATAAAACCCAAATCAATTTAGGATTTTTGAATTTTGTATTGTATCCTAAAAAATCGATTCAACCTTGAAGATTTTGGTGTTTTGATTGCTTGTTGTTGACAAAGGAGTGATTTGTTTGAGTTTTGAGGGAGTTTGGAATTAATTTGGGTGAATTTGGTTGAGAAAATTGATTTTGATAGATGGAGGGATTGAGGGTTTTGAGGGTTTTGGAGTTGTGTTTGTGTTTTGAATGAGAAATGAATTGGTAAAGGGGATTTTAATCCCGTTATATTTAAATTCAGCAGGGGAGACGAGCGTCTTTGGGTCGGGACGCTCGGGTTCTTTGTGAGGGAGAAATCCCAGATTTTAATTGAAGCTAGACGAGCGTCATTCTGAGGGAAACGAGCGGATTCTCTTGAGGACGCTCGGATTCTTTGTGAGGGAGAAATCCCAGATTTTAATTGAAGCTAGACGAGCGGATCCTCAAAGAGACGAACGTCCTAACTTAGACGAGCGGATTCTTTATGAAGACGCTCGGATCTTCAGTCAGACCAAATTTTCCTTTCCAGCTCTCTCAGGATGAGCGTCTTCTCCCCAGGGCGCTCGGATTCTTCATCCAAGACGAGCGGATTGCTGTCGGGCCGCTCAGATTGTCCCTGTACCTCATGGATTCAGTTCCACCCGTGGGTATTTCATAACCCATGTCATTTACTCTTCATTCCTTTGGTCTTCGTTGTGGAGGCACTACGAAGGCTTGGATAGCCTAGGCAAATGCTATCTCCACATTAATTCAAAATACTACACATCAAATAAAACATATAAGTCCCTCCCTCACTTCTCTCAAAATGATTATCTTGATCAAAGCCTAAAAATATAAATCCGAAATTGACAAAAATGCAATACAATAAGTAAAATGCAAGTTAAGGGGTTAGAATATTTACAAGTGGTGGTTTAGGGAGGACTCCACCAAACTCTCATCCATGTATGAGATGTCAAGGAGGCATAGCCAAGGTGTTGTTGATGTTGCTCAAAACCTTGAAGAAGTAGTTGAAAGCTTGTTCATTGTCATGGTAAAGATCTTCAATAGACCTTTGCACTTGTTATTCTTCATTGTGGTATTGGGTCATACCATTACCAATATAAGGATTGAGTATCCCTTCAAACTCATCATCCCATAGACCGCATACTTTATCTACTTATTCCCCAATAATATCATGAGTTGACAAGAGCAACTCTTCTTTCTTCTTCTCATGGCCAATGAGGCCTTCTTCTTTACATGTCATGGGTGAGCATTTTAAGCTCTCATTGTTAAAACTTTCTTTCTCTTTGGATGGAGCATCTTTCACTTTCTTCTTCCATATGGGTGGTGATTCTTTGCCCATAGCGTGTTCCTTGCATTGAGATGCCAACTTCTTCCTATCACTTTCTCGGCTATAATGATCGACCATAATGTTGGAATATGTGTCCTCCGACAATAATGCGATCACGACTTTTGATCATGATGATCACATGTTTAAGTCTCATTATAAAGAATACAATTGGGAAGTAATATTTTACTGTCAACTGGTCCACACATATCGGTAATGATTGGCTGACTAGAGTTTGACATTACTGTCGTGCGACGGTGGTGATCAGTTGATCCCCTAGGTCATACCTATAGGGCAACACTCTTAATTGATCATTTAATTGATCGTATAACGTTACGAGTTAATTAAATTATTTGAAAATTGACGGACGATTTTTGGAAGTAATATTTACGTATCTCATTGAAATTAATTAAAATAAGATACGGTCTGAGTAATCGAATTGTATCATTACTCAGATGAAATTATTGTTTAAGGAAACAATTGAATTTGAATGAATTATTATAAATACAAATTGTTGTGATTTATAATTGGTAAAATATTTTGGTACAAGTAATTATGAATTACTAAGTCGATTTTTGTATATGACGTATTTTATTAAGACGTTGATTTTTAATATGTTAAAAATACATAACAAATTTATGTGACATGTGACATGTAACATATTGACAAATTGACAAAAATAATATGGATTCCATGTTATAAGTGTACCGAAATTAAGAGGTGGATTAGGCTAAATATTGTGTTTATAATATGAGTGGTAAACATAATGATTACTTGCCTTACTAGTCATGCAACCCTAGTTTACATTGTGAAGATAAACAAGTGCATGCATTGGCTCCCTCCACCCCCTTCCTCCATCCGGTTTTTAGAGAGGAAAACCACTTTGGTTTTTTCCTCTTATTTTTACCTAAATACACAATAATGTTATTGTTGTTCATTCACTCATTCATTCATCTAAAATTTGAGTTTTTAGAGAGATAAAAAGCTTCCTTCTTCCTCTCCCATAAAAGCGAAAATATTAAAGAGCCCTATAATATTTTTGGGTCAATTTTTCTACAAGATTAATATTGTACTAGTATTTATAATATTGATTTTAATTAAGAGTGTGCTTTGGGTATAAATCCTTGGGAGAGATCCTACACTTGGATCTTAGTTCTTCCATTAAAGGAAAGCACAAGAACAAGAGAGAAAGGTGATCTCTCTTGTACCCATATTAACCGAATTTCCAATGTAAGAATAATGTTTCTTCTTTATTTTGTTTAAAAGTTTGCATGCATAAGATCATTCTTTAATTTTATGACAAATTAAATTATAACATATATGAATATGTAAGTATATAGATCTACTTTTCCTTCAATTGGTATCAGAGCCATGGTTGTTTGCATGCAAATCGGTTAAAAGTTTTTCCGAGTTATAAAGATTAACATATAAAACTTATAAAATTTGTGTTATTATGATATATCACGAAATTAATTTATGCATGTTAAAATTTCTGGTCCTAAAATGTTTTTAGGATATTTTGGTTATTTTATGGATTTTTATTGTTCATATTACATAATAATGGCATTAAAATATGATTTTATGAGTATAAATGTCATTTTCAGACTAAAATTAGCTAAACTTCGAATTTTCCAGTGATGTTTGGATATGTTGTCACATATATTATTCTGAAATAACCTGTAAATTTTCATAATTTTTGGAGTTCTTATGCTCGAAAAATGGATTTTTCATTATTAAAATCGGTTTTAGGTGAAAAATAGGTTAATATGAGATAAATTTCGAATCTGGTCATAGAAATTTAGTATGTTGTCACATTCAATATTAAAAGATGTGTGTAAAATAATAGGCTATATTGAAGTCTTTTTGCATGATTTATGGATTTTTGAAGAAAAATGGCATGAATAGTGACTTTATTAGTAAAATATTAATAAAACATACTCTATGACTAAAGAAAAACATTATATTTTGCATTTTATTATCTTTTTCAGATCTAAAATTGAAAAGTTAATGAATATAATTTTTCTCATATTTTTATGATTATTTTGTTAAAAAAAACGATAAACCGCAACATTGTTTTTCCGGAAAAATTTCGAAATTTTTAACTTAAGTTTTTGAACATTATGAGTGTCATGGTATTTTTCCAGAATATTCATGAGTTTAAATTTCAAATTTTGTGATTTATTTGAAGTTTATAGCTTATTTTTGTAATTTTTGGTCCATTAATGAACAATTTTAGAAATATGAGTTAATTATGGTCAAATAATTAGTGAAGACTAAATTTTGAGTCCTAAGAGGTTAGGGTAATTAACTTATGCATAAATATGAATTTATGTAATTTTTGTGATTATAAAATGTTGAAATCACGCAAATCCGTAAAAACCGAGTAATATACGATATTGGCTAATTAAAGGCGATTTAGCATAAAATTGGGCATGTTCATACATATTATATTGCTGCATTTTCTTTATGATTGTCATAATTTAATTTATGTAATTTTTGAATTATGTATTTTTACTTAGTATGGCCTTAGTTTTAATTGGTATTTCCCGAAATGTATGGGAATATCGATTCGGTTGTAATTTATTGTGATCTCGTATCACCGTTTTGTAATTTAATAGATTTATTTTATTTTAGTTACAAATGTATTATAGGAAATTATGTAATTTGCTATGTAATTTAATTTATCTCGGAGTTCCCCAAGACGGATTTCTTCATGATGGCGATACATAAAGACGGTGTTACCTCGAGATGCGTGCCACAACCGAAGTTCAAGGGACCAATGGAGTTGGTTTCCAAATATGTAATAGTTAAATAGTTTTTCTATTTTAGGAAGGCCATACTAGGATTTATTTTATGTTTGCATTTTATTTATATGTCACATGCATCGCTAAATCGCCAAAACTAAAACATGCATCTTCTTTCATCGAGTTTATCGACCGTGTCAATTAGAATTATCGTAGTTCACCGCTTTAGTTCACTTAAAACGTGATAGATAATAGATTGACATGACCTCTCGCTAAAACAATTAATTGAGACATAGCCTTACCAAATAGTAGAAACCATGAAAACCTATTTCGCGAGGGAGTGCACTCGGCCCTACCGGGGTACAAACCTTGTTACGTAGGGGAAGTGGGTGATAAATGTCTATCCACCGAGTTCATATTGATAAGGGTTTCATCGGCCATACCGTGCCTAAATTGATGTGAATTTGGATCATGGACACATTTATTCGAAATTTGGATTGAACTCAACAAAAGTTTTTGATAAGGGTTTCATCGGCCATACCGTGCCCTTGTCGGATGTGTTTTGGTCTAAAGATAATTATTAGAGTAATTTTATCGACCAAGAAATCTAAAAGTAGAATCGATTAAAACGTTAATCCACCGAGTTATATTGATAAAGGTTTCATCGGCCATACCGTGCCTAAGTCGATATGAATTTGGGTCTTGGAATCATTTATCTAGTTGGGTAGAGGTCACTAGAAAAATGAATAAAACTTGTTTAAATTATACATTTTTACGAGTATTATTAAAACGACATTTGTTTTACTCCTTCTATTTTGTTTTGTAGACCACTTCTTTTTCCTCATAACAAATGGCAACACCAACCCCTAACGCCACGCCTCTCGCTAATACATCATGGCTCCGATCCTTCATGGATAGATGTAAACTTGAAAAGAATGGGTCAAATTTCTCCGATTGGGATGCCCAACTCAAATTAGCCGCCCAAGGTGACGACAAGCTTCGTTACCTTACC
This sequence comes from Silene latifolia, assembly GCF_048544455.1. Taxonomy (NCBI): domain Eukaryota; kingdom Viridiplantae; phylum Streptophyta; class Magnoliopsida; order Caryophyllales; family Caryophyllaceae; genus Silene; species Silene latifolia. The sequence continues at coordinate 44,578,014 of NC_133527.1, forward strand.
GAGGCCTCTCCTCCCAAACCTACTACTAGGTCGACCGCCGCCACTAGGGAAGCATATGGGGCTTACCAAAAGGAGTCCGCCGCAATGAAAAATGTCTTGATATTTGCAATGGAGGCGGATCTCCAAAGGAGAGCCTTTAAAATGGGCAACGCTAATGAGATTTACTCCAAGCTTGTGACAATGTTTTCACAAACTCCGCGGATCGTCCAATATGAGGCGGCCGCAGCATTATTTGATCTCGACTTCAAAGAGGGCCAAAAGGTTAGCCCTCATATGCTCAAACTTATGGAGCTTGTCGAGACCTTGAAAATTCAAAAGATTGAAATCCCCAAAGAACTCATTGTAGATAGGATTCTACACTCCTTGTCCAAAGTCAAAGCGTATGTTCAATTCCGGGTGAATTTTAACATGCAAGACAAGGATATGTCTCTTGAAGAATTGCACAAGTTACTTGTGCAAGCCGAGAGGGACATGGGGTTAAATGTGAACCCTCCAAAGGATGTGCTTAACATAAGCACTAAGAGTAAGGGGAAGTTCAAGAAGAATGGGAGGAAGGGTAAGAAGCAAGCTCCCACTTTCACCAAAGCTAGGACTTGTGAAGCTAGCACTTCAAAAATCAAGAAGGGTCCTCTTGATAAATGCCATTATTGTAATGGTATGGGACATTGGAAAAGAAATTGTTCCAAATACCTTGGTGATATTAAAGCTGGAAAGATTACTCCAGTAGGTAAATGACTATCCTTTCTTTTATGTTTCTAATTCAACTATGGTATTGTGATACAAAGCTGTGATAATGTATCTCCCTTTTTATTGTAAATAGGGCCTCCACCAAGCAAAGACAAAGGAAAAGAAAAGCAAGCTTAAGAAACCATCAAGGAGCTAGGAATAGCTTTCATGGAGCTTCGCTTTTTATTGTCTTATTTTATTCATGTTTTGAATTTTAGAACCTTAAGTTTCCGTGTTCGACATGGAAAGGTATTTTGGATAATGGGTTATATTTTGGATAATGGTGACTTGGTTTGCAACCCAAGTCACCCGTTTTATCATTTTATCCTTTTGTTCTAAAATTCATGTTTAAATGCTTATTCTTAGAAACATATAAGTTAAAGTGATCTAATAGACAAATATAATGACGGGATTCATTATATGTCCACATGCTTAAGGCTTGTGTATGATCATTTACAAAGTAATTTTTGAGTCTATGAACTCTCTTAAAGGAATGTCAATCACCAAGTACACTTACGAAATCTATAACTATTAGTCAATCTATGAGATAGTTCTCCTTATACTTCAAATTCATTATTTGTGTCTCATATGCTATCTTTGAATCTATAGTGTATTTATTCTAAAGATAGAGTGGGAGAAAAATGAGGACACAACACACAAGGCAAGATATATTTGTGTACTTGTGTAAATGAGATCTACGCAAGAGAGAATGATTTGAATGAAGGTATATCTATTTAAATAGTATACTCAAGTAAGTTCTAAATGTCTAAAGAGACCAAGTGAAGTAATCATAAGAGTATGTTCTCAAGATAACTACACGAGGAGACCAAAAGAAAGTTTTGGAAGAAAAATGACTAATGTAAAGTCGTAACAAGAGTTTTGACTAGTTTATGAAAATTTTGACCAATAGTTTCAACCTTGAGATTTACTTAAGAGCCTAAATGAATCAAAATAACATACTAGTTATTAACAAGTTGCAAGGATTGATATACCGATATCTTCAATAGCCAAGTTTTAACCACACAGATGTCATTACTTAACCTGATTATGAAAATGAATTGGTTAAACCTCCTTCTGAAAGGGATTTTTCGAAGGACGTGTTCTAGATATTATTTATATTTGAATAATGACATTTGCTACACATCATTATGACATGTGTGAGTTAGAGATTAAAATCTCTTTTAATAAGGTTAAGATAAAGACCACTTCAAAATAAGTATTTTGAATGGATATGATGGGAACATATATGGTTTTATCTTAATAACTTGACAATGCAATTTATATTCCAATTCTTAAAATGTTTTAATTAAGAAGTAAATTTCGAAACATGTGGAATCCAGTGGGAGTTAGGAAATTATCATGTGAAGACATGGAATTTAGTGGGAGCTATCATCCTTTGAATGTTTACAACTCATCACTCATTGAAGAATGACGAGCTAATACCTTCTTTCATAAAGAAGCATTTGAGTTTTCAATTCTGGATGAAAATGGACCATGATGAATCCAACTACATCATGAGATGTTGGATAAGTATTGTTAGATACACATCGAATCAACGAGATACGTAGGTTATTCATTTAAATGAAAATGGAATTGCCATTAGCAGTCATGGTCGTTCCTTGAACCTAAATATAGTTGAAGACATGATTAAAAGTTACTAATGTTTCCGCCATTAGAATAATCATGCACATGTCCAATTATGAATCATATGCATAAGAGCATGATGATTCATTGGTAAGCCATAATAGAAACGTCATGAATTCTCGAGTAGAATCTGATGAGCGATTTCGGTGTTTGACGGAATGCTCTATTGTGTGTCAAGAGGTTGCACATATTATAGAAAATCCGAGCACATGCAAGGATTTATGAGAATCCTAAACCTTTCAAGCTAGAAAGAGAAATAAGAAGTTTTGGAAAGATACTTAGTTAGAGAATAAGTTGCTCAAAACTAATCTTTCCTAATATGCTAGGACTTGTAAGAAGTGCTAGGCTAATCATCTTGACAAATTGTTGCAAGACTCTACAAAACATATACCTAGTGCATTGTGTGTGGATGGAGTACTTGATCAGTACAAGTTATATCATTCACCACAAATTCATTCGTTATGTGATAATCGATAAGGAAGTTCTTTCAAGATAATGAACCAAAACCAAGGTCGGGAACCTTGATGTGTACTTGGTAAGGTTCATACTATGAGAGAGAACATGAATGTAAAGGAAAATGCAAGTATAAGAAGTTTGAACACATGGACACATGGCATGTTAAACTTCTATTGCAATCAATAAGTGTTTACACTTACGATATGCATCACAAGGTTGTAATATGGTATTGCCTACCCGAGTGTGATGTCGACATTTGTCGTTTGAGTTATTATTAACTCACCTTATACTTTGTTACATCCAAACGGGTTGTGGAGACAATTGAGCCCCGTTAAAGTGAACACGGATTAACATAGTATTTGCCCATAGTCACTTGTATGAGGTGACGTCTCGAAGTGACTAGAGTATGATGCGATTGATGGCAAGTTCAAGTGCCATAGAGTCATGAGAGATGACTAGTCGATCACATAGGCAGACTGTTAGGAACATTTTGTCGGGCCTTATGACCGCTTATAGAGTTCTGGCAAATTTATATAGCCTGGTCGTGGCGAGAGCTACTATAGTATTCAAATGAGTCGATTCTTTTGACTAAAGACTATTCGCCTAAGATGGCACAGTTTCATATTAACTTTGATTTGTGTTACTACGACCTTCGTAAATGGGGTCAAATGGGCATATTTTGGGTTATGATGGCTGTGGCTAGTCGAAGGGAATGAGTGCGATAGGAATTGTCCACCCCTAGTCAGGGTTATAACAATATCTCAGGGCCACTCGAGGAGTAATGAACTGGAAATGCGTGGCCACGCTCGGAATGTATCCATTGTGGATAAATCCGGTCAATCAGTTATTCTCCAGATCGAGGAAACCACTCTCGATATGATCACTTGCAAGTACGACCTGAAAGACACCTTGCATTGAGTGGGAGATAGTAATAGGACAAGAGAATTGGTGACGCACACTTGTCGAGGACAAGTGGGAGATTGTTGGAATATGTGTCCTCCGACAATAATGCGATCACGACTGTTGATCATGATGATCACATGTTTAAATCTCATTATAAATAATACAATTGGGAAGTAATATTTTACTGTCAACTTGTCCACACATATCGGTAATGATTGGCTGACTAGATTTTGACATTACTGTCGTGCGACGGTGGTGATCAGTTGATCCCCTAGGTCATACCTATAGGGCAACACTCTTAATTGATCATTTAATTGATCGTATAACGTTACGAGTTAATTAAATTATTTGAAAATTGACGGACGATTTTTGGAAGTAATATTTACGTATCTCATTGAAATTAATTAAAATAAGATACGGTCTGAGTAATCGAATTGTATCATTACTCAGATGAAATTATTGGTTAAGGAAACAAATGAATTTGAATGAATTATTATAAATACAAATTGTTGTGATTTATAATTGGTAAAATATTTTGGTACAAGTAATTATGAATTACTAAGTCGATTTTTGTATATGACGTATTTTATTAATATGTTGATTTTTAATATGTTAAAAATACATAACAAATTTATGTGACATGTGACATGTGACATATTGACAAATTGACAAAAATAATATGGATTCCATGTTATAAGTGTACCGAAATTAAGAGGTGGATTAGGCTAAATATTGTGTTTATGATATGAGTGGTAAACATAATGATTACTTGCCTTACTAGCCATGCAATCCTAGTTTACATTGTGAAGATAAACAAGTGCATGCATTGGCTCCCTCCACCCCCTTCCTCCATCCAGTTTTTAGAGAGGAAAACCACTTTGGTTTTTTCCTCTTATTTTTACCTAAATATACAATAATGTTATTGTTGTTCATTCACTCATTCATTCATCTAAAATTTGAGTTTTTAGAGAGATAAAAAGCTTCCTTCTTCCTCTCCCATAAAAGCGAAAATATTAAAGAGTCCTATAATATTTTTGGGTCAATTTTTCTACAAGATTAATATTGTACTAGTATTTATAATATTGATTTTAATTAAGAGTGTGCTTTGGGTATAAATCCTTGGGAGAGATCCTACACTTGGATCTTAGTTCTTACATTAAAGGAAAGCACAAGAACAAGAGGGAAAGGTGATCTCTCTTGTGCCCATATTAACCGAATTTCCAATATAAGAACAATGTTTCTTCTTTATTTTGTTTAAAAGTTTGCATGCATAAGATCATTCTTTAATTTTATGACAAATTATATTATAACATATATGAATATGTAAGTATATAGATCTACTTTTCCTTCACATAAAGCATGACTCATGTAGTTGGGGAGCTCTCATTGTCTTGTCAAGATTAAAAGTGATCGTTTCATCTCCCACTTTAAGAGTGAGCTCTCCATGTTTCACATCAATATTCGCTCCCGCGTTGTGCAAGAAAGGTCTTCCTAGAATGATAGGAATGTTGGAATCTTCCTCCATGTCAACAATAACAAAGTCTACCGGGATGAAGAATTTGCCAATTCTCACGGGCACATCTTCCCATACCCCTAAAGGTATCTTTGTTGATCGATCCGCCATTTGAAGCGTGATATTAGTGCATTTAAGCTCTCCCATTCCTAGCCTCTTGCTTACCGAGTATGGCATGACACTTACACTTTCCCCAAGGTCACATAAAGCTTTGTTGATTGTAGTGTCACCAATAGTGCATGGAATAGAGAAGCTTCCCGGATCCTTAAGTTTTGGAGTTGAACTTCCTTGAAGAATAGCACTACTCACTCTATTGAAAGCTATAGTCTCAAGCTTCTGGATGGATTTCTTTTTGATAAGAATATCTTTCATGTACTTTGCATAAGCCGGAACATGATTGATCAATTCCGTGAATGGAATTGAGACTTCTAATTTCTTCATAATCTCCATGAACTTTCCAAGTTGTTCATCAAACTTAGGCTTAACTTGACGACTTGTGAATGGAAGTCTAATCACAATAAGCGCCTTCTCTTTAGCCTTTTCTTCATTCTTCTTTGAAACTTCTTGAATGGTGGGTTCTTATTCTTTAGTGTTTTCAACAACTCTTTCCTTGTCACTAGCCTCCACAATGTCTTCTTCAATTTGCTTCTTTGGCCCTTCATACCTTGTACCACTCCTCAAATGGATGGCACTCACCGATTCATATCTTGGGGGATTACTTTGAGGTGGTAACTGCCGCTTTTGTCTTTGAGAGCTACAAGATGCTAATTGAGACATTTGGGTTTCCAACATTTTGGTGTGGGCTAGGATGTTGTTGATGGTGATGTCTTTTGCTTGACTATCTTTTTGCATTTGAGTGAAAAATTCTTGTTGGTTATTTTGCATTTGGAGGACCGCTTTTTGAACATCAAAACCTTGGTCATTGGATTGATTGTATGGAGTTTGATTTTGATAAACTTGGTTTTGGTTGTAAAAGGGTCTTTGAGCTTGGTTTCTCATTGGAGATGGGGTGTATGTTGTTTGAGGGTTTTGAACATTTTGGCTTTTGTATGAGAGGTTTGGATGGAATTTGGTGTTTTCATTGTAATAGTTGGAATAAGGGGTACCACTCTTGTATGCTTGGAAAGCATTCACTTGTTCACTTGTTCCCCTACATTCACTTTGGTCATGTCCCAAAGTTCCACAACTCTCACATACTCCACTTGGAATTGATGAAGATGCCACCATGGCATTAACATGTTGCTTAGGTGATTTGAAGGCCTCTTCGAGTTTAGCCATAGCCTTCTCAAACTTTAAATTAATGGTGTCAATGTGAGTACTAAGTTAAGCACCCAATTGAGTAATAGAGTCCACTTCATGCTTTCCTCCTCTAGTAGCCTTCCGAGGTCTACTATATTGTGAGTTATGGACCGTCATTTCCTTAATCTTGTTCTATGTTTGATTATCGTCAACTTCGGTGAACATACCATTTGATCCCATATTGAGAATGTTTCGGGAGTCTTCATATAGACCATTACAAAATTGTTGTACAAGGAACCACTCGCTAAGTCCATGATGTGGACAAGATCGGCAAGTGCCCTTGAATCTCTCTCATGCTTCATACAAAGATTCTTCGTCCCTTTGTTTAAACCCGGTGATTTGGGCTCTCAACATGTTAATCTTTTTTGGAGGATAGAACTTATTGTAAAAAGCAAGTGCCAATTTCTTCCAAGAGTCAATAACAAGAGTAGCCTTATCTAGGCTCTTTAACCATTGTTTCGCGGTACCAATCAAAGAAAAAGGAAATAAGACCCATCAAATTTGGTCTTGAGTAACTCCGGTTTGAGAGATCGCATCACAATAGTCACAAAAAGTCTCCATATGAGAATGAGGGTCTTCACTAGGAATCCCCCCAAATTGACTTCTCTCAACTAATTGTATAAATGCGGATTTCACAATGAAATTACCGGTTAAATGTTGTGGTGTGGGAGTACCATTTGGTAGGTTCTCCTCGGTTGGTACGGAATGTGATGAAAATTTAGGCATTGTGGTTTGATTTTGTGGTTGGTTTTGTATTGGGTTATCCTCTCCTTCTCTTGCAAAAGGGTTGACGAACTCAATATTATTTGGTTGAATATCCACAATCTCACCAATACCTCTCAAAGTATTTCTAGCAAGTCTTCTATTGTTGGTCAAAGTTCTTTCAATTTTAAGATCAATGGGTAACAAGTTACCTTGTGATCTCCTAGACATGCAAAATATCAAACAACTCGAAAACAATTAGAACAAACCTTAAGGAGTTTGACTTCCCCAAGGTAAAGAAAGACACAATTAAAAACAATTAAAGAAAATCAAATCAAGTTAACTTCGTCCCCGGCAACAACGCCATTTTTGGTTCGTCGGTTTTGTTACTTGTCGTCAAAAGTTACCTTGACCAAATCAATATTTATAACTTCACAAACCACTCTACTCTTAGTAAAGAGGTAAGTAAAGTTCGAATCCCAAGGGACGGGTATTTATGTAGGATTTTCAATTGTAAATGGTTGCGTCTAAGGGTGTCACAATTTGGGTTGAGGTAGGAGATCAACCAAACTAATCAACAATGAAAACAAAGTAATGAAAACAAGCAAGATGATTAAAATGAGATGTAAACAATTGATTAAAAACACTAGGGTGTCATGGGTTCATAGGGGGTTCATGGGATTTGATCATACAAACATGTTCTCTAATCTCTACTAGATGCAAGCACTTATTGTTGTGATGGGATCGAGTTAGTGTATATCTTACAATCCCTAAGAAGGTTTGGGTCCCGGAGCCGAATCGGTTAGATTGTACAACACCTACAAGTCGACTTAATCCTTCCTATCCAACTATATGCATGGTCTAATGAGACTCGAGTTGGTTTATGTCTTACAAGTCTCATTGAAAAGATAAGTGATGGTGAAAAAATATAAGGATTCATAGGCTCGCATTTCATCAAACATAACATGTGCATAAGTTGGAATCACAACAAGCAAGCAAATTAATTATGAAAACATATTAGATTAAGCATGAATCAATCCCCATGTTGGTTTCCCCTAATTCCCTATTAACCCTAGTTAAGGAAACTACTCACTCATTATCAAGTTTAACATGCTAACAAGGTTGTCAATCATACTAGCAAGGCAAAACATGATGAACAAATGAAGATGATTAACAATAATTAAAAAGGATTAAGAGAGAATTATACATGGTGAATGCAAAAAAGAATGGTAGAGATAGAGAGAGAGAAAAAAAAGAAAGGAAAACCTAGCTTTTAGCGAAACACAAAAAGTCACAAAAACATGACAGCCGCCAAATCTTCATCGTTGCAATCAAAAAATTCAAACAAAAATCAAAACAATGGTAATAAATTTACTCTTCTTTCTACTACCAATTATGAAGAATTTCTTGCTCTTACTCGTGCTGTTGGACCGTCAAGCCAAGACAATCGTAAAGAGAAGAGTATGGGGACAATTATGGGCATTCCTCCTCTAAATTTAGAAACTTTAGTTGAAGATATTGCTGAAGAAGAGGAGGAGGAAGCTGAAGTGGAAGAGGATACTGTTACTGACACTGTTGTGCAGACTGTTACCCAGGAGGAACCAGTGAAGATGCTGCAGTTCACAGAAGCAGAGGTTAAAGTAGAAATGGATTACTGGCGTAATTCTGTCTATTGCTTCATCCTTGGTGCTAACCCTCCATGGGAGATTGTGGACGGTTTTATAAGGCGTCTTTGGGCTAATCACCAGGTAGATAAACAATATTTCTTACCAAATGGTGTTTTCCTTGTACGTTTTAAGAACCGTGCTACTAGAGAGGCAGTTCTTAGGCAGGGTCATTTCCTCTTTGATAATAAACCCCTTATAGTAAAACCTTGGTCTGCTGATGTTGAACTAGTTAAACATGATGTGAAAACTGTACCGGTATGGGTTAAACTCCATAATTTGCCATTGAAGTTTTGGGGGAAAGGGATTTCTCGTATCTCAGGACTAATTGGTAAATATATTAAGTGGGACCCTGCCACTGAGGATAAAACCAGATTGGGGTATGCTAGAGTAATGATTGAAGTTGGTTTTGGAGACAATATCCCTGAAAAGGTTCAGTTTTTGGATGAGCATGGTAGTCTAATGAGTATTGAGGTTGAATTTGAGTGGAAGCCTTTAGTGTGTAATGGATGAAAATGAGTAGGGCATGCTGAAAACGAGTGCAAGAAAAGTAAGAAAGGTCCTCCTAAGGCAGTCCCACCACCTAAGAAGAGCACCACTCAAATTTGGAGGCCAAAGAATGTAGCCAAGCCAGTCACTCAACAGAGTAAAGGAAAAGAACCAATGGATGACAATGGAGATCAGACTACACAACCTATTGAAATCCAACTACAAACTCCTGTTGTGTGGCATAGATCAGGCAAGTACTCTATGGGATATACTCCTTCTAGACCAATCATGAGATTGACTAGGCAAGAGGTTACAGATAGAGCCTATACTGTGCATAAATTTGGTCAAGTAACATTTATGGAAGCCTTGAATAACTCTTCTACACCCAAGGAAGAGATTGGGATAAGTGGTAGTGTTCCTCACCAAATGGTGGGGAATGTATAACATTGGCTTCTGGAATGTTAGGGGTCTTAACAAACCTACCAAGCAAAGATATGTCAAATGGTTTATGCATAGTAACCAGGTTGGTTTGTTTGGACTCCTTGAGACTAAGGTGAAAGCCTTGTCTCAGAATAGTTTAAAAAGTATACTTATGGATGGTTGGAGCTTAACAACAAATAATAGCTGCCATAGGGGGGGGAGTGTGGGTCCTGTGGAATCCTGCTATTTTTAATGTAGACTTTTATGACTACTCTCCTCAATGCATAAATATGAAAGTTACTGAAATAGCCACAAGTTCTACCTGCTGTATATCAATGGTTTATGCCTTCAATGATTTAAATGGAAGGAAAAGTCTATGGGATCAACTAGCCCAATTTGCTGCCACTGTCCATGAACCTTGGTTAGTTTGTGGAGATTTCAATTGTGTCTTGTCTTATGCAGAGAGACTAGGGGGTACTACTTGTGACTAGGAGATTGATGATTTTCAGAATTGTGTGAACATTTGTGGCCTGACTGATGCCCCATCAGTGGGTTCTTTTTTTACTTGGAATAACAAGCAAGGAATAAAGTCTAGGAGATATAGCAGACTGGATAGGGCTCTAATTAATGCTGAATGGAGTCAGAGTATGCCTGATGTTTATGCTCACTTCCTCCCTGAAGGTATATTTGACCATACCCCTTGTCTCATAAAAAGTAAGAGTCAGGGTCTGAGGTCTAGGAAGCCATTCAAGTATTTTAATATGTGGGGTAAAGCACCACAATATCCCACTCATCTTGCTGAATGGTGGGAGTATCAAACTCAGGGTACCAAAATGTATAAACTGGTTAGTAAACTTAAAAATCGCAAGCATCACTTCAGGAGATATAATAGAGTATTTTTCTGATATTGAGAATAGTGCTGGGATTGCCTTGAAGAATCTTGAATATATCCAAATGCAAATTGTAAGCAATTCTGGGGATGTCTTCTGGATGGAGAAGGAGCAGGCTGCTAGCTTGGAATATAAAGAGCTTTTGGATGCTTCTAATCAGTTTTTGAGTCAAAAGGCTAAGACAGCTTGGATTAAGGATGGGGACTGTAATTCTAAGTATTTCCATGGGGTGATTAAAAGTAAATTTTTGAGAAATCAAGTCCTGTACATCAAAAACATGAAGGGTGATGAGTGTGAGGACCCTCAGAGCATACAGGATGCTTTCCTGAATTATTATAAGCACCTGTTGAGGACTGAAGTAGAAACTGCTCCTGTCAACCCACTCATCATAAGACGGGGTACAGTATGCACATAGAATCATAGGGATATCTTATTGAAGCCTGTTACTAAGCTGGAAATCAAAGAAGATATTTTCTCTATCCCAGAACATAAGGCACCTGGCCCTAATGGGTTTTCCAGTGCATTTTACAAAGATTCCTGGAGCATAATAGGAGATGAAGTGTGTGAAGCTGTCTTGGATGTTTTTAGATCTGGCAAACTTCTCAAGCAATTGAATACTACTATTTTAACCCTTATACCTAAATGCATTATACCTACACATGTCACTCAATTTAGGCCAATTGCATGCTGCAATGTCCTTTATAAGTGCATATCCAAGATTTTGTGTAATAGGCTTGCTGGAGTTTTGCCCGAGCTTGTGAGTATGAATCAGGGAGGGTTTATTAAAGGCAGAAGCATCATTGAGAATATTCTGGTGTGTCAAGATCTTGTTAGACTTTACAATAGACAAGCTTGCACTCCCAGATTCATGTTTAAAATGGATCTGATGAAAGCATATGACCCAGTCAATTGGCAGTTTGTTAAGGAGATCCTGGATGCCTTTATTTTTCCCCCACAGTTCAGTAATTTGGTTATGGAATGTATTAGCAGTGCCACTTTCTCTATTACACTGAATGGTGAAATTTTTGGGTTTTTTCCTGGTAAGAGAGGATTGAGGCAAGGAGATCCAATCTCTCCTCTCTTATTTACTCTCTATATGGAATATTTAAGCAGGATTTTGAGAGTTGCTACTGAGAAGATGAAGTTCAGCTACCATCCTTTATGCAAACAACTGAAGCTCACCCATCTCATGTTTGCAGATGACTTGTTGCTCTTTTGTAAAGGGGATGCTGCTTCTATCATGGTGTTGCTAAGAGCTTATTCTTCTTTTTCTGCTGCTTCTGGCTTAAAGATGAATGCTCAAAAATCTAATGCCTACTTCAATGGGGTAGGCAATCAGCTTAAGAAAGAAATTCTGAGTGTTTCAGGTTTTAAGGAAGGCACTCTTCCCTTCAAATATTTAGGAGTGCCTATCACAGCAGGAAGATTAAAGAAGAGGGATTGTACAGTTCTTATTGACAAAATTGTTGATAGGATAAGAAGTTTAGGAGCTAAGAAGCTCTCTTATACATGCAGGTTAGTTTTAGTCAATTCTGTTCTTTCCACCTTATATAATTATTGGGCAGCCATGTTCATATTGCCAAAGGGGGTGTTGGATAGAGTTGATGCAATCTGCAGGAATTTCCTATGGGAAGGGAGTACTGAGTACACCAAAGCTCCTAGAGTTGCTTGGACAAATGTTTGTATGCCAAAAAAGGAAGGAGGGTTAGGCCTTAAGCAAAGTGTGAATTGGAATACTTCCTTGGTAGGGAAGTTAGTGTGGTGGATTGTTGTTAAGCAAGATTCACTTTGGGTTCAATGGGTGCATCATGTTTATTTAAAAGGGCAGACTTGGCTATCTTATACTCCTCCTTCTGATACCAGTTGTTATTGGAAGAAAATGCAAGAAAAGGTAAAAGATATCTTCAGAAGACTGTTTTGAGGATACTATTTGGAAGATAAGGCCTGAGGGATACACTGTGAAGAGTTGTTACAATTGGTTAAGAAATAAGCATGAGGACGTCTGGTGGTGCAAGGCTATATGGAGTAATATGGGTGCTCCCAAGCACTCTTTTATTGCTTGGCTTATCACCAACAATGCCTTAATGCTCAAGAGTAGACTGTTTCAGCTACACATTGCAGCTGATAATCTATGATGTATTTGTCAGCTATAGGAAGAAAACCATACACATTTATTTCATAAATGTGTGTATAGCTCTCAGATTTTGCAAGGGGTTGGACAGTGGCTTTGTTCTGATCTAACTCAGTCAGATATTTTGTTAAAAATTGCAAGAAGTAGATGGCGCAGACACATGAAAAGTATATGTTCTGCTGCTGTGTTTAACTGCTGGTATACAGTCTGGTTGCAGAGCAATCAGGCCAGACTCAATCAGTGCATTGTGGTGCCTGCTGTGTTAATTGCTCAAGTTCAACAGGCTATTAGAAGTCGTTATTGTCTATATAAATCTTGTAAAACGTCGAGTAAGGATAGAGCTTGGTTGATTAGAGTGCATTTAGAGTCTAATTAGCACTAGATTTTCACTTTGCTACCGTCTTAAAATCATATTGTAATACTTGTTCTATTAATGACAGCTTACCTTTTAGCAAAAAAAGAGAGAATTATACCTATAAAGATTATTCCAAATAGTAAAGCAAAGAATAATAGAAGTACTTGATGATTGATGGAAGGTTGTCAATCCTCCAAATAAACTCAAATAATCTTCTAATTACCCAAAATAAATGATGAACAACAGAGAAATTAAGGAAAAATTAAGAAATGAGATTTGTGTTAATACTAGGTTAAAAGTTTATTACAAGATTGAGAGAGTATTAAGATGAGATTAAGACAAGATTAAGATAGCATTAAGATAGCATGCTAATCTAGGTAGTACAAAGGGGTATTTATACTAAAGATTAGGTACAAAGATTAGTGTTACTAAGGGCTTAAATGACAATTAAGACCCTTAAGAAAAGTTGAGGAAGTGCTCCTGTCAAAGGAGATGCGCATCTCCGTTTTGCTAGTCCCGTGAAGATATGCTCGTCCTAAGTGTCTAGGAAGGTGCACGGTGGAGTCTGTTAGGAGATCCGAGCGGATCATGGGGGAGACGCTCGTATTTCTTGGCTTCAAGACGAGCGTCTTGGCTACCACGGGACGCTCGGATTGGTGGGCAGGGAGACGCTCGGATTGGCTGTGAGCCGCTCGGATCCTGGGTCAGGCACTTTTCTTCTCTTCTTTCCTTAACAATCTGCGGGGATCTTGTTGAGGATGCAAGTACCCTTTCATCATTGCCCAATCTACTTTATTATGTACATAGGCCTTCTAGTATCGTCTTTCCTTTGATGCTTGGTCATTAAATTTGATCAATTTAGCTCCATTTTGCCATGAAAATGCAAGGTTTGCACTCCTCTCCTACCAAGGAAACAAAACCTCAAAGAATATGCAAAATGGGAAACTAAAGATAGTAAATGACCCAATTATGCACTAAAAAGCATAGGAACAAGGCTAATTTGGGGACTAAATATGCTCAAATATGAGTCACATCAACCTCTCAAATATCTCTAGAATCTTCTTTATACACACTAGCAAGAAAACCAACCTAGATTTGGAGGAATTGTTCACCAACCTTGAATCTTTCTCATTCCTTTCCACTAGTAAGTTCACTCACCCCTTTTCCTTTAATTTTTTTTATGTTAACCCAAACCCTATAATTTGGGGGTTTTCATGGGTAATGTTGATTAGTGATAGTAATTATGGGTCATTTGGTTCACTACTTAGAAATGAAATGGATTGGAATGAGAAACCATAGAAGTATGAGGTTCCAATTCTCTACCTTTCAAAACCTGTTTGATTCATTAGAAAAATAAACATAAAGAATAGAGTTTGAATCCATGGGGAGGAGGTGCGTATAGGATAGATTCCAAGGGGTTGGGGAAGGAGTTAGAATCCGTCGATTCAAACTCCATTCCAAAATGCCACAATCAAACACTAGAATGACTAGAATCCATTCCATTCCATTCCAAACCTTCCAATCAAACACCCCCTTAGTATTATGGGTAATTAATGGGTATAATAATGGGCTTTATATTGTATAATAGGGTAGGATGTATTGTGATAGTTTTATGTAATTTATGTAGGATAAGATGGTCTTATGAAACGGACCCTTGGTGGTTTCGAGTAGCTTTTAGAGTATGCTAAAAGGTAGGTTAATCCTACTCGGTTTCAATAACTGTAAATGGTTGCATGCGTCAGTATTATGTTGTTATTGCAGTATAACATGATTGTTGTGGATAATTGTTGTTAGTCTCATAGTATTGTTGGGATCTCTTCATAACATGATAATGAGTCTTTAGTGTTGGTTTTATAATGTCATTGGATTTGCATTATAACATGTGGTTGTTAGTATACACGGGTATGTTGTATGATTGGCATTTATGATATATGAGAAGGAGGCACAATTGGTAAGAGTTATGCATATTCATTGTGAAATGGGTATATTGGCATATTGTGATGTATTTAGTGATATATGTGGTGGTTGGGAATTGTGGGTGGTGATACTTATTGTGAGGAGACGTAAGACGGTTGGGAGATCGTCTTACGCATGAGTCGCCTCTTGGAGCTTCCTAATCCAAAAGGGATGTGCACATTAATGACTTGAGTTACAGAGGGACGCGCGACGTCTGGCAGGGGACCGAGTCGCTCTCGGGCCCGGTACCACGGATGTTTTCCGAGTACCTATTTGTGAGGTGTGGTGTCTTGGGTGTGTCCCTGATACCGGTGGTTGTGGGTACGTCTAGGTGTATCCCGGTACCGGCGTGATTATTGTATAATAGTGTCTTATTCACATCATTGGCATGTTGCATATTTGTATATATTGTGTGTCGTGTCTTATGTTTATTTATTGAAACTGACGTGTTTGGATTATGTGTAAATTGTCACCTATTTTCGGGGTGGCTTGTGTCGATCCATATAATATTTCCGATCATATGGGGATCAGTTTGAGTACAAGTTGATTTGGTGTCCCGCGTCACCTATTTCCGGGGTGGCTTGTGTCGATCCATATAGTATTTCCGATCATATGGGGATAGGTTGAGTACAGGTTGATTTGGTGTCCCGTGGGAGACGGAACGCACTTTGGACTTGAAGTCGAGCTACCTAGTTTGATGACTTAGATAGTGGTCGAGTTGTATATGTTATAGTTTACATTTATTAATCATTTAAATAATTTGTAAATCGCTAAACTTGTTATTTATTTAAGTTGTTCTTTAATTGAAGTTTTAAAACACTGCCTTGGTAAATCAAGATGGTAACATCTTCCCATTACCTTTGCCGGGTAAGAATGAGGTGTTACACGTTGTTGTTGTTATTTTAAATCCAAATCAAAAATTTACCCAATTAATATCAACATATTAATTATGCAAATTTTTCCAATCTAAACAAAATTTTACCAATCAATTAATATCACCATAATAATTCTTCAAATTATTCCATATTTAGAGTCTATTATAATAATTCAATAAAAAATAATAAACTAGCATATGTTTATAATCATAGAATCTTATGCAAGTGTCTCTGATACCACTATAGGATTATATAGAAGTGAAAGCGGAATTTCAGGAAATAATTTCCTAACATCGACCCTAGGATCACATGCATAAAATAATATGAATCATAACAAAAGGTGAAAAGAAAATTTACCTCTTGAAGCGTAAAATCCACAAATAGCTTATAGAAGAGATCTCAGAGACCAACTTGTTGTCCCTTTACTCGGTCCACAAGCACAACCTGGAAATCCACATCTGCTAGAACGGAAGAGATGGATCACTATCGCTCTCTTACTTTTATGGGTGCTTGAGGTAGACGCCTAGACGTTATATAGGAAGAACAATATGTTTTCTCCTTGTGGTTTCTTAAGGAAAAGCTTCATCATCATTTCTATCACCATAGAACCTTATATATATATATATATATATATATATATATATATATATATATATATATATATATATATATATATATATAAGATCAACTAAGTCCTCCTCTTACATGTGAGTCCATAAGTTCCATTGTCTACCCTTAGATCATGTGTTAGAATGGCTTAGATTAAAAGTAAAAAGCAACTATTAATATTATTCTAATGGCTAAAACAATTATCTCTCTCATCCTACCTCTCATAGGTAATGAGCATGCATACAGGTTGTCAATCAAACATCATACACGTCCCACTGCCTCCCCCCATTTCTCATTTCACTCAATTATTCAAAATTAAATTTCCCCCAAATTAAACCCCAATAATATCAACCGTTTAAGAAACAAACTGCTCTCAAAATCTCTCAATTCTTTTGCTTTTTTGTTACCTTATTATCGATTTCTTCTCCATTGTCTTCACTCACTTGCAACCTACCATTTTCGTCCATTCAGATTACTCTTTGTAGGTTATAAAGGTAATTTTTTTTTTTGGGTTTTTGGAGTTTTATTAATTTTTCTCTTCATTTATTTTGATTAGACGGTTTTTTTAATTTATTGGGCATTGTTATGTAATTGCCATTCGCCATTGTTGTTGTACTATTCTATTTGATCACTGTATTGGCTTACTTCATTTTGATTACCCAGTTATTTTTAGCACATTTAGGATATTTACTTATCTATTTTAGCACATACATTCAGTGTGTTATGTTGTACTATTCCATTGAAGCACAAGCAATTCAGATTTTTAACCTTTCATGTTAATTGAGATTACCCAAATATTTTAGTACTTTTTTTATTGTTATGTTCATATTTATTCAGATTACCCAGAATTTTTTGAAAAATCACACTTTTGTTGCTTACAATTACTCCTTCTGTGTTAAAATTACAGTTTTGTCACTCAAAATCACATTTTTGTCAAAATTACACTTTGATGATTAAAATTACACTTTTGTCTGTTAAAATTACACTTTTAAATGTTAAAATTACACTTGTATCTGTTAAAATTATACCTTTGTTGCTTAAAATTTCACTTTTCTCTTAAAATAACACCTTATTTTGTTAGAATTACACTTTTGCCTGCTAAAATAACACTTTATTTTGTTAGAATTACACTTTTGTCTGCTAAAATTACACTTTATTTTGTTAGAATTACACTTTTGTCTGCTAAAATTACACTTTATTTTGTTAGAATTACATTTTTGTCTGCTAAAATAACACTTTATTTTGTTAGAATTACACTTTTGTCTGCTAAAATTACACTTTATTTTGGTAGAATTACACTTTATTTTGTTAGAATTACACTTTTGTCTGCTAAAATTACACTTTATGCTGCTACAATTACACTTTTTTTTGTTAAAATAACACTTTTGTCTGTTAAAATAACACTTTATTTTGTTAGAATTACACTTTTGTCTGCTAAAATTACAATTTCTTTTGTTAGAATTACACTTTTGTCTGTTAGAATTACACTTTATTTAGTTAGAATTACACTTTTGTCTGCTAAAATTACACTTTATGCTGCTACAATTACAATTTTTTTTGTTAAAATTAAACTTTTTATCTTTTAAAATTACAATTTATATTTTGTGTTAAGTAAGGTCTATCTGTCACATTGTTAATTAATTTTTGTAATTTTAACAGATGTCAGATCATGATGAGGCTAAAGCAGGCAAGACCAAAAAAACAAAGGTGTCTGTCAAGTGCCGACCGAAGCAGCTTGTTGAGCAGGTTGAAAAGCTTAAAATTACAGTTTTTTTTTTTTTGTTGTTGTGTTATGTAAGGTCTATATGTCACATTGTTAATTAATTTTGGTTTCTTCAGCAGATGCCAGATCACGATGAGGCTAAAGCAGGCAAGACCAAAAAGGAAAAGGTGTTTGTCAAGTGTCGACCGAAGCAGCTTGTTGAGCAGGTTGAAAAGCTTAAAATTATATTTTTTTTGTCTGTTGTGTTATGTAAGGTCTATATGTCACATTTGTAATTAATTTTGGTTTCTTCAACAGATGTCAGATCACGATGAGGCTAAAGCAGCCAAGACCAAAAAAGAAAAGGTGTCTGTCAAGTGCCGACCGAAGCAGCTTGTTGAGCTGGTTGAAAAGCTTAATGATGCCCAGCGAGACGCGGTACGGAGGATTTGTTTTGGTGGTATTTTGGAGCTTAAGCTCAAAACATATCCAATGGGTCATGTTAATGATTTTCTCAAAGCATTCAGCGACGAGTCCTACATTTTTCGGGCCTCTAAAGATAAGGAGTTCATGGTCACCAAGCATGACGTGTATGACTGTTTTATGTTACCACTTGGTCCTAAAACAGTTGATATAGTACCTACGTGCTGCCAAAAGGATTCTCAAGCGCCGAAGAACAAGGAATTGAAAGACAAATGGCGGAAAGCGTACAACATAAAAGGGGTTAACGAAGGGATTAATTTAGGAATTGTCTTCCAAGATATCTTAAAAAAAAATACAAAAACGGAGGTCCTCAATTCTGCAGGCTGTTTGTTCTGCTCACCATGTCATCATTCCTAACTCCAACTTCATACAGCGGGATTGACTTCATGCTTTTGAGAGCCGTTGAAGATGTGAAGGCTATTACGCAGTACGATTGGTGTAGTTATGTCCTGGAAAATTTGGTGAAGGCCGCGGCAGCTATTGGTGAAAATAAACAGACCCTGCTCGGTTGTATCCCCTTCTTAATGATTACGTACTTTCAACGTTTCGATTTCCGTGGTCAGAGTTGTCGCCACAGCCTCCCTCTCATTAAGTACTGGGATCGGCATACGCTTTCTGAAAGATTACATGGTGAGCTTGACAAGAACCATTTGGGTCGGCAAACTTGGTCCTTGGTCAAGTATCCTCGGTGCCTTCAGAAGGAAGTGTTAAGCATTGGTGGTGTGCCTAATGATAGCAAAGTGTTGGCCATTAGCAAGCTGGTTACTGATGCGGCATTACAACTGCCTTCAACTTCAGACAGGAAGAAGTTCATCGAGATTGAACTCCCATCTGGTGTTGATGATGACGAGGAGTTGAAAGCTCGGGCTGTAGATGTAAGTGTTATTTGTTCATTTGTCAAATCTAATTTAACATGTTTTAAAGTTACTCTTTCTTTCACTACAATTACACTACAATTATAAAAGTGATATTAATTAGTAGTTGCTGAATTTACACGGTTGTCAGTTAAAATTACACTTTTACCAGTTAAAATTACACTTTTCAAAGTTAAAATTATACATTTATCCATTAAAATTACACTTTTTAATGTTAAAATTATACTTTTGTATGTTACAATTACACTTTTGTCCGTTAAAATTATACTTTTCAAAGTTAAAATTATACTTTTGTATGTTACAATTACACTTTTGTCCGTTAAAATTATAATTTTGTCCGTTAGAATTACACTTTTTAAAGTTAAAATTATACTTGTTAAAGTACACTGTTGTTCTTTTTTTGAGTGTATGATGTGCATGAGCTTTGTTTAAAGATGCAAAGGAATGCTACTGTCTTCTATTCATGGTATGCAGATGCAGCCATGACGCTCAAAAGGTTAACCGGAGGTCTGAACTTTTCTAGTGGCCCTGTCGCTACACAATGCACGCAATCATTCTTTCAAAGCCAAAGGATGAAGGATTATGCTGTGGAAATGCAGGAGATAGCCGAACGAATAAATGATTCCGTGAAATCAGCGCCTATGCTGCAACAAAGTTCAGTTGATCAGGACCAGAATGAGGAGTTAGATGATGAGGGATACGAGCAGCATGGTGGTGATGATGATGAAGAGGAGGACGATGGTGATGAGGATGAGTGAGAGGACGAGGATGGTGATTATGTGGAGGATGAGGAGGATGGTGAGTTTGTGAAGGATGATGGATACGAGCATGAGAAAGAGGTTTCTGAAGATGTTGGTAGAGACATCGAAGGCGGGGTAGCCGCCTCACTTGATTCTGATGAACTAGCCAGTGATAAAGCACGTGAGGTGTCTACAAAACAGATAATGGAGGCGGTGCAATTTTACAACACGGCTGAATTTAAGGAAGTTGCTAACAGAGAGGATGACAGTAACGACACCAATGTGGACTTTGGTAATGCTCAGGAAATTTACGTCATTTACAAAAGGAAGAGGGTAGTGGAGAAGGAGGTGGTCTTTGGCGAACCACATATATTTGACCGGGAAATTCTTGAAGAGTATTATTAAAAAGATGAAGTTGATGATGTTGAGAAGAAGTTCTATGCGCTGGCTGCTGCTGGAAAGGAACAAGAGCAGACTATGGAAATGGAGGTGCCTGTTGTTGTGGAACCTCAGATAACTGATAAGAAAATTGAGGAGGATGAGCCCACTGACGCTGATCCAACTGTCACTCAGTTTCTATTTTCGACTGCTGAGATTAGTGAGGTAGAGCGCCGAGCTGAAATGCCGGCCAGAGAAGCTCAAGAAATTGGAGAGGTACCAGAATGTTTGAAAATGTCCGCCGATGCTACAGGAACGGTTGTCCATGTGACTGAAGTTGTGAATGCCGAGACGGACAAGGATGAAGGCCAGAGTGGGAAGGGTAATGCTGAGCTTGGCCTCCAATGTGAAAGTACAACATTGTCTACTGCAACATTAGACGACGTTGTACAAGTGGAGACTAAATTGTTGGAATTTATAGGGCCTGATGTTTGGGAGCCTGAACTTATATAATGGTTTCGTCCAATTGAAAATACTTCAACAAAATACATTGTAATACCAACGTCGACCAGTTGGCTTCCTGGCAGTTTGATGTCTAAACACAATACGAAACATCATGTTGTACCTCGTATTTTGCGTAGACATCCCAAAAAAAATGTACTGATTATTAGGTATTATACTGATTATTCTAAGATGTCATCATCGTCTTCTTCTTCTTCTTCTTCTTCTTCTTCCTCCTCTTCTTCTTCTTCCGACGATGACTCTGACGATGGCGACAATGGTGGGTGCTCTACGAAAGGATTAGGGCAGTTCCTTTCGTCATGGTTAGCTAATCGCTTGCAATTTTTACAAATACATTTTGGCTTCCTTGCCAAGGCAACTTCCTTTGCCTTCATCGACAACATTCTCTTTCCGCTTCCCTTGTTTTTGGATTGCTTAGGCGGCATAATGGTTATCTCTTGAGTAGCAGAACAGCCAAGAATTTTCTCCAACTGTTGTTGTTTATTAAATGGTGATCCTAAGGGTGACAGTTTCTCCTTAAACTGTCTAATTAGACTAGAAAAGTTGTCGACATCACCCTTCAATTTGCCCATGAGCATACCAACTGTCTGATGAATCTCTGACCACATTACTGACATTGCAATCTGTTTTCCATCTATTATATCAACGTCCTCAGTTGCTTCACCATTACAATCGAACATTTTACACAACATTGCATCTTTACACCATCTTTTAACAACACATTGTTCTGGAATAATCTTCACTCCGTTCGATGAGTAAATTCATATGACATGCCGGCAAAGAATGCCTTTCCTCTCAAACATTCTGCAGCTACAAGTGGCTTTCAATGTATCTAGATCATCAATATAGAGTAATATGTTAGTTAAATCAGTCAGAAAAAAGCGTGACTGTAATACACTAAAGTGTAATTCTAACAGGCATAGTGTAATTTTAACCGGCAAGTGAAATTCTAAGCAAACAAAGTGTAATTCTAACAGACAAAAGTGTAATTGTAGCAGCATAAAGTGTAATTTAAACACATAAGTGTAATTCTAACAACCCAAAGTGTAATTCTAACAAAATAAAGTGTTATTTTAAAAGAAAAGTTAAATTCTAACCAAACAAAGTGTAATTTTAACGGATAAAAGAGTAATTTTAACAGACAAAAGTATAATTTTAACGGATAAAAGTATAATTTTAACAAACAAATCCTACAGAATTATACCTGGGCAGTATGTGACCTTATAATTTTTGTCCCTGTTTGCATCTCTTACAGTGGTCACCTCTAAAGAGTCACACTCAGAAAAACCTCGGCTTTTACAAGTATCGATTGAGTACTTGACCTCTTCTTTAAAATCCTCGAATACTTTATGACTGTACACTTGCGCCCCGTGCACTTCGATAGCTAGATGCGTTCATATTATAGGGAGAGTGTGTCTGTTACAGTTGTCAATCTTTTTCTGTGTGTGTCTTTGCTGGTCCATCGCGCTGTCAAAACGCATCGAAAACTCAACTAATGTCCCCGACTTGCTCTCAAATCTCTTAAAAAAACTATTTTCGCTCTCTGACCTTTGGGTTGTTCTCATAACACCCCCCATATCTAGGTCCTTACAATGTGCCATAACCCACTGTTTCCTTTTAGCATACATTTCTTTAAACTAGTCAATATTATTGACCATGTGTTCTCTGCCAATTTCTTGCCATTTTTCATCGAACTCTGCCGCTTCAATGTCTTCATCTCATATTATAGCATTCAATTTCTTTACAAAGACAGAATAATCCTCTCTCGTCACTCCATACTTGCTTGGCACTTTGTTCATGATATGCCACATACAATATCGGTGGCGTGCTTTCTTGAACACCAAGGGCACCGCTTTAAGAATACTAGGATCTTGATCGGTGATAATATAATTAGGCTCTTTCTCACCCATCGTAGCCAAAAAATGGGTGAAAACCCATTTAAACGAGTCTGCATCTTCATGAGCAACCAACGCTCCACAGAAAGTGACTGATCGTTTATGGTGATCAACCCCGGTGAAAGGTGTAAAGACCATGTCATACTTATTGGTGGAATACGTCGGATCGAACGACACTGCATCCCCAAAAACTGAGTAGTTCCTTCTAGCGATTTTGTCGGCCCATATAGCTTTACTAAGGCTACCGTCAGAATCAACATCATAGTCAAAGAAGAACCTTGGCCTATTAACAGCCAATTCCTTAAAGTGGTCCACGAACATCTGACCGTCCCGTTCATGAATGTAGCATTTCACATCTCTGTGAAAGTTCTTAAAATCATTTAAACTAGCTCCGATGTTTTCAAACCCATTAACATGCTCCTTCAAAATTTTGTAAGTCTTCGTTGCTCCTATCTTCAGCTGTTAATTATTGACAAGCTTTTAAATGTATTTGTAAGTGTAACTTTAACGTCTAAAAGTGTAATTGTAATAAACAAAAGTAGAATTCTAGTGACTCAAACATAGTGTAATTCTAACCAACAAAACTGTAAGTTTAGGAAGGCGAAGGCTAACTTCAGTAAACCTAGAATACTCACCCTTGAATTATAAAGGATTATCATTTAGTGATAGTCTGTTATGTTGCATGCCAACTTTTGAAACTCTCTATCTCTGGCTGATACGAGTTCATGGTTGTGGCCACTGTGGAATCTGTCAATTAATAATTCCCCATTCCTCATAAACTGCCTAATTCTCGCTTTGCACCCAACGCGCCTGACTTTGTGTCTCCTACCTGAGTCCTGGCGGCCACTACACTCCAATTGTCCCTTATGTTTGAACCCCTCTCGATTGTAAACCAACAGTTTAGATTTTTTTTCCCCGCCATGCCATCTCTTAGTCGTGTACTTCCGCACATCAAAACCACAAGCAACAGCATAAATTCTATAAAATGTCACTGCCTCTTCTATTTCCAGAAATTCCTGACCAACATAGGGGGTGAACTTATCTTCAACGTCCCTGCAAAATTCTTCCTCGTTTGGCTTTCGTTTTCCATTGTGCTCAATATTATCTGTCAATAGTACAATTATTATCAATTGTATTCATAACATCTTAAAGTAACCCATGTATTTGTTAAAATTATAGTTTCGTTAGAATTACACTTTTGGTTGTTAAAATTACACTTTTGTCTGTTAGAATTATACTTTTTACTATTAGAATTATAGTTTACAAACTTACAGTGTCGTCTGTTAAAATTACATTTTTGGTTGTTAAAATTACACTTTTGTCTGTTAGAATTATACTTTTTACTATTAGAATTAGAGTTTACAAACTTACAGCTTGTCTGTTAAAATTATACTTTTGGTTGTTAAAATTGCACTTTTCTTTGTTACAATTATACTTTTTACTATTAGAATTACAGTTTAAAAACTTACAACTTTTGTCTGTTACAATAACACTTTTAGTTATTAAAATTACACTTTTCTCTGTTATAATTATACTTTTTACTATTAGAATTACAGTTTAAAAACTTACAACTTTTGTCTGTTACAATAACACTTTTAGTTGTTAAAATTACACTATTCTCTATTACAATTACAATTTTTATAGTTAGAATTACAGATTCAAATATTACACTTTTGAATTTCAAAATTACAATTATAGTTTCAAGAATTGTACTTTGTACGATTACAATTACAATTATACTTTCTACCATAACAATTACAATAATACTTTTGTTGCTTAAAATCACACCATTGGTAGTTAAAATTACACTTTTGAATGTTATAGTTACACTTTATTCGTCTTTTTACTGTCACGTTGCAGATACTATATTGACTCTTACAACTCATGTGACGTTATGAAACTGAAATATGAAACAACTCATAACAAATGTGACGTTATCTACCAAATAAATAATTCCAACGTCGATAAGTTTAACTTCAACTTGACAGAGTTGATGTTGAACACTTGAACTCAATAATGCTGGAGTTCATGTTGAAAGAGTGGATTTACAGATTTCAGATAATAAAAAACAAGCTTAACAAATAACCTAAAATACAGTTCCTTCTCATATTTAAGCTACTGTTGATATTTAACGTAATCTATTGATAAAAAAAATATAACCTAACTTTGAATGAAGCAAATAAATAAACAAACCAAAATTACCATCGACAAATGGAATCATTTGCAAATCCGTCATTTTTTAAGTTGGACTATGGTCTTGTTGTTTTGCTGTAAGAATGGAAAATGATAAATGAAGATGATAAAGGAAGGATGTGTGATTTTTATTTGCAGAATTTTTTTTTTGCTCAAAATTATCGCCAGTGAGGATGAATATCCATGATGAATTTTTTTCAAATTGTGTTTTTTGTGGAGTTTGTTTAGAATTGGGTTGAGGAAGGTGGTTGAATAATTATGCATGTGTTTGTGTGTGCACAGTGGGTAATAGAAATCATACTGACACACACACCTTCTCTCCTCCTCAACCTATTTCCTTTTTTTTACGCCTATATTGGCTTTACAGTAGGCAAATCTCCACTCTCCATTTACCTAATCCAAGGGCCCTAATAAAGACTTAAAGACTCAAAAGATATTAAGGACTTAGGAGACCTTTGCGCTCTCTCTCTCTCTCTCTCTCTCTCTCTCTCTCTCTCTCTCTCTCTCTCTCTCTCTCTCTCTCTCTCTCTCTCTCTCTCTCTCTCTCTCTCTCTCTCTCTCTCTCTCTCTCTCTCTATCTATATCTATATATATATATATATATATATATTATCACATACCATAATAGAGTTTAGTGGAATAAGAAAGAACTCCTATTCTTTTCCTAAAAGCGGTGCCTCATATCTGAATCCTTATAGGACTGATATTATTTCCTGATTGTACTTATATGTGTGACCTCCATATGATTATATTATTTTAATGATCAATCCAATCTTATTGTGACTAATTATCATAATTATTCTTTAGCAAGAAATTAGGATTTGATAAATAGTATAATTATTATCTCCAGAAAATATCCTGTATTATATTTAGTAATTTTTGGAAATATTTTAGAACATATTTCTTCAGTACCGACAAATGGACAACAATTAACTGGGATAGACGTACATATCAAGAAGCAAGGTCAAAATGAAGAAAATTATTGGCGTCTTGAAGGTTGTTTATCCTATTGATAATGAGCGTTGTCTTATGTCGAAATCCATATACCAACTAGGAGACTGCAAGTGTATTAAAATTCACATGAAGTACTTTATACGATCATTGTACTATTTTCAACGAGTTAATTTTCAATAACTTTTATCCCTTTAGGTCTTGTGCATTAGCAATTTTTAGTCCTTATAAACTATTTTTTTTTTTGCGATTATAAACCATTTGCATAGAACGATCTCACATAATAATAATTTGTACTGTTAATTTACAACAGCAAAGGAAAAAAGCCTTCTAATAGATGATCTCACGATAAACTTACGGTAAAACTATTTTAACAATTTAGAGTAAAAATGATACGTATCACATATAATAAAACATATACGGATCATAATAAATGATAAAAATGGTACACTTATCCCAAAAATAAATACAAAATAAAAGAGTCATTTTAGAACACGAACAATAACAAAAAAAAAAAGTCACGAAAATACATAAAAGGGTATGAAAGAATGATCATTCAAGAATTTAGTGAGAGATTATTTATCCCAATTGTTTGTTGAACTAAAGAAGGAGTAGAGATTCAAGGTAAGATTCTATAGAGATAATTTATCTATCTATTTATATTATTATTATCATCATAAAATTATATATTAAATTTAAAATCATAATTCTTTCGATTTGATAATATATAATATTGCATAATTCAAATTAGATTCCATAATATATAATATTGCATAATTCTTTCGATTTTATTTAATGTATATATGTAATATATTTATATACATATATAATCCTCTTAAAATGGATTCCTAAGTAGTAAAAGTAATTTCGTCAGTACAGAAAAGAATTTTAGTAACATTGGATATAGTTATATGATAGTAATCACTCATTTGAATAGTAAAAGTAACAAGGTTGTTAGCAAGATTAGTGAAAGTGGTAGAAATAACAATGAGAGTAGTGAAATAATCAATATTAATGCGACAATAGTGAAATTAACAATAATTAGGCGGGAGTAGTGAAATTATCAATATTAATGCGGCAGTAGTGACAGTAACAATAATTACGGCTGGAGTAGTGAAAGTAACAATGATTACGGGCAAGTAGTGAAATTTTATTACTACTATTTCATTAATAAGAGTAAATTTTTAATAGCGAGAGTAGTGAATTTGTCTCAAAATTTATTTCATCGTAATTTTAGGATATTAATGATAAATTTATGGGTTATGCAACTTTAAGTAATTTTATTTAATGAAAAAAAAATTAATGATAAGTAGAGGAAGCCCGAGCGAAACCGGGCACCAATACTAGTAATATAATAAAATAACAACCAAAACATGTTTTTTCCCAAACCCCACCTTCACATGAAACATAGCTTTCAGGATCCCTTGGAAATAGGCCCACTACTTAAGTAACCCAATACATGAGATTTCTTTTATGTCGCTAACATGAGATTTACAATAAGCTTAAGACGGATACTTTCGTCTTAAATGAATACCAATATGTTTGATTACTACTTATATTCAATACTAATATCTTTGATTAATTTTTTTTTTACTATGAACTTAACAATATTTTGTTGCCTATCTTGTATCTTTGAATATTACGTTATTATAGCCTTTCCTCTTTTCTTTTACGTGTAAATTGAATAATCTAACACCTATTAGTATTGGATTTGAGAAGCATTGGGTAAATGTCTTTAGACAGGGTAACACAATAAATTTATTAGGAGATTATTTTATAATTTATAATACAAAACAGTACCACATGCAATACAGATGAAAACATGGTTAAAAATAAAATGAGTAAATGGATTATAACAATAGATTTAAAGTTAAAGAGTTATTTTGAGTCATGATTACAATATAAAGGTCATGAAAATTGAAAACGCATAAATAGGTACAAATTAGTGGTATATTAATAGCTTATTTAAAGATCATCTCGAATCTCTCAATAACTGTTGTATGGTGCGACGACATAAATGTGACATTTTATGGTAAAACGTTAGCGTTTTATATTAGAAATTTACCACTGTTGTGTTACTAAATGTGACCACTTTTTAAATACAATAATTTTTACACAAAATGTTCACTATTTCTTATAAATTGGTCATCTTTATCAATATCATCATATGACGGACACACACAATAACTACGCAATTTGAATTCAAACCACAAACAATATTTTATGTATTTTTTTATGATTTAATAAATAGTAAACCTTTCTTTTGATAAATAGTAAATAGTAACTCAATGTTCGCACACAAACATGTGAAAATTTTTTTTTGAACCGAGTTACACGTAAGAGAATAACTACGCAATTAGAGAATTCTCAATGTATGCAATTGTGCGGTTATTCTTTGAAAAATGTATAAATTCTGAATCATGCAAAGATTAAGTTGGCTGGTTAACTCATTTTTTCAATTCATAGAAATTTGGAACTCTCCCTAACACATGGTAAACGGGGCATTTAGAGTGACTACAAATTTCCAGGTCGAGATATTTCGATTTATTCTTTTTTTTTTATTGAGCTATGTCGAATTCCTATAATCGACATATGATAGTTTGGATTTTAATAATAATGATTAGGTTATTAACACATACATTTATTCATGTTTCTAAGGTCTCGTTTGGTTGCCCTCTCAAAAATGGGTGAATTGGGAAATCCCATGATTTGGAAAACTGAGGAATGTTTGGTTACTCCAAATTATGTGATTTTCTTTTTCCCATGAATTCCCAACTCCTCCATAATGGAGGAGTTTAATTACCTAGCTTGTGACACCCCTTGATACGGCAAAGGAAACAAATAACAAAATGCATCAGAGAACACGGGAATTTTAAAACTTTTTGAGACTTCTATTGAAGTTCAACGCGAGGTATCACCAACAACGATAAATACGTATGGTTAGCTAAATTTAGGTTTACAACACATGTCTATTTATTGGGGAAAAGATATCCCACGAAGAACACGAGTTTAAAAGTAGGTGAGTCTAGTAAAAGATAAATAGGGTCCAAGGGTCAATGATCTCGCTAGCCCACACGTCTTCCCCATAACATCTGCATCACGAACCTGTCATTCATGTAAACATGAACGCCACAGTCAGTGGGGAGTAACTCAGGTTCTCCCAGCCACAATATGTCGAAATACAAGTAATCAAGAATTTAGTTAAAGGAACAAGTACAAAGATAATACTTACAGTAGCCGAAAAATCATGATTAGTAGGCATAGTGAAATAAGAATAAATGTGCACACGTGAGAGAGGAATAATTAGGTCAAACGGTCACATATTGACTCGACTCAAATGTAAGACAAATACAAAGTATGGATAAACAAGACATCCAACCTAGACTCCAACCTCCTGGTAGGACGACGATCATAATACGGTCGTAGTCTAAACCTGGATACAGACTCTCGGGATGGACGACACCCGATTTGACAAACGATATACTAATCGTATCCAAGACTCGAAACATTGCACGCACTCGTAACCAAAGGTCGAGTAACCTCTAATCGGAAACATGGCACGCACTCGTAACCAAAGGTCCGAAGAAAGGCGGAAGGATATCCTAGTTCGGAAACATGGCACGCACTCGTAACCAAAGGTCCGAAAGAGGAAAGATAACCCAATCCGGAAACATGACTCACACTTGTGACCAAAGGTCCGAAAGGGGTAAATAAGGAGTATAAAGTCGTCACACAATGTAAATCATCGCACTTGGGTCATAAACAAGGGTAACAATAAGTGCATGATCATCACGTAAACATGTTATAAATTGACCACTTATTAATCATGGAAAAGATACATGTGTAAATCATTGGTTAATATAGGTTATAGGCGAAGAAAAGCACTCAGAGGGGTCTCATCCGGTTGTGGGCCGGCGGCCGGTCCACCGGCTGGGACTCTAGGCAAACATTGGATTTTCAATAAAAGTTACATCGGGCTCCCGACCGGTCCTTGACCGGCGGCCGGTCCACCGGGTGGGACCCAAGGTTCAATTTCGAAAAATTTGTAAAAGAGCCAAAAAGTTAAAGCGGGTTCCCAGCCGGTCTGAGACCGGCGGCCGGGCGGCCGGCTGAGACCCACGACAAAAATTTGAAGAATTTAAACAACTTACAGCTGGCTCCTAGCCGGTTGAGAGCCGGCGTCCGGTACACCGGCTGAGACACACTGTACGCGTGAATCACCAAAATCGTTTCTCAAACCATTGACAAACAATCACAAATTGTTCCACAACAAATATTTACATGTCCT
This sequence comes from Silene latifolia, assembly GCF_048544455.1. Taxonomy (NCBI): domain Eukaryota; kingdom Viridiplantae; phylum Streptophyta; class Magnoliopsida; order Caryophyllales; family Caryophyllaceae; genus Silene; species Silene latifolia. The sequence goes on from NC_133527.1 coordinate 44,608,673, forward strand.
AGCGTGATTCTTAGCTAGAAAAAAAACATAATTGAGACAGAAATTCAACCAATACGGATCTAAGACGATAAAGATTGGAACTTTCTATCAAACATGTGAGAAATGTCATACAAGCATTCTAATCACCATCAATTCACCACAAGTCATGAAAGACACCAAATTTAACAATCATATAAGTCTAATACTACACAAATCACACAATTTTAACATAAAAGTCGAGTAACCCATCACCGTTACCTTTTTGCACTTCAATCTTCTAAGGAATCGTCAATTATGTAGCTATCCTCGTCCGGGTTGTCTAAGTCTTCCCCTAAACACAAAAATAAAGGTATTAAGTCAAGAACTCATATTCTTGTAAGATAAGAATTTCGAAATAAGAGGAAAGATGGTGACTTTCTTACTTAGAAAGAAGGGGGACGAGAAAAGGAAGAGAATGGCGCGAAAAGGAGCGAGATTGTTGGTGAACAATTGAGTGAGTTATGGTGATTTTAGGGTTGAGAGGAAAGGGTTTAACAATGGTGATGTGTTTGTATAGGAATTTCATAAATTAGAAGTGAGGGAGATGACGTTGTGAGGGTTTAGTTGGGGTTTTGTGTAGAGAAAAGAGAAGGAAAATGCCCATGAGTCAAGATAAGCCCAATAACTCAAAATGAGTCGGTTTCCACTAGAATTTTCGTCTCAAGCCTACTATAACTCAAGACGGAGAATATTATTATTAGAATATACACTACTATTACCGTTATACGACCACAGTGATACCTTATAAAAATAAGTTTTAAATTATAATTATTAAATAAAAAGAAATTGCTTAAAAATTTATTTAAAATATAAGAAAAGCGCGGGGTATTACAATCATCCCTCCTTTTAAAAAGTTTCGCCCTCGAAACTTGAAGCGAAAGGTATTACCTTACGAAAACAAACTAGGGTACTTGACACGCATGGAAGCCTCTGGCTCCCAAGTCTCGTCTTCTATATCGCCACACTTCCACAAAACTTTCACCAAGGGCACCACTTTGCTCCTTGGCTTCTTCTCCTTCTTATCCAAGATCCTAATCGGTCTCTCCTCAAAAGAAATATTAAGCTCAAGCTCGGGAATCTCATTTTGCAACACATGACTAGGGTCGCTAATATATTTCCTAAGTTGAGAAACATGAAAAACATCATGAACCTTACCCAAACTCGGGGGCAAAACCAACTTGTATGCCACGACACTAATCCTTTTTATCACTTCATAAGGTCCAATGTACTTCGGACTTAACTTCCCTTTAACTCCAAACCTCTTTACTCCTTTCATCGAGGACACCTTCAAGAACACCCTATCTCCAACTTCAAACTCCAAGGGTCGACGGCGAACATCGGCATAAGATTTATGTCGATCTTGGGCAGCTTTCATTCTTTCACGGATGAGCTTCACTTGATCAATTGTCTCGGCTAACTTGTCGGGTCCTAGGTCACGAACATCACTTGCTTGATACCAACAAATTGGACTATGGCATTTCCTTCCGTAAAGGGCTTCATAAGGGGCCATCTTGATAGAAGCATGATAACTATTTTTGTAAGAAAATTCCACCAAAGGTAAGCTCTTCTCCCAACTAGAATGAAAATCAAGGGCACAAGCACGCAACAAGTCTTCTAGAGTTTGAATCGTCCTCTCGGATTGTCCATCGGTAGCGGCATGAAAAGCGGTACTCATCAACAACTTGCTACCCATAGCATCTTGCAAAGCTTTCCAAAATATTGAACAAAAACGCGGGTCACGATCCGATACGATCTCCTTAGAAACACCATGGTAACGAACGATCTCCTTAACATAAGCACTAGCAAGTCGGTTTAAACTCCAAGTTTCTTTGATAGGAATGAACCTAGCACACTTAGTCAACCTATCCACAACCACCCACACGACATCCTTTCCACCAACGGTCTTAGGCAAAGCCATCACAAAATCCATGGAAATAGACTCCCACTTCCATAAAGGAACATCCAACGGTTGTAGCAAACCACCGGGTCTCTTATGCTCAATCTTCACTTGTTGACAAGTAAGACACCTTTCAACATATGACACAATATCATTTTTCATGTTAGGCCACCAAAACCGAAGCTTCAAATCTTTATACATCTTGTCTCCTCCGGGGTGGATCGAATAAGGGGATAGATGAGCTTTATCTAGAACTCTGTTCTTCAACTCAACGGCATCGGGTATATACATGCGTCCTCGGTAACGAAGGTAACCTATAGCATCAATCTCACAATCATTAGATTTCCCTTCAAGAAGCTTGGCTTGAAAACTCTTAAAGGTATCATCATCCACAAGGCTATCAAGGATCTCACGGTGAAGAACGGGCTCGGCAACCACAGCGCCAAGGTAATCAAAACCACTCTCCACAAATTGCAAACTCAACTTACGAAACTCGGCACAAAGGTCATCGGGGAGTACGCGAATAACACTCAAGGAATGAGTAGACTTCCTAATAAGGGCATCGGCAACCACATTTGCCTTTACTTCATGATACAACAAATCTACATCGTAATCATTCACCAATTCCAACCATCGTCGTTGTCTCATATTTAATTCTTTTTGGGTGAAGATATACTTCAAACTCTTATGATCGGTGTAGATGCGGCAATGAACTCCAATGAGATAGTGTCTCCACATCTTCAAAGCATGAACGACGGCGGCCAACTCCAAATCATGGGTGGGATAGTTCACCTCATGAACTCTCAATTGTCGTGAAGCATAGGCAACAACTCTTCTATTCTGCATAAGAACACAGCCTAAACCCATCTTAGAAGCATCACAAAACACATCAAAATCAACTCCATCCTCGGGCAAGGTCAACACGGGAGCGGTAGTTAACCTCTTCTTCAACTCTTGGAATGCACCTTCACAAGCTTCGATCCACACAAACATGGTCTCTTTCTTCAAAAGTTGAGTCATCGGTCTAGCAAGCTTGGAGAAATCTATCACAAAGCGACGGTAATAACCCGCCAAACCCAAGAAACTACGGATCTCACCAACATCGGTTGGACTCTTCCACTCAATTACGGCTTCAATCTTCGAAGGGTCCACCATGACACCATCCTTAGATATAACATGGCCTAGAAAAGACACATTGGACAACCAAAATTCACACTTGGAGAATTTGGCAAACCACTTTTGACGACGGAGGATCTCCAAAACGATACGAAGATGGTCGTCATGCTCTTCTTCGGACTTGGAAAAGATGAGGATATCGTCAATGAAGACCACAACGCACTTGTCTAAGAACTCACTAAAGGTCCGGTTCATTTGGTCCATCAAGATAGAAGAGGCGTTGGTTAAACCAAAGGGCATCACCTTAAACTCAAAGTGTCCATACCTTGTGCTAAAGGCGGTCTTAGGGATATCGGGCTCACGAACGGGAATTTGATGATAACCGGATCTCAAATCAATCTTGAAAAAAGTAGAAGCACCTTTGAGTTGATCGAACAAATCTTCAATTCTTGGTAGGGGATACTTGTTCTTGATGGTAACACGGTTAAGCTCGCGGTAGTCAATGCAAAGTCTCATGGATCCATCTTTCTTCTTCACAAAGAAAACGGGAGCACCCCAAGGTGAGGCACTAGGTCTAATGAATCCTTTCTCAATCATCTCATCAAGTTGCTTCCTCAACTTCTTCAACTCGGTGGGCGCCATACGGTATGGGGCTTTAGCAATCGGACCGGTTCTGGGTACAAGGTCGATAGAGAACTCCACGTCACACTCGGGAGGAATTCCGGGCAATTCTTCGGGAAAAACATCGGGGAAATCGCAAACCACGGGCACTTCTTCGATCTTTGGTAAGGAAGGGGAGATAGAAGTTACCACACATAGAAAGACTTGGTAACCTTTCCTCTTCATACTCATCAACTTCAAGGCGGAAATCAACTTCACACCTTCTTGGGAACGGACTCCTCAATAGGACACACGGGTGCCTAGCGGACTTTTGAGGCAAATCTTTTGGTCTCTACACTCGAATCTTGCATCATACTTTGACAACCAATCCATACTCAAGATTACATCGAATTCCTCAATGGGAAAACGAAGTAGGTTAGCGGGGAACAAGGTTCCCGAAATAGAGATAAGAATGTCGGAGAAAGAAAGGGAACAAGAGAACATTTCTCCGGAAGGTAAGGATATAGAAGTTTTCTCACTAGGAATGGGCTCAAGGGCTAATTTTTCCGAAAACTTGGAAGATATGAAAGATAGAGATGCGCCAGTATCAAATAAAATAAGGCAAGGTTGATCAAAAATTGAGAACATACCCGTGATGATATCGGGATGAGCGGCGGATTCGGCTCGACTCATGACAAAGATAGTTCCTCTTGGCCTAGGATTTGGGGTAGGGGCATCCTTCTTCTCGGAGAAATAGGCAATACGGTGTCCGGGCTTCTTACAATGAAAGCAAGTCAAGGGCTTGCCATAGCATCCAACTCCAGGGTGTAGGGCTCGTCTACAATGGTAGCACTTACGGTCTTTCTCAAGCCGATTAGTTAGGTTCTTGAAATATTGGTTCTTGTCCTCCATGGTCTTGTATCCTTGGCACAAACCTCCTCTTGTTGGCATAGTTTGGAGTAGAAGGCACAAATGGTCTCTTGCCATGAAAGTTAGAACGGTAAGAATGAGAAGAAAAGTGGGGCTTGGCTTCCTCTTCAATGGCCTTCAAAGAGGTTTCGGCCTAAATGGCATCATCATAGACTTCCACAAAGGTAGTTGAGTTTCTTCTCACCATTCTTTCTACCTTAAGGTTCAATTTGTTCTTGTAGAAGTAGACATGATCCTCTTCATCTTTCACGAACTTGGAGGCATAATGAGCAAGTTCATTAAACTTGTCGGTGTAGGCTTGAATCGATAGCTTCCCTTGCTTGAAGTCCATGAACTCATTCAATATTTGTTGCTTGAGCTCCTTAGGGTAGAAGCGGGTTTCCACGAGTGACTTGAAGCGGCTCCAATCAAAGTTGGGGTCTTAAGTAGCGGTAGGACCGGTCAAAGTCCACCACCTATCGGCTTCCTTCACAAGAAAGTGAGAGGCTAACCTCAGCTTGTCCTCCTCTCGGGCATCAAAGAGATAGAAGTTCTTCTCCATGTCACAAGACCACTCCGAGAGAGCAACGGGATCCAGTTCACCATCATAGGTCCTAGCCTTGTTCCTTGCTAGTTGACTTGCAATCCAAGCATAGCTTCCTTGACGGTTAGCTTCATTAGGAGGGGGAGCGGGTTAAGCATTTTGTTGATTAGCAAGCACTTGAGTGAGGTCTTGCATGATGGCATTTTCCACATTGGTTGGTCGTACCATCTTTTCGCATAAGAGTAAATAAGTTAGAACCTACCACAAAACATACACAAAGAGACTACCAACTTAGGTCCTTAATTTCTACCCATCTCTCATTCATTATTCAAGGTCAAGTTAAAAATTTAAGTTGGGAAACACGTGTGTGCGTTGGGAGCAACATATGCTCTGATACCAACTGTGACACCCCTCGATACGGCAAAGGAAACAAATAGTAAAATGCAGCAGAAAACACGGGAATTTTAAAACTTTTTGAGACTTCTATTAAAGTTCAACGCGAGGTATCACCAACAACGATAAATAAGTACGGTTAGCTAAATTTAGGTTTACAACACAGGTCTATTTATTGGGGAAAAGATATCCCACGAATGAACACGAGTTTAAAAGTAGGTGAGTCTAGCAAAAGATAAATAGGGTCCAAGGATCAATGATCTCGCTAGCCCACACGTCTTGCCCATAACATCTGCATCACGAACCTGTCATTCATGTAAAAAAGAACGCCACGGTCAGTGGGGAGTAACTCAGGGTTCTCCCAGCCACAATATGTCGAAATACAAGTAATCAAGAATTTAGTTAAAGGAACAAGTACAAAGATAAATACTTACGGTAGCCGGAAAATCATGATTAGTAGGCATAGTGAAATAAGAATAAATGTGCACACATGAGAGAGGAATCATTAGGTAAAACGGTCACATATTGACTCGACTCAAATGTAAGACAAATACAAAGTATGGACAAACAAGACATCCAACCTAGACTCCAACCTCCTGGTAGGACGACGATCATAATACGGTCCTAGTCTAAACCTGGATCCAGACTCTCGGGATGGACGACACTCGATTCGACAAACGATATACTAATCGTATCCAAGACTCAAAACATGGCACACACTCGTAACCAAAGGTCGAGTAACCTCTAATCGGAAACATGGCACGCACTCGTAACCAAAGGTCCGAAGAAAGGCGGAAGGATATCCTAGTTCGGAAACATGGCACGCACTCGTAACCAAAAGTCCGAAAGAGAAAAGATAACCCAATCCGGAAACATGGCTCACACTTGTGACCAAAGGTCCGAAAGGGGTAAATAAGGAGTATCAAGTCATCACACAATGTAAATCGTCACACTTGGGTCATAAACAAGGGTAACAATAAGTGCATGATCATCACGTAAACATGTTATAAATTGACCACTTATTAATCATGGAAAAGATACATGTGTAAATCATTGGTTAATATAGGTTATAGGCGAAGAAAAGCACTCAGAGGGGTCTCAGCCGGTTGTGGGCCGGCGGCCGGTCCACCGGCTGGGACTCTAGGCAAACATTGGATTTTCAATAAAAGTTACAGCGGGCTCCCGGCCGGTCCTTGACCGGCGGCCGGTCCACCGGCTGAGACCCAAGGTTCAATTTCGAAAAATTTGTAAAAGAGCCAAAAAGTTACAGCGGATTCCCAGCCGGTCTGGGACCGGCGGCCGGTCGGCCGGCTGAGACCCACGACAAAAATTTGAAGAATTTAAACAACTTACAGCTGGCTACCAACCGGTTGAGAGCCGGCGGCCGGTCCACCGGCTGAGACCCACTTTACGCGTGAATCACCAAAATCGTTTCTCAAACCATTGACAAACAACCACAAATCGTTCCACAACAAATATTTACATGTTCTAGCATGATTTTAACCCAGAAAAACAACATAATTGAGACAGAAATTCAACCAATACGGATCTAAGGCGATAAAGATTGGAACTTTTTATCAAACATGTGAGAAATGTCATACAAGCATTCTAATCAACATCAATTCACCACAAGTCATAAAAGACACCAAATTTAACAATCATATAAGTCTAATACTACACAAATCACACAATTTTAAAATAAAAGTCGAGTAACCCATCACCGTTACCTTTTTGCACTTCAATCTTCTAAGAAATCATCAATGATGTAGCTATCCTCCTCCGGGTTGTCTAAACCTCCCCCTAAACACAAAAATAAAGGTATTAAGTCAAGAACCCATATTCATGTAAGATAAGAATTTTGAAATAAGAGGGAAGATGGTGACTTTCTTACTTAGAAAGAAGGGGGGGCGAGAAAAGGAAGAGAATGGCGCAAAAAGGAGCGAGATTGGTGAACAATTGAGTGAGTTATGGTGATTTTAGGGTTGAGAGGAAAGGGTTTAACAATGGTGATGTGTTTGTATAGGAATTTCAGAAATTAGAAGTGAGGGAGATGAGGTTTTGAGGGTTTAGTTGGGGTTTTGTGTAGAAAAAAGAGAAGGAAAAGGCCCATGAGTCAAGATAAGCCCAATAACTCAAAGTGAGTCCGTTTCCACTAGAATTTTCGTCTCAAGCCTACTATAACTCAAGACGGAGAATATTATTATTAGAATTTACACTAATATTACCATTATACGACCACGGTGATATCTTATAAAAATAAGTTTTAAACTATAATTATTAAATAAAAAGAAACTGCTTAAAAATTTATTTAAAATATAAGAAAAGCGCGGGGTGTTACATAGCCCTCCCTAGGTAATTGGAAACTCCTGTGTCAATTTACTTCCAGGATGTCAACCAAACGAGTTTTGGGCAATTCACATGAATTGGCCAATTCACGTGTTTTGTAAAATCATGGGATATTAATTCCCGTATGGCAACCAAACGAAGCCTAAGTTATGATTAATGATTTGAAGTTAAACTCTTCACATATGCTCACGAATATTTTACTCCTATTTAGATATTTCATGTATATACACATATTATTTTAAAATAACTTTACATGATGTTTAAAACATGCTTACAAATATACTCGTGCAACTTTGCACGGGTTTTAAGCTAGTAATATTATATCTAATGATAATGATTATAATATTCCTATCTTATTATAAAAGATACAATATGTATCTTTTATAATAATATAAGAATATAATAATCAATATATATCTTTTATAATAAGATAAGAATATTATAATTATCATCATTAGATATAATATTATTATCTCTAATAAATCCTTATTTTGGGCTCAGAAAAGAAAAAATTAGTGTATTTGTTTTACACAAATGGTAAAATAAAACCGTATTACAAAATGGGATAATACGTTGTACGGAGTATTAGTCAAACATTTTACAAAATATATTTATTATAAATGAATAAGTGTTTTTAATATTCAAAATGACCTCTCAAACAAGTCGATCACCAATAATTATAACACAAATTCTTGTTAAAGACGATAATACAACAACGATATCAGAGCCTTAATCCCAACAACAACATCAGACTATAGACGATAATATCCGTTTTAAATTTAAAGTATGATAAATGAGACAAAATAATACTGTAATGTCTAGCTAGGAACAAACAAAATATTTTCTCATATATTTCATACGTACATGAAACTATATACCCGTTTTACGTAAATTCTATTAGGTGACGGTCGTACCTGCGAGCAAGAAAGCGACCACTTTTTATAATTAAAAAATGACCACTTTTTCAAAGCAGTCACTATCTATATAAAAAAGTGATCGTTATTTTTTTAATAGTTCTTCAATGAGATTTTGTGTTTTTTGAAAAGAAATTGGTAAAAATCTTATACAGGAGAATTACTGCCTGTTTAAAACGTGTATTGCAATCATAAGGCATAATCATTACTCCGTATTATCTTTACTCACTTCGTTCCGCCTATTTTAAAACACGTACTGCAATCATAAGGCATAATCATTATAATCTTTTACTCATTTCGTTCCGGTCAATTGTTTATATATTCAGTTTTAAAACATCTATGTCAATTATTTACATTTTTATTTAGAGATTGTTTTAAAACGTATCTGTCAATTATTTAGCTTTTTATTTAGTAATTGTTTTATTAAATAAATTGATCCTACCACTCAATTTGGCTCACGAAAAATGCTTAGGTCCTCCAGGAGGACAATTAATATGTCCTCCCTAACCAATAAGAAGCCTTCATAGCTATATTTGTTTTATATTTATCTTTATATTTATATATTTTAAATAGTCATGAAAACGTTTTATTGATTAGGGATGACGCATTAATGGTCATTATGAAGGACTTAAGACTTTAGCCTCACACCCAGAGCTGGCAAAAGCTGATCCGACCCGAGGAACCCGACCCTACCCGCCCGAAACCCGACCCGATACAATCCGAAAATTTGATGACCCGAAACCGAACCGAACTGACACAACCCGACCCGATAACCGATAACATCCTTATTTTTTCCAACCCGACCCGACCCGTGACCCGATATTGATTCAACCCGATAGATACCCGATAATGAATTAGCTTAATAATGGTGTAAATAAGATCAAATTGACATTTATCTTAATTATTTTCACTTAAGCAAAAACTCCGGAGAGACGGTCTCTCAATAGCGTTATTGAGAGACCTCTCACATGAAAGGGTGAGGTACCCACTGAATTTATTTTTTCCCTAATATGTCTCCCACTAAATTAGTAAGAGACGGTCTCTCATGAGATCTACTGACTCACTTAAAATTACAATTAATACGCCTACACGTTGTTTAAACATAAATTTACCAATCTAAAACTAAATACATAAGAGAAAATATATGCTTATAATCTGACCCGATACTGACCCGATCCGACTGGCCACCCGCTGATAACCCGACCCGAAGATGGCCCGACTTGAACCGTAACCGACCCGACCCGTCGCTAACCCGACCCCGATATGACCCGACCCGCTTTAACCCACCCGTAACCGATCCGAGTGACCCGATTGCCACCTCTAGAGTCACATCTCTTTCCTTTTACTTTGTGCTAAATTAAATGTAAATTAATAGCGGGAGAGATGGGGTAATTCCATAATTAACAAAATTTGATGGAATTGAGGGTGAAATGAAAAGACAAAAGTTGAGAGCTAACTAGTGACGGAAGCAATGACAATATGTTGTTAATAGGTCGATAGTGGATGAGGGACACGTGGAGAGGTATCATAGGTGGGTCGACACATGTATGGCTGCTGTCATCTGTATACTTGTCACCCAAGTAAATGTCTGCTGTGTGTTGATGCATTGTACCAGGATCATTTATCTTTAGCCGCTTTATTTTTATTCGCACCCACCTTTTTTATTCCTGGTAAAGGTCAAACTATTAGTTCACACTTAAAACATGACCGGCTGACCGCAAAGTAGTGTTTAGTAGTTAAAATTTGAATGAAATTTTTTAAGTGATTTTAAGTTTAAATCTCATTAAGAGTAATTTTTTAATGATAAAATTATCTAGATTATATCTTCTAGATTTCGAGCTTTTAATCTCCTAAGAAAAGAATGGTTGTTCTAGTGTACGTAGTTTATATGTTATTACGTATGCCCGAGAGTTTACCAAGTGCGCACAAAGGTAACGACGGTAGGTTCAATCATCGTCCAAATGTTTTTATAAAGTATTGTTAACGAAAATTATAAAATAAGGCAGTTTTTCAGCGTGAGGCGTGAGACGATCCTTTTGTATAAAAACAATTCATTTTCAAGAGGTTAATTAATTAACAGAGACATTCACTTAATTTGCATTAGCTCTCAAGCTTCTTAAATATATATATATATATATATATATATATATATATATATATATATATTAAAAAAATACTTTAAGAGAAAAAAATGATCAAATTCTACAAAAAAAGAAAAAGAAAATTACGTACTCCCTCCACTACTTTTTATATTTCGTTTGAGAGAACTATAATTTTTACTGTATAGTTGACGTTTTACAACACTCCCCATGCATTCTAATTTTTTTTTTTCCGAGCAGCTTTTTGCCCTTTCCATGTCCATTGTACTTATCATTTAATACTTTTAACTTTTAATTTGTTTTCTATTGGTGAATTGACATAAATAAAGAAGTTGCACACAATGGTATTTGGTAAATTAATTAAAAAATGCTAGAAATATGTACCTCTTCTCATTCCCAATGTGATGTTAATGAAGAATTTAATTGAGAGTTTAACCTGGCTAGATTCTCGGTAGGTTTTCTTAATTTGTGTGAAAATTGTTAAAACGTCATATAATAAGTAATGGAGGGAGTATAATTTATGTTAAAGTACTATTTGTAATAATTTAAAATTAAACCCCTACTTCGAAAAGCAAAACAACATAACTAACAAAAGAGTGAGTAAATTTTAAAATGTATGAAATAACTCGAGTTTCACGAACTTAAAATTGATTTATTAGGTTGAGGATATGCTCTATCCCCCTTAAACTAAAAGAATAAGAAAACTGAAAATTTTCCCGCCTAAATGTTTTTAACTACAAATTGGGCCTAACTTTATTTAGATATGTATTGGATCTAATATATGGTCTTTATGTGTCAAAGTATCTTATCAAACACTGCAACTTTTATAGTTGGGCCAAATTATTTTATTCATTATTATCTCATTAGTCAAGTATATGTATTTTAAATGTTGTAAATTTTTTATTTAAAACATATGCAGATTTTATTCATATTATTAAAATCAGTGTGTGCTTTTCATTTTTTTATTCTTTAAATTTTTTACTCCGTTTAAATTGTTACTCTGTATATTGTAACAAAAATTACAAAAACAGTTATATGCTTCAAATGCGTAAAAATAAACATAAGTTTTTGTAATTAAACTAACAGTCTTCTTTTTTTAATCATAAACTTATTCCGAGTAAAAATGTAAAATTCGTTCTATTTTAATTCTTAGTATTTTTACACATTAACAATTGTAGATAATTACAAATAAAATACAAAGTTCATTTATATATTATTATTATTAGCTCTAATTGTTAAGTTCTCTTAACATGGCATTCTAAAATACCGTGCATTCGCACGGACTCTATACTAGTTCTAAATATTTATAGTAGGTTTTTTTTAAGCCATTACTATCCGTTTTAAACTTAAAACAAATTAAATTCATAAATAAAGATAAATAAGAATCTATAAAATATACACAGATAATATAATATTTGAGTCATTTTAAGTTTAAATAAAAAAATAGTGTCGTATTAAATGAGAATGTATGAAATATTTATATTGATTTAAAGTTAAACAATTTAAAAGTAGGTCCAAAGATAAACCGATTGATAAAAATCAAGTCTAGAGTCTAGTCAGTAAAGTGAGGTTTATCACATGTGACAAATAAAAATGGTGATAAACATGTCGCAATAAACCAACCGTACAGTCGCTCTCCCTACCTTTCCTAGTTTCCTATATAAACCCTTTTAACCCAACTAAAGTTCCGTGTTTTGGAACAGCCGTGACTTGAAATAAAACAATAGCCAGAGGGAAAAAAATAAATAAGAAAAAGTCGTCATCATCATCTACGAGTAATTCCAAGCAAATCAGGAAGAAAACAGAGATAAAATTGAATTCCATTGAATTAAATTCCAAGGGAAAGGATGTCGAGCCAAGAATTAGTGTTACCCCCGGGATTTCGATTTCACCCAACAGATGAAGAATTAGTAGTACATTATTTATGTAGGAAATGCGCTTCTCTCAACATTTATGTCCCCATTATTGCTGAAGTTGATCTCTACAAATTTGATCCTTGGCAACTTCCTGGTACCTTATTTTCTTTCTTTCTTTCTTTTATTTTTTACTAAAAAAAAGTTTAGTTAAATTTTTTGATCTTTTAACTATTCATCCTAACTGTGTGAGTGCTAGAGCAAATATTATTTCATAAATTTACTGTGTATTGGGCGGTAAAATTGTAATTTGATTAGATTGTTATGATGTTTGATTCACAGAGATGGCACTGTACGGTGAAAAGGAGTGGTATTTCTTTTCACCAAGGGATAGGAAATATCCAAACGGTTCAAGGCCGAACAGGGCGGCTGGAACCGGGTATTGGAAGGCAACTGGGGCCGACAAGCCCATTGGAAAGCCCAAATCACTTGGAATTAAGAAGGCTTTAGTATTCTATGCCGGAAAAGCTCCAAGAGGGATTAAGACTAATTGGATAATGCACGAGTATCGTCTCGCTAATGTTGATCGTTCTGCTGGAAAAAGAACAAACCTTAGGGTGAGTTTTTTTTTTTTTTTTTTTTTTTTTTTTTTTTAACGCGTTTGTCAGGTCTTACAGGTATTTGGCGCATAGAATATTAGAATTGTAATTGATTTTTGGGATATTCTCTCGTGTATCCCTTAACTTTTTCATTTTCTATGATATACCCTCTTTTCATACAAAAGAACTTTGACCGTCAATAACTCTTGGGTACAAGTTCAGAATACGATAAACTTTTTTTTCAAATTGACCGTCTTTAAGAGGTTTTCCGTGTGAAAAAAAATTCACCGATGTTTCAACTCGTAGTCGGGAATTATGGTCGGTCAAAGTTTATTCGTTAAAAAATGTTTGACCAACCATAACTACCGGCTACGAGTTCAAAAAGCGGTGAATTTTTTTTTCAAATTGAAGGCCTTGACGAGATAATTGGTTTGAAAAAAAAAATTACCATTTCCTGAACTCGTAACAGAGAATTATTGTCGGTCAAAGTTTTTTTGTGAAAAACAAGGGGTACACCATAGAAAACGAAAAAGTTCAGGGGTACACGAGAGAATATCCCTTAATTTTTTGTCAAACGGGCGAGTTTGTTTTGTGGTGTACATTTACAATTTGTGAGTATAACACCAAAAACAAAAATGTGTGATTAGGATCTCTTATCAAGTAGGCTGTAGGCTTTTCTAGTGGAGCCGATATGCTTTCACTTTAGATATTGGATCACCCATACCATATGGTGCTACAAGTTCCGACAATTTTAGTTCGGTCATACCAGAAGATGTCTTAGTTTAGTGGTTAAGACGGAGGTATTGTGTACAATAGGTCACAGGTTCGATTCCCCTTCCCCTCTATTGTAATGCGATTAAGTGCGCTTCATTGGAACAAAAAAAAAAAACAATTTTAGTGTTCGGTCCCTTTAAACTTGTTGGTGTTTCTAGTGTTTTCACTAATTTTAACTATACGGTTATTCATTTTGGTACTTGACCGCCAAAGTTTGATAGCATGCTCATAGTCAGTCATAGCTGCACTTGCTAAAAACTATTCATGTGCTTTAATTATGCGTCATTTTTAGGTAACTTTGTACACTAAATCTCATTGAAGACGGGCGATATCCGTCACAAGCTTGTGACAGATACCGTTTTCTCTCACAAAATACCCATTGAGAAATGAATGGGAAGCACATGGGGATGCCCCACCTTATCCCCTCTCCCTTTTTGTGAGAGGTCACAAGCTTGTGACGGGATTAGCCCGTCACAAGCAAGACTAGCTGAACTTTGTAACCTTGATCATTATAGTCCAACATAAAGTGAATGACTCATGTTTCGTGCTCTATTATTTCAGCTGGATGATTGGGTGTTATGCCGTATATACAACAAGAAGGGGACCATAGAGAAGGGTTATAGCCTTGATCACAAGCCCACACCACAACATTATGAATATGAGGATCAGAAGCCTGTAATCTCGACACAAGGTCTACTACATGCGCAGGCAGGATTCATCACTCCTTCCCCACCTAAGAATGATCTGATGCATTTCGACACCTGTGACTCTGTCCCACATTGTCATACTGACACTAGCGGGTCAGGCCTCGTGGCATCCCCCGACTTCAAGTGTGACAAGGAGGTCCAAAGCCGGGCTAAGTGGAATCAACTTGACACAACCTTAGAACTTCCATTCAATTACATGGATTCTTTTCCGGATGACCCGTTTGCTAGTCCAGCCCAGTTTCAACAAGATCAGATGGCCAGTTTTCAAGACATTTTCATGCTACTTAGGTAGTCCAATTCAATCACCTTGATTTGATTCAGGAAATGGAAGATCCATCATATATATATATAGTTGTAGTTCAGTTCAGATGTCAGAAAATTTTAGTAGAATGTTGAGCAGTATTTAACACATTCTTATATCTCAGGATGTTAATATGCAATGTAAGGTTCCAAGTGTAGGGGATTATAGATCTTAATTAGTGTTGTAGCACTTTTTTTGTCTTCTCAATTCAATATTCATTTTACTGACCACATTTTTAGCTAAATTATTGGCTAATGGCTATACTATTATGATCCCCTAAGATAATAGCTAAGAGAAAAGCAACCGGAAATCTATTAAACGAGTTCTGTGACAATCATCTTGTTACTCTAGTAGCTTAAAGGTTTATGTCCTGAAGTCAGAATCACCAAACTTAGACAATCGGAATTGATATCGAAACGGTAGATTCCATGTTAACGGCTCATGGTAAGGTCTTCTTTAACGACCAGGCTAAGGCTTGCAAGGGTTCGTTGCCCCAAAAACTTAACCCACCCGCGTCTTCGATTTTACACTCAATCATCACCAAAGGAAGCAGAACCCTCCGCGGACCTAAAGAAATTATATACAAAATAATATTGATAGTTAGCTCGGACAGGAAGTAGATGTGAACGAGATATTCGTACCACGCTCTTGTAAGACCGCTCTTGGACGTTAGACTAGTGTTTAACCCATACAATTTTGCACGGCTATAATATGTTGTTATCTATAACATTTATATTAATATTTGGCAAAATAATACTCCCTCTGTTCCACTGATATGTTTACACTTACTTTATTTTGTAAGAAGGAAATAAATGAGATGTAAACATATTACTGGAACGGAGGGAGTAGAAGTTGTATAAGAACTATTTTATACAAATAGATAGTCATATAAATGCGCAAATAATTAGATGTATAAGCACTATTATGTACAAATAGGTAGCTATTGTGGATTGTCATGGTGAAACATCGCAACCAACAAACCAGATCAGAAAGTTTCTTAAATATAAAGCCATACAAATTATCACGTGTGGCTTCACGTTTAAATATTAGGGTTAAAGTAATAGCCTTAACATGCGAGAACCTAGTTTGTTGTTATACTAATCTTATGACATTAAACAATCCACCTGGCTAATCAATATTCCTTATAGTCATCACTAAAGTATGAAACACCTACCTTCAAGCTAATTTCATGATTCATGATAACTTATCATTTATTGTCTCAACGATATCATGAGTAGGTGCAAGCACTGTTCACTCATATTCGTGGATTTCAAAATAGACTTTCATATGATGAGTACGTGTTTGAGTATGTGTTCTCAACAATTGTGCGATCACATGTTTAAATCTCATATTAAGAATACGTGAGGGATGATTCATTTATATAGTCAACTGATCAACATTTATCAGTAATGATCAGCTAACTAGAGTTAGACATTACTGTCGTTTGACGGTGGTGATCGGTTGATCCCTTAAGGTCACACCTAAAGGACAATTTCCTTAATAGACAAATTGATTAATTGTATAACGATAGAAGTTAATCAATTCCTTAAAATTGAACAATTCATTTGTGAGAGAGAATATTTATATCTTATTGTAATGGGATTAAACAAGATTTATTTTAGTAATTGAAATACTTTATTACTAAAATTGATTATTGTTTCAAACAATTGAGATAAGAATGAATGATTAACTATAATTATAATATGTTGTGAATTATAATTATATGACACATTTTATTTATGTGATCAAGTATCACTAGTCAATTTGTTGTATGTAATTTAATTAATTTATAAAATGATATTTATTTGATAAATATGCATTAAATTAATTAATAACATGTAACATACTACATGTGACATATTGTGTGACAAGTGACAAATTGACAAAATAAAATGAAGGTCCATTTTACACCAAATGACTGAAATATGGAGGAAGTTGTGATGGATTGTGGTTGTTTTATTTTATTTGATAAACTAGCATAATCATACCTATTGCATGATAGCCTTACACACCTATTTCTTGTGAAGACCAAAAGCAAAAAGGAAGATGCCATTTTTTGGCCTATTTGCCTTGCTCCCACCGGTTTTCCTCCTCTTATTCAGGGGCGGACGCAGGATTTTCCTTTAAGGAGGACACAATTGTTTTCTAGTCACAACAAATATCGCTTGAAGGATAATCTCGAAAAATCAATAAGTGATAGTCGATTTTTAAATACTTACGCAAAATTAGTAATTTTTGAAAAAAATTTTGAAAATAAAATACATCATGAATTCATGATAATTTGGGTAATTAAAGCAACACCCTTATAGATATATTATCGTACAAATTCGAATAGCAATGAATCATAATTTAAATATTATATGAGCAACTTTGAAAGTTGGTTTATAAAAAGTTTTAATTTCTCATATATACAATAACAAGATTTGTCAAAGTGGTTTGATCTCAAAAATTTTACTAAGACGACAGAGGATCAAATCCTACCAACACTATATGTTAATTTTATTCTACTCTATACCTCTTTGATAATTTATCAAAAAAATGAAGCAAGCGAAAGTCGAACACAGGATCCATTGCAAGAAATACAGATCACCTAACCGCTGTGCCATAATCCATATGTGATATTAATGGCTATGTTTAATACTTATTATAAACTTTCAGAATATCATGGTGGGCACGTGCCCACCCGGGCCCCCCTAAATCCGCCCATGTTCTTATTATAAGAGAATTGTTCTCTTATTTTCACTACTACATTCATTCATCATCCTTACATGCAAACTTCTCTTCCTTCTCTCACAACTCTCTAAAATAGTTTTAGAAAATCAAAAGGTTGTTCATAATAAATTCTAATCACAATATAATATTACTAGTGTAGTAATAAATATATTATTAGAATTAATTTTAAGGGTACTATTATATTAATCTAGTTAATTAGTATACTAGTTTAAGGGATTAGTCTTGGGTGCAATCAAAAGGAGGATCTCTACATTGGGATTTTGGAGGATCATCCAACATATTATATCTCAAGAACAAATAATGAAGGTGACCTTATTTGTGCCCTTAATTTTGAGCCACTCTACAATGTAAGGGACATTGTTTTTCCTTATTAATCTCTTATTTTGTTATGCATGCACTAGATTTAAAGAACAAACATTAAGAAATTAATTAGTTCACTATTATAAGAATCTAATAAAAGGTATATGAACCTACCAATTGGTATCAGAGCATAGGATATTACATGCATAATCAGTTATTGTTTTTTCGAGTTAAAATGTTAACATAAAACTAAAAATTTGTGATTTATAAGAGTAAGCCACGAAATCATTATGCATGTTATATATTCTGGTCCTAAAATATTTTTAGGTCATTTTTATGATTTATGGTAATTTATTGCTCATTTTAATGATTTTAGTGAAATAATTACATTTTTATGAGTAAAATGAACTTTTATTCACTAAAAAAAGTTAACCTTCACTACTAGCTGTAATTTTTTAGTATGACCTCACAAGAATATTTTATGTATTGTATGTAAAATTTCATATTAATGTGATTAATATTTCATGATTTATGATTTTTATGTGATAAAAATGGCATAAATGGAAGTTAAATGACTAAAAATGGTTAAACTTAGTTTATGACCTTGAAAATTTTATATGACCTCACATGCATATTTTAATTATTTTATGTAAAATCTCGTATTAATTTGATTAATATTGCATGATTTATGATTTTTATGAGATAAAAATGGATTAAAAGAGGTAAAATGGTTAAATATAGTTAAGTTTCAAACCAGGCCATGATATTTTAATATGTTGTCACATGCATAATTTACACACTGTATGTAAATTTTGAAATGAAATGATTTCATTTAGCATGATTTATGAATTTTTAGATTAAAAATGGCAAAAATAGTGACTATTTTAGCATAAATAGCTAAAACAATTACATGGCATGAGAAAATTATTTTAGACTGCATTAATATCCCACTTATAATATATAAATTTTAAAAATTTATTGTATTAATATTTGTATACTTTAGATGTTTTATGTGATAAAAACCGATAAATTGCAACTATATTTTCTCGAAATTAAATTCGAAAATTTTGACAATGATTTTTGACTTTATGAGTGTCATGGAAATATTTCAGAATGTTCAAAAATTTAAAATTCAAATTTTGAAATTATTGAAATTTAATTTGAATTTATTTCATAAATGTTATGATTTTAAGTCAAAATGAGCATAAAATTATATCAAGCTGAATTATTGTCAAAAATTGAGTGATAACCAATTTTGAGTCCTCAGAGTGTTAGGATAATTAACTTGAGCTTAAATTTGATTTAAGTATTGATTTGTGATGTTAAGAAGTTATTATCACGCATTTCCATAAAACCGGGTTATGTAAACGATATAAGTTAAATAGGGCGATTTGGCACATAATTTGGCATGATAGATACATATTATAATGCTGTATATTTCAATGGTTGAATGTCTTTTATTTATATAATTTTGAATTATGTAATTTTATCTTAGTATGACCTTAATTTTAATCGATATTACCTGTAGTGAAAGGGAATATTTATTCGGTTGTAATTTAATCTGAACTCGTATCAATTTTATTTTTACTAGTTTTTCATATTACAAATGTATAATAGGAATAACTTTGTATTTTTATTATTATTTTTAATTATGGAATTTCTTCAAGACGGTGCCATTCGAAAAGGTATTCCGACGAAGCGGCGTTCTTGGGAGGCGTGCCACTTGAAGATTCAAGGGACCAAAGGAGTTGGTTTCCGAATATGTAATAGATTATTTTATTATCTATTTTAGGAAGGCCATACTAGGAATTTATTATTATTGCTTTGCATTTATTTTAATATGTTGCATGCATTGCCAAATCGCCAAAACAACACATGCATATCATGTCGAGTCTTCGACCGTGTCAATTATAATTATCAAAGTTCACCGCTTTAGTTCACTTAAAATGTGATAGATAATAAATTGACAATACCTCTCACTAAATATAATTGAGAATTAGCCTTACCAAATAGTAGAAACCATGAGTTCCAATTTCATAAGGAAGTATGCTCGGCTCACCGGGGTGCTAAACTTGTTACGTTGGGTAAGTGGGTAATAAAATGTTATTACATCGAAATTTGGATTGAGCTCAACAGAAGTATTCGTGACCGTAGTCGCATGTGTTCCGGAATATAGATAAATATTAAAGTAATTTTTATCGACCGAGAGTTCTAGAAGTAGAATCGATTAAAGAGTTAATCCCTCGAGTTATATTGATAAGGGATGAATCGGCTCACCGTGCCCGAATTAATATGAATTTGGACCTCGAAATCATTTATAATAGTTGGGTAGAGGTCACTATATAAATGCTTAAAACTTGTTTAAAATGTTTACAAGTATTATTAAAACGATAGATGTTCATTAATTCCTTCACTTCCTATTTTGTAGTCGAAATCATTTTCTCAATTGCAATGGCAACTCCAATCACACCCGCAACCACTAGCTCAAACACTCTCACCAATGTTTCATGGCTCCGAGCCTTCATGGATCGTTGTAAGTTAGAAAAGAATGGGTCCAATTTCGCCGATTGGGATGCGCAACTTCGCTTGGCCGTGGAGGGTGACGACAAGCTTCGTTACCTTACCGAGGCCTCTCCCTCCACACCTAATGCTAGGTCTACCCCCGCTACTAGGGATGCCTATGAGGTTTACCAAAAGGAGTCGGTCGCGATCAAAATGTGTTGATCTTCTAAATGGAGGACGAACTCCAAAGAAGTGCTAGTAAGATTAGCACTGCTCATGAGATCTATACGAAACTTGTGACCATGTTTTCACGAGCTCCAAGGATTATTCAATATGAAGCGGGATCTGAATTCTTTGATCTCAACATTAAAGAGGGTCAAAAAGTTAGCCCTCGTGTGCTCAAGTTGATGGAGCATGTTGAGACTCTAAAAATGCATAAGGTAGAGATTCCCGAGGAGCTCGTCATTGATCGTATTCTTCATTCCTTAAACAAGGTTAAGGCATATGTTCAATTCAGGGTGAATTTTAATATGCAAAATTTGAAAGTTTCCCTTTATGAGTTGCACAAAATGTTTGTGCAAGCCGAAAGGGACATGGGGCTAAGTGTTAGCACCACCAAGGATGTGCTCAATGTTAATCAAAAGAGCAAAAGGACTTTCAAGAAAAGTGGCAATAAGGGAAAAAAGAAAACTCCCTACAAGAACAAAGGAAAGGCTTGTGAAGCTAGCTCCTCCAATCCCAAGTACAGTGCCCCGTCCGGGGATAAGTGCCACTATTGTAGTGGTGTTGGGCATTGGAGGAGAAATTGTTCAAAATACCTTGGCGATATCAAAGCTGGAAAAGTCAATAACTATCCCCATTCTTTTTATTGTAAATAGGGCATCCTAGCAAGGACAATGACAAAGAAAAGCAGGCCTAGAAGATCTTGAGGGAAGCTAGATGTAGCCGCCCATGGTGCTATATCTATGGAAGCTTGGCTTTATATTGCTTTGTATTTATTTTCATGTTGTATTTTGAGATTTTAGAACTATTTTGATTTCCTCGTTCAACTTGGAAATTTGTTTGTATCCTTTAAACAATGGTTGTATTTTGGATATTGGTGACTTGGTTTGCAACCCAAGTCACTTACTTTATCGTATCGTTTGTTCTAAAATTGTCATCATACACTACTTGCATCGTGAAACATAAGATTATCGACTTAAATTGATCAAATTGACAATTATAATGATTAGATAATTATATGTCCATAAGCTATGAATTCGATTCTCCTTATGCCATTGTTACTAAATAGTAACAACTTACTTATGTATGATCAATTATGAAGTTATGTTGAGCTATTAAACTCACATGTTAGGGAATTTACGATCTAAAACGGACACATTATTCTAAACGGATGGTCAACCAGGAGATACCTAAAATAGAGAGTCTATTTAACAAATGACATGGATCAGACTGACATATTACATGAATCAAACTGCCATGATAAAGCAGGTCTTTTTATGTGCTAATACGCCAGTCTAGAAAAACTTCTAATACCTCACCATACATGTTTGTAACTCACAAAGTTATCTCTTAAGAAGATAGATGTATTTCTAAGAGATAGAGTGGGAGTAGATTAGATCGTCACAAAGATGTCTTATAGTTAATGTGTTACTTTGTGAAAGTAATGGAACTATACTCTATAAAGATAGAGTGGGAGTATAGCACACATGTCTTGTTGTTAAAATATTGCTTTTTCGAAAGTAATGGTATTATGACCTTGTCTCAAATCGACCTTGTTGCATACGAGCCATAGAATTACAATCCAAAGATTGTTACTCAAGAGTAGATTTACTTTAAGGCAAGGGTCTCTTAAAAGTAAATAGAGCTTTAGAGTACCTAAGTGCATATATTGACATGAAGATGTTAATCAAGATAAATTATGTTAGGAATTGCCGCATTTCATTTTGATGAAAAATGACAAATGATATTAAAAATTCGTTTTTTCTAAAATGGGAATTTAGAAAAGGAATGTGTATGGAAGACAAAATCTTGGATAAAGATATAAGAATCCTAACATATTATGCGTAGCTTTCTTAAGTGATCCCAGAATGGTCTTAAGCAAGCATTAAAGATTATATTTTTCATTCATGTGATAATTGAGAATGGTATCATTCACATGATTGAAGAATCATGTTTATACATGAAGTTAAGTGGGAGCTAGAATTATTTTTCCTATGTCTTATATGTTGAAGACATATTACTTATTGAGAATAATGTACCAATACTCTCTTCTGTGAAAGAGTAATTGGAATACTAGGAAAAGGTGCGATGTATTTTAGATTTTTGAATCTATGTGAGAGAATATTGGTATTGAATTGAGAGTCTTATGATGATAAGATCTTTCATATCTGTTTAACATCAATAAGGTTGAATAGGTTATTCATGTTGATGGAAGTGGAATTACTATGATGGAGTCATAGTCTTTCACTGAACTTATTAAGTTGTCGATCACATAAAATCGTTTGCTAATGTTTTCGCCATTCGAATGACCATGTATGCCAACAGACGCACATGCCATGATGTAACATATGCTAAGAGCATAATAGGTCAATAATAAGTTAAATCCCATGATAGGGCTTGTGAAAGCCTTAAAGAACATCTTTGAGATTCTTGAGAAGAATTAAGGATTCGTTCATATGTTTGGATGATAAACTAAGTTATGTGTTGAAGGGTTGCACAAGCTTTAGTTTCCAAACCGAAAAGGATTTGTCGAAATCCTAGGCTGATTTTATTGACTTAAGAGTAAGAGACTAAAAAAGTGTTTTAGTTTCGTGCATTGCAAATTTTACAAAAGGAATCTAAGTAAATTGTGATAAAATGGTCAACGTAGGGAATGAGAGTACATTCCTCTACAAAAGACTTTATCACAAGTTATGTGATAACAGTGGGAGCATCTTTCAAGTTAAAGAGCCCAAGTCTGGTAAGAAGACTAGACATATACTTAGATAAATTCATGTTATTAGATATAACGTTGAAAAGAAGGAAATAACAATTAATAAAGTTGGAAAATATGGATATATGGTATATCCACTTGCCAAAATTTTATTGCATTTCAACTAGTGTAAAAGATACACTAAAGATTATAAGATATGAAGTATTAATAGTGTATTGACTATTCATATATGATAATTGCATTTATCGTTTGAGTTTTATTAAACTCACCCATTACTTTGTTATATCCAAATGGGTTATTGAGACAAATTGAGCCCCATTAAAGTGAACTGGATTGACATGGTATTCGCCCCTAGTTACTTATATGAGGTGACGTCTCGAAGTGACTAGAGTGTGATGCGATTGGTGGCAAGTTCAAGTGCCATAGAGTCATATGGGATGACTAGTCGATCACATAGACATACTGTATGGGACACTTTGTCGGGCAGTGACCGGTTATAGAGTTCTTGTAATTCATAAAGCCTGGTCATGGCAAGAGCTGCTATAGTATTCTTATGAGTCATCTCTTTTGACTAGAGACTATTCGCCCAAGTTGGCACAAATTTCTAAATGGCTTTGATTTATGCTCTACGACTGTCGTAACTGAGGTCAAATGAGTATATTTTGGGTTATGATGAACTGTGGCTAAACGAAGGGAATTGTGCGATAGGAATCGTCCACCCCCTTGACAAGGTTGTTTGAAATCTCAAGGCCACTCGGGGAGTAGTGAACTGGAAATGCGTGGCCACACTCGGAAAGTATCTATGGTAGATGATTCCGGTCAGACAGTTACACTTCAGATCGAGGAAACCACTCAAGATAAGATCAAATGCAAGCACGACCTGCGAGACAACTTGCATTAAGTGGGAGATTGTAATAGGACAAGAGAATTGGTGACGCACACTTGTCTCGGACAATTGGGAGATTGTTGGAGTATGTGTCCTCAACAATAATGCGATCACATGTTTAAATCTTGTATTAAGAATACGTGAGGGATGATTTATTTATATAGTCAACTGATCAACATTTATCAGTAATGATCAGCTAACTAGAGGTAGACATTACTGTCGTTTGACGGTGGTGATCGGTTGATCCCTTAAGGTCACACCTAAAGGACAATTCCTTTAATAGACAAATTGATTAATTGTATAACGATACAAGTTAATCAATACCTTAAAATTGAACAATTCATTTGTGAGAGAGAATATTTATATCTTATTGTAATGGGATTAAACAAGATTTATTTTAGTAATTGAAATATTTTATTACTAAAATTGATTATTGTTTGTGAAACAATTGAGATAAGAATGAATGGTTAACTATAATTATAATATGTTGTGAATTATAATTATATGACACATTTTATTTATGTGATCAAGTATCACTAGTCAATTTGTTGTATGTAATTTAATTAATTTATAAAATGATATTTATTTGATAAATATGGATTAAATTAATTAATAACATGTAACATACTACATGTGACATATTGTGTGACAAGTGACAAATTGACAAAATAAAATGAAGGTCCATTTTACACCAAATGACCGAAATATGGAGGGAGTTGTGATGGATTGTGGTTGTTTTATTTTATTTGATAAAATAGCATAATCATACCTATTGCATGATAGCCTTACACACCTATTTCTTGTGAAGACCAAAAGCAAAAAGAAAGATGCCATTTTTTGGCCTATTTGCCTTGCTCCCACCGGTTTTCCTCCTCTTATTATAAGAGAATTGTTCTCTTATTTTCAGTACTACATTAATTCATCATCCTTACATGCAAACTTCTCTTCCTTCTCTCACAACTCTCTAAAATAGTTTTATAAAATCAAAAGGTTGTTCATAATAAATTCTAATCACAATATAAGATTACTAGTGTAGTAATAAGTATATTATTAGAATTAATTTTAAGGGTACTATTATAATAATCTAGTTAATTAGTATACTAGTTTAAGGGATTAGTCTTGGTGCAATCAAAAGAAGGATCTCTACATCGGGATTTTGGAGGATCATCCAACATATAGCTCAAGAACAAATAAGGAAGGTGATCTTATTTGTGCCCTTAATTTCGAGCCAGTCTACAATGTAAGGGACATTGTTTTTCCTTATTATCTCTTATTTTGTTATGCATGCACTAGATCTAAAGAACAAACATTAAGAAGTTAATTAATTCACTATTAGAAGAGTCTAAAAAGAGGTATATGAACCTAACAGTACGTGCTACATAGAATAAAAGCAATCTGAATGTGAACATTCTACTTTTCGGCAAATGAAAAATATGATCGTTATCGTAGTACGCGATAAACACATGAAAACCCATGACTTATTAC
Source organism: Silene latifolia (assembly GCF_048544455.1). Lineage (NCBI taxonomy): Eukaryota > Viridiplantae > Streptophyta > Magnoliopsida > Caryophyllales > Caryophyllaceae > Silene > Silene latifolia. The sequence goes on from NC_133527.1 coordinate 44,634,584, forward strand.
CGCAATAAACTAATACATTTCCAAGAAGAGATTCATATAGAGACTACTGCTATCCGGGAATCTCTTTTTATGTAAGTCCGCGACTGAGGTGTATTTTAGATAAAATGACAACTTCTTAAAAATGAAATTAGAACTACTTGTTCCTCAATCCTCATACATCATATAGGTGTAGACATAACATCTCAACTTCAGCTAAATTACTATGACGGTGGGCTTCATTATACATAGAGAGTATACACTAATAATTATCTCACTGTTTTAAAAGGGTCAGTTAGTAATCTTGCGAATTGTTGCAGCAGTGTAATAGCAAGAACATCACTCGTTAACTCAACATTCTAAAGGAATCAAACATGAAGTTTAAATACAAACCTCTATAAGAAAGACGGAATAAATTTCATCAAGAACTCATACTTAAACTTGACGAACTCTCTCCATTATATAAATCAAGACATATGTAAAAATAGGCAGGGATATAATCAACACTTTGTTGATAAGTTATAATCTCATCACAATTTCAAGATATATCATAGAACAATATATTATAAATCGTAAATTTATGTGTGATAATACTAACGCAATTATATTTCATAAAAAAATAAAATTTAAATGGTAAATAAAGGTAGCTTAGGGGCACCAAACCTAGTTAAATATAAACTAAAGGTACAAATAATAATTATCATAAGTAAATAAAATATTTTGTTCAATTTTTTTCAAGTAGATTTAACTAATTTAGTAAATACATTACATTGAATATAAGCTAGAAGTATATATATTTAATAGTTATTATAAGTAAATATTATTTTAACTTGGATTTTAACATACAAGTAACAAAAGAGATACAAATTTAGCAAGGAGATGGTTGTGTCACAATGGTAATAGCAAGTATTTGAGTACCAAGACAGTCATGGGTTCGAGCCCAATATTTTTGAGTTTTGACTTGATTATTTACCATCCTTGACCACTGCCGGCGGACGCTGACCATCATCGCCCACCATTGACCACTGTTGACCTGCAGCGGTGTCATTGAGTGACACATCTAAAATATAGTTAACTAGAGTAACTTAACAAGTTAACCACACATCTAAATTTACTAACTTAACCCTACACTAACCAATAGATATTAACTCGAGTTTGTCACGTATCACGATTTCATTGGTTGCGTATGAATTTTCCGTACACCTCGTATATGTGTAGCCTTTTTTTTATAATTATTCATTGACTAATATCATACAGGTTACCATCATGGAAGTAGTCCGCACTTAAAAGAAGTAGTCCGCACTTATAAATCGGCTGTCCTTTCTCTTGTCGAAACTCATATGGGTGGAGAGCATGCTATAAAGCTAGGAAACATTCTTGGTTACGATGGTCACAATAGGGTCAACGCAATTGGATTTAGTGGAGGAATTTGGCTATATTGGAAACCAGAGATTGTTACTGTTAGGCCTATTACCTAACACCAACAATATATTACTGTTGAAGTCTCAAGAAACGGGGAGCTTCCTTGTTTTTTCTCGGTTGTGTATTCAAGTCCGGATCCTACTAATCAACGAGAGCTTTGGTCTGAATTAGAATCTTTTGCTCGTCAAAATAATAAACCGTGGTTACTAGCAGGTGATTTCAATGAAACACGCTCCTTAAGTGAGAGACATGGATGTAACACCCCCATACTCCAAGTGCCTTACCAAGACCACTTAAGGCATGGAAGCGCTACCATCTCAGTTTCCCGAGGCAATGATAATCATAAGACAATAGCGAAACGTACTTTAAAGTGAATAACATTTAAAGTGATTACATGCCGACTCAAAAACTGTTAAAATGAAATATAAGGTTCTCAAAACTGTCTACTATCAAAAGACTATAAAAACAATGTCAGACACAGCGGAAGACTTCTAAACTACAACGTGGTGACTCATCCCAGCTATCCCATACGCGTCGTCTCATAACTGCTCAATAACTGCTCACCACCACCGAATGGATCACCACAGATTTTAATACATTTAAACGGGGTCAATACTAATTACACAAAATCCACAGCTGCAATAACGAATACACAAACAACTCAAATCCACACATCTCAATCACCACATCTCCACCTTATCTCCACATATCTGACTACACACTGAAGTCTGTAGTCCTGCCGCGACAAGTACTCCTCACCGCCAATGGGGGACCGTAGCCGTTCCCACCTAAGCCCCGCTAATCTTATCCGAGCGATAACCCATGTCCATTAATGTGCACATCCCTTCTGTGGCGGGTTCCACAGAAGACAAATCAAGGGCGTGAAACCACTCCCGCAAGTGACTCCACTCAGCCAGGGACGCACCCCGAAGATCACAGACAGTTATACGATAATCATAATTTCTACCAACAATCACCAAATCATAATCCAATACGATAATTACTCAACAACTACAACATTAACAACATCAACACCAACAAAGCCATGTAACTAATACTGAGTAGGGAAACCCTACCTGGAATGCAAACACCATAGACGGTCTTAACAGCAAATCAGAATCTTTCCTCAACGAAACCTCCTCCTATAACATACATGCATACACTTACTACCATAACCACATGAATCACCCAAAACCCCCAATACTACCCAATTAGGGTTTTAACCAACCTTAACAAAACATTATAAAATTATATAAAAAGCTTACCCTCGACACAAGGATCACAACAGCGTAAAGAACAAGATGATCCGACACTCTTAGGCTTGGGGATTTTCTAACAATGCGAGGAACACACTTACGTAACTTCTTTTCTTCTCAAAAGGGGTTTGTAGAATGATAAAAGAGATTAAGATAGATGACGAAGGCTTTATATAATAATCCCGCATTATTAACAAAACCCGTCAAAAACACCCGTAAAACACACTTACTCGATCGAGTGCCACACGTACTCGATCGAGTACCCATCAGGCAGACTACTGTTTCGTATAAAAACATACTTACTCGACAGAGTAAGTACCACTCGATAGAGTACCCATAGACATATAAAACCGTATTATTACAGTCTTCCCTCCTTAACAGGAACTTCGTCCCCAAAGTTCAACCCATACATAAAAACAAACATACTAACTCGATCAAAACACAACAACGCAACTAAGAACTCAAAACAAAACCCCAACCTATAAAACATGAACTCTTAACACCAACTCCATCAACTATTCCTACCTCCACAACATGGCTCACGATATCGTATCAACTACATTATAGTCTCTCTCGACACTAACTCCATACACTACTAACTACCATCCACAAACGCTGCTAGCTCCGTTTCACTAACATATTATCCACTAGAAAATCCAATATTAAGACACTCATAAACATAGAACTACTACAAGCACGGCCATGGCCTTTAACAAAATTAATCACAACAAAGATCCATCCTTTATGCTACACCAATACTCTACTTCCAATTATACTACAACATGCACAACCATGAAACTCTCTTTTATCGCATCCTACTCCTCTTAAGATAAATGTTACGTCCTTGTAACTCACTAATACTAAATACTTAGCTATATCTTCTCATTATCCTCATCACCACCGCATGTTAAAGATAACCGCCTATAATCTAAACACTCACCATTCCTATATCCAAGGCTCTCTTACTTAAACAGTTCTCATACCTCAATTCACTCGGCACACCACCTAACCTACACCACAAAATCTTTAGCTTAACCAAAACTTCAACTGTTCCCTATTACCGCCAAAATGACATAGTCCTCTATACATGCACCTATCTCCATACTCAGAACTCACGATCCACAATTATTACACACACTCACACTAGATCCTCATGTTCTCCCTTTTATTACCACAAACTCATCCACCACTTACCATGATACTAATGTCCAACACCCTATACTCACTGTCTCAACAAAAGATTATGGACCACCTGCAGCTTTCAGATCTGTACAATACATGTTCCACGAATCACTTGCCATTACTAAGTCAACCAATGCCTCCTCTAAAAGAACATCACAAGTACTCCAACAACCTCTCGCAACTGTGTCCCATCAACAGGATATCACTATACCATGACAACAACGAAAACATACACAACTCTCTTCCATATCATACTCTACCCTTACTCCCAAAATAAAACTGGTAAGAAACATCAATAAACAAAAAAACCGTCTATATGTACAACCCGAAACTCACAGGAAGCAACATCAAACAAAACAACAATCTATGTGTAACTGGTATGTACTTTCGAAACTTGAATCGTAATCATCCCGCCTACTCCACCACAACCGGTGACGGCATCGCAACACCGCAAACAACAGCCGTACCGCAGCGCAAAAATACCCGATTCACAACACGAAGTACCGTGGCCGGATCACCGCCCAAGACACAACAACCACATCGATAGACATCACAACCACATACAATTCCCACAAACACTGATTCAATATAACTTTCTGGACAAGAAAACTTACTCAAGACCGCTTTACTAGATCATAACACAATATATTATACGGAATAAACAGACAAGAATCTCATGAATATCATCCATACCTTTTCACGGAATAAACATGTATCATCAATACACATACAAGTATAACTAGCCATGCCAGATCACCCAAACTATCACTTTTGATCATCATTCCATTAGGTTACCGTATCCAACATATACTACAGAACATTCACATAACAACTTTATGACTATCACACCATACCACTTATCGTGAGGTCAGAACCTCACACAAAAGTTTATACACATAATAGACCCATAATCACATCCAACTAGTCAATCCTGATGACGTAAGTTACCACCTGATAAAGGTTACCTCTCGCCTGAGCTTAACTCGTATGCCCCACATAACACATTTTCTCATTCGCATAACCATTACCGCCTACCAAATATAACCATACCATTAATACTCAACTGCTAGCAACCGCCTCCTATAACCACATCTTATACTTCCTCACAACCATACACATTGATAAGGTTATTTTCAGTCGTTTGCCTTAATCAAAATAAATCCTAGCTTAGTACTAACAAAATATAAGTCAGGGTCGAATCCACAGGGAGGCGGTGATTATCTAGTTTGTTTATATTTAAATCTGTCTTAAAGTAACCAATTGTGGGGCTTTGATTGTTTGTATGCTAATCAACTAATTGCAAATAAGGACGAATAACAATAATATTAAAGAGTCTAGGGATCGGGTTCACTAGGTCGTCATCAAAGGGTAGAATTTTAATTCATTGATTGAGCAATTTATATTGTTGAAAGTCATATGATCAGTCGATTCAATATTTCTTTTAGATCTAATTTAACATGCGATCGCTATCATTAAATTATCTCTATTCAATTATCGTGGCCTATACTAGTGTTAACCCGGTCGGTGATAATCCTAGTTTATGCAAGACTAATTAATCAATTATGATCAATAATTAACTAATTAGAAGTAATACGATAATCAAACAATAATTAAGAGCAATTTAACAATCAATTCATAATAATCCTTTTTCTAACAACCTAGATCTTCTTTCACCCTAGATTAAAGGTTTAGCTACTCATACTAATAATAATAACAAAAATAACGATATAAGAAAGCATGATTAAGAACATAAAAGATGAACAAGTAGTTAAAATAGTAATTGAAGAAAGATTATAACAATACCGTAATTAAAGGTAATAGATCCGAACAATAATTAACTAAACTAAGTATTTGAGAGAGTTTTCTAAGGTAGATATACTAAACCTACCGAAAATTAAGCATAAAATAACCTAGAGTACGAGTTTTGGTATTTATAGTAGTCATAACCACCATAAGGAAATTTGCGGAATATTATGAAAACAAGTGGGTCCTCGATCGAGCCTAGGTGCACTCGATCGAGGCACCAATTCCCAGATACCCCAACTCTAGACATTGCAAAGTTGATTGATTAGGTTGGTTCCTCGATCAAGCCCAAGGTGTACTCGATCGAGCATGAAGTTCCTCGATCGAGCCTCACTGTACTCGATCGAGGCACCAATTTCCTGCTTCGCGCACTGAACTTCAAATGGCCGCCATTTCTTCGTTACTTGTCAGAAATAAGCGATTTTCACGGCGTTGGAAAGCTAAGAAGATAGGCTTTCACATCCAGTTAGAATAACTTGAAAATCTGTTGTAGAACTCGAGATATGGTTCTTCAAAGTAGGCACTTGTAAAAAGAAGCTCTTTTCTTCGTGTTTTCTTCTTAACTTCTCTTCCTTCATTCTTGTGGATTCTCGTGCCATGCTTCGTGTATCCCTTCATGCCCACTCCGCGATGCCCATTTCATTCCTTTGCTCCTCAAATGCATCATTCCTGCATTAACCATCAAAAGGCGGAAGTATCGACATTCTAACATAAAAGGCATGTAAATGATATAAACTAGCACGAAAACCGTATCAAAAGCAATTAAAGGGAGGCATAAATATGCATATAATTATAACTCATCAAACTCCCCCAAACCATCTCTTTGCTTGTCCTCAATCAAAGCAACACACAATACAAAGGACAAACATACAAATGACGGATAAACAACTCAGAGCTAATGTTTAATGCACATACAAATCCCAAGCTATCCATATCTGTAACAAAGTAATGACTAGAGTGTACCAATAAAACAAATTCAAAGGTACGGGAAATAGAAAACGTAGCTCAAGTCTCAAATCACCATACTATAGATAAATGCCAAATACCTTTCGATCTTGCAAGACAAATTAGTCGGATTCTCGCGGATTTCACTCATGCACTCATAAGTATATAAGGTGAGTTATATGTGAAGATAGAAAGAAGTAGAAACACTCACTCAACTTATGAAACATGCATGCAATCTAATGTGATAGGGATTTCCCCAACTAATATGCAATCATCATATGTAGATAAAAGTACATGTATCAAGGACAATAAGGGTGACAAATGGGTTAAAGGAATAGAAGTGGTTTGTGCCAAAGCACGTTATGGATATGTGGAGCTAAGACAGTAGTCGCAACGCTAAACCAAAACCAAATATTTGATAATAAATGAACCCAACTTAGAGAAATGATCTCAACTTTACAACATATGAAACCTAACAAACTACTCTCCAATTATGCATTAGACTCTAACAAACATCCTTTTGATCTTTGACAAAAACCAAATGAAGCAATCTCTTTTCTTTTCCTCTTTTTTCAATTTTTTCTGTCTTTTTTTTTTCTTTTTTCTTCTTTTTTCTTTCGCTTCATATTTTTCTTTTTCCAACACAAGGATACAACACAATTGCTAAATAAATACTTTGCTATACCCACATGACAACAATAAGTCCCAACCCGACCATAATAGCAAAATAAACATGATAAACAAGCAATTGCGACTGTCCCGAAAAGGTAGGCAAATTCTTAGATTGTAACTCATAAGATGTAATTTAAGATTGGCTACAAGGATTCAAACGGGCTAACAAAAAGGCAATTGTAAGGCTTATTTGAACGGTAAGAACCGCCTATCCACATGTACTTAGTCGAATGAAAGCAATAAAAGTATCAAGAAATCAATGTCACACTTATTGTAACACCCCCATACTCCAAGTGCCTTACCAGGACCACTCAGGTATGAAGACATTACCATCTCGGTTACCCGAGGCAATGATAATCAAACAACAATAAAGAAACAACGTTTAATATAAATAGTTTAGTGAATAGATACAATCCTCAAAACCAAACCAAAAGTACGATACATTATTCTCAAACTGACTGAATTATAAATAAACTAAAGGCTACAGCGGAAGACTTCTATCATCTTGTCGTGGCATCCCAGCTATCCCAGTACTCATCTCAATACCTGCTCACCATCCCCGAATGGATCACCGCAGGTTTACAAAACAACACCGGGGTCAGTACTAATCACACAATCAATATAGATAACAATAATAAGATAACAGACAGCTGAACTGTCACACACACACACACACACACACACACCACCAATTCCCATCATCTCAATCCTGACTGTCCACTGGACCAGCCCTGCCAGTGGGGGACCGCAGCCGTACCCACCAAATCCCCGCTCCACATAGTGAGAGATAACCCTGTCCATTAATGTGCACATCCCTTCTGTGGCGGGTTCCACAGAAGGCGAAACTAGGGCGTGAAGTCACTCCCGCAAGTGACCCCACTCAGCCGAGAACGCATCTCGAGAACCATCAACAGCAATCACAACCACAAACACAGTACAATCATTATATCAAACAACTAAATACAGCACATCACCAATATCCCATTATGGGACTAATACTGAGTAGGAAATCCTACCTGGAAAGCACAACAGTCAGACGGTATCAACAGCTGTATCAAAAAGCCTCTTCTACGAACCCTCCTCCTATCACATTGTGGGTTAATATCCGTATACTACCCTTTAATTGCAGGACTATAACGTAAATTTAAACATGCAATTTATAGTCATAAAACGAAAAACATAATGAAATGATTAATGTATAGAAATCAACCTCGGGTCCTTTGATGCACGGCGTAAAGAGAGTAAATCAAACCAGATTCCCTCCTAATTGTTGCACCCAAGACCTTGTCCGAGATATGCCCTTGTGCTAGATGGTGTTCTCCGATTGCTTTGCAATATTGGGAGAACTGATGTGTGTGTTTTTTTGAGATGAGAGATCTCAGGTTTTTCAGAGGAGAATGCTCTTCAAAACCCTAATAATTTTTGGCAAATGATTATTAAGTCAGAAGGGAGGAGAAGCTCTCCCTTTTGATCCCTCTCACTCGGCAAAACCGAGACCCACACAAGGGAAGTGGGCTTCCACTTCCTCTTGGTTTTAACTCGCGGTCCGGTTCATTAAATTCCAAATGTATATGACGCGGTTTGATCATAAACTGATATCGGTTATCGGAAATTAAGGCATCAGCTAATAATACGGGTTAGCTGAATTATTAATTCGTGTCCGACAAAACAATATTGTATAATTATATTCAATATACATTTAATTAAATATAAATCGTTTATATTTAATTTTACGAATTAACTGGTTAATTCGCCTTAGCCCATGATATTTAATCCGTATTAAATATAATATCTCAACATCACATATTTGACTAATTACTAGTCAAATAACTCGGTTAACCTTGGTTAGTCAATTTTGGCATCTACATGACAGTATTTTCATACCGTCACATCTCTCGAACGTATCCTATAGGTGTGACTTTTAGGGACCAGTTGATCACCGCCATCTGTATGACAATAACGTCAAACTTATCTAGCAAGCCAACCGTTATTGATAAACGTGGATCAACTGATTATAATACCAAAGTATGCCCTTTGATCCTTTTAGAGGTTTATAAGTCCTTGCACTAACTGTTAAGGACACCAACCCCAACAAGCTCCCACTTGTCCGTACAAGTATATGTGCAATGACGTTATCCACACTTACTGGAGGACACAAGCTCCAACAAACTCCCACTTGTCCGAACAAGTGTATGTGCGATAACCGATTCTCATATTCATTTAAAATTTCTCCCACTCAATGTAAAACAATTTGCAGATCTGGATCCACAAAGGTCGTATTTTACAATCGATCTGTATCTAGAGTGGTTTCCCCGACTAGAGAGTAACTTAACTGATAAAACGAATCCGTATCCGAGCATGGCCATGCATTTCGATTCTGACTCCTCGAGTGGCCCCGAGAAATATCGAGTACACGATAAAGGGTGAATATTTCCTTCAACTCGACTCCTTCCGATCTAAGCACAACATGAAATGACCAAGAAAAAATCTACTTGGCCCCTGTTACGGATGACCGTGAGAAAGAAACCAAAGTCACCCAAAATCTGCCGTAGTCTCAAGAGACAGTCGATAGTCAAAGAATCGACTCTTAGGATCACCATGGCAGTCCTATCCACGACCGGGCAGCGAATGTTATAAAACATTTAGGACTCCACGTCGATGTCACAATTGTGTCCTACGAAATATCCGTATAAATCGCCTCGTGATTGGTCACCAATCAGTTGGTTGACTTATGGCTCGTTGAACCCACCATCAACCAACGTCACAAAATAATTGCCAGAGTTATCAGCTCATGTGGGCAATTAAGGACTGAAAAAATATATGATGTTTGTTCAGTTCACTTTGTGGTGTTCAAAATTGTCGTACAATTCCACATGAAAAACAAAATATATATATATAAAATATCAAAACGATGATGTCGTATAGAGTACAAAAGAGAATGAATCTAATCCATAAAAGAGTACTACAACTCGGGAACACGTTTAATTCCCATGGAATTTACGTGCCCTTCATGCTTATCTTGTCGTAATGCTTTAGTGAGAGGATCTGCTATGTTATCATCTGTAGCAATCTTTTCTATCACTACATCCTTTTGCTCCACGTAATCCCGGATTAGATGAGCTTTCCGTTGTACATGTCTAGACTTGTTGCTAGACTTTGGCTCCTTAGCTTGGAAGATGGCACCACTATTGTCGCAATAGATGGTGATCGGGTCATTCGAACTAGGCACTACAGAGAGCCCATGTAAGAATTGACGCATCCATATCGCTTCCTTTGTTGCTTCGGACGCGGCATAGTACTCGGACTCGGTCGTAGAATCCTGTAACAGTTTGTTTCGAACTCTTCCGGTGATCAGCGCCATTAAGAGTAAAAACGAATCCAGATCGAGATTTCGAGTCATCTCGATCCGTTTGGAAGCTAGCATCTGCGAATCGGTTGCGCATAGCTTTTGAGAGCCTCCATAAGTCAATGCCCAATCTTTAGTCCTCCGGAGGTACTTAAGAATGTTCTTGATGACCAACCAATGTGGTTCACCTGGTTCTTTGTTGGAATCGACTTGTCATACTCAATGCATATGCCACGTCCGGACGTGTGCATATCATGGCATACATGATTGATCCTATTGCCGAAGCATAAGGAATCCGTGTCATGCGCTCTTTCTCTTCCGGTGTCTCTGGTGCCCGAGACTTGCTCAAATGCACCCCTGGAGCCATAGGAAGGAACCCCTTCTTGGAGTTAGTCATATTGAATCTCTCTAGGACTTTGTCTATGTAAGACTCTGATCGAGAGATAACATCCGTCGTGATCTATCTCGATAGATACGGATGCCTAGAATTCTTTGTGCCTCTCCCGGATCTTTCATCTGGAAATGGTTTTTCAACCATACTTTCACCGAAGTTAAGAGAGGTATGTCATTCCCAATCGAAGTATGTCGTCAACATACAATATTAGGAAGACAATCTTGCTCCCACTCGACTTGATATATAGACATGGTTCCTCGACGGATCGAGTAAATCCATTTTCTTTTATCACTTGGTCGAAGCGATGATTCCAACTCCTTGATGCTTGCTTAAGTCCATAAATGGAACGCTTAAGCTTGCACACTTTCTTAGGATGTACTGGATCGATGAAACCTTCGGGTTGTACCATGTACAACTCTTCCTCCAAAAAGCCGTTTAAGAAGGCGGTTTTCACGTCCATTTGCCAAATTTCATAGTCATGAAAAGCGGCAATCGCTAAGATAATCCGAATGGAACGCAGCATGACTACGGGTGCAAAAATCTCATCGTAGTGCAAACCTGGCACTTGGGTGAAACCTTTAGCAACTAGTTGTGCTTTGTAGATATCTTGTTGACCTTCCACAGAATGCTTTATCTTGTAAAGCCATTTGCATTGAAGGGGACGAACCTTAGCAGGTAAGTCAACAAGATCCCACACGTTGTTCTTATACATGGAGTCCATCTCGGATTGCATGGCCTCAAGCCATAGCTTTGAGTCAGAACTTGTCATGGCACCTTTATAGGTTGCGGGTTCACTACTCGTTAAGAGTAGAACGTCATCTATGTCATGTTCCTCGACCATACCAATGTATCTGTCCGGAGGAATAGAGACTCTTCCCTATCTCCTAGGTTCCTCAGGAATATTCACCGCAGCCGGGATTGAAGGAATAGGTTCCTCCAATAGTTGCTTGGTACTTGGCTCTGGAATCTCCGACAGGTCGAAGGTTCTATCACTCTTTGCATTCTCGAGAAATTCCTTCTCTAAGAATGTCGCACTAGCCGCAACAAAAACACGTTGTTCGGTTGGCGAATAGAAGTAATGACCAAGCGTTCCTTTAGGATAGCCTATAAAGTATGTCTTGACCGATCGCGGGCCGAGCTTATCCTCGTGTCTCCACTTGACATAAGCCTCGCAGCCCCAAACCCGTATAAAGGACAAGTTAGGGACCGTTCCCTTCCATAGTTCATATGGAGTCTTGTCAACAGCTTTAGACGGACTTCGGTTAAGTATTAGAGCGGCTGACATAAGAGCATAACCCCATAATGAATCAGGTAAAACCGTGTGACTCATCATGGATCGAACCATATCAAGTAGTGTTCGATTTCTCCGTTCGGACACACCATTCAACTGAGGTGTTCCAGGTGGAGTTAACTGTAGGGCAATCCCACAGTCCTTTAGGTGTTGATCAAACTCGTGAGAAAGATACTCGCCACCACGATCCGAACGCAGTGTTTTTATCTTTCTACCCAATAGGTTATGTACCCTATTTTGGTATTCCTTGAATTTCTCAAAGGATTCACTTTTGTGCTTCATTAAGTAGACATAGCCATATCTACTCAAATCGTCCGTGAAAGTGATGAAATACCTATAGCCTTCTCGTGCGGTGATTGACATAGGACCACATACATCCGTGTGTATGAGCCCTAATAGGTCAGCAGCGCGCATTCCAACACCTTTGAAGGAAATCCGAGTCATCTTACCGATGAGACATGATTCACACGTGCCAAATGATTGAAAATCAAAGGCCGAGATAGCTCCATGTTTGATGAGCTGTTTTACGCGTTTCTCATTAATGTGTCCCATACGGCAGTGCCATAGATACGTTTGATCTTTGTCACCAACCTTTAACCTTTTATTCATTACGTGTAATATTTCGGTGGTCTGATCCAAAACATAAATTCCATTCATGGAGACTGCCTTGCCATAAATCATATTGTGTAAAGAGAAAATGCAAGTATTATTCTCAATTACAAATGAAAAACCAAGTTTGTCAAGTGCGTAAACGAAATAATGTTTTTCGAAAGATGGGTACATAATAGCAATCATATAATGATAACTCAAATCCGCTAGGAAGCTGGATCACATATGTTCCCCTCGAGACGGCAGCCACTCGTGCTCCATTCCCGACACGCAGGTCCACCTCACCCTTTACGAGGGGTTCGATGTTTCGGAGCCCCTGCACATGATTACACAGATGAGAACCACAACCAGTATCAAGTACCCAAGTTCCGTAACTTGCGTGGTTAATCTCAATCATATGAATAAAAGTAGAAGAAGAAGACATACCAACAGGTTTAACACGACCTGCTTTTAAGTCCTCATGATAAACAGGACATGTGCGTCTCCAATGCCCAGTCATGTGGCAGTGATGGCATTCCATGTTATCTTTCTTGCTCTTTGTCGCGCCTGATGAGTTACTCGACTCACCAGGACCACTCTTACCTGAGCCCGACTTCTTGAACTTCGCCTTACCTATCGCTAGGTTTGCTCGAGCTTTGCCCTTACCCTTTCCTTTATTTGACACAACAAGAACATCTGTTCATGCTCCCACTGAACTTCATGTCCTTCTCGGTGCCTGTACGAGGAGGGAGTGCGATTCATGGGGAGTCTTCTTCAAATCATTCATATAGTAATTCGCTCTAAATTGCGAATAACCATCGTGGAGTGAGTGAAGTATGCGGTCGATAACAATGTTCTCGCTGATGTTACGATCAAAGGTCTCCACTTCTCGACATTCTCAATCATGCGAGAATGTGTGGGCTAACCGGTTGGCCCTTCTGGAGTCTCGCATCAAAGAAGCGAGTGGTATGCTCATAAGTCACGATCCTCGGAGCTTTCGAGAATTCCTTGGTGAGCGTGGTGAAAATCTTGTTTGCACCATGGGCTATGAAGCGTTTCTGCAAATTGGGTTCCATTGCAAAAATGAGTACGTTTTTAATCGCACCCGCTTCCATACAGAAATCGTTAAACTTGGCGATTTCAGCAGCTCTAGCCGTGGGACCTGGGTTTGCCGGGATGGGCTCCAAGAGATATTTGAGCTTCCCGTCAGCAGCGGCAGCATTCCGTAATGCCGCCCCGGTCCGCGAAGTTGGATCCATCATTCTTGATCGAGTAGGCGATTCATCCGATTCATGAAGATCGAAGCCAGGACTCACGGTCCAATGTGGCACTTGGCATTGGGTTATCACTTGAACCAGCCATTTGTTGTTTAGCAGTTTAAAATCGTGATCTACACTGAAAAAGAAAGAAAAACAAAACGAAATAAGCAACTCATCGAGGTGATTTAAGTCTATTTTAAAATTCATTTTAAACATGTAGACTCTTGCACTTGCATAATTGATCTCCCTCAAGAATGATACAAGTGATCCCAAGACTCAATTTCTGTAAATTGATAAGCCAACTGTTTAGCCAATTCTTAGGAAGAACTCTTGGTCGATAGATTTCCGTAAATCCTATCTATAGTCCACCATAGTCACAGGATCGTACGAGTGACCATAGTGTTGAGATAAAATAGGTCAATCGGTTCCAACTTACCCGACGTAGAAGGGGTCATAGTATGCCTACCGACGAAGAAGGGACTCATTGGAGTTTGACCTATAAAGACCGTTCCGAATTTTTGTTTATACGAGGAAGATCCCATCAACTAAATTATAATTCATTTTAAGTGAACGAATAACTAGCGTTTGTCGTGAATGAATTTATTTGGATGATGGCTTTAAAACGTGTGACATGAGAATGTCAATGAAAACTAACTCGTGACCTCTATATGTGTCAGTTTTCATGCAATTATTAGGTGGTTTGGTTTTTAGGCGGAATATGATGCATATTATCGTTGCGAAAAATAAATAAAAGAATGCAATACGTAAATAAAATTTCCTAGTGTGGCCTATCCTAGTAAAATAAAACATAAAACAACTTTGGAATCCACCGTTGGACCCGAGCAGCTTGTCTTGATGTTCCATCTTGATCCAAGTAGCGGGAGTGAGCATCCGGTCTCCATCTTTGGTCTTCTCAAAAATTACAATTTAAAATTACAAATATAAACCTATTTACATTCTAATTAAAACTGTAATTACAAGTGAAAAATCCAAAACGGAGATACAAGATCTCAAAATACAACCAAGACCGTGTTCCATCATTACGGTAACACGTTCTACTAAGGCCACACTAAGTTACAACCGATTGTAAAATTAAATACGTAATAAAAGGCATTCACGGCATTCATAAATTAACGATAAAAAATGCATCAACTAAAAACAAATTCATTCGTTACATAATCCCGTAATTATGTTAAATTTATCCAAACCACCTTTTAATGATTAAAATTCATGTGATAAAACCGCTTCTATCATTTAATTTTAATCCATTACAATCCGTTACTTTAAATACGCTTTAAAATAACATAATGGTACGTGTGTGATCCGTTTCACAATCATAGCGAGTGTACAATATCCGTATAAAGTACATATTAAAGCCAAAAGAAAATTTAAATCAAAAGAAACAAATTTTCAAAGCTGTCAAAAACGAAATCCTTCGATCCAGGGACATAAGTGCTCGATCGAGGGACAAAAAGGCTCGATCGACTGAATTGCAAGTCGATCGAGGGGTGTGCTAATCAGGAGGTGCTCGATCGACAACACTGGTGGTCGATCGAGGACTTATATCAGCAATACTGCTCGATCGAGTACGAGGACTTCTCGATCGAGCGGTGGGGTTTTAAAGCGGTCGATCGAGTACAACAAGGACTCGATCGAGCAAAAACTTGTCAGAAAAACCACTCGATCGATTAAAAACTTGGTCGATCGAGTGCAAAAACCTCTGAAAACTTCAAACCCTCGTGAAACAGTTTTGGCGAGACAAAACAAACGCTATTTTGATCAAAACTGATTGAAAACAAAACTACAAAATTGCTAGACATTAACATATTGTTATAATGATCGTGTAAAATAACAATATGCATAACATCAAAACGAAAATAACCCGTGTAAACATGTCACGGTACGGTTTTCGAGAAAAAACAACAACAAGAGCAACCGAGTAAACAGGACACGGTTCCCAATGCAACCAAAAACGCAGCAATTACAACAAAAAAAAAATTTCTGCCGTGAGAAAAAACTGCTGCCGCACGGATTTTTATACAAAACAAAAATCGTTTCAAGATAGTTTTATGAAAAACACATGGAAAAATTCACGTGGCCTCGCTCTGATACCACTTGTGGGTTAATATCCGTATACTACCCTTTAATTGCAGGACTATAACGTAAATTTAAACATGCAATTTATAGTCATAAAACAAAAAACATAATGAAATGATTAATGTATAGAAATCAACCTCGGGTTCTTTGATGCACGGCGTAAAGAACAGAAATCAAACCAGATTCCCTCCTAATTGTTGCACCCAAGACCTTGTCCGAGATATGCCCTTGTGCTAGATGGTGTTCTCCGATTGCTTTGCAATATTGGGAGAACTGATGTGTGTGTTTTTTCGAGATGAGAGATCTCAGGTTTTTCAGAGGAGAATGCTCTTCAAAACCCTAATAATTTTTGGCAAATGATTATTAAGTCAGAAGGGAGGAGAAGCTCTCCCTTTTGATCCCTCTCACTCGGCAAAACCGAGACCCACACAAGGGAAGTGGGCTTCCACTTCCTCTTGGTTTTAACTCGCGGTCCGGTTCATTAAATTCCAAATGTATATGACGCGGTTTGATCATAAACTGATATCGGTTATCGGAAATTAAGGCATCGGCTAATAATACGGGTTAGAATATTGAATTATTAATTCGTGTCCGACAAAAAAAAGTATTGTATAATTATATTCAATATACATTTAATTAAATATAAATCGTTTATATTTAATTTTACGAATTAACTGGTTAATTCGCCTTAGCCCATGATATTTAATCCGTATTAAATATAATATCTCAACATCACATATTTGACTAATTACTAGTCAAATAACTCGGACTAACTGGTTAGTCAATTTCGGCATCTACATGACAGTATTTTCATACCGTCACATCTCTCGAACGTATCCTATAGGTGTGACTTTTAGGGACCAGTTGATCACCGCCATCTGTATGACAATAACGTCAAACTTATCTAGCAAGCCAACCGTTATTGATAAACGTGGATCAACTGATTATAATACCAAAGTATGCCCTTTGATCCTTTTAGAGGTTTATAAGTCCTTGCACTAACTGTTAAGGACACCAACCCCAACACACATAACACATAGAGGCTACACATCACATACTACACACAAAAACCCCCAATCTCTAAATTAGGGTTTAACCAAAACAAGGGAAAAACAATAAAAAGGGTACGTAGATCTTACCCTCGACGCAAGGAACTCAACGATACGAATAACGACAAGAATCGACCGTCGAACTCGGAATTGCTAAGAATGCGATTAGGAAGATGAATGGTTGCTTTCTCTCTTAAACAGGGTTTTAGGTTTTGTAAAAGTGATTTAAAACAATGACGACGATACTTAAATACCTAAATCGCATAATTAACAAAACCCGAGAAAATCCCCGTAAAAAATGGGACACTCGATCGAGTACCCAAGGTACTCGATCGAGTACCCCTTACTCGATCGAGTACCCCTTACTCGATCGAGTACCCAACAGTCGAAACTATTTTATTTCGCAACTTACCCTTACTCGACAGAGTAAGGGCTACTCGATAGAGTACCCCAAGACTTATAAATACGGAGTATTACAGTCTTTCCTCCTTAAAAGGAACTTCGTCCCCGAAGTTCAAACCACTACTAAACAAAGGTACTCCCACAACACTCCCGACTCAAAAGCCAAACAAAAACAACATAAGACATGATACTAACCCAACTCATTCCGACAAACATACCGACACTACGTATAAAAGGTGTATAAAACTCTTAAAACTGCTCGCGATCATCTCCTACCCCCCTAAAAGAAACAAGGTTACGTCCCCGTAACCATACATACCTGATCAAAAAGGAAAGGGTAACGCTCTTTCATGATATCCTCTGCCTCCCATGTAGCTTCCTCGGTCTCGTGGTTAGACCACAGGATCTTAAGCAAAACTGTCTCACCACTCCTAGTCTTTCTAACCTTTCGGTCTAGAATCTGCTTAGGCACCTCCAGAATTGATAAGGACTCATCTAGCTCTAAACTCTCTGCCTCCAACACATGTGAAGGCTCACTCACATACTTCCGCAGCTGCGATACATGAAACACATTATGCACTCTCTCTAACGCAGCTGGTAAAGCCAGACGATAAGCAACTTCCCCAACTCGCTCTAAGATCTCATAAGGCCCTATAAACTTCTGACTTAGCTTGCCTTTCTTCCCAAATCTCATAACCCCACGCATAGGAGACACTTTCAAAAGAACTTTGTCCCCAACTTGAAACTCTATGTCCCGACGATGTAGATCTGCATAACTCTTTTGTCGATCGGGTGCTCTCATCCGTTCCCCGATCATCTTAACTGTTCCACCATCTCATGCACCATCTCTGGTCCTAAAACCCTTTGCCTCAAAGACTGTCGTCCCAACAGATTGGACTCCTACATCTCCTCCCGTATAAAGCCTCGAACGGTGCCATGCCAATGCGGTGTGATAGCATTGTTGTTGTAAGAAAACTCTATCAAGTCCAACCTCTGCTCCCAGCTACCACCAAAATCCATCACACAAGCTCGCAACATATCCTCAAGAGTCTTGATTGTTCTCTCATCTGCCGTCGTCGCAGGATGAAATGTTGTACTCATCTTCAAAGTTGTTCCCAACGATTCCTGCAACTCCTTCCAAAACCTCGATATAAACCTCGCATCTCTGTCAGACACTATGTCCTTAGGGACTCCATGTAACTTAAGCACGTTCTTTCAATAGGCCATAGCCAATTGTGCCTTAGTCCATGTATCTTTCATTGGAACAAAGTGAGCTGACTTGGTCAGACGATCCACTATCACCCAAATCATGTTGTTACCTTGTTGACTCTTTGGCAAACTCACAATGAAATCCATGGAAATGGATTCCCACTTCCACTCAGGCACCTCTAAAGACTGAATCTTACCTTGCGGTCGTCGCTGTTCCCCTTTAACTCTCTGGCATGTCAAACAACGGGACACCAACTCAGCTGTCTCTTTCTTCATCCCAGGCCACCAAAACGTTTTCTTCAAATCCTTGTATAGCTTGTCTCCACCTGGATGGACTGAATATGGTGTGCAATGCGCCTCTGTCATGATTGTCTTTTTCAACTCCTCGTCATTAGGAACACACCACCTACCATCAAACCTTAAACTACCATCTGTATGAATAGAAAACCGGGACACTATCCCTTTCTCTACTCCAGCTCTCCACTCCACTATCTTAGGATCTAAAGCCTGGTTATCCCGAATATCATCATAAAACTCCAGATGTACTGTCATATCACCCATGGCATCTCGTTTCTGCATCATATGTATCCCAAAGCTCGCTACCTCATCCCTCAGCCTCATCAAAGATAGAGCTGTACACAAGGAATGTACACTCTTCCTACTCAAAGCATCAGCAACAACATTGGCCTTCCCTTCATCGTAGATAATCTCCATGTCGTAGTCGCCAATCAACTCCATCCACCTCCTCTGTCTCATGTTCAACTCCTTCTGCGTGAAGATGTACTTAAGACTCTTGTGATCAGAAAATACCTTAAAGATTGCTCCATAAAGGTAATGTCTCCAAATCTTGAGAGCAAACACCACTGCACCCAACTCCAGATCGTGGGTAGGATAGTTCTCCTCATAAGGCTTCAATTGCCTAGAAGCATAGGCAATCACTTTACCATTCTGCATCAACACACATCCCAGCCCATTCTTCGAGGCATCTGTATAAACCTCAAAATTCTCGCTCCCTTCAGGCAATGCTAGGACATGAGCTGTGGTCAAACGCTCCTTTAATGTCTGGAACGCCGTCTCACAACTCTCATCCCAACGAAACCTGTTCTCTTTCCTCATCAACGCTGTCATTAGTCTAGCTATCTTGGAGAAATCTTTCACGAATCGTCTGTAGTATCCAGCTAAACCCAAGAAACTCCTAACCTCAGCAACATTCTTTGGTGCTTCCCACTTTGTCACTGCCTCAATCTTCGCCGGATCCACAGCTACCCCATCTTTAGAGATCACATGCCCCAGAAAAGCAACTTTCTCTAACCAGAACTCACACTTGGACAGCTTAGCATACAACTCATGATCCCTCAAAGTCTGCAACACGATCCTCAGATGCTCCTCATGCTCCTCCTTAGTCTTAGAGTAGACTAAGATATCATCGATAAACACCACTACAAACTGGTCTAAGAACTGTCTGAAGATTCTATTCATCAAATCCATAAACATTGCCGGCGCATTAGACAACCCAAACGGCATCACCACATACTCGTAATGGCCATACCTCGACGTGAAAGCTGTCTTTGGTATGTCCACCTCTCTAATCTTCACCTGATGGTACCCCGACCTCAAATCAATCTTAGAAAAGACTGTTGCACCGCTCAACTGATCAAACAGGTCATCTATCCTTGGCAAAGGATACTTGTTCTTTATCGTCACACGGTTCACTCTCTCCCGTAATCTATGCACGACCTCAAGCTCCCATCTTTCTTCTTCACGAAAAGAACTGGTGCTCCCCAAGGCGATACACTTGGTCTAATGTATCCCTTCTCTATCAAATCATCCAACTGCTTCCTAAGCTCCTCCATCTCCTTAGGACCAATACGGTACGGTGCCTTAGAGATTGGCCCCGTCCCTGGCTTCAACTCGACGGTGAAATCTATCTCCCTCTTCGGTGGCAACCCCGGAATCTCCTCTGGAAAAACATCCGCAAACTCCCCCACCACTGGTATCTCATCCACTGCCGGGCTCTCTATCCGGTCATCTCTCACATGGCACAGGATCAAAGGACATCCCTTCCTCAGATAAGACTTCAAGGTAAAAATTTGCAATCAACTTAACTTTGGGTTTGACTAGAAACCCACGGTAAGACACACTAACACCCTTTGGACCTCTTAAGGACACTTTCTTTTGATGACAGTCTATCTTAGGTTTATACTTTCCTAACCAATCCATCCCAACTATCATCTCAAAACCGTTAAAAGGAAACTCTAGCAAGTCTACAGGGAAATCAACTTGCCCAACTATCAAAGATACATCCCTAAACAATCTCCCACACGATACAGACTCACCCGAAGGTATGAAAACTTGCTCACTAACAGACTCATATACTCTCAAACCCAACTGTTTTACATGACTCGAAGACACAAACGACTGAGAAGCCCCCGAATCAAACAAAACAAAGGTAGGAATACCATTAACAAGGAATGTACCGGTGATAACGTGCGCATCCTCCTCAGCTGCCTTCTTCTCCATCTTGAATAACTTGCCACTGGTCTTCTGCCCACCTCTCTGGACAAGATCTTGGGCCGATGCGGTCGGCTTAGCACCCGACCCTTGATTGTTGTTGTTGTTCGTCGGTGTTTTTTGATAAGAATTACCGCCGTTGCGGTTGCCTCCACTGTAACTCGACTTCCCGGTTTGGCCATGATCCACCGGTCTTGCTCGCGAAGCTCGTGCGGGTCTCGAAAAGATCCGGTGTACTCGTGCACTCATGTCTCTTGTGGCCTACACCACCACAACCATAGCAGTTCACTCCCCAACTATTACTCACACTCCCACGGCCACGCCCAAAGGAAGCCCCAAAGATCAACCCCGACCAGAAGAAAACCCCTTTGTCGATTGTGGTTGCCTTTCTTGTAATTAGATTGGCCACCACCCTCGCTCTCAGACTTCCTCTTCTCACCACCAGACCTCTCCTGAGCCATTTCCACCAACCTCTCAGCTCTTCCAGCCCTCTCATAAGCTTCCTTAACATCGGTAAGGATTCCCACGGGCAACTTATCCATAATCTTGGTAGTCAACCCTCTTTCAAACCTCAATGCCAGGTTCTCCTCACTTAAACCCATATCCTCAGCATACCTGGACTTCTCATTGAACTATCGTAGTACTCGGCTAACGACATCTCGGCGGTCATCTTAAACTTATCAAACTCTTCCCTCAACTTACTCCTCACATGTTTCGAGTACGAACTCCTTCCTCACGACCCTACGAAACTCCTCCCAAGGTATAGCGGGTAAGCCTTGGTTGGTGTATATCTCCTTAGCACTCACCTTCACCGAATCCCACCACTTTGCCTCGCTGCCTCCCTCGATAGAACGCAGCATGTTCCACTCTCATCTCATCGGGACAATGAACCAAGTCTAAGATGTTCTCCATCTCTCTCAGCCAACTATCAAGCAGATTAGGCTCCCCAACTCCCTTGTACTCTTTCGGGTTAAACCTCGCAATATAGAGGCTGATTTTTGAATGATCAACCTCCTTCTCCTTATTCTTATCCTTGTCCTCATTCAGTCTCTTCAGGGTCTCAGTAAGAGCATCCTGGTGCTCTAACATCTTAACGATGTCATCCACGGTCATAAGCTCAGCTCTCGCATACAAAGCAGTTCTCTTGGGCGGCATCTTGAAGCTATATAAGAAAGGGTAAACATAAACACACGTACTAAACCTCAAAACACGAAAACACGATGCCCAGAACCCACTCGATCGAGTTTCCAAACACACTCGATCGAGTAACGGGCTACTCGATCGAGTACCCAAACTTCAGACCCAAACAGACCTTCTGATCTCTTACCTACTCGATCGAGTATCTAGGCTACTCGATCGAGTGACCCCCTACTCGATCGAGTACCCCTAGTTACTCGATCGAGTGCCCCAAAACTCGATTCTGGACTCAAAATCGCCAAAAACCCACCCGATCGAGTCAGTCTCACTCGATCGAGTAACACTAATTCGTAAGAGCTACCCGCATGTTACGTCATATGCTAACATGCTAAACTTTATAAACCACATTATATCATAATAAGCATACTACGCATCTTTTCTACTATCTACGAAACCATTTCATCATATTATTAAATGCCACATTGTAAATCATTCAACATGTTATCATTTCATCAACAAATTTCCTCATATCACCATTTTCTTTCACATGCTCAACTTTCTACTTCAACATCCAACAACTAACACATTCCATCACATTCGTAAACAAGTTAACCAAACACACATACGACTCGACAAACACTTCCCCCATGTGACCGGTTCAAAGTTGTAGGGCGACCCCCGCGACTTTAGGACGTCTCCCAAGCCTTTGCACTAGCTCCCACAACTTTTACCCCGGGTTCATTTTAATTGACTCCCTATGTTCATTAAGTTCATTGGTTACAGGTTTCAGGATCGTCTCTGATACCATTTGTAACACCCCCATACTCCAAGTGCCTTACCAGGACCACTCAGGTATGAAGACATTACCATCTCGGTTACCCGAGGCAATGATAATCAAACAACAATAAAGAAACAACGTTTAATATAAATAGTTTAGTGAATAGATACAATCCTCAAAACCAAACCAAAAGTACGATACATTATTCTCAAACTGACTGAATTATAAATAAACTAAAGGCTACAGCGGAAGACTCCTATCATCTTGTCGTGGCATCCCAGCTATCCCAGTACGCATCTCAATACCTGCTCAATATCTGCTCACCATCCCCGAATGGATCACCGCAGGTTTACAAAACAACACCGGGGTCAGTACTAATCACACAATCAATATAGATAACAATAATAAGATAACAGACAGCTGAACTATCACACACACACACACACACACACACACCACCAATTCCCATCATCTCAATCCCGACGTCCTTTGGACTACCGCGCGATGGGGGACCGCAGCCGTACCCACCAAATCCCCGCTCCACATAGTGAGCGATAACCCTGTCCATTAATGTGCACATCCCTTCTGTGGCGGGTTCCACAGAAGGCAAAACTAGGGCGTGAAGTCACTCCCTCAAGTGACCCCACTTAGCCGAGAACGCATCTCGAGAACCATCAACAGCAATCACAACCACAAACACAGTACAATCATTATATCAAACAACTAAATACAGCACATCACCAATATCCCATTATGGGACTAATACTGAGTAGGAAATCCTACCTGGAAAGCACAACAGTCAGACGGTATCAACAGCTGTATCAAAAAGCCTCTTCTACGAACCCTCCTCCTATCACATAACACATAGAGGCTACACATCACATACTACACACAAAACCCCCAATCTCTAAATTAGGGTTTAACCAAAACAAGGGAAAAACAATAAAAAGGGTACGTAGATCTTACCCTCGACGCAAGGAACTCAACGATACGAATAACGACAAGAACTGACCGTCTGAACTCCGGAAATTGCTAAGAATGCGATTAGGAAGATGAACTGGTTGCTTTCTCTCTTAAACAGGGTTTTAGGTTTTGTAAAAGTGATTTAAAACAATGACGACGATACTTAAATACCTAAATCGCATAATTAACAAAACCCGAGAAAATCCCCCGTAAAACCGGACACTCGATCGAGTACCCAAGGTACTCGATCGAGTACCCCCTTACTCGATCGAGTACCCCAGTTACTCGATCGAGTACCCAACAGGTCAGAAACTATTTTATTTCGCAACTTACCCTTACTCGACAGAGTAAGGGCTACTCGATAGAGTACCCCAAGACTTATAAATACGGAGTATTACACTTATGCAGTTTGATATTACACATTCCACAAGGAGAAACCACACTCAAGCCTAATTGACAATGAGACTAGTTTATTGATGTTCCTGGCCTAGGAAGCTCTATAGACCTCAGAATTTAAGTAGTTTACCAACATAATTGTGTCAAATCTAATCAATATAAGACATGTCAATACGGTAAATACTTGAATTATGAGCTTTGTTTTCATGGCTAACGAGTCAAAACAATGTACATGGACAACTATATGGGATTCAAATGCAAAAACAATGCAATTTTAACATCATTGTTATTAAATTCACCAAGACTCGACCTAAAACAAAGGAAAAACATGTTTTTGTATTTTGAAATTTTTTAATTTTTATGGATTTTTTATATAAATGCACACAACAATAAGTAAATCACACAATATAATTAAACTCCTCCCCCAAACCGAAATGTCACAGTGTCCTAATTGTGACGCCTACAGCATAGCAATCACACAAATCCAACAACCTAGAGGACACAACTAACAAGAGGTATGGAAAAGAAATAGATAATACAATTAAAGAAGGTACAAGAGAAGAGAATACCGAGTAAGAGCTTATGATTCCCCCAACCAGCTGCAAAACAGGGGAAAATAATCAACCGCGCAATTCCACATCAAGTTAGCTACGAAATAAACCTAAAAACGTGGTTACTCAATCGAGCCTCGTCTTACTCGATTGAGGAACCATCTGGTCGAGCAACTTCCTGCATTTAAAACAAATGCGCACACAAATCATAATTAATACAAGTTAAAGCTCGTAATAGTAAATCAAAAAGTAGCGCATGTGCTACACACAAGAATAAGTAGCACCAATATATAGTCCATGCAAAGAATAAAAACAATGAAAAATGTCCTGGCTCATCAAACTCAAAGTCTAATATAAAATATGAGCAATGTTCATCATTTTTCAGGTCATCCTCTTGAGGAAGGAGATAAGGCACTCCGTCTATCATAGAAGCTTCATCAAAAACTCTAACTGACTCTTCTCTGAAAATTTCAGCTTCCAAAGCATCCAATTCAGCTTCTATGTCAACATTCTCATCACAGCTGTAAATCATCTCAGGAGGAGGATCATCTTCATAAATAAGCTTCTCTATCTCATCCTTTTCCTTGCTCCATGGATATGACGCAGCAGCAGGGGCGTCAGGTGGATTCCTGTCAAAACACCAAGCAAGACACTCATCAAAAGTAGGATCAAGAGCATTAATCATATGACAAGAAGCTTTTAAATCAGGAGGGCGTGATGCTTTGTCAAGACCAAAAGTGATAGTATCTTCTCCAATATTAAACGTAAGACTCCCATGTCTAACATCTATAACCGCTCCTGCAGTATGTAAGAATGGTCGTCCTAGAATAATAGGAACACGAGAATCCTCAGCTATATCTATCACTACAAAATCGACTGGAATG
This sequence comes from Silene latifolia, assembly GCF_048544455.1. Classification (NCBI taxonomy): domain Eukaryota; kingdom Viridiplantae; phylum Streptophyta; class Magnoliopsida; order Caryophyllales; family Caryophyllaceae; genus Silene; species Silene latifolia. The sequence continues at coordinate 44,660,695 of NC_133527.1, forward strand.
AAAAACTTCCCTATCTTAACTGGCACATCTTCTAAGATACCCATTGGGTGCTTAACAGACCTGTTAGCCAATTGGATAGTCATATTAGTACATTTAAGCTTAGTCATGTTTAATTGCTTGCAAATTTTATAAGGCATGACACTAACGCTCGCTCCTAAATCACATAAAGCATTGTCAATATTTAAAGGGCCTATAGTACAAGGAATAGAAAACTCCCCGGATCCTTAAGCTTAGGTGGAGAATTGGCTTGTAACGCGGCGGAACATTCATGAGTGAACGCGACAGTCTCCACTTCATCAAAAGACCGCTTCTTTGATAAAATTTCCTTTAAGAACTTAGCATAAGCCGACACTTGAGCTACCAATTGAGTAAATGACACTGTCACTTGAATATTCTTTACTACCTCCATGAACCTTCCAAACTATTGTTCAAGTTTGGTTTTCTGCAATCTTTGGGGAAAAAGTAGTTGAATTTTAATTGGCTCGACTTCTTTTGCATTAGGAGTACGTTTAGAAAGATCAACGTCAGTTACAGAGGTGCCTCGATCGAGCCCAGTAGTTACTCAATTGAGGAACCTATTTTTATCCATTGCCGTAGCTAAAACACTGCCAGAAGAGGTGCCTCGATCGAGCCCGGTGTGCACTCGATTGAGTAAGGAAGATCCTCGATCGAGCCCGTGTCTACTCGATCGAGGAACCTGGATTTTACTCGCTTTTTTGTCTTTCCTCTCAACCCGTGTTTGATGTTTGCAATTTTCTTTCTCGTCATCACTTAGCTCAAAATTCCCCAATCCCTTAGGATGCATATAGGGAACCTCATCTTCATTAGTGGACATGTCCGGACCCTTATAAGAAGTACCGCTCCTCAAAGAAATAGTATTAACGTGCTCATGTGCTTGTTTACCTTGAGGAGGAAGGCCGGACTGTTTTGAAGGATTTTGAGCCACCATTTGAGCAACTTGAGTATCCAACATCTTGTTATGAGCCATAAGTTCGGAGATTTGAGCCGTTTGCTTTTATTGCATCATCAAAGTTTGTTGCAATAGAGCTTTTAACTCCGACACCTCATTACTTGGAACTTGAGGAGGAGGTTTAAATTGTTGAAAACCTCCTTGATTTGGCCTTTGATAACCTCCTTGTGGTTGATTACCACGGTTTGGAGGAATAATATATGGATTTTGTTGAGGATCTTGAGCATAAGCATTCAGACTCCTTTCAGTGAAGAAGTTAGAATATGGAGTACCTTGCTTGAAAGACTGAAAGGCATGAACATGCTAAATAGTACTCATACACTTGGCCGCAGTGTGGCCATCTATACCACATCTCTCGCAGGACACTTCTTGTTGAACCATATGAACCATCTCTTGCTTACCAAAAGACTGAGTAGTCTTCAATTCAGCTATTTGAGCCAATATAGTCTCCAACTGTGCCGCAACCAAACTATCTGAGCCACTTCCTCTCTTACTTCCTCTGGGGTTACCATACTCAGCTGTGTAAGTAGCTATCTGATAAATCAACTTCCAAGCATTACTGTCATTAGTGTTATCTTGGAATCTCCCATTAGCAGCAGAATCAAGTAAATCTCTATGATCATCATACAACCCGTTGTAAAACTGGTTGCAAATGAACCAAATCTCAAAACCATGGTGAGGGACAGAGCGAACTAGTCTTTTGAAACGGATCCAAGCTTCAATAAAATCCTCAGTAGGACCCTGTTTAAAACTTGTAATCTGACTTCTCAATGCATTAGTTTTCTGTGGTGGAAAATACCTCTTGTAGAATACAAGAGCTAGAGAAGTCCAGTTGGTAATTGCGTCGGTCTCCATGTCTAAGTCCCTTAACCACTCAGCTGTATCATCTGTCAAGGAGAAAGGGAATAAAGTTTGCTTGACCTGATCTTGAGACACCCCAGCTGTCAAAGGAATAGAACAGCAATAAGTAACAAATTTCTCCATATGCTTTGCGGGGTCCTCTCCTGCTTTTCCTCCAAATAAATTCCTCTCTATCAAACTTATGTAAGAAGGCTTGAACTCAAAAGTTCCCTTATCAGTGGTAGGGAGCTTGAAGCCTTTAGGAATAGAATCAACCGTGGGTTCAGAGTGACTTGCTAATGTAGGCATCTTTGGTGTTGTAGAAGTCACAGCTGCAGAAATAAGTGTGTCCTCTTCTAAGGACGACTCTACTGCGAAAGTATACCGCTCGTAGTCAAGTGTACTCAAGTCTTCCACTTGACTTACTTCTCTTTGAAATTTTCGTCTGTAGCGAAAAGTCTTTTCTGGCTCGGGATCAAACGGTAGGATCTCTAACCTGTTAGACCCGGGCATACACGAAAATAACAAGAAAAGATAAAACTCTCTCAAGGACCTGAAGTTCCCTGAAACAAAAGACAAAAATAAACAGAAACAAACAAAACAATTGTTGCCCCCCTCCCCCCCGACAACGGCGCCAAAATTGATAACGTTATTTTCAGTCATTTGCCTTAATCAAAATAAATCCTAGCTTAGTACTAACAAAATAGCTAGTGGTAAGTCAGGGTCGAATCCACAGGGAGGCGGTGATTATCTAGTTTGTTTATATTTAAATCTGTCTTAAAGTAACCAATTGTGGGCTTTGATTGTTTGTATGCTAATCAACTAATTGCAAATAAGGACGAATAACAATAATATTAAAGAGTCTAGGGATCGGGTTCACTAGGTCGTCATCAAAGGGTAGAATTTTAATTCATTGATTGAACAATTTATATTGTTGAAAGTCATATGATCACTCGATTCAATATTTCGTTTAGATCTAATTTAACCCGGTCGGTGATAATCCTAGTTTATGCAAGACTAATTAATCAATTCTGATCAGTAATTAACTAATTAGAAGTAATACGATAATCAAACAACAATTAAGAGCAATTTAACAATCAATTCATAATAATCCCTTTTCTAACAACCTAGATCTCCTTTCACCCTAGATTAAAGGCTTAGCTACTCATACTAATAACAAATTGATTGCATAGGCTCCACTTCTCAAACCCATGGTGCGGAATAGTTCGCACCAGCTTCTTGAAATGGACCCATGCCTCATGAAAATTCTTATCATGACCCTGTTTAAAGCTCGTGATCTGAGCTCTAATGGCATTTGTCTTTGAGGCAGAGAAATATTTCTTGTAAAATGCCAGGGCCAGCGACTTCCAATCAGTGATCCCATTAGCAGCTCGATCCAGGTCTCAGTACCACTCCCTTGCAGCATCACGAAGAGAGAATATGAACATGGTCTCCTTCACCTGGTCCTGGGTCACACCGGTTGGTGGGGGTATGGAACAACAATAATCAATGAAAGTCTCCATATGTTTGGCTGCATCTTCATTTGCAGCTCCCCCGAATTGGTTTCTCTCAACCAAGTTGATATAGGACGGTTTCGGCTCGAATTTTCTATCCGTCCCAGGTAGTGCGAATCCTTTAGAGAGATTCTCAGCTGTCGGCTCAGAGTGACTGGCTATGCTTTCTTCTTCAGCCATGTCTGGAGATGTGACAGTCTCAGCTGAAGAAGTAGAAATAGGTGACGAAGGTGGATCCTCCTCAAAAAGCTCGTTCTCGTAGTAACTAGACAGAGTACTCAGCTCTTTCTCTTTCGGCAATACTCTAGATGATCGTCTCAACTCACGCAAAGTCTTCTCAATCTCAGGATTGAACGGTAGTAATTCACCACCCTGTGACCTGCGCATAAGAAGAAACTAAAAGTAGAATATGAGAATAGTTTAAGAAACAGATGTCCCTTAAACTAGAAGAAAGACTAAAATTAGAAACAACTAAAAATTTTAAACAATTGTCTCCCCGGCAACGGCGCCAAAATTTGATGCCTGTCGTTGTGTGCACCAAAGATAATATTTACAATACCTATTAAAACAAACAGAAGTTAGTGGTAACAGTGTCGAACCATAGGGAGGCGATGCAATTATTAGTTGTCTAATTTAAGTCCAGGGTAACAAATGTGGGGGTTTGATTTGATTTGTTCTATAACTAATGGCAACAAATGAAAAGTAAACTAAACAAACGGATGAAATCAAGAATAAAAGGGTGCTAAGATGGTCGGTTTACTATAGTTTCGGCGGCGGTAAACTAGGTAGGTCCAAAACAAACACGTGAGACGGGAAAATAAGATGTCCTCTCGGTCCATTCTTACAGGTAGCATCTTTCGATCTCGCTACTGGTCCCTAATATCACTAATACTAACTTTCGTCCTGAAAAGTGACTAAAAAGGCTAAATTAACTCATCTCTCGATCTTATTAATTTAGTCGTCTTAATTAGATAGGCTATCTCCCTTCCCTATCTTTCGATCTTTATTAGGTCGGTCAATTCCTAGGCATTCAACTAGTCGCGTGCACTCGTTTCGTCAAACATAGCAATTAAATTAATTAAAACGAAGGTAAAACTCACGTGGCAAGTCGATCGACCAGGGTGTGCGGTCGATCGACCGTGGCGCGATTCCAGGTCTACTATTCTAATTTCTAATGCCGCCTACTTCTACAGATTCTCTACATCCTAACACAAGGGGTTTAGCTACTCATACTGGAAATAATAACAACAATAAACTTAACAATTAAAACATTCGAATTCATGCTTAAATTAATTAAACGAACAATTAACATAAAACAATAATTTGGCTTCCGGAGATCTAACCTAGCAATCCTAAACTATCCGCAAATTAAAGCAATGAAACTGAATATAAGAACAGGAGAGTACCGTGAAGGAAATCGCAGAGGAAAGATCAAAACCGAATGCAAAAGAGAACTTTTTTAATGAAAGAGCCTAAACTAATGTATGTGTAGAACTTGATGATAAAACTGAATTAAAGCTTGATGATTATTCGGAACAACCTAGGTTACGTTATATAGAATATCGCGTAACACTTATTCCTAAACCTAATATACAATGGGCTTTGGAAATCTCGTTCTATTAATTCACGTCAGAATTAACGGTATGGTCGATCGACCATAGCAGCCGGTCGATCGACTGAACTATGCTGAACAGTAGCTCCTGTAAGTCGTGCGTTGGTCGATCGACCATGAAGGCCAGTCGATCGACTGCTTTAACTGCTAGTCCGCTTCTAAATTCTTCGTAAAGTTGTCTTTCAGGCCTCGAAATGCGCACCAAGCTCGTTCCTTGAGTAAATACTTCATGACAAATGCAATGCAAGATACTCGGGGACGGATTTAGCTCAATATCTACTCATTTCCGCATAAATCTGCAATATTATATAAAAATACGAAAGTAGACGAAATGGGGCAAATAGTAGCTTTAAACTACATAATTGAGCTCTGAAATGCGTGTAAAATAGGGTGTAAAACATCATATAAAAGACACGCATCAACGTAAATCAATTAAGTCGTTGTAATTTATTGTAATTTTAATTATCATTATTTATTTATTGTATTTTATTGTATGGTTATTTTACTTGTTCTTCACATTTAATTAATCCTAAATCCTACTTCGACATTATTGAGTGCTTAAATACATGTTCATTGACTTAGTTAATTTTCACATGCTAGTATTAATCTATTGTTTGTTGCATTGCATGCATATAATCGACAACATATCGAGTATTAACGACTTCCCTAATCATTAGTAGAGGACGCTATCGAGGCGGGCGGGATTAGGTGTTCATTAAAAGGACTTCCTAATACGTACCCTCACCCATTACTCCAGATCTCTGTGAACGTCCGTGTTCATTGGCATCCACGAGAGTCATTCTAGACATAGAATGCTAAGGGTAATGAGTTCTTGGTGTCTATGTCACTACTTTGTGTCTTGACATGGCACGAGGTATTCGAACGGTTTCCAATTTTCCACAATAAATTGGTGGCGACTCCACAAATGCAAACGCTTGTTTCCCAAGCGCCCCCGTGGCCCCCTGATACGTGCAATTTATATAGACTTTTTAGCCTCTAATTGCACGCATTTCTATGCCTTTTGTATCGTTTTGTATTGCAAAATGCCCCGAATTGGCTACTTTGGTTTGTTTTGTCTTAATTGCATAAAAGAACCCGGAAGTAGTGGAATCGCACCTTATTCGTCCCATTCAGCATGCATTGTAAAGAGACGAAGATTTAGAGCAAGAGTCGTACCTCGGAATACGTGAAGGGAGGTCAACGGAAGCTGCCAAGACGAAGTCAAGGCTGATCTTAGTGGAAAGTGCTCGATCAAGATGTTCTGGAGTCCGATCGAGTGTTTTGAAAGAAGTTGAAGGTCAATCGAGTGATTTATATGCTCGATCGAAATATGCTTTTATGGAAGAGTTCGATCGAGAGGAGATTTTGTTCGATCAAACAGTTAGGCTGAAGAAATCCTCAATCGAGTGGTCCTAAATGCCTCGATCGAGTAGTTTCCTAGATTACACGGGCTGACTAATCCGTGTTAGGTTTATTTTATTAATAATTTCGCTCTCCTATATAAGGAAGTGATTATTAGGTTTAAAACATCTATCTTTCAACTCTTAATTACATTTTATCAAACACTGGTTTACTCTAATTACTGCTGAACTTTTCTCAGCCTTCTTTCTCTCCGAATTCGAATTCTGTAATCTTTCCTCTCTCTCTTTAATCTTAATTCTTGTTTGCTCTCATTAATTGTTCTTTTATTTTAGTTTATGCTTGTTTATCATTCCTTTACTATGTCTCCCATTAGCATCTTCATGATTATTGTTATTATCGTTAACCTCAAGAACATGAGTAGCTAATCTCCTTATGTTAGGATTAAGGGATCCATGGTAGTGTTGAGATGATCTAATGAATAGACTAGATGATTTACATGTGGGAATCTGTGACCGTAGCAATATAACTTTAACATATTTAATTGAGTGCACGCTTCTAAATAACATTAATTCGGTTAACTTTGTTCCTGGATCGGAAGATTGGAATAAACAGATCTACTATGACCAGTAGACTACCCTAATGAGGACGGAAGTTAAGTTAGTGGAAATCTAGGGTGGATAGCGGACCGGAAGGACCTTTCCTTTGCCCTTCTCACAGTAGATTGTCTAGGCTATTTATGACTGAGTCGATGAACTGCCATGGTGAACCGAAATCCTGACATACCTCTCTTTTATCTGATCACATCTCTATTTTCTTGCTTTATTACTCTTACTTTATTTCTCTTGCCTTTAATCCTTAGTAGTTTTAGAAACCAAATTTAAACCTCCCATTTGTGACTTAGATAGATGGACTTACAGATAGATACCTTGCCTCCCTGTGGAGATCGACCCTACTTATCACTAGCTTCTGTTAGTTATATTTAGGTATTATTTTTGGTACATAACGACCGTATCAAATTTTGGCGCCGTTGCCGGGGAGGCAATAGCCTGTCTGTTTGTTGTTGTTTCGTTTATCTCCTTTCGTCTCAGGGAATTTTTATTCCTTGAGACAGTTATCACTTATTTCCTTCAGTGTTGTGTATGCCTAGGTCTAACAGGTCAGAATTAGTTCCTGCTGATCCTGAGCCAGAAAGATCCTTTCGGCATAGACTAAGACTGCAAAGGAAGATTCAAAAGGAAGACTTGAGTACTTTTGAACCCGAGCTACAACATTTTCTGTTTGCAGAAGATCCATCTTGTGAAGAAGACCAACTCTATTTATGCTATTAAACCAGTAAAGATGCCTAATATTGCGAGTCACTCAGAGCCCACAGTTGCCTCGATCCTTAAAGATTTTAGTCTTGCGATCGAGGATGGTAATGCTTTCGACATTCGACCGTCCTATATTAATTTGGTCGAACGGAATCTGTTTCGGGGTGTGGCAGGTGAAGATCCGCGTAAACATATGGAAGTCTTTACTGACTATTGCTCTACCATTCCCGCCACTAAGGGAGTGACCCAGGATAAGATTAAGGAAGTCCTGTTTCCTTTTTATCTGACTGATGGAGCCCGTGAACGGCTCACTGATCTTGATCGTACTGCAGCTGGTATTACTGAGTGGGAGAGCCTGACCCTTGCTTTTTATAAAAGGTCTTTTCCTCCATAACGAACTAATCAGCTGAGAGGGAAAATTACTAGTTTCAAGTAGACACCGGACGAGAACTTGTATGAAGCTTGGTGCCGTTTCAAAAGGTTGGTGAGGTTTCTTCTTTATCATGGTTTTATCAGTGGTTTTTATGCAACCAGTTCTACAATGTGTTGTATGATGACTACCGTGCTATATTGGACGCGTCATCTAATGGGCGATTTCAGAAGAACAATGACGATGACAAGGGATGGGGTATCATTAAAGAAATGGCGACCTATTGTGCTGAGTATGGGAACCCGAGAGGAGGTATTCGTACTGTCTCTTCAGTAGATAGTGTAGTTGTGGCTCAGCTAGAAGCCATCAATGCCCGTTTTGATAAGCTAGAGTTGCAAGCTGTTGATGATCAACAAACGGTTCACTTGTTGACTAGACATGAAGCCGTTACTTGTGAGAGATGTAGGAGTAATGATGGTCACACTGCTATTGACTGTCTGACAAAGAAGGAGCAAGTCCTTGCCTTTCAGCAATATAGGCAAGGATGAGGTTCCTGCTATAATAATCAGAGAGGAGTCCATCCCAACTTGAGATGGACTACTCAGAATGTGCTCAATCCTACCCCTCCTCCGCAGCAGCAAGGTTATGTTCCTCCTCACAAAGCTCAACAAGTCTTTCAAAAGCCTCCATCCTTTCCACCTCCGCATCAATGAGCTTCTTCTAGTGGAGTAAGTGAATTGACTGAGTTGGATCATCGACTAAACAGTTGAAGATGAGTAACCAACAAAAAGAAGCATCAATTAAGCCACTCGAGACCCAAGTAGCTCAACTTGCCGCTAGCCAATCTATAAGGAAGCCGGGTCATTTACCGTCTCAATCTGAAAAGAATACACACGATAGAATAAATCTGCTAAACTTGCGAAGTGGTCTTTCTTATGAAGGACCCAAAATGTCAACTGTTGAGGACATATCAGACCCGGAGAGTGTTATTGCTGATGGTGAACAGTCATCCATTGACGAGACTATGCTTAATCCGAGGAAAATACTCGATCGAATCATTTCTGGAGGTCGATCGAGTAGAATTGCTGAAGATATTACCCGATCGAGTGGAATTATAGGCCGATCGAGTAAGGCTGCTAATAAAGGTTTCGATCGAGAGGGAGAAATTCCTCGATTGAGTGAAATTTATGAGAAAAGTGTTTGACCGAGTGAAATCCTGCCTTGATCGAGCAAGCTGATGATGTGACCATAATTAGAGCACATTTAGTCCCCGAATTAGCCTTGTTCCCATGATTTTTAGTGCATATTTGGGTCATTTATTGTCTTTAGTCCTTTGTTTTGCATATTCTTTGAGGTTTTGATCCCTTGGTAGGAAAGGAGTGCAAACCTTGCATTTTCATGGCAAAATGAGGCTAAATTGATTGAATTCAATGACCAAGCATCAAGGAGAGACAAGATTAGAAGGCCTTTGTACATACTATAGTAGATGGGCAATGATGAGAAAAGATCCTTGCATCCCCGAGGAAATCCCCAAGGATTCTATGAAGAAAAAGGAAGAAAAGAAGAAGAAACGAGACTGCACAGCAATCCGTGCGTCTTCCCCAGAAGACGCCCGTCTCCACCACCACAATCCGTGCGTTTTCTCCCCAAGACGCCCGGGCAAAAGACCCAAAAGACTCCCGTCTTCACCACAAGACGCCCGGGTAGAGACCACCAAATCCGCCCGTCCCATGCTAAAGACGCCCGGATTCTCAGGCAGACCCATTTCGTCTTCTTCAAGCTTCAAGGAAGGATTCACATCTTTTTCTAGAGACCGGAGTCTCCCTAGAGACCGGAGTCTTTCCAAAAAGACCGGTGTTTCCTTAAGTAGGGACTTAATCGTCATTTAAGCGCTTAGTTAACCCTAATTCATCCACCTAATCCCCACTATAAATACCCCATTAGTCTAATTAGAAGAGGATGTTCTTCTTAGCAATCTTTAGTGTAGTTAATATCAATCAAATCTCTCTTTAATCTTGTAATCAACAATTAATCAAGTTTTAATACAAGTTTTATTTCCTTAATCTCTCTCTTGTTCATCCTTTATTTTGGGTAATTGAAGATTATTTGGGTTATTATTAGGAGATTGACAACCTCTCAATCAAGCATCAAGTACTTCTTTTATTCTTTGCTTTATTATTGGAATCATTAGTAGGTATAATTCTCTTAATCCCTCTTTAATTATTGTTAATCACTTTCATTTATTCATCATGTTTCACTTTATTGGTATGATTGACAACCTTGCTAGCATGTTCAACATGATAATGAGTGAGTAGTTACTTAGCTAGGGTTAATGGGTAATTAGGGGAAACCAACATGGGGAATGATTCATGCTTAAATTAATATGCTTTCATAGTTTATTTGCTTGCTTGTTGTGATCTCAACTCATGCACATGTTATGTTTGATGAAATGTGAGCCTATGAATCCTTGCATTTTTTACCCATCACCTATCTTTTCAATGAGACTTGTAAGACATAAACCAACTCGAGTCTCATTAGACCATGCATGTTGTTGAGTAGGGAAGACTAAGTCGACTTGTAGGTGTTGTAAAATCTAATCGATTCGGCTCCGGGACCCAAACTTTCCTAGGATTGTAAGATATAAACCAACTCAATCCATCACAATAATAATTGCTTGCTTATAATTTGATAACATGTTTGTATGATCAATTCCCATGAATCCCCTATGACCCCATGACACCCTAGTGCCTTTTATCAATTGTTTACATCCCTTTTAATTCATCTTGCTTGTTTACTTTCATTGCTATTTAGTTTAGTGATCTTCTACATCAAACCCCAATTGTGACACCCCCTAAGACACCACTAGTTGCAATAGAAATCTCATCTCAATTCCCGTCCTTTGGGATCTGACCTTTACTTGCCTCTTTACTAATTGTAGAGTTGTTTGTGAAGTTATAAATTGTGTTTTGGTCTAGGTGCTCCTAACGACAAGTAACCGAAATATTTAGTAAAATATCTCCGACCAAAAATGGCGCCGTTGCCGGGGACGGTGTTAACTTGATTTAGATTTTCTTATATTGTTATTAGTTGTGTCCTTCTTTGCCTTGGGGAAGTAAAACTCCTCAAGGTTTGTTCTAATTATTTTAAAGTTGTTTGATATTTTGCAAGATGGACCTTATAGATTGTTTTGTAAAGGACCACTCGAGTATACCTTTCTTCAAAGATCCCATGCAAGCATTGGAAGCCTTGGAAGCAAGTGAGGCTAAAAATATGTATTGGGAATTGGAGGTAGATCTTTTTGAGTCCGCTCTAGCTAACAAAGAACTTTCTCATGCACAATCCGAATTGGTGCATAACATCCTTGTGGAAGCATGTCAACCTATAGAGGATGAGCAATCCATCCTAGAAGACATTTTACAAGCTCAAGAGCAAGAGGAATCCATCATGGAATTTGAAGGTGATGAGATTGATGAGAATGAAGAACAAGTTGAATATGCCATGAGAATGGAATGTCTAATGGAGATGGAGCAAATTCTCAATGAAACTCCAAAGGAGGAAAGTGAGGTACAAACTCCTACTCTAAAACCCCATCCCCCAAATTTGAAATATGCTTACCTTGATGAATCAAAGACCAAACCCGTGATTGTTAATGATAGACTTGATGAGAACCAATTGGGAAAATTGCTTAATGTGTTGAAACAACATGAGAAGGCTATAGGTTATAGTCTAGATGACCTTAAGGGGATAAGTCCCAACTTCTGCATGCATAAAATTCATCTAGAGGAGGACCATAGACCTACAATTCAACCTGAAAGAAGATTGAACCCCCACATGCAAGAAGTTGTCAAAGGAGAGGTTATGAAATTACTTGATGCGGGAATTATATATCCCATATCGGATTCTTTGTGGGTTAGCCCCGTCCAAGTGGTACCTAAGAAAGGAGGCACCACGGTGGTGACAAACGAAAATAATGAGCTAATACCCACAAGGAAGATCACCGGTTGGCGTATGTGTTTTGACTATCGAAAATTGAATTCCGCAACAAGAAAGGATCATTTCCCCTACCATTCATTGACCAAATGCTTGAGAGGTTAGCCTCCAACAAATTCTTTTGTTACCTTGACGGGTATTCGGGATTCTTCCAAATCCTTATACACCCGGATGACCAACATAAGACCACCTTCACATGCCCTATGGTACTTTTGCATATAGGAGGATGCCTTTTGGTTTATGTAATGCCCCCGCCACTTTCCAAAGATGCATGATGAGTGTCTTCTCCGACTACCTGGAGACCATAATGGAAGTTTTTATGGATGATTTTAGTGTTTATGGAAAGGACTTTGACGCATGTTTGCATAATCTTTCTCTTTTGTTGCAAAAATGTGAAGATGTTAGTCTTGTTTTAAATTGGGAAAAGTGTCACTTCATGGTCAATGAAGGAATTGTTTTGGGTCACTTAATTTAAAAAAAGGGCATCGAGGTCGATAAAGCTAAAGTTGAGGTGATAGAGAAACTCCCACCTCCCGTGAATGTTAAAGGGGTGAGAAGTTTTCTCGGTCACGCGGGTTTCTATCGCCGTTTCATAAAAGATTTTTCAAAAATAGCGAAACCTCTCACTCAACTCTTGCTTAAAGATGCCCAATTCCATTTCACTGATGAGTGTGTTGAAGCCTTTAATAGAATCAAGGAAGCACTAATCTCGACACCGATCATTCAACCTCCGAATTGGGAACTACCGTTCGAGATTATGTGTGATGCTAGTAACTACGCCGTTGGAGCGGTTCTTGGCCAACGGGTAGGAAGAGCTCTTCATGCCATCTATTATATAAGCAAGACTCTTGATCCCTCCCAAGTGAATTATGATACCACCGAGAAGGAGCTTCTTGCCATTGCCTATGCTTTAAACAAGTTCCGTTCCTACTTACTTGGATCCAAGGTGATTGTCTTTTCGGATCACCGAGCTCTCTGACATCTCTTGATAAAGAAGGAGGCAAAACCAAGGTTGTTGAGATAGATTTTGCTTCTTCAAGAATTTGACTTGGAAATAAGAGACAAGAAAGGAGCCGAAAATGTAGTGGCGGATCACTTGTCAAAGATCCGGTTTCATGATGAACATGGAGAAACCCCGATCAATGACTCATTTCCCGACGATATTTTGATGGCCATTCAAACACAAATTGAAAGACATATCACCCCATGGTTTGCCGATTATGCTAACTATATTGTTGGAAAAGTACTCCCTCCAAATTTGAACCACAACCAAAGAAAGAGGTTCCTATTCGAAGTAAAGAGGTACTTTTGGGATGACCCAAACCTCTACAAGGAGTGTAGTGATGGGCTCTACCGGAGATGCTTCCCTCAATGGGAAATCCAAGGAATCTTGGAAGGGTGTCACTCATCACCCTACGTTGGGCACCATGGAGCAAGGAGGACCATTGCAAAAATTCTTCAATCGGGCTTCTATTGGCCTACAATGTTTCAAGACACAAGGGAATTCATCATTCATTGCGATGCTTGTCAAAGAACGGGGAATATCTCTTGGAGGAACGAAATGCCACAAAGGGGCATTCTAGAGGTGGAGATATTCGATGTTTGGGGGATCGACTACCAAGGTCCGTTTGTGACATCCAATGAGAATAAGTACATCCTTGTGGCCGTAGACTACGTCTCAAAGTGGGTGGAGGCAATTGCCACTCCAAATGATGATGCAAAAACGGTCTCCAAACTCTTCAAGAAAATAATCTTCCCAAGATTTGGAGTTCCTAGAGCAATCATAAGTGATGGAGGAACGCATTTTCATGAAAAGAAACTCGCATCTCTTTTGACCAAATACGGTGTCCAACATAGAACCGGCTTGGGATATCATCCTCAAACAAGCGGTCAAGTTGAAGTTTCGAATAGAGAGATCAAGCAAATCCTTGAGAAAGTCGTGAAAAAGACCCGAAAAGATTAGAGCACAAAGCTTGATGACGCTCTTTGGGCTTATAGGACGGCCTATAAGACTCCCATAGGAGCCTCCCCTTACATGCTTGTCTATGGAAAAGCATGTCATTTGCCAATCGAATTGGAGTACAAAGCTTTTTAGGCAATCCGAGCACTTAATCTTGATCTCAAATTGAGTGGCCAAAAGAGGATGATTCAAATTCAAGAGTTGGAGGAATTCCGACTACAATCCTATGAGAATGCCAAGATTTACAAAGAAAGGACGAAATTGCTCCATGACAAGAGGATTAGACAAAAGGCCTTGCACAAAGGGAAAAAAAGTCCTTCTATTCAATTCCCGCTACCGACTTTTTCCGGGAAAGTTGAACTCTAGATGGATGGGTCCCTATGTGATAACCGAAGTTATAAAATATGGAGATTTTGAAATCAAGGCGGATGATGGAAGAAAGTTCAAGGTCAATGGTCAAAGGTTGAAGCCATATTATGAGGGAGCATTTATTGGAGAGGTCGAGGTCACCTACCTCGGGCCTTCTCATCCTTGAAAGAACCATCAAAAGGGAGAGTTTGGTGGAGTCCTCCCTAAACCACCAATTGTAAATATACTAACCCTCTAACTTGTATTCATAATTTTATTGCATTTCTTTAATTATAAGCATAAACTCTTTCCGTGAGAGTAAGTGAGGGAGGGTCACTAACGAACTTTGAATGAAGGAAAGAAGCAATATTCAAGTGTGGGGAAGCATTTATGAGAGGAAAGGAAATCAAAGGAAAAATTTGCAGCCTGAACCCGAGCGTCTTCATTGGAATCCGCCCGTCCTGCTGGAATACGGGCATTTTAGGAAGAATCCGTCCGTCCTTCCAATCTGTGAAATCAAAAATTTTGGGACTGTCGAAGAATCCGAGCGTCTCAGCAGGAAAGACGCTCGTCCTAAGGAATCCGCCCATTTTGCAGAAAGACGGCCGTCTTTTTGCCTGTGCATTTCAAGAAATCTCACTGTCTCAGAATCCGTCCGTCTTTGGGAAAAGACGCCCGTTTCCTTTCAGAAGAATCCGAGCGTCTTGGGGTCGGGACGCCCGTCTTTGTGGCGTCATATTTTTGGAAAGTTAACTGTGACAGAATCCGGGCGTCTTCGCTTAAATCCGCCCGTCCCGAGAAGCTTGAATCCGAGCGTCTTATGCTCGAATCCGCCCGTCTTCCTACGATGATTCGGCCTGACTTTTCTTAATTTTATTACACCCCACCACACAATTTGTGACACATCACCCTTCCTTCCACTTGTATTTTAAAAACCCACCTCCTTATGACTCCAAAGGATATCCCAATCACTCTTTTACCCCACAAAATAAAAAAGCCCCAAATTCCTAGGGTTTCAAAGACAACATTCAATCCACAAGGAGCATCTTTATTCTTTAACAAATCAAAAATTCCAGCTCGATAATCAAAGAAGGCACCAAGGAGATCTTCTTTTAGGGATGGGAGGAAACCAAGGGTAAGAGGAAGTTCTTCTACCTCCCATATCAACACCTTAAGAAGAGAGCATGAAGAAATTGTGGATCTTACAAGGCTTGATGACTTCTCAAATGTCGAATTTGTCAATGATGTGCAAAGACTAGTCTTCCACCGGCTTCTTAGTAAGAACATTCTCCCTACTAAGCTTTTATGTCATAATACTTTAAGGAAACTTGGGATTTATCACCAAGTGGAAGCTCTCTTTGAAGTATTTGGTCTCTCTACCCTTTTCCGCATGTATGAGCAAACTTACCAATCCCTTGTGCTTGAGTTTTTGAGCTTCTTGAAGATTACAACCTTGAATAAAACAATATGTATAGAATTTAGGTTGGAAAATGTTTTAAGAATGATGATTCTAGTGGAGTTCGAAAATGTGCTTGGTCTCGATGTCTCGCCTACCCGGACATCGAAACCAAAGAAATATAGTGTTGAACCTTTATGGAGGGCCATGAATGGCCGAGATTTCATACACACCAAGGAGTGTCTCGCTTTCCATATTCAAAATCCTATTTTGAGACTCACTTACCGGTTCCTCTCCGGCATCCTCCTTGCTCGCCGAGACCCGGCAATCGTGAATCAACTTGATCTTGTGTTCATGGAATCTTACCTCAATATTCAAGGAAGGAGTGTGTACCACTTCAATGCGCCTCTTGTGCTACTCGAAAAATGGGCAAAGTTTAGGAATGGTGATGATGATGGGATGAAACACATTGTAAATGGAGGGCTCATTACAAAGCTTGCAAAGCATTTCAATCCGAAATTCAATGAGAATAATGAGTATGCTCCTCTTTCGGGAAACACAAGGATAAATGAATATCTTCTTCTTATTCAGCATCATTGGATAACCCTTGAGGGGGTTGATAAGCGGATCAAGTGGATAACAAAAGGAAGTGATCCGATCTATCTACCAATGATCGGCCTACCACGAATCTCTCCAAGAAGAGGACCTCTATCACCAATCCCATCCTACCTCATCCCTCCAAACCCAACCCAAGCAAGGCAAGCACCACCACCTCCAAATCCCCAACAACAACAACAAGAGCAACAATCTCAAGATGAGAAAATCAAAGTGCCTCCCTACCCATTTCCTTATCAACCGTACAACCATCCCAACCCATTTATCCTTCCCCGTGATGACTTTGTCACGGGAATTCTACAATATTTGCACTTCCGACAATATGAAGCTACCGTGGACAATTATTATGCACTCTATCCTCAATACCACGATATGATTCATAGGGGAAAGGTTAGTGAGGAGGGAGCATTTCCCTCTTGGGCACAAATGGATCTACTCTTCCCCAATTCGGAGAGGGCAAATGAAGGGGCAAACGAGCGACAAGAGGAAGGGAGCAACAATTCTTGCGGAGGGGATGCGGTGGAGCTTGAAAGTGAAGAGGACGAATTCATGGACCCGACTACAAGTGATGCATCAAAAGAGATATGTAATAGTGATCTAGAGGGAGATGACGGCGATCTCTAGAGGATCACTTCATAGCTAGATGGAGCGGGCGTGAGGCACCCATCTCAGTTTAAGTGAAGTTTCCTCATCTCCTCTCTTTAGTTTCAATTTTCTTGAAAGAAGTTTATGTTTTGTTAACTTGTATTTTATTTAAACTTGATCATGGTTGGTTTAGTCCTAGCAACATAGAGGACTAACACCTCAGCCCCATTTAGGTGTTCTTATTTCATTGTTCCCATTTTTGAAAATCCAAAATGACAAATTTAGTTTTATGCATTGCATCTTGTGTGCATGAACTACCCCAACTTTAGGACATTAGAAATAATGTCTAACTCGGTTTGGGGAAGTACATGCATACGCAACGGGAGGTAATCTAAATTACGCTCTCCGTCATAAACAAAAAACCATGCATCATGTAGTGTAGATTAGTGTAGCTTGCATTTAGAGTATAATTCATGCATCATGCTTGCATGATTTCCCATCAATTTTGGCCATTGAGGACAATGCCCATATTAGTGTGGGGATGGGGAATTCTAACTTAACTTTTATTCAAAAATCCAAAAAAATCAAAAAATTTGAAAAACCATAAAAATTTGAAAATTTGAAAAACCAAAAACAAGTTCATTTCCTTTGTAGTGTAGTCATGTATATATTGTTGTATATATTGTGTTTGTTTTATCCTTGTTCACATTGATCGACTACGCCACATCCGAGACATGAGGATATTGAAGACCGCATGGTATGATCTTTCCAATCTCCTTTTTCCTCTTTATGTTAATGACTATGTGACTTTATTTTGATTGATGCGGTATAACAATATGAACTTAGGACTTGCATTTAGTGTATATGGCATATTAGTTGGTAGAATCATTTGCATTAGGATGTTTATATGCTAGTTGCATCATGGCATGTAGTTTGCATATTAGAAAAATTTTGCGAAACCGTCTACTTGGGAAGCGTGACAAGTGTATATAGGCCCTAGTAGATGCTTTTTCTTCTTAAGACTTTGCTTGTTAGAATATTTGTAAAAAACCCTAGGATGTGTCATGCTAGTATCCTTTGACCCATGGATTAAAGCCTAGTCAAGAGTACCTTGTGGTGTGATAACTCCTTGGCTACAGTTTATTCCAAGGTGACCCTTGAAACCATGCATCCATCCATCATCCATGTTCTACCACATTTTTTTGTCATCAAAGAGAATGGGCACAAAAAAAAATCAATTTGAGTTCAATGAAATGAAAAGTGAAAGAAAGTTTGCAAAAAAATGCATCAAATGAAAAGAGGAGCAAAAATAGAACTCCTAAAGCTTCAAATATAAGCCACCCTCACTACATATGGGGTGACTTTGAAAATGTTCAAAAGAAATGCAAAGAAAAGTTGAAAGTTGTCAAGTGTTGAAATGCCAAAAATCAAAAAGAAATGGCAAAGAAAGTGTTCTCAAATGTCAAATGCCACAAGAAATTAGGGGGGGGGGGGGGGGAAACAAAAACAAAAGCAAAATCCCAAAGTGAAACTCAAATATCTATTGATCCCTTTATCCATCGTATCCATTTTTGTGCATGGTAGAGAGGGGACGACCCTTCTTCTTGTCTAGGCAAGAGGGGGAATTCCGCGATCCTCCAGTGTTTCTAACACCATAGAGAGTCTATTCTTGACAAAAGAATTTAAAGATTGAGGACAAAGGTACCCTAGCTTGACACAACTTGGAGGTGATTTATTGGTATCCTTCTAGGCTTAGTAGTTTGAAGAAATTGCATCTATGAAGGAATGTGTACCCTTGAATTGCTTCCCTTGTAGATAATTTCCGCCACTTAGATGAGGAAATTGGATATTCTTTTGTAGATGCATCCATTACTTGATTTTGTGTGCTTAATGTTTGGATGTGTCGCCATTTTGGCAAGACCTACCTTGCCTTGCAAGAAGGCATCCTACCTCATGATTGTCTTGTTGTGAGTTGAAGGGGCGGAGTGAGACCCGCTAATTGTCTCATATCGGCTATGTTATTAGGTTAGTTTAAATAATGGTCCTAGTCTTTGTCACCTCTTTACTCAGGACGAGCAAAGGTTCGGTTTGGGGATATTTGATGTGACCATAATTAGAGCACATTTAGTCCCCGAATTAGCCTTGTTCCCATGCTTTTTAGTGCATATTTGGGTTATTTATTGTCTTTAGTCCTTTGTTTTGCATATTCTTTGAGGTTTTGATCCTTTGGTAGGAAAGGAGTGCAAACCTTGCATTTTCATGGCAAAATGAGGCTAAATTGATTTAATTCAATGACCAAGCATCAAGGAGAGACAAGATTAGAAAGCCTTTGTACATACTATAGTAGATGGGCAATGATGAGAAAAGATGATTGCATCCCCGAGAAAATCCCCAAGGATTCTATGAAGAAAAAGGAAGAAAAGAAGAAGAAACGAGACTGCACAACAATCCGTGCGTCTTCCCCAGAAGACGCCCGTCTCCACCACCACAATCCGTGCGTCTTCTCCCCAAGACGCCCGGGCAAAAGACCCAAAAGGCACCCGTCTTCACCACAAGACGCCCGGGCAGAGACCACCAAATCCGCCCGTCCCGTGCTAAAGACGCCCGGATTCTCAGGCAGACCCATTTCGTCTTCTTCAAGCTTCAAGGAAGGATGCACATCTTTTTCTAGAGACCGGAGTCTTTCCAAAAAGACCGGCGTTTCCTTAAGTAGGGACTTAATCGTCATTTAAGCCCTTAGTTAACCCTAATTCATCCACCTAATTCCCACTATAAATACCCCATTAGTCTAATTAGAAGAGGATGTTCTTCTTAGCAATCTTTAGTGTAGTTAATATCAATCAAATCTCTCTTTAATCTTGTAATCAACAATTAATCAAGTTTTAATAAAAGTTTTATTTCCTTAATCTCTCTCTTGTTCATCCTTTATTTTGGGTAATTGAAGATTATTTGGATTATTATTGGGAGATTGACAACCTCTCAATCAAGCATCAAGTACTTCTTTTATTCTTTGCTTTATTATTGGAATCATTAGTAGGTATAATTCTTATAATCCCTCTTTAATTATTGTTAATCACTTTCATTTATTCATCATGTTTCACTTTGTTGGTATGATTGACAACCTTGCTAGCATGTTCAACATGATAATGAGTGAATAGTTACTTAGCTAGGGTTAATGGGTAATTAGGGGAAACCAACATGGGGAATGATTCATGCTTAAACTAATATGCTTTCATAGTTTATTTGCTTGCTTGTTGTGATCTCAACTCATGCACATGTCTTTTCAATGAGACTTGTAAGACATAAACCAACTCAAGTCTCATTAGACCATGCATGTTGTTGAGTAGGGAAGACTAAGTCGACTTGTAGGTGTTGTACAATCTAATCGATTCGGCTCCGGGACCCAAACTTTCCTAGGATTGTAAGATATGAACTAACTCAATCCATCACAACAATAATTGCTTGCTTATAATTTGAGAACATGTTTGTATGATCAATTCCGATGAATCCCCTATGACCTCATGACACCCTAGTGCTTTTATCAATTGTTTACATCCCTTTTAATTCATCTTGCTTATTTACTTTCATTGCTATTTAGTTTAGTGATCTTCTACATCAAACCCCAATTGTGACACCCCCTAAAACACCACTAGTTGCAATAGAAATCTCATCTCAATTCCCGTCCCTTGGGATCCGACCTTTACTTGCCTCTTTACTAATTGTAGAGTTGTTTGTGAAGTTATAAATTGTGTTTTGGTCTAGGTGCTCCTAACGACAAGTAACCGAAATATTCAGTAAAATATCTCCGACCAGCTGATAAAGAAGGTTTCGATTGAGAGGCTAAAACAGCTCGATCGAGTGAAAAAGTTGCTGAAAGACCTCGAACGAGAGGTAAAAGAGATCGATCGAGCAGACATGAATTTGAACCTGTCGAGACATTAGAAGAAAGGAATAAGGGGCTTGAAATTCCTATCACGGTGCCCTTTCCAAGGCAATTGCAGAATAGCAAGGCTAACCAACAATTCGGGAAATTTGCTGAGATCCTGAAGAGCCTTCATGTCAACGTTTCCTTCGCCGAACTGCTTACCCAGGTACCCTCTTACATGAAATTCATGAAAGAAATTTTATCGCGTAAGAGACATATAAATGACCACGAAACGGTGGCTTTGACTGAAGTAGGGACTGCATTAGTTCAGAATAAGACACCACCTAAACAATCAGACCCGGGTAGTTTTTCAATTCCTTGTCATATAGGGACCCATTTGATTGACAACGCGCTATGCGATTTAGGAGCTAGCGTGAGTGTTTTACCTTTGTCCCTCGCTAAGAGACTTGGTTTGACCAAGTTTAACTGTACTAATATGACCGTTCAGATGGCCGACCGTAGTATATCACGGCCACTAGGAGTAATAGAGGACATACCTGTAAAGATCGGGAGATTCTTTATTCCCGTAGACTTTGTGGTCTTAGACATACCCGAGGACACTCATACACCTATCATTTTAGGGCGACCATTTTTTTTACTGCTCGCGCAGTAATTGATGTCGGGGGAAACACCCTTACCTTTCAAGTGGGGGATGAGGAGTTAATATTTCATCAGTCCAAATCTCATTGGGCTCCCATGCAAGTTCAACCTTGCATTGCCATACCCTCTATTGACCCAGATACAGACACTCCAGCCGAGAATATTGAATATTGCGCTGCTATTGTAACACCTCCGCCTCAGACTGAGAGCGAAAAGGAGGACCATTCTACTGTTTTCCTTGCTGCAGGTACATATAGAGTGGATGTTGGAGATGTCGGTCATGGTACAGTTGAAGTCAACTCAAGCTATGGGAATGTCACCAATGCAGATGGGAATGTTAAGAGGAAGAAGAAAGTTAGGACGTATGTGGATGCCAACTATTATCCTTCCATCAGTTCGAGCACGAGCTCGTAGAGATTGAAAAGGACGGTCCGAGACGTTAAAGGGACCTCCTCCAGTCAGAAGCCCTCTTGTGGGCTACTACATTGTTTTGGACGATGAGCGGAAAATGCCCCGTTGTATTAATTTGTAAGTTTGAATTTCCGTTAGACATTTTAATTGCATTTTTAGACTATTAGACAATAGCTTAGTTAGTTTTAGCGAAAATCGAACATAAACTGCATGTTTTTGTGATTTGGTATTTATGGGGAGTGTTTTTGCGTGTTTTTATGCAGGTTTGGGGAGGATATGCCACATTGGGATATGTGACAAAGGAAAACACCTCAATCGAGTGCTTTTTGTACTTCATCGAGCGAATTGCCCAGCAAAAGTGTTCGATCGAGTGGTTTCAGTCACTCGATCGAATTGTCAAAAAGGAGGAATTCTCGATCGAAGGGATTTTTATTCGATCGAGCACAGTGGATGCTAAAGTCCTCGATCGAATGGTTTCAAATCACTCGATCGAGTGAATATGTTTATAACATGCATGAAGTTATTCTTTTTAACTTCTATTTTCATTCTAACTCATTGTTCTTCCTCTCTTACGCGATAAACCCACAAAAAATCCCCAAAACCTCCATTAATCTTCCCTTTTTACCAAAATCACCACCCACTTCGTGTTTATTGTGCTTATTTCGCCTTTTGCCCCTTAATTTCCACTTCAATTTCGCGGTTGTTGGTTTCAATTTGGGATATTAGGGTTTGTTCGGGTTTTGTTAAAATTCGATTGTTTTCTTGCAATTTAGTCGATTTCTTTGCAATTTCCTAGGGGTCTTCAATCAAGTAAGTGTTTCCCTCCTTCCTATTGTTGATTAATTGTTGTTGTCAACCTGATTTAGGCATATAGGGTTTGAAGTTTTCGAAAATTCGTGACAAATTAGCGGAATTCGTGTTTAATTGCTAAATTGATTAGTTTTTGCCCTTATTTGATTGATTAAGATGGATAGTAACACAATGCCTTCGACTAGTTCGACTGTTGCTCCATCCCTGACTGAGACGGTGGTCCCTACTGCTGCCACCGTCGTTTCTACTGCTATTTCTACTGCCGCTGCCACCGTGTCTACTACTGCTGGTATCGTTCCTTCTACGGTGACGACCCTTGCTGCGTTGTCATCGACTGTCACAGCTGCTTACAAGGCTGCCCTAGTACCCCGTCCAGTTACTGCACTGGCTTCTTCTTTGGGTACTGGAGGGCATAGACGGGGTCGAGGGAGAATCACTCCTGCTGCTGGCTGTGCTACGTTCCGTGCCGATGAGTCTCTTGACCCGCATCCTGACTACCTAGAGGTACGTTTGGTTAACTCTATCCATCATACCCGCTTTTACGACTTCGAGAGCTGTGACTTTGCGTCTACTAAATTTTTGTGTAGGAAATCCCTTGAGAAGTTGGGTATTTACGAGCCCGTAGTTGAGATTTTAAAAGGGGCGGGGATGACTGGACTGACCACAATGAGTGTCGTGACCTATAAGGAGCTGACCCTTGAGTTTTTCAGCTCCTTCACTTTTTCTGCTGCTGCCTACGCCCCTGACCCAGACTGCTCGTGTGTCTCCTTCCGGTTGTTTAACCAGACTACGACCTGGACCCTAGCTAAGTTTTGTAGTAGGTTAGGACTGTCTTCCCACGGTTAGTCGGACCCTCCAAGGAAGGTCCTGCGTATACTTTGGAGGACTTTGGCACATACACCCTTTGAGGGCCGTAGACACGCTCATGTCCACCTTCCCCCGGTCCGTTACTTTTTGCGTCTCATTGGTAGGACGATTTTCGGCCGTAAAGAGCCCAACAACATTAACAAAGTTGAGTTGTCGATTCTCGGGGGCTATCTAAACGTTGATAGCGAGGGCCCCTTTATTCTAAACATCGCCTATCTAACTGCTCAGCATTTTAATGCTGTTGGGAAGAAGAAGTCGGGCACCATTGTCTGTGGTGGCATAGCCACCGTCCTTGCCCGTTCTATCTTCCCTGACTTCTCTTGTGACCTGGCACATGTTGATAGGGATAGGTACCTAGATCTCTCTGCCATGTTGGCAATGTTTTGGCTAGCTTCCGACTAGCGGACTTGGAATATTTGCGGTTCCTTGTCCGTACCCTTACCTTCCACCGACCTACCCCGTCTTGTCCCTTTGACCACTGTTAGGGGTAGGTTGCCTCCACCTTTGACCTTTTACTACTTCCGTTTCTAAGAAGCGGATGAGACCTGAGACTGGAGAGGGATGCACACAGACCGAGGCTGGGTAGTCTTCCACGCCCACACCTCCATCGATCCCTATTCCCACTCCTTCTACACAGCCGGTTTACCCGTCAAATTTTATTCCCCCTCCACCCTTTGAGGCGTCCGAGGTCATTGACCAAGGCCGTCGTGACAGTTTGCTTCTCGAGTTTCTTACCAGGCAGGCTCGTATGGAGCAGGACATTGCACTTGCCTTGTTCCCTCTATACGAGTATCACATGAGACGAGGACGCCCCGTTCCCGAGGGCTGGCACACCCTTCTTTCTACCGGTACCGGCGGAGGGGTACTCACAACCAGCTAGCGAGGCAGACACAGATGAGGAGTAGTTACTGGTCTACTCACTTCCCCAGTTTTGTGGCTGGTTTGGGGAAGTTCGTCATTTTGTATGTACTTTTTGTTTTTTTTTCGTCTCCTTTTTATTTTTCGTATTCATTTATTTATAGGTTGTTTATCTCTTTCCCATTATATATCTGCTGGTGTATGCTGGAGGACAACGAGGGCGTTGTCCATTTTGGTTTGGGGAGGGTATTGCATCCTTTGAGTCTACATCTTGCATTTGTTTTGCATTCACGTTTACGTTTCTGCTTGCATTTGTATTTATTTCAAAAAAAAAAAATCATGAAAAATCCAAAAAAATTAGAAAATTTCAAAAAATCAAAAATTCAAAAAAAAATTCACGTTTCATTTTGCATATAGGTTGAATCAGAACGCTAGATTTCCATGATGAAATTGCACTTTAACTTGTCATATCACTTAAGCCTTGCATCTAATTAACTGTTATTAGTTTAGTCATGCGCATATCTACGAGTTAACGTTGAAAATATAGCTGACTGTGTAGACTTGACTTGATAAATTGGCAAACTACTTTACAATTTCTGAGTTTTAAAGCTATATAACTGATGACATTCATGACCAGTTCATGTAGGAATTGAGAGTAGTACTTCTTGCATAACATGTTCATCACTTTTGCACGTTTATGAAATTTGATTGCTTGTTGCTTGCATACATTCGGGTTTGTGGCCGGTGTCACATGCAGGGAGGTGCTTACAATTTCCCCTTTCTTTTATTTTCACCCATTTAGCTCCACATTAGCGAAAAATAGCCTTTTTGACCCATTAGCTACACCCAAATTTAGCTTGCCTAGTCAAATTAGTTTAGTGTAATTTTTGTGGTCTGGTTTTCATTGATGCGAGTTTGGCTCGTTTATCACTTGTATGGAGTTGGTAGAAAATGAAGGGACACGGGAAGGAAAAAGAAACGTGGAAAAGAAGAAAAAAATGAAAAACAGAAAAATGAAAAACGTGAACAATGATGAAAAAGAAGAAAAAAAGAAAGAAAAGAGAATTTGAAATAGAAAATAGACCGTATTAAAAAAGAGAAGTTTGTGACGGTCTACTCCTCCATTCTTATCTATATATTTTTGAGAAAATTGTGTATTGGGTAGTGAGTTTTGTGCCAAAGAAAGGCACTTGTGTTTGATTTTTAGACATCTGAGGATTGGATAGTTTTAAATGGTCCTGTTTAGGTGATAGCTTGACGCTTTACCTCCACATTTCCATAATCTGTTTTGCCTTTTCTTATACCTGTAACCTCACTTTCCCATATCATTTGTAAGCCCTCGGCTGTGACGGACATTGTTGGTTGGAATGTATGTATGGTACTTGAACCATCTATCATTTTTGTTGCATGCATGTTATGTAGGTCGCAGTTTAGGTGAGTGACTGTCTTCTCTTTCTCTCTTACACATATACTTTCACCCTTTGCTTCATGAGAGAAGAGTAACCCATGAGAGTCCGATTTAAATGGTCTTGCAAGGTCGACAGGTCAGCTTATTTATAGACATCATACAACTCGTTTGCGTATTGACTGCTGTAGCTGTAGCTGTTAATTTTCGATTGTATTAAATTGACTTAAGTGGACAAGTTATAGCTAGCTCTGTGTTTTCATATCTGTTCCATTAGTTTGCATTTAGTTTACTCGAGGACGAGTAAAGGTTACGTGCAATTTATATAGACTTTTTAGCCTTTTATTGCACGCATTTCTATGCCTTTTGTATCGCTTTGTATTGTAAAATGCCTCGAATTGACTACTTTGGTTTGTTTTGTCTTAATTGCAGAAACGAACCTGGAAGTAGTGGAATCACACCTTATTCGTCCCATTTAGCATGCATTGTAAGGAGACGGAGATTTAGAGCAAGAGTCGTACCTCAGAATGCGTGAAGGGAAGTCAACGGAAGCTGCCAAGACGAAGTCAAGGCTGATCATAGTGGAAAGTGCTCGATCGAGATGTTCTTGAGTCCGATCGAGTGTTTTGGAAGAAGTTGAAGGTCGATCGAGTGATTTATATGCTCGATCGAAATGTGCTTTTATGGAAGAGTTCGATTGAGAGGACATTTTGTTTGATCGAACAGTTTGGCTGAAGAAATCCTCGATCGAGTGGTCTGAAATGACTCGATCGAGTAGTTTTCTAGATGACACGGGCTGAATAATCCGTGTTAGGTTTATTTTGTTAATAATTTTTCTCTCCTATATAAGGAAGTGATTATTATGTCCAAAACATCTATCTTTCATACTCTTAATTACGTTTTATCAAACACTGCTTTACTCTAATTACTGCCGAACTTTTCTCCGCCTCTTTTCTCTCCGGATTCAAATTCTGTAATCTTTCCTCTCTCTTTAATCTTAATTCTTGTTTGCTCTCATTAATTGTTCTTTTATTTTAGTTTATGCTTGTTTATCATTCCTTTACTATGTCTCTCATTAGCATCTTCATGATTATTGTTATTATCGTTAACCTCAAGAACATGAGTAACTAATCTCCTTATGTTAGGATTAGGGGATCCATGGTAGTATTGAGACGATGTAATGAATAGACTAAATGATTTACATGTGATAATCTGTGACCGTAGCAATATAACTGTAACATATTTAGTTGAATGCACGCTTCTAAATAACATTAAATCGGTTAACTTCGTTTCTGGATCGGAAGATTAGAATAAACAGACTTGCTATGAACAGTAGACTACCCTAATGAGGACGGAAGTTAAATTAGTGGAAATCTAGGGTGGATAGCGGACCGGAAGGACCTTTCCCTTGCCTTTCTCACAGTAGATTGTCTAGACTATTTATGACTGAGTCGATGAACTGCCATGGTGAACCGAAATCCTGACATACCTCTCTTTTATCTGATCACATCTCTATTTTCTTGCTTTATTGCTCTTTATTTCTCTTGCCTTTAATCCTTAGTAGTTTTAGAAACCAAATTTAAACCCCCCCCATTTGTGACTTAGATAGACGGACTTACAGATAGATACCTTGCCTTCCTATGGAGATCGACCCTACTTATCACTAGCTTCTGTTAGTTATATTTAGGTATTATTTTTGGTACATAACGACCGTATCACCCCCTGTGTCCAAGTGGTATGGGAATCGAACCCGGGACCATGGGGATGGATTTTCACCAAATATATGCCTCGAAACTCGTGCTCAAAACCGTTCAAATATCAAGCTTAAAACCGTCTCAGAAAACCTCATTTAAAACCGCTTGAAAAATCAATTCTTCGAATTAAAATAAAGCAGTAAACACGAAACCTTCACATATCTCATTTCAAATAAATTTAAAATAAAAAATTTGACTAATAATTTATCTTTCAAATAAATTATAAAAGTTTTAAATTTTAAATAAACTCGAAAATATGAAAACCGATGAAATAAATTTCATTTATTTCGAAACAATTTAAATTTCATTTAAATTATAAAATCGTGAAATAACGCTTGTCCTGCATCACAAAACGAAATCTTCTAACGAGCTATGTAAGTAAACATGTGTCCTCTCATCATCGGGTGTTTTGTCGGGATTTTTGTAAATTCCAATATCGAAGGATACGGGTATCTACAGAGCCCCCACTTTGACTGAGGCTTGGACAAGGGGAAAGTCAAAAGTATACCCCATGTCCCTCTCGACCTGAGGATTCCGCGGGTCGTTTAGAATCTATTAGACTTGCGTATGTAAGCTTGCCAGCCATACGAAGAGATCATACCTGAAACTTTACTAGGGATTGACTCTTGCTTCGGTTGAATCAAATCATCCTCATTGATCGTCGACCCATAAACTTGCATATATGGTGAGTTCAGCCATATTCTTAGGCGCCTACATATACGTTGTGACGGAATCAAACCTGCATCCTTGTTTGGCTTACCTTGGTCTTGGCATTCTGCAGTCTCGGCCAACAACAGAGCTTTCCAAAAGGAGGTTGCCATCATACTTTGGAGATACCTCTCCCATGATGTCTATACGCTTCGAGTTGCATGTGCATTAGCTCACTTGAGCTGCGATTCTTTGTCATTGATGCCCAACATTTGAGAAACGTTGTTGTAATATCATTGGTTGCATTCCGTTGGGGAACATTTTCATCTTAGTAACCCGACACGGATTACTTTACTTGGTGGAGACTTCTCCGTTCATCATTATAGCGGTCTCTGGAGCTTGAAAACGACAGAGCCCCCAGTTGTATTGGGTCTAAAGTGTTTGACTTTAGGGCGCCTAATTGATGCGTAACTGCTTAAAATTGGACATATATCATAACAAAAATCACATAATTCTATCCCGAACTTTCGGAACCATAGCTAAGACAAAATTGGGTTTCTGACCCGATTTGACATATGAAGATGGGCTTCGATCGAGATTGACATTTCATTTTGAAACGAGCTTCGCCCGGAACTGATATTTGAAAATGAGCTTCATCCTAAGCTAAAGTTTCACTTTGAAAATGGGCTTCGCCAGGAATTAACATTTCATTTGAAGATGGGCCTCGCCTAGAACTTGAAAATGGGCTTCGCCTAGAACATTTCATTTTGAATTTTCGAAATTTCATAGGAAAAAACGATGAGTAGACATGTTTCGAGTTTTTGACTCGGGGATTGACCCGTAAATAATATAGGCAAGACATAACCCGTAAAACGTAAAAAAATCCGTAAGTGTGTACGAGTTTTTTATTTAAGTATGGACTCACTGGGGATAAAAAAAATGTAGATTGGCCATTATGGCCCGCGAAACACAAATAAAACTCGCGACAACGAACTTTGGTGTGCAACAAGCGATAAAGGGTGATAAGGAATCCCGGAGGCTCGCGCCCCAAGGTCCTCGGCCGTGTTACTTGGGCGGCAAGCAAGGTTTTCCTAAAACTCTTGTTAAAACTCTGTCGTTAGTTTTCTTATATAAAGAGATCATAATAGGAGGTAAACCATATTTCTTATTCTTTTCTTCATAAAAACTTCTTGTTAAACATGAAGTCTCTTCGAAAAACCATGTCATCTTGGGCCTCTGATTTCAAAGGACTGGAATCGCAAATACATGTTGATACGGGATTAAAACAACCAGTCTCGTTGAGGCTGGTCCTGCCTGAAGTTTATTTTCTTGATGAGTGCTTCAAATTCTGGGACCCTACCCACCATATTTTCACCTTTCCTGAAGGAGAGATTTGTCCCATTCCGGAAGAAATTGCCATTCTAGGAGATTGGAAGGTTTGGCTAACTCCTATTATTCCCGACTTTAAGAAGGTATGGTCTAACAAGTATCGTGACTTCCTTGGTTTGTCACGTGATGAGGCACGCGCCTTTGTTTATGGGGAGCGAGTAAACTTAATTACTTGCTATTGCTAAGAAATTTGGTTGTGTTGATGATCCATTGATTCCTACGGTGTTCCGTCGTAGAGCTTTTGGATTGATTATGTTTCATCTTTATGCTTTTGAAGGGCATATTGAGGTACCAACTTGTTCTGGTAAAGCGAAGTTCATCCAAATTGTTGAACAGATGGAGTAACGTGATACGTTCATTTTATATAGTCTTTTTGGCCTATTTTATGCACGTATTTCTGTGTTTTTATCGTAGTTTTATGCTACGAAATGCCCCGAATATGCTACTTTGGGTTATTTTGTCTTATTTGTAGGAATGAAACCGAAAGGAGTGAAATCAAGCTATTTACCGTCCGTTTAGCATGCATTTGGAGAAAGAGTAGATTTGGAGCGGGAATTATAGCTGTCTTGGGATGCGTGAAGGTGTTTTGGGTGCTAAAAGGACGAGTCAAAGGCAAACTAACGAGAATTATAAGTCATGAAGTCAAGACCCACCGATCGAGTAGTTTTCCACTCGATCGAGTGGTTTTAGGAGAATAAATAGTCGATCGAGTTGTTTCCTTAGTCGATCGACCAGTCCCTTATGTGTAATCAGTCGATCGAGCACTATTCACGGTCGATCGAAATGCATTTTTAAATTTGAGTTTGCTCGATCGAGTGATTTAGTTACTCGATCGAGTGGATTTTGCTGACGGGCTGGGCTTTTTAGTTATATTCCGTCATTAGGTTTAATCCTACTCCTATTTTCTTATAAATAGGAGTAAAGGTTGTCATTTGTAACCATCCAAGGACCACGTGGCTCTTTTCCCTTTCTCTATACACTGTTACTTTTATTCCTGTTCATTTCCGGGTCTCTTTAATTCGTAATTCTTTCTTCCTTTCTCTCTTTTTATTTAATGGTTATTATTTCCCCTCCCTGTTTATTTATTGTTCTTATTAATTCCATGTCTAGCTAATTCCCCCTAGTATGTTAGGATTAGGGAAGCCGTGGTAGCATGCTTTAATTGTATTAAATAGATTAGCCCTGCGATAAGAATTGTATTAGGCAATTTAATTGTTATCCGGTCGAATGAATGCATGCAGGAGACCATAAATTTAGTTAACCCCGACCTAGATCGAAAGATTGGAAGGGAAGGCTTGCTTAATTACAATAGGGTATTGCAGTGAGGGCGAAAGTTAAGCTGCTTACGCTCTAGGGCGGTTTAAGGACCGAAAGGTGACGACCATAGCTCTTCTTATCAATAGTCTAATCGCCTTAGTATTCCCGATAGTATAAGATCTGATAGCTGCCACGGTGGACCGACTCCTAGCATACTCCCTTTTCTTCTGTTAATTTCTCTTTTTTATTTCTCTTGCTTTAGTCTTTAGTTTAGTTAACACAAACCTTTCAAACCCCCATTAGTGACATTAGACAGATAAATAGACAAATAGATAGTACACCGCCTCCCTGTGGAGATCGGCCCTACTTATCGCTGACTTCTGTTAGCAGTAATCTAGGTATTTTATTTTTGGTACGAAACGACAGTATCATAACGCAGGAGCCCAGCTTGGCTCATTCTTGTTGAAATTATTGCTGGGTTAGATGCTCGGAAGGCCAACCTAAACCTTGCTTATATTTGATCAACCCGTCTTTTACAGGTACGTCTTTTCGCTGTTTTTTTTTTTTTTTTTTTTGTTTTTCTCTTTTTTTGTTCTTCTCTTTTGTTTTTATTTTTTGGCCCACCCCCTTTCTTTTCAGTGGGTTTGACATTATTTCCTGTAGTATAATTCGCTTTCTCGACCCTTTTTCACAGATTTGGCTATGTGAGAGACTCAAGTTGGTTGATCCACCGAAGGTTTCAGGTACATATGAGAAGAGAAGCTTCACTTCTCGTCACCGTCAGTTTGCTACTAGAAATAAGGAGCCTTTCTGGCGACATCGGTTTTCTGCCAATGCTGGGTTACATGTTAGATCGGCCTTACCTTGGCTCCGACTTATTATAGTTACTGGGTTGTCTGAAACTCATAGAACCAGATATCTCACTCTTTTGGGCTTGTAGTGGTCCACCCATATTTATCCGGAACGTGTTCTTTGACAGGTCGTCGTCAGTGTCGTATTCCCGCTATTGAGCCTGTTCGCGGCCAAGTCAAGGAAGTGACCCTTGCGAGGTGCAACGCATGGATGGAGTCTTGGACTTAAAGGACTATTTGGCATATTTCTGAGCCGTTTGCCTCTAGTTGGGTGTTACCTTCTTATTTGCGGTGGACTATTGAGCCTTCTTTCAAGGCCCGGATGGAACTTTACAAGGATGAAGCAATTGACTTTAAATACCATAAGGAAGGGGAGAAGAGCCGAGAATTCTTTACTGGGACGACCCCGATTTCATCCAGGTCCGAAATAGAGACTGTCTCGACTCCTAGAACTGACTCTTTGATTTCAGATGTGTGGAAGAGGTTAAGTCTAAGGAATGAAAGTGGGTTAACACTTGCAGAGAGACTTGGTCCTCGACCTAGTGTGAAAGACAGACTGGGCCCTCGCGAAGAATTAATTATTTCTTCGAAGAAAAGAGCCCGAGTGATGATGGGGGAGACTTCGTCTCGTCGTGATGGGGTGTGCAGCCCGGCTAAGGGTAGCAAAGAGTAGTCTTCGAAATTACTATATACTATTACTATTACTATTTATGTAATTTTCTTTTTAGTTGTGTGTGATGGGCTTCGTCCGGAATAAACAAAAACTTATTATTTATTAGAAATCCCCAGTTTTTACATCAAAAATTTCATTTTTGTTTTACATGTTTCATTTGTACTCTTGAGTAAGAGTTGCCTACATATCTGCTTTGCAACAAAATCAAACCGAGTCCGTAGTTCTCACATAAATATTTCATGCAGTGTTGACTAACAACCCATAACTTATTCTAAAAACATTTGCAATTCAAAAATTATTTCATAACATTTGAGAATAAGGTCATCAAGGACAATATTTCTTTAGCTGGTCCAACTTCGTAGGATTTGTGAAGTCATTCCTATCCAAATATGTTAATCGAACATCGCCTCCTAAAAAAATCTTCATTACCAAATAAGGGCCTGCCCAATTTGGTTTAAACTTACCCCTCGGATCAATAGGTAACAGAGCTTTAACCGACTTGAGAACCAGAACACCCTCACTAATTCCCCTTGGTTTCACCTTCTTGTTGAAAGCTCTCTCTATCCTTTTTTGGTATAGTTGAACATGGCATAATGTGTTCAAACGCCGCTCATCGAGCATCACTAGTGAACCATATCTTGCTTGAACTCAATCTACTTTAGGAATCTGGCTTTCTAGTAGATTCTTAGGGATGGTATTTCTAGCTCAACTGGTTAAACCGCTTCCATTCCATATACCAAGTAATACGGGGCTGCTCCCATGGCAGTTCTAATTGAAGTTCTATATCCCCATAATACAAAGGGTATCATCTCTGGCCACTCCCTATAGTTGTCAGACATATTCCTCAAAATGACTGTAACTATTTTATTAGCAGCCTCTACCGCACCATTCGTTTGCGGTCGGTATGGTGATGACTTCTGATGTTTGATTTTATACCTTTCAAGTATAATCGCGATCTCGGCTTGGAAATAACTTCCGTGATCGCTGATGAACTCATGTGGTACACCCCGTACCGGAAAATGATTTCATTCTGAATGAATTGTGCTACTTGCTTCGCTTTTAGCACTTTGTAATACCTAACCTCTACCCACTCTGTGAAGTAGTTAATTTCAACAAGAATAAAATAATGCCCTCAAGTTCCTGATGGGTTTAATTTATCAATTATGTCGATTCCCCAGGTTGAAAATGGCCAGGGTGACGTCATGGTGTATAACATAGAAGGTGCCACATGCTGTAAATTCGCGAATATCTGACAATTGTGACATTGCCTGACATACTTGCAATAATCTGTCTCCATTGTTGTCCAATAATAACCAATCCTTATGATCTTACAGACTAACATATGGGCATTCATATGTTGCCCAGATTCACCGTCATGAACTTCTTCCATAACCTTTTTAGCTGTCGGTTTATCGATGCATCGCAACAAAACACCTTGAGCCGTCTTCTTATACAATTTCCCATCATTGGTCTTGATTAATTGGGTAGATAACACTCGAAAAGCGCGCTTCCAACGCTTGTCAAGGTCGGGATGATACTCTCCTGTTTCCTTGAATGTTAAAATGACTGTACCAGGGCTCGGTTTCACCTTCCTCGGCATCATCGATTGCATTCACATAGGCAGATGATGATCTTCATTGCACACATATTGGCATACTGTCTATGTGGTCGGGAATGTTGATCAAAGCAGTTAACTTGGACAACGCATCTGCAAACCGATTTAAAACCCCTCTCATGAGGTGAACATATCGAATATCCTTGAAGTACTTTTCCAATTCTTCGATTCTGGTTTGAAATGGGGCCAAATTTTAGCTCTTAATTTTCCATGACCTACCCACTTGATTAATCACAAGGGATGAGTCTCCATGTACTAACAACTTCTTCACACCCAAGTCAAGAACACTGCGTAAACCAAGCAAACATGCTTCATATTCAGCGGCGTTGTTTGTGATATTGAAGTCTAGTTTGATGGACACGGGCACATGTTCCCCTATTGGTGAGAGAATAAGTATGCCTACTCCATATCCCATATAATTCGATGCTCCATCGAAAAAAAAATCCCATACGTCATTCTCAACGTAAACCAAGTCTTCGTCGGGAAATGACCAAGTGTCGATGACTTCTGTTTCTTTGATTGGATTGTCGGCGAGGAAATCAGAACCCGCCCTTCCCTTGATCACTTTCAAACATATTTGATATTGAACTCTGATAACATGAGAGTCCATCTCGAAATTCTTTCATTTAGCACTGTTTTTTCAAACAAGTACTTGATCGAATCCATTTGGGAGTAGACACTCACACTGTAGCTAAGCTTCTAATGTCTTAATTTCTTCGTTGCCTAGACTAGGTCCAAACACATCTTTTCAAGAGGTGTATATTTTACTTCATAGCCTAAGAAATTATTACTGATGTAGTAAATAGCTCTTTCTTCTATGTTGACTGTTTGGGCTAACATAGCCCATATTATTGTATCCGTAACAGTTAGATATCGTGATAACGGCAGCCCGGCTTTTGGTGGGCTTAGAACTGGTGGAGAGGATAACACTTCCATTATTATGTCGAACGCGGCCTGACACCGGTCATCCTACGTAATGTGTTATCTGACCTTCAGTTTCTTAAAGATCGGCTCACAAATCATCGTCAACTTCGCGACGAAACGGCTTATGTATTGAAGTCTCCCCAAGAAACATCGAATTTATTTCTCTATCTCGCGATGGGGCATTTCCATAATGGCTTTTATCTTTTATGGTTTTACTTCTATGCCACGGTGGCTAACGATATGACCCAAAAATTTGCTAGAGGCTTTTATCTTTTATGGATTCATTCTCATGTTGTACTTTCGCAATCATTGATAGAATTTTAGTAGCACCCCAAGATGGCCGCTACATTCCTTTGACTTGACTATCATGTCATCGACATAAACTTAAACTTCTTTGTGCATCATATTGCGTAGAAACGTCGTTGTCGTTCTCCGGTATGTCGCCCCGGCATTTATCAAACCGAAAGGCACTACTGTGTAACAATAGATTCCCCATTGTGACGTAAATGTTGTCTTATTTATGTCTTCCTCGGCCATCTTAATTTGACTGTAATCGACATATCAATCCATGAAAGATAGTAATGCATGGTTTACGGTATTGTCAACCAAGATATTGATGTGAGGTAATAGAAAGTTGTCCTTCAGACTAGCTTTGTTCAGATCTCGAAAGTCCACGCACACACGAACCTTACTATCTTTTTTCGATAGTGGCACTAAATTGGCGACCCAATCTGAATATTCTGACACTTTGATGAACCCGACTTTGAGCTGTTTATTAATTTCTTCCTTAACTTCTAAAGACCACTCCGAGCGCATTCGGCATATCTTCTGCTTTAATGGTTTGAACCCTGGTTTGATCGGGATCCTGTGCTATGCAATTTCCCTATCAATTCCCGACATGTCTGTGTAAGACCATGCGAAAACATCTTTGAACTTATCCAGCAAGTCAATGAACCCTTGTCTCTCTACGGGATCTAAGGTAGTTCTTTTCTTAAGCTCCTGTGGTTCTAGGGTGGTTTCCACCTTGATAGTTTTGGTATCTTCGATCACCGAGTTTCTTTGGTCATATTCTTCTAACCCTTTAACTAGTTGTGGAGGTGGTTCTACCTTCTCTTCCTCTTGTTCAACTTGTTCGCCTTCGGCCTCATTCTCAATGTCATTACTAAAACAATTATTTTCAAAAGTTGAATTGCAATGTAAGTAAAACAAGTCGTAAACAAACTGGTTCATCTTATTGTTATTAATTTGAAATTGCGCAAAATGTGCTAACACTTGAGCCAAGTGATCAGGGGTTAGTGACGAGACAACAGAGGTACCTGAGATAGGTTCCGAGATACCAGAATTACAAAGGGGTGAATTGAAAGGAAAGACTTGGGAGGGGGTGGCTTCGACGCCTGACTCCTTAGATTCAAACTTAGGATTCTTCTCAGACTCGGACTCAGACTCAGACTCAAACTCGAAACCATCATCCAGCTTGAACATTTCACTTTCTCCTGTAGTCAACTTGAAGAGGAGTCCTCTATTGTCAGTCCATTTAACAGTTTTCCGCCATGCAGAACTAGTCGTCTTAGGATCTACGTCAGTGATGAGGGTAGATGGATCAAACTAGTCACTTCGAAGGATCATGTTAACCAAGTTTCGCTTGGTGTTACCCTATTTCTTTATTCTCCAAAGAGGAGACCCAGTGCCCTCCCATCTTCGATAGGGGTCGAATCATTATTTTCTGGTACTACGGCTAGTACGTCTTTGGGGATGTAGTAACGGTCTTGGAATATTTCAATTCCAGGAACCATCCTTTTATTCTTCCAATCGTAAACGGGTTTGAGAAAGTCAAAACATGGTTCATCTTCTTCGGCCCTCACAAAAAACCCATTTAGCGTCAATAGGTATGGCTCCATCTTGATTTCTCGGCCTTCGATCGATTTCTTCTTCTTTGCCAAATAATCTTTTTCAACGGGCTCATATCCAAGCCCAAATGTTTTTTCTTTTGGGACTTCTGGTTTTAGCACAAACGTGTCCTCCCTTTGGGGGTATAGAAAAACCAAAGTACTTTCTCGTTTGGAGGATTATCTCACAAACGTGACTTCTCGTATATAGATCCACGTTTCCTAAGTCAGGGTTGGATTCAATCATGCTTACGACTTCAAAACCACCAATATCGTTAGCGGTTTCGAGACTTACTGCGGAGGTGACATCCACTCCGGCCACCACGATGGGTGTGGCGTCAATGGTGATGGTTCCATCTTTGAAAGGTATCTTGATCATTTGCTGTAGGGTGGAGGACACGACCCTTACTACATGGATCCACTGCCTTCCTAATAATAGATTAAAAGATGAAGCTACATCAATAACTTAGAATCCCACCTTCCGTTAAATGGATCCTGTTTGAATTACCAAGTCGATGATTCCGGATACCCGACAGATCGTCCCGTCGAATGCCCGAACTATTTGGGTAGTTGATATGAAATCTTTCTCGTCTAGGCCTAACATGTGGACAGTTCTTAATGGCACGACATTGACTGCTGACCCGTCATCGACAAGGGTCATTGAGATATGTTTTTAGAGGCACACCCTTGTAATATATATGACCAAACAATGCTTTGGCCCAAATGGAGGTAAGTCTTCATCTGAAAAGGCCACGACAATAGTGAGCCGTGGTTGACTTTGGGCGACGTAGTTGACCATATCATCTAAAGTAGTACTTGGGAATACGGTCATGTGGTTGCAGCAAGGCTTGACGATGTTCAAATGAGCTTAAGATTAGTTGCAAAATTGAGACATCGACCTTAGTCTTTTGGAGCTTCTTAATGAGGGAAGCCTCTGGGGTCGACCCTGACTAAGTGCCTCAACTAAATTATGTTCTTTTGAGAATCCCTTTTCTGGAAAATCATGTAGATACCTAGTATCTGTCGAGTCTCCAATAAACACCCGATGATTATTGGACTAAAACATGGTTAGGAATCGCAGCGTTTGATCAACAGTTTGTATACACCTATACGTCGGAAAACTTAAAACAATTTCGAAAATAAAATATTTCAAAACTTTTCAAAAGTACCTGGAGCGTTTAATGCATGACGACGGGGTCGCAATGACACTAACTAGAGTAAAAACCGACACCGGACCAAAAACCGACTCAAAATTCAAATCCCGACGCCAACACCGAGTCAAACATAAAAAAACAAACCATTCAAATGCTTTCATGTTAAGATTTCCCGAAATCATAGATGGTCAAGTACAAATCAAGTTCTTACAAATCCTAGGATAGAACAAATCATGACTTCCTCGTGTCATAGTGACAAGACACCTCGAAGACGTGCGACATGGCTCGCGCCTCTTTGAGCAGCCAATGCGGCCACGTCGCTCAAAACACACACAACCACTCATTTTCCTATAAAAACCCCTCGAACGCCACCATTTGAGAGTTACGCGAGTGTCCGCCCCCTCTTTCTCCCTTAAAATTCTAGACTCGACTTCTCAAGTCACAATCCGACACGTGTTTACGACCTACCGATCGTAAACACAAGCCTTACACATTGTTTGGTACCGTCATCGTGCATTAAATCACTTGACCGACCATCTCGATCACTACACCATCACTAAACTTAACAAAACACTCTTTTACGTACTAAAACGGTTTTTAAACCGAGTTTTCCGGCCAAATAAGTTGATACACTTTCGTCGGTTTCCCGCCACAAGCCTAGCATGTAAGTATGAGGGTATAAAAATCTTGTTTTATCATGTTTTCATATGTTTCATGACTATAACATGCTAAATCGTGCATAATATGGTCCAAAACATGGGAAGAATGAGCCAGAACCGGTTTTTTTGTTGAGGCAAGGGCTACTTACGTAGCACGCAGGCTCGCGCCTAAAGCACCCCCTCACCTTAAATCCAAACCGTGTTTGGTCTCTTCATCTCCTTTATTTTTCTTTCATATTTGCAGTCAGTTTTTACCATTTCAAATATTTTCAAACCATTTTTTTATGACAAGTTTTTAATCATAAAACATTTTTCACCCTTGGTTCCTAATACCATAACGGTTTAATCCGTGTTTCGGTGATAATATTTGGTTAATTACATTATAAAAGGTATTTTAAACCCTTTTATTCCATTTCTTTACATTTTGAAAGGTATTTTAAAGCCTTTCTCATTTCTTTACATTTCCAAAACAAATGTATTAGTCACCAACATAAAGTCATCCTTGGTTCTACATACCATGTCGGATTTTAACCCGAGTACGATGATGAACATTGACTAATTACAAACAAATGAACTTAAAACAATTAGTTCATAATCATTTTCAAAACTATTCATGTCAAGCTTGCAAAACCGAACCCGATATCGAATATTGTCAAAACAATGACGATTATTCAAATCTCGTTCTTCAAATCAACACAAAGGCGGCCTAAACGGTCTTTTCAAACCAAGACGGGTTCGAACACCCAATTTTCAATACGTTTTATAAACTTTTTCAATGGTCAGAAGACGTTTTCCATCGTCTGTTGACCTGCGCCTAAACAGGCCACTCACTTTTCAATTTTCAAACCAAGGCATACCCGTTTGCATCGCCAACTGGCTCGCGCCTATTTTGTAGGTCTGATGCAGACCAGGGCAGACCCATTTGCATCGCCAACAGGCTTGCGCGTCTTCTGGCTGTCTGACGCAGGGTCTGTTCCTCTTCTACCATTTGGCTAAGACGATCTCGACCTCGGTTAACCCGAGTACAGGAAGGATCAGATGACGAATCTGCCTATTCAACATCATATTTGCAAAACGCCTTATTAAGACAAATGGATCACGTTATGCACCATAAACCTAATTCGGTAAATGGATATTTAATTTCCGTCTTGCATGCAAATCAACAATAAATCTAACTCGACATCTTATACTTGATACTTGGATTAAACAAACCGACATAGAAAGCTCACATGTTAGGTTCAAACTAGTGGCTGCGCATTCATGCATTTACCCGTTTTATCAATTTTTGCATTTAACCAACCAAGATCGATCAGTAGAGGCGGCTACCACGAGCGGGATTGGGTGTCTTATTAAAGGGCTTCCCAATACGTACCTTCACCTCTTAGTAAAAAACTTTGGATAATGGACGACCTTATCCAGGGCGTACGAGAGTCATTCTAGAGATAGGATGCTAAAGAGGGACGATTCCTTATCTTTAGTACCTATGTCAAACACTGCTTTGTGCTTCGTTTGACCGAGGTATAAAGTGGATTCGAACGGGTTCCTAGCATCCCACAAATGCTTGGTGGCAACTCCGAACGTATCTTGCATCGTTTCGAGACCCTTGCCGAGATGAAACCGACCGATCTAAAATGATCCGGTCAAAAGCATTATTACGCCGCCGAGCGTGGCTTTCAAAGAGACCACTGCCGTTGTCCACAGATCGGCTGGGCATACGCAGGTGGGCCCACGTCCACAGATTGGCGACTCCGCTGGGAAAACCTAGGACACTTGTGTCTTTGTGATCCCTAGATGGTAAGACTCGAACGAGGTCTTCGTTGAAATGCATTAATTGATACTACGGTCATAGTCGGGTTCCTTGTCCGAGCCCATAATCTAATCCTTTTCAACCAATTGGCTCGTCTCGTGGCGTGAGTTTTCTCATCCCCGCGTTTCGAATCCCGATTGAGTCAAGCATACCATTGACAATACACATTTCTGTTTCATCAAAGAGCTTTCATCACCTTCGAGCACGAGGCTAGGTCACCCTCCTTACACATTTTGTTTGGATTGGTATCCCTCTCGAAAATCGGGGTTTAATTGCTTGGTGTCTAACCCACCCTTTAAACCAAAACCCGTGTCAGCATTATGCATAATATAATGAAACTGTGAGCGCTTATGTGTTATGTGATCATAAGTCCTTCCGTGTCATTTTCAAACTTTCAAAAACACCTTTTTCCCGCCGTTATAATTGCCATTAAAAACCCCGGTCTTTCGCTGACCGTTGCTTTTTAAACAACACGCCTTTCTAGGCCATCGTAATGACGATTTTCAAATCGGTTTTCTATAACCATTTCAACACGCCTTTCTAGGCCGTCGTAATAACGATTTTCAAACCCGATTTTCTACAACCATTTCAACACGTCTTTCTAGGCCGTCGTAATGACGATTGTCAAACCCGGTTTTCTATAACCATTTTATTACGCCTTTCTAGGCCACCGTAATGACGATTTTCAAACTCGGTTTTCTACAACCATTCAAAACACCTTTTTACGCCGTTATAATCGCCGCGTCAAGACACGGACTTTAATCCGTCTCGCGCCGATAATGGCTCTTTCAAAACCCGAGGAAGGCACACACCCCTTTCTCGAGACATTTTCAAGATCCTGAGGACCATACACCGTCCCTGAGACCTTTTAAAAATTTTCAAAACTCGATTTTCAAAACATACAATTTTGAATTTCAAAAATGTCTTTGGAAACAGTGCATTATTTTCTGAGCCGACTCAAACTCAAACCGTCTTTTGCAAACAAACTTAAGATAACCCTTCAACTGATCGACTTTCGGAGATCCCGATTCTTCGAAAGCCATCCATAAAGCGACAAACGAACCTTTTTGAAAATCTATATTTTCGAAAGCTTTAGCCCACCATTCAGCTCCGCCTCGTGTTTATCGAGTCGAAGTAAACGTACTTATGGGTCTTTACTTATGAGTCGTCTGACCATGAGACTCGTCCAACGGCGTCACGCCATTATGTTGGACGTAAATAAAAAAGCGCAGTCAACATCGTCACGCCATAAATCGAGTCAGCACCGAGGTACCACACACGGTCATCCTCGTCTTGTTGAGTCTGATCTTTTTTCCGTCCTTTGTGTTGTCTGCGTTTCAGTCTTTGAACCATGTCAGATGGAGATGTAATGTGAGCCGTTTTTCTGCCTGAGAACCATGGCTCTGTCTTCAGCTTCGTCCAACAACAACAATGACAACAGATATGTTACAACTACCCAGCTAGCCAGCCTACTCACTGCTCTTAAGGTCACCCTGGACTGTGTCGAGACCCGTATCGACACCCTACAAAACAAGGAAACTGGAGAACACAACACTCCGCCCTTAACTGAAACTGAGAAAAGGCTCAAACTCTTGGAAGAACAACTCCTAGCTCGGGGTAAAAACATCCACCTCGAACCCGTTGGGGATCAACTACCCGACAACTTTACCCTGACTGATGTGTCCAAATTTAAGGGAGTGGAGGACCCACTCAACCACATTCGAACCTTCAAGGACTACATGGTCATAAAAGGGGTCAAACAGGAACTCTTCACCCGGATCTTTCCATCATCCCTGGAACCGATCCCTCGCCAATGGTACTACTCCCTTGGCCCGAAGAACCTCACTACCTGGGATGAGGTTGCAGTTGAATTTGCTAAGCAGTATGCCGACGATGTCGAGATTCAGGCTAACACCTATACTCTGGAGGTCCTCACTCAAAATGATAAGGAAGGATTCATAGAATTCCTAACCTGTTGGAGGAGGGTAAGTACTCAATTGGTCAGCAAGCCAAGCGAGTCAACTTTCGTGGAAAAATTTGTCAACAACCTCCGCCCGATTTATGCCAACTTACTGAGATTCAAAAACATCAAGACATTCTAAGATCTAGAAATCCTTGGAACCCGTATCGAAGACGACCTCCGAAAGGGTGTTCTAGCCAAAACCACCAGTAGAGGCTACCAGGGATCTACATCAACAGGATCTCGCCCTTATGGCCAGACAAACAAAATGGATGAGGTCAACCTCCTCGAGCCAACCGCGAAAAGAGCTTAGCGCCCCTCAAATAGTGTTTACCAACCTAAGGTCGACTTATGCAAGCGCCCTAAAAAGGCTTATGGACCAAGGGAAATTACAACCAATCGAACCCACTCCGGATCCGTCTGATGCTAAGAAATCTCGTTTCTGGAACCCTAATGCCTACTGCCATTACCACCAAGGGAAAGGTCATGACACGGAAACCTGTTTCAAGTTCAAACACGTCATTCAGGACATGATCGAGAAAGGGGAATTACCTTTGCCTCCACAAACTAAACCAAACAACAAAACGAACCCTTTGGGAATCCATGCTATCTCCGATGATGAGCCGACCTTAGACTGCTCACACCTCATCCTACCAATGGATGATGTGGTGAATGCCCTGGAGAAGGATGCCTCGGACGGGGTATTCGTGTTCAGCGCCGCAACCATGCTTGCCATGTTCCAACAAGTTGAGGAGGCTATAGCCAGTCTCTCCGAAAGGATTACTCGACTTGACGATGGATACTGCCGGTTGATTTTCAACCCACCAACACCAACACCGCGCCCGAGAGAGGGTTCTTCAAACATCCACAACTACCCTCACCAGGAAGGATTGCTCCCGCGAACATTCTGGCACGCACCCCACAATAATCACCCCCACAATAATAAACCTCACAAAAATTACCCTCACAAAAATTACCCTCGCAAAAATTTCACTCACAAAAACTCCCCACCAACGAATACCCCTCCAAGGTACCCTCGAGATCCCGAAGTCAATGGTATCTGGAGAGACGATGCTAAGGATGTTTATGTGGTCCCGGGAAAAGGGAAACAGGCAAAAGAGATCAGTCATCTTACCTGGTCCGGACGCCCCTATCAAAACCCGAGCAATTCAACAGTCGTTCCAACAACGAATGACCAAGTTGTCCCAGACGTGGACACCCAACCAAAGGCTCCCGAGAATTATATCCTTAAACAACTGCAAAAAGAAAAAGCCGAAATTTCAATTTGGCAACTGATTTCTATATCCTTTCCAGCATCGGCAAGCTCTGCGATAAGCCTTGGGAAAACTGACTGTTCCCTCTACCTCCTCCCCTGAAGAAGTGGTAGCACACATGATAAGGTATATCCCCGACCTGAACAACCCGGTCATCTTCTCTGATGAGGATATCCCTCCATTCGGAGCCAACCATAACCTGGGCCTATACATCACCGTGCAGTGCCTCAAGAAGAATGTACCTATGGTTCTAGTGGAGGACGGATCCGCGGTTAATATCATTCCCCTCAAAACGGCTCATAAACTAGGTATCAAAGAAGCTGATTTGGTCCCAACAAATCAAGGAGTACGCGCTTATGACGACACTCGTCGTAAGGTCGCGGGGCTTATCACCCTAACCGTTACAACCGGACCTTTGGAAAGGCAAACCATTTTTCACGTAATCGACAGCGACGCCTCCTTCAGCATACTTCTGGGGTGCCCCTGGATTCACGCCGTCAAAGCGGCTACCTCAACCCTTCATCAGAAAATCAGGGTCCCTTTCAACGGGAAGACTATCGAAATTCCCGCTTCCCCGATCAAAGCCATCATGAAAAAGGGAATAGCCTCCCAAGCCA
Source organism: Silene latifolia (assembly GCF_048544455.1). Classification (NCBI taxonomy): domain Eukaryota; kingdom Viridiplantae; phylum Streptophyta; class Magnoliopsida; order Caryophyllales; family Caryophyllaceae; genus Silene; species Silene latifolia. Next base: position 44,704,911 of record NC_133527.1, read on the forward strand.
TTGAGGAGGACGACAGTGAGATGTAGAGATTCCAAGTTGTGAATGCCCTATCCGATGAATCAACACCCTTTGATTGTGACCCGTTTGCCAACCTCACAGTCAACCGCATTCTGATGCGCCAGGGTTATTTCTCGGGTTTTGATTGTGAATGCCCTATCCGCTGAAGAACACCTTACCTCCTTTGAAATAGGCTAAGGTCCCCAACATCCTCTTTGGGCTAGGCTATGAGCCTACCGATAAAGACATCCAGGAGATGAACCTCCTAGTACGGAAGTGCAAGAGGCACATAGGTATTCTCCGTCCCTATAATTTGACCCTTAATGGATACTTTGTCTCCGAGGGAGAGTCTGAACTCTACCATGGCTTCCCTGAGACGATCAATGACTCTGTGGCCAAGGTCAGACACCCGGGTGTAGAAGTCTTCCAAGACGGCTACTTCATCCCCGACAACACCGAAGATACATCACCCAAATCTGAGTCAGTCCCATGCCTCGACGGACAAGTTGTCACTCTCCTCTTCGGAGAAGACAACATCAAGCACCTCGACTATGAGGACATCATCAACATTGCTCTAAAAGACAACCGGTTTGGCCCCACCACCTTAATCTCTGATACTGACCCAGAGAAAGCTACACAAGGCTGGAGGAAAACCGTCAAGTGGACCGATCGTCAAGGCCGCATTCTCAAGATTACAACTCGAGAAGGCCCTATGTTCAAAGAGGGAAGTGAAGAAGAATATGAGTCAGAGTCAGAGTTAGAGTCAGAGTCTGTCTTAGCTCCTAGCAATGTCCTAGTTAGAGTCCCCTTCTCACTGTCTTATCATAAACTTGTGGCTGTTTCAGAGGATGAGTCAACTAGGGTCGTCCCAACTCCCATAGAAGGTGACAACCTGAAGCTTGTTCCAGGGGCCACCTACTCTGTTGTGTCGCCTATGACTGCCCATGAGATGTCTGTCCTATCCGAGAGTTTCGCTCAAGTCGACTTAATGAACGGTAAGTTTGCTTATGACTCGTCTCTATTTAACTGCAATGCAATTCTGAATGACTATGAGAAATTTGACTTGAGTGACTACCTACCTTACCTAGCCAAAGAACTTGACCAACGGGAAACCAGGACCCCATCATTGAGGAGACCGAACCTATTAACATAGGAATCGACGACACACCTCAAGAACTTAGAATAGGGACAACCCTTGACCCCTCGGAAAGACAACAGTTCATTGACCTACTACACGAATACAAAGACGTATTTGCCTGGTCCTACAAAGATATGCATGGGATCGACAACGAGATTGCAGAGCACGGGATACCCATTAAACCCGGAGCTAAGCCCGTAAAGCAAACGCTGCGCCGAATGCGCCCTGAATGGGCCTTGAAAATCAAAGAAGAAGTGGATAAATAGTTCAAGGCTGGGTTCATCAAAGTGTCTGAATACTCTGACTGGGTGGCCAACGTCGTGCCTGTACCAACAAAGACGAAAGAATTCAGGTTTGTGTCGACTTCAGGGATCTAAACAAAGCAAGTCCAAAGGATGACTTCCCCTTGCCACATGTTGACATCCAGGTGGAAAATACCGCCGAGCATGCCCTCCTATCATTCATGGACGGGTATGTTGGGTACAACCAGATCAAAATGACTGAGGAAGACATGCACAAAACTGTATTCACTACACAGTGTGGGACATATTGCTACACTGTCATGCCCTTCGGTCTAATCAATGCCGGAGCAACCTATCAAAGAACCGCTACCACTCTCCTACATGATATGATGCACAAGGAGGTAGAGGTATATGTCGATGACATGAATGTCAAATCAAAAGAATGGGACGGCCACATCAGCGCCCTCCGGAAATTCTTCGCTCGTCTGCGGAAGTACAACATGAAACTAAATCCTGAGAAGTGTGCATTCGAGGTCACCACCAGAAAACTCTTGGGACACATCGTCAGCAAAAGAGGCATTGAGATTGATCCAACCAAAATCAAAGCCCTTCAACAAATGCCTCGGCCTAAGAACGAGAAGGAGATTCGGTTATTTCTCGATCAGGTTCAGTACATCAGCCGCTTCATAGCCAAGCTTACCATGCTTTGTGAACCAATCTTCAAGAAGCTTCGTGCCTCCGATCACACCGATTGGGATGACGACTGTCAAAAGGCCTTCGACAAGATAAAGAAAATCCTATCCAAACCTCATGTCCTCATGCCACCTCAACAAGGAATTCGCTTATCCCTGTACCTGACTATCACTGACACAACCATGGGAGCTACGCTAGCACAAACTGGAAAAGACATGCCTTGCCCTAGTATAGTCAACAAAGAAGTTGCTGCACTACATGCTCAGCTACACGGTTCACATCTACTCCAAGATGGACCCGGTCAAGTACATCTTCGAAAAACCCGTACTAAACGGAAGGCTGTCTAGATGGACACTCAAGCTATCCGAGTTTGATCTCAAATTTGTACCCCTCAAGGTTATCAAGGGAAGGGCAGTCGCTGATTTCCTAACGGAAAATCCCGTCAACGAGGATCCAACGACTGACACATGGTTACTTCCTTACGAAGACATCCTTTGTGCCGACTCCGACGCATGAGACCTATACTTCGATGGTGCATCTAATCTGAGAGGCCTCGGGGTAGGAATCAATCAAGAGGCCAAGTTCTTCGACAAAGTCGACTACTTCCACTTGCCACGAGGGGAAAATCAATTTGCTGATGCCCTAGCAAATCTTGCCGTGCTCGTCAACATACCTGACGACATGACATCGATGCCCCTATGTGTCAAGAGAAGGAGCGAGCTAGCCCACATTTGTACCATCAACATCGACGAGGAAAACCATGATGAACCTTAGTACCAAGCCATCCTCAACTACAAAACCAAAAACGAATTCCCTCCTAACTCTGATCTAAGAGGACAAAGAGCCATCCGTTTACTTGCGTCACAATTCTTGATAAACCAAGAACAATTATACAAAAGAACACCCCAAGGGATTCTCCTCCTTAGCATCCCCTATATACTAAAAGTATATGAAAAACTTCAAATTTTCTCGCCTAAAGCACATTTCCTATTTTGATGAAATCTCTTATTTACTTTCATATTTTGATATAATCCCCTATTTAAAATTTGTCTCTAAAATTTTTGTTATAAAAAATTCGTTATTTCTATGCTAAATAGTACCTAAAAGATATGCTACTAAAAATTTTATAAACAATTTCATTAATTTTATTTAAAAATATACATATTTCATGACATTACTCAATTTTTTGGATTATTTTTATAGTTAATATTTTTTTTCTAAAAATAAAAACTCTATAAAAACCGCGCATTTATTGCGCGAGATCTAAACTAGTTGACCATCACAAAGCCAAAAAGCATGGGAGAGGTCCACGACGGAGAATGTGGCTCTCACCTGAGCGCAATGATGCTGACACGAAAAATCATGTGGTTAGGCTACAATTGGACCACCATGGAAGCCGATTGCCGCGACTACGTCAAACATTGCCACAATTGCCAAATCTTCGCCAACATACATCACATACCACCATCCCTTTTATACACCATGACAACACCCTGGCCTATCTCGACCTGGGGCATCGACATCATCGGGAAAGTCAACCCGATAGGCACTAAAAGGCATTGCTTTGTCCTCGTCGCCATCGACTACTTCACCAAATGGGTGGAAGCACAGTCCTATGCAGTCTTGACCGCCAAACAAGTGGCCAAGTTCATCCAAGACAACATCATATGCAGATATGGGGTACCCCATGAAATCATCAGCGATCAAGACTCTCACTTCTGGGCGAAAACACAGGCCTTGCTAGACAAATAGAAGATCAAACGACATCGATCATCCCCCTACCGTTCCCAAACCAACAGAGCGTTAGAGGTAGCAAACAAAACTCTTGTCACCATTATCAAGAAGATGCAAGATAATTACCGCGATTGGCTGAGCAAACTCCCATTCGCTCTCTGGGGATACCGAACCTTCATTCGAACACCGACAGGAGCCACACCCTTCTACCTAGCATACGGTATGGAGGCGGTTCAGCCGGTAGAGTTAGAGGTCCTATCTCTACGCATCCTACTGGAAAGTCAAGTTCCTGAGGCGGAATGGACCCGTCGAAAGTTCGAACAACTCATTCGTCTAGATGAACAGCGGCTTAATGCCTTGCACAACGTCCAACTATACAACCGACGTATACAACGGGTATTCAACAAAAAGGTTAAACTGAGGAACATCAAGGAAGGCGACTTGGTCCTCAAGTCGGTTCAAGCACCATTACCCGTCGATCCGAGGAAGAAATTCAAACCCAATTTGGCCGGGCTATACCTGATCAAGAAAATACTTTCGGGGGGGCGCAGTGAGACTGAGTAACCTAGACGGGGAGGATTTTACAAACCCGACCAACCTAGACCAACTCAAAAAATACTACCCTTGAACCGTAGCAATCGAGAACCTCACTCTAATTTTACAACAAGCGACCATCTTAACCCTTTCAAGTGAAGTTCCTCAACGCATTCTGATTTGAAATTGCATGTTTCATCGAGTCTAAGTGGCGGCACCTTGCCCATTTCTAATTCCCTTTGATCTGTCAAAGGGAACATCCATTTGCACTCAAACAAAACCCCTTGAACTACGAGCATGGTTTGATTTCACCTTTTCAGGTGGATACGTAGGCAGTCCTTTCTTATACAAGAGGGATACAACCACAAAACCCAAATAAATTTACAAAACATTTCAAACTATGATCATGGTTTGATTTCACCTTTTTATGTGGATACGTAGGCAGTCCTTTCTTACACAAGAAGGATATAACCATCCCCATAATAAAAAAAACACTCCCTTGTGTTTACCCACATACAAAACATCACTCACATCAAATTTCACAAAATAGAGGGAAAAACATTCCTTTTCCCACAAAAATACAAAAAAGAGGCCTTTCTCCCTTCTCACAAAAATCCCATTTCCCAAGTGCAATGTTTAGGATAATTCGAGCCGAATTGCCTTTACAAAATGGATGGAAGGAATAAGCGTTCAGGACTTTCCTTTTAACACAAGTAATCCTCTTATTTAATTAATAACGAGAAGGATTACATATTGAACAACAAATAAAGCTTGGCATGTCTACAACTTGTCAAAGCTTAGGTGTCGACTAAGACACCTCACATAGTAAAACTAGCATAAAACACAAAATACATAGCTAGGACAACATAATAAAAACTCACAACAATAATATAACATAATAATAAAATTGGTAATGGAGATCTTCATTCTTCCATTCTACCTTCGCCTTTTCCCTCGGGGTACATCTTCCCCTTGTTCTTCTTGTTGGCCCGTCTCGCATGAACTTCCTATTCGGAGCGGATCCTCAACGGATCTACAACGGCGATGGCCTCCGATCTCTTGCATGACCCCATACTCGGTCCAAAGCGAGCCCATACAAGGCCCACTACATCTTTCGGACCCGAGCTTCTCCTCTTTGGTGGCCTCGTCACATTCAGACTAGCTCCATCAACAAAGTCCTCAAAGAAGGCACGGTTGGCCTTGCCAACCTCTCTATACTTCAAATCAACAACCTCATCCTTACGAGATGTGGACCTCTACTTCAAGGTTTGAGCTCTTGACCACTTGACATAAGCGTGAGTCACCGGCAACGGGGTTTGGTACCTCCCAAAGAGACTGAGCGTCCCACCATCTTTCGAAGACCTCCACAAGCTCGGAGTTTCGAAAAACATTCTCTTGGACAAGAGTATCTTGAGCGGGCACCTTTTGTTGATGCCCCATTTGCCTCATGAGCCTTTCGGGATAAATAAAGGAAGCAACCTTCAAACCCACAACCATCAAAGAGCGAGAACTAGCAACCAGAGCGGGCAACCCCGTGAATGACCTCAAGTGCTACCATGGCACCATCCACCGGATGTGAGGACCACCCTCCTCCACCAATCTCGAGGTCCAATAGGCCTCAGTGGCGGCAAAACTATCCGAGTACAACTTCTTCCTCATGATAAGGTGAAGGAAGGAATAAAAAGAAGTATCGGCCGGAGGCGCTACATGCCTTAGCCTTTCCAATAGCCACACATGGAGGATCCTTGGAGATCCAAACGAGGGAGCTTCTCCGCAAGAGCCCTTCTTGTTCAAAGCTTGGATTATCTCGCCAAGCACCAACCATGATGGGACCCTACCATGGTCCATTTGCTCAACCACATGCACAAGGTTCATGCTACCATAGCATTTTGGCCCATCCTTCTTCAAAGCATCAACAAAAAGGTATGCATGGACAAGGCAAAAGGCATGAGCCCTTCTCCTAGCCACCTCCGAAATATTAACATCCAACCTGTTTGAGAAGATTTATTATAAGAGCCAACAGATCCACACCATGAGGAGCAAGGAGAAAATTGACTTGACTTGTTGACAAGCCCAAGATCGAATGAAACTTCTCCTTATAACACAACCGAGTCGGGGGAAGCACCGGAACACAAACCGACCACCCACCAATGGCGCCTACTTCTTCTACAAGAGGACAAATTTCGCCTTTCGGGAAAACGAAAACATGGTGTTTCGAATCCCAAAACTGAGAGCATGCTTCAAGAAACGAGGATTCCACCTTGACTTGACAAAGCATTAACAATTGACCAACTCCCATGACAACGAGTTGATACTTTTCGGGAGGTGACAAATCCCGACACCATTGCCGCAACCTATTCTCAAAAGCATCCATGAATAATTTTGTGGAAGAAGAAGAAAGGTTTTTTTTGTAGAGATATTTTCGTGTTTCGGATGATGAAACAATGAAGCACAAATGTCCCTATTTATACAAAACAATCAGCGCCTTTTTTCGAAAAAAGGGGAAGTTGGTTTCTATCGCCAGGTGGCTCGCGCCTCTTTGGGCTTCTCCTCAGGATTCCCACCTTGAATTGTCCCTTTCAAGTTGTGTTTATTCCTGACACCTCAAACCTCCCACAGCAGGGCTCGCGCCTCTTCGGGTTTACCCAGGATGTTTTGTGTTTTCTCACACTCACATTTCCCTGTTTTCGCGTTTTACGAAATCCGACACAGTTTCCATGACGCAGCTTTAAACATACGAGTTTTTTTTTAAGGGGGAAGGGCTAGTCGCCTCGATCAGCGACAAATCGTTTCCATGTCAGTCGAAATGTCGAAATTTTTTCGCTTTTTCCCATTTTCTACAAAAATCGAAAATTGATAACATGATGTCAGTTTTCTTCAAAATTTCAAGCTCTCACAAATTCGAGTCTTGATCTCACAAAAAAATCAAATCAAATCCACTTGTAAAAATCTATTTTTAAATTCACCCCTGGCGGATTGAGTTTGAAATTTTTTTTTCCCGAGTTGCAAATTTACTTCAACAAATTTCGATGCAATTCATTTCAAGACACGAGTTAATTGCTCGAAATTTCAAATTAATTTCTTTTTGAGAAGTCCAAACGTGACGACTTGTCGCGGAATCACTACGCCAAATAAGGCATCCAATAACGGTCAAATAATGTAAATTACTGTTTTTAAATAGAAACACGAGACCGTTATTGCAACGACGGTTGTTAAATATATACAACGGTTGTACAAATAACAAGCGACCGTTATATAACATCAAGAACCGTTGTTAAATCTTAAGAATGGTATCCAATTTGTTGTCGTAGTTTGCTATTGACAACGTCTTATCGTTCCAAAACCGTTGTTAAATATTATATATGATAACGGTTCATTTCGTTATCTTATTTAATTGAACGTCAAAATTTAACAACGACTTTATTGCGTGCAAAACCGTTGTTATATTCATCTGTTGACAACAGTATGTAACCGTTATCTATTTATATTGATGAAATTTTGTCAACGGTTCTGCCTAAATAAACTATTGTAAAAGTTTTGAACTCCACAACGGTTATCGTTCGTTATCTTATATTTTTGGCGGTTTGAATGGGACGGAAAATATGTAAACAGTTATTTATCTAAACAAAACTGTTGTCAAATAATTGTTTGCAACGGGTTGTTTTTAACCGTTATCGTTTTTAATTTTTTTTTTAAAAATGATATTAGCCTGTTCTAGCAGCTGCTGAAATGCTATTTTTTCAGCTGCTGCTGAAAAATAGCATTCCAGCAGCTGTGCAGTGCAAAAATTCAATCTTGTATCAAAATATTACACCCCGCAATCAATTAACCCGGTTTAAAAACAGTACAAACATGATGATCAATAGCCAAAGCACAACTGTAATTGAGAAAACAAAAGAAACCAATACACAATGGATCTATAAATACACACTCATACATAAAGTATGAGAAAACTATTGAGAGCTCGCTAATGAAACAACATAACTGGCCCACATATTTCTCATTTGGTTGATGTCCTCTGGCGAATATTCCGGGCTTTGTTGAGTATTTGTGGAAAATACAATTCAAAATATACATAATCAAAATAGATGTAATACATGGAAGTATACAGAATTGAATTCAATTTACGTCTGAAATAGTTTTTAAATCACACTAACCCGTATCGGAATGGTAGATAGTTTTCCGTGGGTAACCTCCCACATGGACTGGCAAACGTAAAAACCGCATTGTTTGTCGTCTGGTGCTTTAGGAGACTATTATATAAATCACACACAAATCCGCTGAATTAGATAATCAACCACTCGCATAAACATTAATTAAATGATACGAGTAATTATTAAGAATACACTTACTAATGCGTGATAAAATTGGGAACAACGTCGCTTTCATATTTCCCAAGGGGACATAATCTCTTTTTTTGCTTCAAAAACACTAAATCATAAATATATACACACATGCCATTATTATTTGCATATATATGTCTCAAGTCATACAATATCAAATGACATTATTGAAGGTTGTAAACTTACTCCGTTATCATCCTTACACAACTGTCAAAGGGTTTGCCTTCGCGAGAGTCAATCCAGTACACTGTTTTTGTTTCCACATGGATTGCCAGTAGCACCCAATGCTTCCTATTCAATTTGGGACATTGAACTGTTAGTTCATTTACACGCATTTAAGAATGTTAGTAATAAATTTATAGAACCGTGATTCATTACAATAATCATGTACTATACATACATATTCTCACTGTAGGGGGCAAGCCATAGTTTTTTGGACAACATCAACCGATGAGCGATACTATTAATTAGTTCTTCGTATGAAATTCTATGCACAGATAACACCTTAGGACTCAAGAATCCGTAGGCGTGAAATGGGACCTTCCACTCAACGATCTGATTATTCAGGTACCTATTACGCCACATGGAACAAAGAATGTTATTGTAATTGATAATTTAAACAAACATCATTATTCGTAAATGAAAATGATTAAATAGTTTTATTAATAAAACTTACTTCATCCAAATCAAAATGTGAACAACATCTAAATTGTCAAGGTCGACGAATTTCATCAGTTGCTTCGGGTCCAGTACGGCTACAACAGCTGCGCCCATAATTTCCTGTATAATGTTAATCATGACTACATCCCCTCTAGGTGACTTATTTACAGCCAGGTTGTGCAAAGCCATCAGCGAAGCAGTTTTCAATTTTTTCTTATAGTCACACGATTCATAATAAAAATCATAAGCAGGCTTGACTGCAACAACTTTCGTTGACGTAGTAGTAATTGTTTTAGCTGCTGCCATAGCTTTGCTTAACTTCTGCAAATGTAAAGATTAAAGTAATTACGATGTGTTAATATTCGTGCCCTAATATATTTAAAGAACAAGTAATAATTAACGTCTGCGTATAGGTACCCCGGGGATGACAACATTGATGAGGTTGTTAGGCCATTGCACATAAGAGCTTATGACTTCTTTCAAATACGTGACCTCCTCAGTAGGAAATAGTACTTGTACTTCCCCATACTCGTCTTTATATAATTGGGACACTTCCACTTTACTGCAATTGTGACGAAGGGCTATACCATGAACCTTAACTTGTTGAAGCCGGTCGTAAGCGAACACGTATTCCCTGGCAACAACAACTTTCTGTTTCCCCTGTAAATAGAAAAGATGACAAGGCACCTTAAAATCGCCCTTCACAACAGCTTTAATCAATTAGTATACATACATTCACTACCTTTAATAAATTTCATAAGTAAAAAATGTGTACTGAGATGAATAATTATAAATTAGTAGCTATTACCTTTTTCGGTGTAGAGAAGGACGTCCGATCATCAACTACCTCAATCTCTTCCTGTATCACGGCGTTACTGGCTTCCTCTTCCTCTTCAACTGCCTGATATCGATCCTCGGCTCCCACCCGAGTCTCCTTTGCCATTTCCTTCTCCCTTGCCATGTCCTCCTCGGCTTCCTTCTGTACATTAACACTTGTCCATATAACACGTATTGATTTTCCAAATCATATAACACATTGTATATATATAAGACATAAATATTATTACCTCTTTTTCCTCCTCCTCATCCTCCTCCTTGTCATCCTCCTCCTCCTCCTCCTCCTCCTCCTCCTCCTCCTCCCCATCTGCTTCCTTTATGACTTCTTGAACCATATCCAACTCTTTTTCTGATGGCTTTTCCCCATTTTCCAACATTCTCATCATCAACCTGGCTATTTTATGTAGCTGTGTAGTAGGAGTAATGTCAGCATATATAGTTATAAATTACGTTGGTTCAAATACAATATTTATAGATTGCCTTCTTGGAATCATCACCACTTCGAGTAGTTTTCCCAAAATACTTACTAATACCAACATGCGTCGATACCCCTCTCACACGACCGGGATGCTCTGCTTTGCCGATTGCCCTAACAAGAACGTCATCATGTCTTTTAGGCTTCCATTTTCCTTACTCTACCTCCTTCTCACAGATCCTCTACATACACATAGAACCATTAAGCAACACACAATTATATAACTCTGGCTACCAGTGGTAGAAGTGACATATTTATTTAAACTTACAATTTTCTCTTTGATGTCCTTGGCATATTCAGTTTCCGTCTTTTCATTCTTAGGAGTGTGACCTTCCACCCAAGCATCGTGACGACTGAATTTTCCAAGCTTTGCCTACAATTCAGTCATCACATTGATATCCTCTAAAAGTATGTATGATTACGATGAACATATATAACATCCGACTAAAACACCTAATAGTCTAATACTATAAGAATTATGTACTTACAAGTTTCTTCTTAATAAATCTACAACCACCTCGGGAGCCGTAAAAGACGGTCTTTTTGTTTGAAATGTTCGCCTTGTTCCTCTCACTCATAGCCTTCATCAAATAACTTGTATCAAGAAACGTAAGCATGACCAAAAACTAAACTAAGTATACTTCTATACTTATTATTATTAAGTTACCTTAAACTTGTCAGAGTGCATATAAGAGATATAGCTATCCCAATGGTCTTGACTGACATACGGATACTTCTTTATTGGTGGGTTCTTGTTCATCTCCCCGGTTTCCTTGTTGAACAAGTGGTTCTCAGCAATCTTTAACTTCCAAGAACTGAGGGCTTCGCTTGTCTTTGTTTTTAGGTACTTATCATACTTTTCGTGGACAATGTAAGCTAACTGCATATATGATGAGGATAGTCGGTACAAGTGTTTCGTCTAATACACATATCAAGTAATAACTTAATTTCAGCAAAAATATTTATTATTGTATATACATACTGATGCCTGTCGTTGTATGCACCAAAAATAATATTTATAGTCCAAACTACTACTATAGCTAGTGGCAGTCAGGGTCGAACCACAGGGAGGCGATGCAATTAATAGTTGTCTAATTCTAGTCTAAGGTAACAAATGTGAGGGGGATTTGAATTGATTTGTTCTATAACTAATGGCAACAAATGAAAAGTAAACTAAACTAAAAGATGAAATCAAATATTAAAAGGGGTGCTAAGATGGTCGGTTCACTATAGTTTCGGCGGCAGAATACTAGGTAGGTCTAAAACAAACACGTGAGACGGGAAAATAAGAAGTCCTCTCGGTCCATTCTTAACAGGTAGCATCTTTCGATCTCGCTACAGGTCCCTAATATCACTAATACTAACTTTCGTCCTGAAAAGTGATTTAAAAGGCTAAATTAACTCATCTTTCGATCTCATTAATCTAGTCGTCTTAATTAGGTAGGCTATCTCCCTCCCCTATCTTTCGATCTTTATTGGGTCGGTCGATTCCTAAACATTCAACTAGTCGCGTGCACTCGATTCGTCAAATATGGAAATTAAATTAATTAAAACGAAGCATATCTCACGTGGCCAGTCGATCGACCAGGGTGTGCGGTCGATCGACCGTGGCGCAATTTAGGTCATACTATTCTAATGCCGCCTACTTCTATAGATTTCCTACATTCTAGCACAGGGTATTTAGCTACTCATACTAGAAATAATGACAACAATAAACTTAACAATTAAAATATTCGAATTCATACTTAAATTAATTAAACGAACAAATAACATGAGACGATAAATTGGCTTTCGGGAAACTATTCTAGCAATTCTATACTATGAACGAAATAAAGCAATAAAATTGAATATTGGAACAGAGAAATACCGAATGGAATTGCAGAGAAAGGAAGAATCTGAAAAGCACGAACGAAGATAAATTGTATTCGAACAAATATGCCATAATGCTAAAACTCAATTTAGAACCCTAATAAATTTCCCTAAAAACCGAATGCCGTATCTGAACGAGCAGGTTACGTTATATAGAAATATCACGTAAGTTTATTCTCAAAACCTAAAACACAATGGGCTTCCTAATCCTCGATCTATTAATTTACGTCAAAATAACGGCTTGGTCGATCGACCACTGTGACCGGTCGATCGACTGGACTGCGCTGAAGCTTCTGTATGTCGTGCTCTGGTCGATCGACCATAGGAGGTAGTCGATCGACCACTATAGCTGGTAGTCCGCTTCTAATTCTTCATAAAGTTATATTTTAGGCCTCGAAGTGCGCACCGAGTTCGTTTCTCGAATACATACTTCACGTCAAATGCAATGCACGGTACTCGGGGACGGATTTAGCTTGATTTCCGCTGGATTCTTCACATTTCTGCAATAATGTACAAAAACACGAAAGTAGACGAAAATGGGGAGAATAGTAGCATAAACTACATAAATGAGCTCTGAAATGCGTGTAAAATGAGGTGTAAAACATCATAAAAATGACACGCATCAAACTTCCCCAAACCAAACCCTTGCTTGTCCCCAAGCAAGAACTAGACTCGATCCTGAAACCTAATGGAACGAGTTCAATCTCAGAGCGAAATGCAAACCGAATAGCCTAAACCAATTTAATGCAACAACTAACAATCAATTAGCAATATGAATCATGCAAACGAGTTATGAAGTCGCTAAAAACCTGCTGAACCGTCAACTGTAGAGACTTATCAAATCGGACTCTCACGGGTCGCTCGTATCGCTCAATAATCACCAACTAATCGTCCAGGGGGCATTGTTGTCGTCAATCGTTGATATTCTAGATATACAATGGAAAAGCAAGCATCTGAAGCCGTGTCAGGGAGCAGGCAACCATCGCCACCACCACTATCTACCCAAAATCCGACATCAACGGTGGCCACGTAGGCTCCCGGACATACCTCAAGAATCATACCGATAACAAAAGCTTCTCTACCTCCTAAGACTCCTGCTGTCACAACTCACCCCAGATCAGATAAGGGAATAGCAAGTTCAGGCACCACTCCGCCACCTAGTCCCACACAAATCTTACTCACTGGCGTGGAAAATCTTCAGAAAGCTATGGAAAACATGAGAAAAGACCAAAGGAGAGCAGATGCTGAGGCAAGAAGAAGGGATATAGAGCTCTGGGCACAGATTTATATCTTGAAACAACAGTCTGTCACCCCATCAGGTGGGACAAGTGAAGGAAGATCTCCATTAATAGATTTGACACTGGGAGTATCGGGCAGCAGGCAGATACCAGCCGAGCTAATAACAAGATTAGATTTGGCTACAGTACCGTCAGATGGAAGAATAACCCCACGAGGGTTATGATACCTCACACTGATAGCGCACGGCTAATCGCATAGGGACACAAACAGTGGCCTCTCCGTCAAGCGACCTCACAAAGAATCGGGCGGACACCCGTAGCAGATCCGAGTCAAACCGAGTGAAGTGAGCGCGGCAGGGGACCATCGTTACCACAACCCCCGATTGCCGGAGCTTATCGAATCTTCAAGAACCCGGATCGGGAGGAAATACGCAGATAGCGACGAGACGGACCCCAGTTCGGCCAAAGTATAACTAATCGCAGTACTTAGAACTAAAAGAGATCCGAGCAGGTCCCGGGGCTACCACCCCCACTCGAGAAAGCGGCTCAGACAGTTATGCCGACTCACCATTCGTGGACACCATATCCATCACGGCCATGCCAAAGGGATTCACGAATCCAAATATGCCTCTCTTCGACAAGACAAAGAGACCCCTTTGATCATATCACCAAGTATAAGCGAGAAAATGATGGCGGTAATAACTATAGGGGAGTTAAGGAAGCCCTGCATGTGTAAATGGTTCGGGTCCACCCTAACAGGACCGACACTTCGATGGTTTGTGAGCCTGCCCAACAGGTCGATATCTACATTTGCTGAATTGGTGAACGCATTTACCTAACAGTTCGCAAGCAGCAGAAAGCCATAGAAGCACGCAGGAGACCTGTACAGAATCGTCCAGGGGGAAGGAGAGAGCATTGGAGAATACAATACTAGGTTCAACAATGAGAAGGTAGCGATGACGAGAGTGTGATGTCTCAATGAGTAGAAGCCTTCGAAGAGGCCTCCACCACGACTCCGACCTATACAAGCGATTAACCATGCATCCGTGCCATAGTTTCAAGGCGAGACAGAGAAGCGGTTTGCCGCAATCAGGTTGGAGGAAGATGTCTTAGCCAGAGCCAGCTTGCTCAGCACACCTAGTATCTCCAGTACCTCAGCCGTAGAGAAATTAGGAAGAAAGCAAACCACCAGCAAGAAGGACGAGAGATACAGACCATACGGGAGGGAAGTTAACAGAATCGAAGAAAATCAGTTACTCCCCACTTTGGCAGAATACGGATTCACCACAGGAATCAGAGGAATCTTGAAAGCACTCAGAGAGATGGGAGACGGAGTCAGGTGGCCTAACCCACCGGTAGGAGAGCAGGCATGGAGGAAGGATAGCAAGAAGAAGTGTGAGTTCCACCGGGATATTGGGCACAACACTGAGGATTGCTATACATTACGAAGAGAGATCAAGAGCCTATACGAACATGGAAAACTGAGCCACCTATTACCACGTGGGGGCAAGCAACAAGATAAGGTAGGCTCCGCCAAACCGGCAGACCCACCTACATGCACCAAAATTATAAACGTGATAACAAAGCGCTCGGACTTGAGCGGATCGATATATTCGACGACCAAAGACACACGCTGCAGAAACCAAAGGAGATAGACCGGCCAATTCATGCAGAATTTCTCACAGTGACCTGCCATCGGTCAGCTTTGATGAAGGAGATGCATACGATGAGCGAGAGCATCATGACGCACTTATTATCACCTTATTAATGACCAATTGCACAGTTAGAAAAGTCTTGGTGGACACAGGAAGCTCGGTCAACTTGATAATGCTGAAAACTATAGAAAATATGGGATTCAGCTAGAAGGATTTACAGAAGAAGACTATTCTGCTAGTAGGCTTCAGTGGAGAAACAGCCAACTCGCTAGGTGAGATAGTCATCCCCACCTATGTGGGGGGAGTCAACAAGCAAGTCAGATACCTGGTCATAGATGGCCCCTCTACTTACAACGTCATCTTAGGAAGACCATGGTTGCAGTCCCCTCAACATACCACCAGTGCATAAAATTCCCCACCCCATGGGGAGTAGAAACGATAAAAGGAGATCAGGAGGAAGCTAGAGGCTGCTATAAGAAGGCACTCAAATCCACTGCCAGCCCCCGCATAGCAATTACAGAAGCAGCCTATCCAGGACGAATACATCGAACCGCCAGCAGAAGAGCTGGATCAAATCAACCTGGATAAGCTGCACCGAGAACGAACTGTGCTCATTGGAGCAGGATGTACAGGAAGCTTAAGACGGCAGTTAGTCAAGTTCTTACAAGATAACATAGATTATTTTGCATGGTCACACGATGACATGACTGGAATAGATCCGTCCATCATAACACATAAGCTTAGTGTAGACCCAAAGTGCAAGCCCATCCAACAGAGAAGAAGGAAGTTTGCAGCGGAGAGAAATAAGGTAATCAACCAGGAAGTAGATAGCCTGCTGGCATCAAAGAAAATAAGAGAAGTAAAATATCCAGAATGGCTGTTCAACGTAGTGGTGGTGCCTAAGAAGAATGGGAAATGGAGAGTATGTGTGGACTTCACCGATCTCAACAAAGCATGCCCTAAAGATCCATTCTCGCTGCCTCATATTGATGCAATGGTGGATGCGACAGCTGGACATTAGATGTTAACATTCCTGGACGCATGGAGTGGATACAATCAGAGCAAGATGGATCCTACAGATCAAGAGAAGACAACATTTATGTCTGAAAGAGGAATATATTGCTACAACGTCATACCATTCGGCCTAAAAAACGCAGGCTCCACATATCAGAGGCTGGTTAACCGCATGTTCAAAGAGCAGATAGGAAGAACAATGGAGGTGTATATTGATGACATGGTGGTGAAATCAGAAAAAGCCAGAGATCACATGCAACATCTGGCAGAAACGTTCAGCACCCTCAGGGAATGCAAGATGAAGCTAAATCCATCTAAATGCACCTTCGGAGTATCTTCTGGCAAATTCCTGGGCTATATCGTAACTCAAAGAGGAATAGAGGCCAAAGATCGAGCGATCAAAGCCATCTTACATTTGAGTCACCCGAGAAGCCTAAAGATGTTCAAAGACTAAGGGAAGGTAGCAGCCACGAACAAAGGTTCATCTCAAGATCTTGGATAAATGCGAGGCTATTTTACGACGTACTATGGAAAAGCCGAAGTTTGAATGGACCTCGAACACGAGCAAGCCTTGAGAGAGAGTGAAGCACTACCTCCCGCCGCTTCTTTGTCGAAACCAGATCCGGGAGAACCACTATTCCTATATCTAGCCGTCACAGAGGTAGCAGTGAGTGCGATCTGGTCGAGAGAGCAGAAAGGAGCGAGAAACCAAGTATACTACGTGAGCAAATCCGCTGCCGGCAGAGACCAGGTACACATCCCTTGAAAATTTAGTACTAGCATTGGTAGTGGCATCTCGCAATGCGCCCTATTTTGAGTCCCACATTGTACATGTCGTGACCAATTACCCGCTAAAAGCTATCATGAGGAAGCCCGAACTATCGGCGAGAATGTCGAAATGGTCCGTACACCTCAGTGGGTACGACATCCAATATGACCCCAGAACAGCAATCCAATCACAAGCATTGGCCGACTTCGTGTCAGACTTCAGTCCTGCCATCCAGAATCTAGCAAATAAAGAGATCCTCACTTTAGGAGGAAGCAAAGAGGCAGAAATCTGGCAGATGCACATTGACAGAGCCTCCAACCAAAGCAGAGCAGGCGTACGTTTAATTCTACGGTCACCACTGGGTGACCTGATAGCGTAAGCAGTAAGATGCGAATTCAAGGCAACCAACAATGAGACAGAATACGAGGCCTTGATATTGGGAATGAAGCTAGCTTTGGAGTTGGGGGTCAGGCACCTGCTCATATCTAGTGACTCTCTGTTAATAGTCAACCACGTGAATGATGAGTTTATAGCCAGAGATTCGAAAATGATTGCATACCTAAAAGTAGCAAAGGAGTTAAAACAAAAATTCGAAACTTGCAAGCTTAAATAGATCCCCAGAGATCAGAACGTGGAAGCAGACGCCCTAGCAACCCTGGGGGCAACATTCAAACCAACAGAGCTATCCAGCATCCCAATAGATATGCTGGAACCTTCCATTCAGAAAGCAGACGAAATAGTCAGGGGTGAACTGGAGGATCCACAGAGCGAGAAAGAAATCCGAGCAGTTACAGAGGAAGGTGAGAGCTCCCAGCCAAACAGGCAGCCAGGCCAAATAGCCAACCAGGCAGACGACTGGCGCACACCTTACCTAGACTGGCTGCGTTATAACAAGCTACCAGATGACAAGAAGGAAATAAGAGCTTTCAGAGTGAAGGCCTCCAGATTCATACTCATTGATGATACATTATACAGAAAATCACTAGCAGGCCCCTACTTACGGTGCCTGGACAAAGAAGAAGCACAGATCGTGTTGCATGCTCTCCACATGGCGAATGTGGAAACCATGCGGGGCGGGAGTCTGGCAAATAAAGCCCTCAGACAGGGATACTATTGGCCCACAATGAAGGCAGATGCAGCAGAGTACGCACGAAAATGTGACGCCTGCCAGCGCTCAGCGCCCATGATCCATCAGCCAGCAGAGCCTCTGCACCCTATCATTTCTCCCTAGCCATTCATGGCATGGGGCATGAACATAGTAGGCCCTCTACCACGGGCCACAGGAAACAGAACTTGGATGTTAGCAATGACATATTACTTCTCCAAGTGGATAGAGGGAGAAGCATTCACGGAGGTAAAAGACAAACAGGTCATCTCATTCATCAAACGAAACATTATTTGCAGATTTGGTATCCCATCAGAAATCATATGTGACAATGGCTCACAATTCATCTCCAACGACAGGGATCTTTGTGCCAGGTGGAGCATCACCTTAAAAAGTCGGCACCTAGGACTCCAAAGTCCAACGGACAAACCGAATCCAAAGAACAAAATCATTATGGACAATCCGAGAAGGAGGTTACGGGAGTTAGGAGGAAAGTGGGCAGATGAATTGCCACTAGTATTATGGTCGATTTAACGACACCAAAGTTAGCAATGGGTCGACACCCTTCACCTGGTGTTTGGCGCGGCGATCATTCCGACAGAGGTTCTGGTTCCCACTCACAGGTATGGAAATATGACGAGGGAACTGAACAGTACAGAGATGACCAGAAGCCTGGACACAATTGACGAGCTGCGAGCAAGCGTAAAAATCCGTCTGGCTGCCTACAAACAGTCAGTGGCCAGGAGTTATAACAAGAATGTAAAAGTCAGGCTCCTAGAGGTAGGAGACCTGGTCCTCCGAGAGGTGTTTCAGAACACCAAAAATCGAAAAGCAGGCAAATTCGCCTACAAATGGGAAGGATCATACCAGGTAGAAGGAGTTGTTGGCCATGGCGCATACAGACTGATGACTATAGACGGTCAAATCATACAACGCCCATGGAACATACTTCACCTGAAGAGATATTACTTTTAATAATAAGTAGAATTTAGCTTTCAGAATAATGTATTGTGAGAAGCCAAATCATTTTTAAAAACATAAAATAAAAATCCGGTAGTAGGCATACTGCCAATTTCACTCTTATTTCTGGTGTCTTTAGTTATTTTTAAGACTTTAAACTACTATTAGATGGTGTGGTCTGGCAGCATCCTGGGACCACAATTGCTCTGGTACCCCATGAGATGGCGACAGGTACTTCGCATCATTCTAATAGATTTTCTTATTTTCAGGCTTCTCTAAGTACATCACTTTAAATCCTAGCATCTATGGTACTTTGAAAGGATGTCTAGCAGATCACAATCAGCGCCAACGCGGGGTGACAAGGCACACGGCACTCCAACATGCCTAACCTATTTTCTCCACAAGGAGCACCCTCACCAAAGTGACCGTGGAACATACGAAAGGAGCCTGGTTGATGGTGAATACGCTTATCCGGCTACCCCCGATACCACCCCCGGACGTAGCTCGCAATAATCTCAATTAATCGGGCCCCAAAGATGCATGCACAAACGAACATGGAACGTAGGGATATCTGCGCTACCAGAATCCTGCAGCGTCTCCATCTGGTCCTAGAATGACGATAAACTTGCCTCAATGACGCCCCTGTTGGCTTAAAACGAGATAAACACACCTTGTGTCATGAACAAGGTTAAGTGGTCCGAAACTGCGGCATACGCCTAAATCAGCCATCCGGCTGACACGGCAGCTAGCTTAGTCTGGATCAGTCTTTTCAGGCTGACCAGGCTGGTCTAAATCAGTCTCCTGGGTTGACACGGCCACTCCTCCTCACATTGCGGCATACGCCTAAATCAGCCGTCAGGCTGACACGACAGCTATCTGAGTCAGAACGTTAGGCTTTTCAGGGTGACAGGACTCGCCTAAATCAGTCAAACAGGCTAACACGGCAAAAACTTCCTAAAAACAGGGAAGATAAACAACAAACACACGATATGTAAGCTAAAACCTTGCCAAACTATGGCAAGGGGCATTTCAAAATATGGCCAAAAGTACGGCCCAAAGTTTAACAGCCACCTTGGCGGGGCAACCACAAAAAAAACAAGTTTAAAACTTACAAAGTCTGCCACCTCTGGGCCAGACTACCAAAAAGAATTCATCAAAACATAAAAACTTAATTATCGCTCAGATTAATGACCTCCACCTCTGGCACCTCCTCTGCCTGCTAACCGCTCATTTCAGGTACTGCACCAGCTTGCATATCCTCAGCCGCCAAAGCTCCCTGAGCTCCGTCAGCAGCATCCTGGGACATTCCAAAGATCACCCCCGCACTCGCTCAACCAACGCAGGAGAATTCACCTAACCAACCTCAGGCATTAGCATACTCAGATCAGGTTGAGCGGGGTAGAGCATCTCCAGCTGCTTCTCCTCTTCCTCTATGGCCTGCTGGGTGGGAGCCTCCTCGAGGGCAATACGCATCCCGCTGATCTTTCCCCGCCAGGTAGCATAGGCAACAACATTGGTGGCCAGGGAAATCAACTCACTGATTTTCTCATCAGAGCGCTTAAGGGAGTCAGAGAAAGTATTGCACACCACCTGAGTACGCGCCAGCTGATCAGCCCCCTCTTTCAGCTTCTTCTTGGTGACAGCAAGCTCAGTCTTCAGCTCCACCACACGCTCCTTCAGATCGATCTGCTGCTGTGCCAAATCAGCAACAGTCTCCTTCAGCTCCTGGTTCTTGGCACTGGTAGCACGGCTGGTCGTCTGCACTATGTTGACCATCTTCCTGTTGTAGAGTACAAACTGGAGGGTATGGGGCAGAGCAAATCAAGAGTCAGCAAAGAAATCAGGAGGCAGGATCCAAGTAAACAAATAGACAAGCAGGTAGAAAGTGAAGCATATTTACCATGAAGACGTTGTGCACGTCTTTTTCACCCATCTCCTCTGGGATGAACTCCAAAAACGTTTCCTCAACAGGAGGAAAGAGCAGCTGATCAATCTCCGGCCAGTAGGGCACCATATCCACGTTCCCAAAGCCCTCTGAGAAGTGAGCAATAATGCCTCCGCTAGATGAAGCCCGAGGACTGGCAGGAGGAGTAGGCGGATGGCGAGATAACGGGTTAACCTCTAGGGGCTCACGTGCAGCAGAACTGGAAACTGTGGGAGGAGTCTGAAAAGAGGCAGCAGGTGCACTCCTCTTGGAGGCAGAGGCCACAACGGGGCTGGCAGAAGGTCTCTTTCTTTTAGCACATTGGAGGATGAGTTCCAATTAATCAACTTTTGAACCTGCAAGCACACATAGCCTCAAGCGACAGAATACTTAAAACGTCAGCAAAAACAACATGCAAACAAAAGTGGTTACAGAAACCTTACCAGAAGACATACTGTGGGCTGATTGAGGAGGATTGGAGGAAGAAGCAGGTGAAAAACCAGGAAGCAGGTCTGGGAACTTTCTCTCAGATTCGGAAATCTTTGAACGACACTACGGGTAGGGATCTTGGCGCCGATACGGGTAAGGTCACAGGGGCCTGCACGAACACGATGAAGTAAGCTAGTAAGCAGCAAGATGAAATAAATCAGGTGACAGGAAGGCTACTTACTCGAAGTCAGATCCCATTTCTCGAAAATATAATCTACAAGAGGCTGGATGGAGTCCTTCCTCACGTAGAAGAAGTCCTCAAACCATTTCTCATCGCGAGATTTCGACACGTGTTTGAAAGAAGCCTCTCCACGGCCCCGGAATGAGAATTGACCCCTGACCAGGGATCTGATGTTGTACATATGGGCCAGATCGCCCGGAGTGACAGATTTGCCAGTACTCTGACCAGCGGCCAGAGAATAGAGAAGAACTCTCCAAATGGCGGCAGAGATTTGTGCCATGGCGAAATTGTTGGTGAAGATAAAATCTTGAATGAGTTTAGGGAAAGGAAAACGGAGGCCATATCTAAACGGTTACAGGTAGAAACTAACCCACCCAGGACGAAGGGCGTTAGCTTTCTGTTCCGGTTCAGGGATGGCGATACCCACCCCGTCACCAAGACCAAGCAGATTCTTGATCATGGGGATGTCGGCCGGCGTTAAAGCAGAGTCACAGTCATGGGGGTGCTTAAAAAGCCCCCGAGAAGGGAAATTACGATTAGAAGGTGTGGAGGATTGACGGGTTTTACCCATGGTGGAGAGAGAAAATAAAGATTAAAAGAAGAAGAGAAGATGGATTACCTGATGATGAAGACGGGGAGGGGAACAGTGAAACCGGCAAGGAGTGAAAGAGGAGGAAGGTTGAGGGTTTAAGAGAGAAGAATTTTTGAAATAATTTGAAGTGATTAATGAGAGTGGAAGAGGAACGTTGGAGTTATAAAGAGGAGAGAGGGAGTTGGGTGCGAAGAAAGAGGAGTAGGGCGGCTGGAAATGATGGCTTGCATGGGAAGGAGTAAAGGACGGCGTAGGGTTTTTTAACATTTGGTTACGTAAATTTCCTTGCTCGATACTTGAAAGCGTACTTCACAAGAAATTTGGGGCAAATTGTTTGGGCTAAAAATAGCATAATGGAGGAGGCCCACTTAATAAGGTAAAGGCTATGGACGGAGTGATAAGGAGGAAGGGAGCCCACGGACAAGGGAGTGGAGAAACGGGCTTAAGGAAGATTAGGAGCCCATCATAGAAGGCGCCCGCGTTAAGGAAGGAAGTGTCAGGGAGAAGTTAGGGAGAAGTCAAGGAGATCAAGGAGAATTGGCAAGGGAGTCCGGATTTGGAAAGAGTCCTTATGGAAATTATATTCCCTTTCCATATTCAAGGTAGGACATATCTAGGGTTCTTACCCTATAAATAGCCAAGGGAGCGAATCAAGAATGGATTCATTCGACACCCGCATTCATTCATCAAACATTCAAGATCACATCTCTGCAAATAATATACGCTCATTCTAGATCTTGCAGGCCTGACACCTAGGGTCAGCAGGATTAAGCTTCGTACCATAATTATATTCATCTTCCTATTCATATAGTGCAACACTTGGCAGGGTACCGTCCCTCCCGCGGTTGTTCCCACATTGGGTTTTCCGCATCACCAAATCTCTTGTTTCAATTTAAATTACGCACTTTATTTTCCTATTTACTTATTGACATACGAACTATTATACAATCGACCAACGAATATAGACTACATTGACCCTAATCAATCGACTTGGGTAAAATACCTAAACATATACATAGAGGAATTAAACATCAATGCAAGACAAAAATTAAACGTGAATGCAAGCAAATGAAATGCAACGCAAAACCCTTCCCCAAACCAAATCACACAATGTCCCCATTGTGCAAAATCATATAGTGAAATAAAAGGAAAACGGGAATTTGCGTTAAATTAACTAAAGAAGACATGAAGTTAAACTCGGAAACTCACAAGACTTTAAGCGCAGCAAAAGGAAACCTCGCCAAACCAGCGTGAGCTAGGAGGTTTCAGTAGCCAACAGTGCTACCATAAGTACCTGAAAAGAAACAAAATACCGCGCGTAAATACGAGAAAACAATTATTGAAACGCAAAATTATGTGTAAAATAAAGAAACGGAAGAAAACAGAAATGAGTCGGAGAATAAAGTGGAGAAAAGACTCCCCCAACTCCGCAAATCAACCAAACACAGCAGGGGAATGATCGAAAACAGGTACAATAGTGAACATGGTCGATCGACCACATCACTCAGTCGATCGACCAGAGTGAACACGAACAGAAGCTCCTGGAAGTCGCAGCTCAGTCGATCGACCATAGGAGACAGTCGATCGACCGGTAAACCTGCTGTAACTTTCTGATTTCTTCGAATTAGCTCAATAAATTGAGCTATCAAAGTCTATGAACCTACAAATACACACAATAACGCGCCCAATATTGCGCAAAACCCAAAGTAACTATCTAAAGCATTTAAAATCCTAAGCAAACTTATTAAAATGCGAAGTTTCGCGCACACAAAAGCAACAAAAAGAGTTCAACGAAAGCAATAAAATGAATGGTTTTTGAAAAAGTCTTAATCAACTAATAGTTGATCAAGAATGGCCACGGAATAGCCCACTTGCTCGGCTTCTGGGTACAAGAAGTAGCCTCTACAGTGCTCATCTTCTCAGCTGCACTCTTCTCAACTCCAACATCCGCAGAACTCAACGGATCAAAAACTTCAACATCTTCCCAAGTAATGACCTCGTCTGGCTCGTCATAATCCAAATCGGACTCCGTCACTTTGACTGGCTCCTCATCAGGCTCCTCATCAGTGCCATAGCTAAGACATCCTAGGCCGCCTCTTTGAACGATTGGCTCCTTCACAGCTGGAGCAACATGCGGCTCTTCCTTCCCCAAACCAGCTCCTGCAATATCCAAAACAGAAGAGTCTGAAGGAAATGTAGATTCATATACATACTCATATATGTCGAAATTAATTTGTCATAAAATTAAATGTGGATTTTATGCATGCAAACAATGTAATAAAATAGAGAAGAAATCATATCCTTACATTGAAATTTCGGTTCAAATGGGCACAAAAGAAATCTCCTTTTCTTTTGTTCTTGAGCTTTCCTTTAATGGAAGAACAAGATCCAAGTGTAGGATCTCTCCTTAGGAATAATACCCAAAGCTAACTCTTAATCTAATTAATATTATTTGAGCTAGTATAATATTAATCTTGTGAAAAATTGAACCAAAAAGTTTGGTTTTTGGGCTCTCAAAACCGGTTGAGAGAAGAGGAGAGGAAGAGAGATTATTTTTGTCTCACTAAAATAATTTTATGATAAGAATGAATAATAATATTTCACACACTACTCCATATAGTGAATAATGAAAAATAATAAGTAAAGAACCCTTGTTCTTTTCTATGTAGAACCGGGTAGGGTGAAGGGAGATGGCCAATGCATGGTCTTTGTGCTCTTACACAAAAGACACTAGGTGTGCATGCCTAAATTAGAGAAATAATGATGAATTCCACTAATCTAAATTAACACAATATGTTAATTATGCCTCAATATTTCGGTCCATATTGTAATATGGATTCCATATTATTTTTGTCAAATGTCAATATGTCACATGTCATATGTAACATAAATTGTTTATGAATTTTTAACATATTAAAAATCAACGTATTAATAAAAATACGTCATATACAAAATCGACTTAGTAATTCATAATTACTTGTACCAAAATATTTTACCCTTTATAAATCACATTTATAATAATTCATTCAAATCCAATCGTTTCTTTAAACAATAATTTCATCCGAGTAATGATACAATTCGATTACTCAGACCGTATCTCATTTAATCACATTTCAATTTGATACGTAAATTTTACTTCCAAAATCGTCCGTCAATTTTTCAAGTAATTTAATTAACTCGTAACATTATACGATTAATTAAACGATCAATTAAGAGTGTTGCCCTATAGGTATGACCTAGGGGGTCAACTGATCACCACCGTCACACGACAGTAATGTCAAACTCTAGTCAGCCAATCATTACCGATATATGTTGACCAGTTGACAGTAAAAATACTTCCCAATTGTATTCTTTAAAATGAGATTTAATAATGATATTTAAATCATATGATCGCACTATTGTTGAGGACACATTTCCCAACAGAGTCTTCCTCCAATTTGCTCCCAATCTGGGGCGGAGGCGTTATAGCAGAAACAGGCATAGAGACAGGCATGTCAGGAAGCACAAAATAAGATTTCTTTTCAGAAACCGTATTACAAGTGACTGGCCACATGGGGTCTTTCTTCTTAGCTGTCTGGGCAAAGACAATGGAATGCTTCCCTACTTTGAAGGTCAATGTCCCTGAGCCAACATCTATAATTGCACCAGCAGTGTGCAGAAATGGTCTACCCAATATGATAGGAATGTGAGCATCCTCGGGCATATCTAGTACAATGAAGTCAACAGGGAAAAAGAACTTTCCTATTTGCACCGGAATGTCCTCTAAGACTCCTATAGGCTGGACCGCAGAACGATCAGCCATCTGTACTGTCATATTGGTAACTGCAAACCTAGTCAATTTTAACTTCCTAGCAAGACTCAAAGGCATTACACTAATACTGGCTCCTAGGTCACACAAGGCCTTCTCAATAGAAAAGGTGCCAATACTACATGGGACTGAAAAGCTACCTGGGTCTTCTAGCTTATGAGGTGCAGTATGGGTCAAATAAGAACACGACTCCTCGATTAGTGCGACAGTTATACGATTTCAAGTGACTTCTTTTTAGACAAAAGTTGCTTCATAAATTTCATGTAAGCAGGCACTTGATTAACTAACTCAAGAAAAGGAACTTGTACGTTTAAGCTACGAATAACATTTTCAAATTTGTTGAATGATACCTTTTCCTTTGTCGGCACCAATCTCTCCGGATAGGGGGCTGAAAGAAGTAACTTTGCCCTCTCCTCTAGGTCTCTCATGCCGGCATCGGTGGACTTAGGCTGAAAATCCACTTCCTTCTCTTTGTTGAAGCTCGAACCCTCTTCAAACCGTCTCAAAAATGAACCATTAACCGTCATCGGGTCATACTTGGGAACCGGAACTGACCCATCAGGATTCGGGTCTTGCCTCAATATTTTCGGAGTAGTCGTACCCCGAAACAAGTGCTCCCTCAAGTTATTTGGTATTGGAGGACGAAAAGACTCACCATCAGCAGCGCTGTATGTCGATCGACCATGCATGTCAATCGATCGACTGACTTCTACAGGACCAGAAGCTGTTTTGTTATGCGAGTCAGTCGATCGACCGGGTATGTCAGTCGATCGACTGATATACCTGGTAGACGTCTTTTTCTTGCCACTTTTCGTCTCTGCTTTCTTCTTACTTGGTTCCGCCTTATCTTTTTCAGTAGCTTCCTCGACCATAGCGGGCCCATCAAGGATAGACCCGCTCCTCAAAGTGATGGCATTTAGGGTCTCCTTTTGATCCGTTTGAGACGGTAAATGTCCTGGAGCTCTTGTTGCACTCTTGCTAGCCAATTGAGCAATTTGACTCTCCAACATTTTAATCCCGACCTCTCTAGCTTGAAACTCCTTCAGCAACAAATTTTTCAACTCGGCAAATTCGGAGCCTTGGGACTGCTGCTGCTGCTGTGGAACATACGGAGGCTTTTGGTACGGCTGCTGCTGATTATGAGGGGGCACATAATTCTGCTGTTGCTGTGGAGGTGGAGTCGGATTTAGGACATTTTCGCTACTCCATCTCAAGTTCGGATGGACATTCGGCTCAAAATAAGTGTTTGTCTGCCTATAATGTTGAAAAGCAGCACAAGACTCATAGGAAATGCTGCAGTTGTCTGAAACATGTCCTTCTCCTCCATATCTTTTGCAGACGAAAGGACCGTCTGAAACAACATTCACATGATAGATCCCTCCTTTTGAAGCTCCTCCCAACTCGTACTTATCAAATCTCACCGTAAGAGCCTCTAATGCAGCTACAGAAGGGGATTCAGCACTTCTCCTTTGATTTCCCCTGGAATTTCCATACTCAGCTTTATGGGTGGCCAAATCATCAATAATTTTCCACCTCTTAGTTTCTCCAACATTCTCCTGGAATCTGCCATTAGCTGCAGCATCCAGGATAGCCCTTTGATCGTCATAAAGCCCATTATAAAATTGATTACATAGGCTCCATTTCTCGAACCCATGGTGTGGAATAGTTCGCACCAGCTTCTTGAAACGGACCAATGCCTCATGAAAATTCTCATCCGTACCCTGTTTAAAGCTCATGATCTGAGCTCTAATGGAATTTGTCTACGAGGCAGAGAAATATTTCTTGTAGAATGCCAGGGCCAGCGAATTCCAATCAGTGATCCCATTAGCAGCTCGATCTAGGTCTCGGTACCACTCCCTTGCAGCATCACGAAGAGAGAATATGAACATAATCTCCGTCACCTGGTCCTGGGTCACACCGGTTGGTGGGGGTATGGAACATCAGTAATCAATGAATGTCTCCATATGTTTGGCTGCATCTTCATTTGCAGCTCCCCCGAATTGGTTTCTCTCAACCAAGTTGATATAGGACGGTTTCGGCTCGAATTTTCTATCCGTCCCAGGTAATGCGAATCCCTTATAGATATTCTCAGCTGTCGGCTCAGAGTGACTGGCTATACTCCCTTCTTCAGCCATGTCTGGAGATGTGACGGTCTCAGCTGATGAAGTAGAAATAGGAGATGAAGGTGGATCCCCCTCAAACAGCTCGTTCTCGTAGTAACTAGATAGAGTACTCAACTCTTCCTCTGTCGGCAATACTCTAGATGATCGTCTCAACTCACGCAAAGTCTTCTCAATCTCAGGATTGAACGGTAGTAATTCACCACCCTGTGACCTGCGCATAAGAAGAAACTACAAGTAGAATATGAGAATAGTTTAAGGAACAGATGTCCCTTAAACTAAGAGAAAGACTAAAAATAAAACAACTAATAATTTTACACAATTGCCTCCCCGGCAACGGCGCCAAAATTTTATGCCTGTCGTTGTATGCACCAAAAATAATATTTATAGTCCAAACTACTACTATAGCTAGTTGCAGTCAGGGTCGAACCACAGGGAGGCGATGCAATTAATAGTTGTCTAATTCTAGTCTAAGGTAACAAATGTGAGGGGGATTTGAATTGATTTGTTCTATAACTAATGGCAACAAATGAAAAGTAAACTAAACTAAAAGATGAAATCAAATATTAAAAGGGGTGCTAAGATGGTCGGTTCACTATAGTTTCGGCGGCAGAATACTAGGTAGGTCTAAAACAAACACGTGAGACAGGAAAATAAGAAGTCCTCTCGGTCAATTCTTAACAGGTAGCATCTTTCGATCTCGCTACAGGTCCCTAATATCACTAATACTAACTTTCGTCCTGAAAAGTGATTTAAAAGGCTAAATTAACTCATCTTTCGATCTCATTAATCTAGTCGTCTTAATTAGGTAGGCTATCTTCCTCCCCTATCTTTCGATCTTTATTGGGTCGGTAGATTCCTAAACATTCAACTAGTCGCGTGCACTCGATTCGTCAAATATGGAAATTAAATTAATTAAAACGAAGCATATCACACGTGGCCAGTCGATCGACCAGGGTGTGCGGTCCATCGACCGTGGCGCGATTTAGGTCATACTACTCTAATGCCGCCTACTTCTACAGATTCCCTACATCCTAGCACAGGGTATTTAGCTACTCATACTAGAAATAATGACAACAATAAACTTAACAATTAAAACATTCGAATTCATACTTAAATTAATTAAACGAACAAATAACATGAGACGATAAATTGGCTTTCGGGAAACTATTCTAGCAATTCTATACTATGAACGAAATAAAGCAATAAAATTGAATATTGGAACAGAGAAATACCGAATGGAATTGCAGAGAAAGGAAGAATCCGAAAAGCAAGAACGAAGATAAATTGTATTCGAACAAATATGCCCTAATGCTAAAACTCAATATAGAACCCTAATAAATTTCCCTAAAAGCCAAATGCCGTATCTGAACGAGCAGGTTACATTATATAGAAATATCACGTAACTTTATTCTCAAAACCTAAAACACAATGGGTTTCCTAATCCTCGTTCTATTAATTCACGTCAAAATAACGGCTTGGTCGATCGACCACTGTGACCGGTCGATCGACTGGACTGCGCTGAACAGAAGCTTCTGTATGTCGTGCTCTGGTCGATCGACCATAGGAGGCAGTCGATCGACCACTATAGCTGGTAGTCCGCTTCTAATTCTTCATAAAGTTATCTTTCAGGCCTCAAAATGCGCACCGAGTTCGTTTCTCGAATAAATACTTCACGTCAAATGCAATGCACGGTACTCGGAGACGGATTTAGCTTGATTTCCGCTGGATTTTTCACATTTCTGCAATAATGTACAAAAACACGAAAGTAGACGAAAATGGGGAGAATAGTAGCATAAACTACATAAATGAGCTCTGAAATGCGTGTAAAAGGAGGTGTAAAACATCATAAAAATGACACGCATTACATACCTTTATTCTACTTATTAGCATGGTGTTCCGTATTTTATTCACTTCATTGATATGCGGCGTACCGAGAGGCACATACTATCTTACACAATAACCAATCCAACTCGCAAAACACCCGGCATACTCACCATATGGTAGCCCCGTATCTTTATCCCATTGTAAAGGATTAGGTATCTTTGAATTTATTGCTTCTAGGGAACCCTGTGCCGCATTCGACCCGAAGTGTGTTGCAAATTATTCTCTTCACCTGAGTCGTCGCCTAACTTATTTCCATCGTTTCATTTGCCCTTTTGGACCATATCTAAAGCAGAAATTAATAAACAAATAATAACAATGCATACTTATAATAACAAACAAATCTACCGAGAGGAGGGTTTATTACTTCTTTAAAGAGGAGAATCCAGATTGATCTGGCGGCCGCAATGGCGACGATGACGATGACTGCGACGGCGATGGGTAGGCTGGTGGTAGAGGGGAAGCTCAATGTTTGAGAATATTATATGGGGGAGGGAAAGCTCAGAGTATATACGTGTGAATACTACAACACTTGCAAGATTTTGTTTATTGGAAAGTAATAAGCACGGTATAAGAAAAACCGTTATATTTTGTTTCCAAACAGACTACGGTTTTGTTTGAAACCGTAATTGATAGGTACTATCTACAACGGGTCAGAAATAACCGTTGTCTGTAATATTTTCATGTTGCTCTATTTTCCCGCCAAGAAATAAATCATCATTTTTATATACATAACAACGGCTTGAACCGTTATAACTATATACGCCCTTAACAACGGTTTGGGTATAACCATTTTATTTTATATTTAATTGTGTTTAATTTTACCGCCAAGAAATAAATAAAGCATCTTTTGGTATATCCCAGCTAATTACAATATGTTTCTTAGAAAATCTTGCTTATATTTCCATTAATTTAAAGGATTATAAGTTTATACATAAAGAGTACAAACTACCACCATACATAATAAACTAGGTAAATAACAATTAGAAGAAGAAATTTGACTATTAAGTTAAGCCATGCCTCATTATTTTTGAGTTCTACGATATCCATGGTTAACTTCTTGCATTCTTTTTTTGTCTTCAATATTTAACTGTCATTTCCCCGCTTCGATTCTTCAAATTGATATAGTATACTTCTCACTTGAGTAATCTCGATATCCATGCTCTTTTTCTCATTCACTAACCTGTTTATAACCTTCCTCTGCCACTCAGTCATTAGTTCATCAACCCACTTGAAGTAATTGCATCAACGCATTTTAGTCCCGGGATTATAGAATTTGCAAGTAAGAAACTTTCTTCCCGGATTTTGCAAAGTCCAAGAAGTCTGCAATGTTGCCGAAACTGAGCAATTACATATCTCTGTTGAAATAGAGGAAGAAAAAGAGCTACCACTTGACATAATTTGAGTAATAAGCGAGAGAGAGAGAGAGAGAGAGAGAGAGAGAGAGAGAGAGAGAGAGAAATAAATGAAGAAAGAAAGAAAGAAAGAAGGTTATCTAAAAT
Source organism: Silene latifolia (assembly GCF_048544455.1). Lineage (NCBI taxonomy): Eukaryota > Viridiplantae > Streptophyta > Magnoliopsida > Caryophyllales > Caryophyllaceae > Silene > Silene latifolia. The sequence goes on from NC_133527.1 coordinate 44,736,674, forward strand.
AATGTTATTCAGCCATTGCATAATTTAACACGGTTCTTATATCTTCTTTTGTAATTATCGTATTAATATCATCGAATTTCCATTTATATTTAGAGGTTTTTATGATCTAACAAGGTTTTTCTGCACTACCGTGTCATTTTTAGAGGTGTTTATAATCAAGATGCATGTAATAAAGAGTAGAACTATATATTAAAACGAGCATTTATTAAAACGAGCATATTATACAATGGCGAAATAAAAACAATAGTACAACAAGGGGAAAAAAAGAAACACAATAAAAATTAAAAACCACAAAAACAAACAGCTAACTAAATAGTAAATTAATTAATCAAACACCCTAACAGGAGTTTGACGAGGAGATGGGTACTTAATACGGTCGTTTCTGTACCAAAAATAAATACCTAAATACTAACAGAAGCTAGTGATAAGTAGGGTCGATCTCTACAGGGAGGCAAGGTATCTATCTATAGTTCGTCTATATAAGTCATAATTGGGGGGTTTTAGTTTGGGTTTTCTAAACTACTAAAGGTTTAAGAGCAAGAGAATCAAAGTAAGAGCAGTAATGTGAGAAAACTAAGATAAAAGTAATCAGATAAAAGAGAGTATGTCAGGATTTCGGTTCACCATGGTAGTCTATCGACTTGGTTGCAAATAGCCTAGAGAATCTACTGTGAAAAGGGCATGGGAAAGGTCATTCCGGTCCGCTATCCACCCTAGAACTCCACTAACTTAACTTCCGTCCTCATTAGGGTAGTCTATTGTTTATAGCATGTCTGTTTATTCCAATCTTCCGATCCAGGAAAAAAGTTAACCAAATTAATATAATTTAGAAGCGTGAACTCAACTAAATAAGTGTTACAGTTATATTGATATGAGGACAGATTCTCACAAGTAAATTATCTAGTCTATTCACTACATCGTCACGATTCTACCATGGATCCCCTAATCCTAACATAAAAGAGATTAGCTACTCATGTTCTTGAGATTAACAATAACAATAGTCATGATGATGCTAATAGAAGACATAATAGAGGAATAACAATAAGGCATAAACTAGACAAATGCAAGAATAACAACAAGAGAACAAGCAATTAAAGTAAATAAAGTATTGAGATTAAGGAGAAAAGAATGATTACAATCTAATAGATTCCGGCGTAAAGAACAATCCACCAAAGCAAGAGCAAATGTATGAGACTAAGAAAAGTTTTAGCAGTAATTAAGCAGTAAAAGTGTAAAGAGAGAGGTAAAGAGTGAATGTTTAATAACCTATTTACGACTCCCTTATATAGGGGAGTGAAAACTAACATAATTAAAACTATCAAGGATTACTAAAACCCGTGTAATATAGCAAACCCCTCGATCGTGTACTTTCAGACTACTCAATCGAGGTCTTCTCCAGCGAATGTTCTTGATCGAGTACTTTAGGCTCTCGATCGAGTAACTCCAATAAAGCACATTTCGATCGAGCAGAAATAACTACTCGATCGACTTTCTGTTCCGGCCAAACCACTCGATCGAACTCCAGAACATCTCGATCGAGTGGAAATCCAATGCATCAGCCTCAAACTCGTCTTGGCAGCTTCATATGACCTTCCTTCACGCATCACGAGGTACGACTCTTGTTCTAATGACTCCGTCTCCTTACAATGCATGCTAAAAGGGATGAATAAGAGTCGGTTTCAGTACTTTCTTATCCATTTCTGCAATTAAGACAAAACAAACCAAAGTACCCAATTCGTTGCATTTTGCAATACAAAGCGATACAAAAGGCATAGAAATACGTGCAATAAAAGGCTAAAAAGTCTATATAAATTTCATGTATCAGTACTGAGGATAAACTTGATTATAAATCAAGCTTACTACATCGGCATCTCGACGGTGATCAAAATGAGGCACTTCTTCGTCTTCTCATGATTTCGGTACATTTATAAAACTGTACGGTATGAACTTTCCCATCAGATGAGCGTCCTCATCGGTGGCAACCCATAAGTAAGGCCCAACATGTACATAACGATCCTGAGGGTCGCCGTCATAATAGTCGCTTTTGCCCCTTTGTTTTTCACGTGATACATACCTTGCAGCGAGTTGTTTTGCTTGGCGAAAATCGTCAAGACCATCCCCTCGAAACACGATCAGAGCATATCCAAGAAACCCACGACCAGAATTCCAAGCCGGGTAGATTGCCCTAACATTTGAAAACCCATTCTCAATGAGGATGTCCCTAAATGGGTTAAGAGACTTAGAAGCTCGCTTCCCAGCAGAATCGCGTATGACTGGGAGATTGTGAATTATGCCCGTAATCGGGTTGATATAGCGGGTTACCAATTGCTGAGAAGGTGCGACTGCAGATGATGAAGACGACGACATTATTTTAATTATTATATGTATGTATATGTAGATTATTAAAAAAGTGAAGTAGAAAGGTTAGTAATAATAAAGTGATTCTTATTGTTATTGCAAATGTGATGCTATTTATAGTAGTATAATAAAGCTATAATAATTAGATTAATTTCATTCATACGTTACATTCAAACTTGTATTAATTGTGCATGCATGCATGAGGTGAATAATGGTCAAACAACGAATAATAATAGGGCATGCATTGGTAAAACCACAAACTTTTCAGTTTTAGATCTGTATTTAAAACGGTTATAAGAAAAACCGTTGTTTATTGGTGTAATATGACAACGGATTTACAAAAAAACCGTTGTTGATATATGAAATATGATAACGGCTTAACAAATAACCGTTATCTTTTTGAGTTATACGGTCAAAGAATCAATACTGCAACTTTGAATCAGAAAAGGTAAAAATTACAGGGCATGCATTAGTCAAATCACAAACACTAGAAAATCACAGATAATTAAACAATTTTTTTTTAAAACGGGTACTATCCAACCGTTGTTGATATGTGAAATATGATAACGGCTTAACAAAGAACCGTTATCATTTTATGTTATACATATGGTCAAACACGCAATACTGCAACTTTGAATCAGAAAAAATAAAAATTACAAGGCATGCATTAGTCTTGTTAAGTAATTGAACCGTTGTGTTTTTACTAATTGGACAACGGTTTTTTTATAACCGTTTTGTTTCTTCTTAAGTAATTGGACCGATTCTTATTTAGCTTTTACCGTTTCCACTTTTCAATTCTTAACTTGTTAAGTTTCCAATTATTATCTTATTATTATACCGGTTCCAATTCTTACTATCTTATTATACCGTTTCCAATACAACCCAAGCTCATTATAAGTAGAATGATAATTTTCATAATCTTAACTTGTACCGTTTGCACTTTCCAATTCTTAACATGTTAATTCCTCCATTAATTCCACATCGATTATGTCGTCAAGTTCATCAACTTACAGTGGTTCATATTATTCATCCGCTGATGATGATGATGAAGCATCATATGAACCTCTTGTAGGACCCCCAAGTAGATTTATGTACTCTAAACCCTATACGTGCATCTTTCACAATCTCTTGTATAGCCTTGACTGATTAATAGGTTTGATTCGGTTAGCCGGATTGAATTTGGTTCAAACTATCTACCCGGACAATGATGCGCATAATGGCCTCGGGCGGTGTGACCTCATCGAGTTTGGCGTGGGTGAAGAGCGGGAATGCTTTTGTCAGGCTCGCAAACTTGAGCGGGCATTCTATAACAATGACTCTTCGAGACTCTGGTTTGATCAGGATGAACAGCGGGTAGGCCCATATTTATGGGTTGCGAATGAATCTGACTGTCTCCTACTACTTCCGATTCTGCACCGCCAAGGTCGCATTGCCGAGCATGGGACAGTGCCGTTGCAATCGGAAAACGACTGTGTGGATTGGGCTGAAGGTGAAAGAGACATATATGGTGATATTGTCTCTAAATTCCAGAGGATGGGGTAACAAAAAACATACTCCCTCCATTCAACTCCACACTACACATTTACTTTTTCACGTTTGTCAAAGGTTGTTTTACGCGATTTTTTTCTTGAGCTTGATATTTTAATGTACTCCTAAAAACCTAAATCATTATAATAAAAGTTTGATATTTTTGTGGTGATATTGTCTCTGAATTCCAGAGGATGGGGTAACAAAAAACGTAACAAAAAACATAAATAATTAAACTTTAATTCAAACCACCACCATAATCCAAATACAACTTACAATGCCAGATAATAATTAAAGACTTAATTATTAGAATCTGATGAAGTATTAGGATACTCATTATGAATTTCGGTATAGAGCAAGTCGTAGATCGGCCCTTCATTATCACCGGGAAGCGCAGGTGGAATGGCCTCTCTCTCCCATGACATAGGCATGGTGGCAAGAATGTGATGCTTCCTGCAATGTTTCAGCAGATGATGATCAAGATGGGTCGCAGCCCATAGATAAGGGCCTTGTTGTTTATCATCCGAATAGAAGTCCTCTTTCCCCGCATCTTCCCCCACAAATCTAGCCCCTAATTTTCTTGCCTGACGAAAACTATCGTGGTAGTTGGCTTCGTCAAACAAGATAAAAGCGAAGCCTACAAAACCTTGCTTGTTTGTATACCCAGAGTACACTTTTTTAACCGCGGTGAAACCGGAGTTATGAAGCATTTGCGTCAACCACCCCAAATTAGGGTTTAAACCCTTTCCATTCACACCATAATGAACCGGGAGATTATGGAGAATGCAAGTAAAAGGCTGTGCGTAACGAGAACGTGATTGTAGCTCACCAGCCATATTTTTTTTAGAGAGATATTTAGAAAGAAATTTGAGAGTAAATGTTTGATAATTTAGAATTTGACCTAAAACATTATGAAGACATATTTATAGAATTATTTTGGTCAAATTGAATATTATGGTCTAATTGAATATTTATTAAAGTTCAGTTTTGAATGCAGTAATCAAATTGAAAAATCTAATCAAATACTGACAACGGTTGAATTAAAAAACCGTTATCTCATAATAGACAATAATAACGGTTACAAAAAAATCCGTATCAATAACATAACAACGGGTAATAAAAACCGTTGCCGGTGTTAATTTAGTAACGGTTTTTGAAATGCCGATATCTTAAACTGGTAATGGTTTTCTAACAATCGTTGATAAGAGTGATTCTATAACGGGTTTTTGGAAACCGTTAAAAGTTTTTGACAATGGCTTGTTAATTAGCCATTGTCAAATTATAATAACAACGGTTTCCGAGGAAACCGTAATTCCTATTAGCACGGTCTAGGTTTCCGCCAATATTTGGAAAACGGTAATGTATGTGTCGTTACTAAATGCATTAATCCGTTTTGATACGCTCCTTATTGATTTCCAGATTTGGCGTAGTGAATTTTCAAAATATCTTTTCAAATTTCAATTTTAACTTCGAGTCATCGTGGTTAATTTCGTTTTCAATCAAATGCTTTTTACGTGTTTACGTTTATGCGTATATGCTACCTGTCGCCTGTTTTCTACACTAACGATGCAGGCACTAGTGCTAAGCAAAGGGGAACTAACAGCCGACATCGCTTCTCCGAAACACAACACAAAAAAGCAAAAAATCACAAATAAACCACAATCCAAAAACACATATATACAAACCGCATCACGCAAAATACATCGACACACGTTTGATACAAACGGCTGACCATACAAACAGGGTCTAGTAGAGACATCTATCATACAGACACTGGCCTAAAACAACAAACTGGAGGCTATCTGCCACCTACCGAACTAAGCACTCCCTATCCTTTCGATCGGAAAAGAAATGGAGCAACACGGAAAACAGAGGAGTGACAGCGGAAGCAGACTTGGTTCCCATGACGGTAATTAAGGAAATTAATGCCTGGCAGATTTTGGATGGCATGACAATCGGGGATCGTGACTCAGCCCGTCACCCTGACGTTGACCTCCAATCATCAGAATTCGCCGACAAAAAGGAGCTGTCACATCGGACGCTACCCCGATGTTGAACCCCAATCGTCAGAATTCAACAACGATCAAAGAAGGCAACGTGGAATAACGTGCCCATCTTGAACCCCACTCATCAGACATCCGAACCTCTGCGGACGACAGCCAACGGAGCAATACCCGATCGTCGGTCGGGAAAAGGCCGCCAGGGAGAAACACAACCAAGCCTATAACAAAAACAGTCGTCTCTTCCTCCTCCAGGGTCACCCTCATCCTCCGAAGTCTCAGCAATGGACCCAGTAGGCCCCGAACACTCCCCTGCAATCAAAGAACAAGCAAAAACGTCAGCCGAAATTTCGGCATTACGACGGCACAAAATGGACAAATCCAAAAAAACCTGCAAAACAAATCCCGCCCGAACCCAACCAAACAAAACAATCGACAAAAACCGCACAAGAAACGACTCACCCTTCTTTTCAAGCAAAAGACGAGTAAAAAAACAACAAAAAAAATGGTCCCTCGGGACCCACCTAAGGTCCGCCAACAATTAAAATATTCCCAATACAATGGGGTATTTTCCACGGCTCAAAAAGGAAGCTTTACGCAAATTCAAGCGCAAACAAGTCAAAATTTCAAGATACGACCACAACGAAGCAACGTGATTTTATCATGCCTCAAAGCGACCTAAACTACAAATATGGTCCGTTTCAAAGCAAACTGACTCAATTTAAGCTCAAATAGACTCTTATTTTGTCAGACATAAGACCGTCGCAAAAGGCAAAAATTCCAATTTTGCCCACAATACCCCGACAAAGGTTCAAAGTGGCAAACACGGTCTTTCCCGACTACAATACAACCTAGTAGGGCACACAACTCAAGCAAATAAACTTGACTTTGTGAAATAAGACGATTTCCTTGTCTCATTCACATTTTTAAGCATAAGAAGCGAGAATGGGAACCAAAATGCGAACTAAAAGCACCCCTATACTCCTAAACATGCTTCTAACCTAATGCAATCATCAATTTCACTCGAAAATGGGCTAATAAAAACGCCCAATTCAATTTTCGAAAAACTAGGGTTTTGCCTTAATTCAATCAACAAAAAATGAACAAATTCATATGGATTTAAGAGGATTTACATACCTTGAGAGGACATGATGATAAGGGCACGAAAACAAGCAAGAAGCGAGGTCGAAAATGGCACCTTTTCTCAGGTTTTTTGTGTTTATGACGAAGAAGATGATGAGAATGGGGAGCTACCCATTCTCGCGTTTTTTTTACAGAAAAAAGGGAAGCTCCCTTCCTTCGCAGCTATGCTCATGCTTCAATGAGGCGCTCCCTGACTCATTCAGCGAAATTTTGGGTTTGGCCCAATTTCCCACACAAATTATCAAATTTCAACGACGGTAATAAAAACCGTCATTTAAAAAATAATAATAGTGAAATTGAAAATTTACTATTTCTTCAAATTTCAACGACGGTAATAAAAACCGTCATTTTAAAAACAATAATAGTGAAATTCAAAATTCACTATTTCTTCAAATTTTCAACGACGGTAATAAAAACCGTCATTTCAAAAACAATAATAGTGAAATTCAAAATTCACTATTTCCTCAATTTCCAACGACGGCAATAAAAACCGTCATGTCAAAAACAATAATAGTGAAATTCAAAATTAACTATTCCCTCAATTTTCAACGACGACAATAAAAACCGTCATCTAAAAAAACGAAAATAGTGAAATTCAAAATTCGCTATTTCCTCAATTTTCAACGCTGGCAATAAAAACCGTCATCTCAAAAAACAACAATAATAGTGAAATTAAAAATTCGCTATTTCTTCAAATTTCGACGACGGCAATAAAAACCGTCATCTCAAAAAAACAACAATAATAGTAAAATTCAAAATTCGCTATTCTTTCAAACTTCAAACGACGGCAATAAAAACCGTAGGTCCAAACTCAAAAGCGAAACTCAAAATCTCTGTTTTCTTCAAATTTCGATAGCGGCAATAAAAGCCCCCATCCGTCAAAAAAAGAAACCATATAGCAGGATTCAAACCCGCTATTCTCGCAAATTTTCAAAAAACATTCATCAAATTTCAAATTGTGGAAGGTCGAAATTAAAATCGTCCTCCTCAACACACATCGGACGACAAAGCACACATATGTCCCTTTCCTACAAAACCAACGGTAAAAAAAACCGCTATCACTCCTCGAGATTCAAAAATCGCTGCCGACCATGGGGGCTAGGCTTACCAACCTATCCCTTCCTGGCACTACAAACAAACAACAAGATTCCCCGACAGGATATCAGAGGCTTCCTCACGAAGCCCGCTAATTCAAACGAACTTCCTGGAACAAGCCCATCCAATGCAGTTATTTCCACGGTCGATCAATTGACCCTTCAACATCGATGGCGAGCCTTATTACGCATATGGGTGGCGAGCCTCATTACGCACATGGCTTTCGAGCCTTACAACGCACATGGCTGGCGAGCCTTACAACGCACATGGCTGGCGAGCCTTACAACACATTGCGGCTGGCGAGCTCCTTTCATAAACGCACCGCGGTTGGCGAGCCCCTTTCATATACGCACTGCGGTTGGCGAGCCCCTTTCATATACGCACCGCGGCTAGCGAGCCCCTTTCTTATACGCACCGCGGGTGGCGAGCCCCTCTCATATACGCACCGCGGGTGGCGAGCCCCTCTCATATACGTATCGCGGCTGGCAAGCACCTTCATATACGCACCGCGGCTGGCGAGCCCCTTTCATAAACGCACCGCGGCTGGCGAGCCCCTTTCATATACGTATCGCGGCTGGCAAGCACCTTTATATACGCACCGCGGCTGGCGAGCCCCTTTCATATACGCATCAAGGCTGGCGAGCCCCTTCATATCCTCAACACATCTGGCGAGCCTTTGTCCGCAAACAAGAACGCGCAAGGACATATCCCGATGATACCTCAGGCATGACTTCTTCTTATCGCTGGCAAGCCTTTGTACGTAGTCTAACGGACTTTAAACGACCCGCACGGATAGTCGACAGACTCTAAATTGTTTTCGACGATAGGTCCTTGGCTCTTACCCTCGAGTCACCTTGGCGTCGCCCTTTGATACCTGTCGTTGTGAGTACCAAAGATAAAATTTATAATCTCCTATTAAGACTAACCTAGGCTAGTGGTAATAGGGTCGAACCACAAGGAGGCAGTTTTAAATTCTAGTTGCTCTATATTTAGTCTAAGGTAACAAATGTGGGGGTTGGTTTGAATTGGTCTACAGCTAAAAGTAAATAAAGACAGTAAACTAAATAAATTATTTAAACAGATAAAAGAAGGGTACTAGGATGGTCGGTTCATTAAAGCTTTGGCGGCAGCAAACTAAGTCGGTCTGAATCAAACACAGGTAAGGCGGGAAATAAAGAGGTCCTCTCGGTCCACTCTTAACAAATAGCATCTTTCGATCTCGCTATAGGTCCCTAATATCACTAATACTAACTTTCGTCCTGAAAAGTGACTAACGGTCTAAACTATACCTATCTTTCGATCTTAGCATAGTCTAGTCGATTTAATTGATGGTCTAATAACCTCCCCTACCTTTCGATCTAATGGGTCAGTCACGAAATAGGTATCTAACTGGTCGCATGCATTCAACTCGTTAAATACAAGATTAAAACAATTAAAACGAATATAAAACCCTACGAGGTCAGTCGATCGACTGGCAATATCAGTCGATCGACCAACACGCGAGACAGTCCTTTCTAATCTAATGCCGCCTATGCCATAAATCGCCTACATCCTAGCACTAAAGAATTAGCTACTCATGCTAAAGGTAAAAACAACAATAAAACTAATAACAATCACTGAATTCATGCTTAAAGTAAATAACAACAATGATAATACGATAATTGACTTTCGGGACACTAACTATCAAATCTATACTAATAAAGAAAGTAAAACAATAAAATGGAATTAGGGCAGAATGAATACCGAGATTTAAGAGGAAAGATTAAGAACAAGGGCAGAATTCCAATGCTAACCGATGTTCCAAACCCTAATTACTCGAATAAACTAAAACTGAAAGTACTGTATTGTTATAAAAACTTGGATAGAAAACTGATATCTAACTTGATTGGTTATGTTACGTTATATAAAAATCAACGTAACACCTTATTTCCTAAACCTAAACTTCACGGGCTTCAAGATTCACAGTCTTTTAATTTACGTCTGGAATAGCAATCTGGTCGATCGACAGACAAGGCTGGTCGATCGACTGCTCTTCAGCAAACAGTAGCTTCTGGAACCTGAGCATTGGTCGATCGACTAATGGTGACAGTCGATCGACTGGATGAGCTGCTACTTGACTTCTTAAAACACGTGGACTTGTCTTTTGAGCCTTGAATTGCGCACCAGGCTCGTTCCTTATGCAATTCCTTTACGTCAATTGCAATGCAGATTACTCGGGGACGGATTTGGCTTGATTTCCTGTTGAATTCTTCACATTTCTGCAATAATGTACAAAATACGGAAGTAGACGGAAATAGGGAGAAATGTAGCATAAACTACAAGAATGAGCTCTGAAATGCGTGTAAAATGGGATGTAAAACATCATATAAATAACACGCATCAAACTTCCCCAAACCAAACCCTTGCTTGTCCCCAAGCAAGAACTAGACTCGATCTAATGACCTAATGGAACGAGTTCAATCTCAGAGCGAAATGCAAACTGTTAAGCCTAAACCGATTTAATGCACAACCAACAATCAATTAGTAATGTGAATCATGCAAACGAATTATAAAGTCGTCAAAAACTGCTGCACCTTTGACTATAGAGACTTATCAAATTGGACTCTCGCGGGTCGCTCAAATCACTCAAATAAACACAGGTGATATATATGTAAGATAGAAAAAAAGTAATTTTGTAGTGACTCTCACCTAACTACGGCCTATGAAAACATGCCAGCAATAAAATATGAAAATGACCTCTACGACCGTACATACGCATTCCAACCGAACAGATGACCAATGACACATGCCGAGGTATATATGGGATATGTGAGGTATGGGTAAGAAGAGGCAAAACCTTTTATGGTAAAGTGGAGGTACAGGTGATCAAGCTAGTACCAAAACGGAACCAAGTGGCAACATCCAACTTCTTGCTCATAAACAAACGAAACGGTGCTATAGCAAGCACAAAACTCACAAACTCCAAAATAGAAGTAATCAACTAACTCCCCATAAGATATAAATAAGATATGGGAGCAAAAATCGCCAAAATATAAAGGATTAAATTATGCGAATTTGATTTCTTTCTTTCTCACGATCCTCGGTCGATCGACCTATGATGCCAGTCGATCGACCCATTTGAACAGTACAGAACCTCCTTTTTTTTTCTTTTCCGAATCATTTTTCCATCATTTTTTTTCCTTTCTATTTCTTTCTTTCCTTTTCATTTTCCAACCATCACCTCAACAGAGCAAATACTACCAAAAACGAGTAACAATCCCAAAAACTAGGCTACTAGCTTGACAAAGGCAGGCTATGTGTAGGATGTAGTAATCGGGACAAAAAGGATATTTTTTGGCAGTGTGGAGCTTATGGGCAAAATGAATAAAGGGAAACCTCTACCACATGTGTCGACAAACCACAAACCGAATGCATACAGGTATTAAGTAGATCAAGTTCATATTCATGCAAATTAAGGAAACATGTCTCATAAGGAGTACTACTCACATTCCTAGGTAAACTGGTCATGAATGTCACCAGTTATAGGCTCTAAATCTCAGAAATATGGTGTAGGTTGCCAATTATTAAAGTCAAGTCTCAAGTTCAGCAAATAAATTAACGAAAACACGTAGGTATGCATATATGATTCTACTAATAACATGTTGATCTAGCAAGGCTCAGGCGAAACAGGTGCAAATGCAAAATCATCATAGAAATACTACCGTTCCGACTCGACCTATATGCTAAAATAGACGTGCATTTTATCGACTTTTTTGAAAATTTTCAATTCAATTTTTTTTGAATTTTTGTGTATATATAAGGGAAATGAAATAAACAAATGCAAACTGAAATGTAAACGTGAATGCAAGCAAATGATATGCGACACAAAACCCTTCCCCAAACCAAATCGCACAATGTCCCCATTGTGCAAAATCATGTAATGAAGAAAAGAGAAATGGGAATTTGCAAGAAAATAAAATAAACAAGACATGAAGGAAAGAAATCAGGAACTCACAAGACTTTAAGCGCAGCAAAGGAAACCTCCCCAAACCAGTGGGAGCTAGGAGGTTTCAGCAGCCAGCAGTGCTACCAATAAGAGTGCCTGAAAGACAATCAAAACCACGCATAAGACCGAAGAAAACAACTTTGAAGCGTAAAAATTGTGCATAAATGAGACAATAGAAGAAATAGATAATTTGACGGAAAATAAAGTGGAGTAGAAGACTCCCTTAGGTCCGCATATCGACCAAACACAGCAGGGGAGAGGTCGTGAACGAATATAGCAGCAGCAGTGGTCGATCGACCAAGAAGATCGATCGATCGAGGTGGGCGTGAACGTAGCTCTCTGTAAACTGCGATTGATCGATCGACCAATGGTGCCAGTCGATCGACTGAAAAAACTGCTGCAGCGTCTTATTTCTTCGTAATTGCTCAATGATCTAAGCTAATAAACTCCAAATACCTGCAAATGCACAATAATACGCGCCCAAAATTGCGAAAAACCCAGAATAAAGCCTAAAGTACTTAAAAATCCTAAGCAAATAAAATAAAAGCGAAGTTTTCGCGCACACAAAAAGCATTTAAATTGTCTTAACAAAGCAAATAAAGAGAAGTTCGTAACGAGATTGATCAACTAATAGTCGATCAAGAAGGACCACGGTATGGCCCACTTCGTCGGCTTCTGGCTACTAGAGGTAGCCTCATTGGTGCTTATGTTATCAGTTGCACCCTTCTTAGCTTCAACGATCGGAGAGCTCGGTGATCAACTTCGTCACCTCCCCAATCAAGGACTTCCTTGGGATCGTCAGACTCCAAATCAGACCATCTCACCTTGACTGGCTCATCTTCCACTTCCTCATCGGTCCCACAGCTTAGGCATCCAAGACCGCCTCTTTGAATGATAGGCTTTCTCGCGGCTGGAATAACTTGCAGCTTGCTCTTCCCCAAACCAGCTCCTGCATTATCTAAAACAACAGATTCTTCCTCCTTCTTGGTCCCAATCCGGGGCGGAGGGGTTAACACAGCAGTAGTAATAGGCACAGTCAATTCAAGAAGCACAAAGTACGATCTCTTTTCAGAGACCGTATTACAAGTAACAGGCCACATGGGACCCTTCTTTTTAGCGGGTTGGGCAAAAATGATGGAATGTTTCCCAACTTTGAAGGTCAAAGTTCTAGAGCCTACGTCAATAACTGCACCAGCAGTGTGCAGAAACGGCCTACCTAAGATGATCGGTATATGGGCATCCTCAGGCATGTCAAGGACAACAAAGTCAACAGGGAAGAAAAACTTCCCTATTTGGACGGGTATGTCCTCGAGGACTCCTATAGGCTCGACCATGCAGATCGGATCGGTCGACCATTTGAGCCGTCATGTCGGTGATAGCAAATCGGGTCAACTTGAGTTTCTAGCTAAACTCAAGGGCATGACGCTTATATCTTGGCCCCTAAGTCACATAATGCCTTCTCAATTGAGAAGGTACCTATTTTGCAAGGAACGGAAAAGCTACCCGGATCCTCTAACTTATGGGGCGCAGTGGGGGAGATAGGAGCAAGACTCCTTGGTGAGTGCGGCAGTGTGCCTTTGTTTCAAGTGACCGCTTTTTGGACAAGAGTTGTTTCATAAATTTAGTGTAAGCGGGTACTTGGTTAACTAACTCAAGGAAGGGGACTTGCACATTCAGACTACGGATAACTTTCTCAAACTTACTGAAAGATACCTGTTCCTTCGTCGGCACGAGCCTCTCCGGATATGGGGCTGTAAGGAGTACCTTAGCCCTCTCCTCCAATTCACGCGCACCGGCATCCTTGGACTTAGGCTGAAAGTACGTCACCTTCTCTTTGTTGAAGCTAGACCCCTCCTCGGATCGTCTCAAATGAGAACCATTAACCGTCATTGGGTCGAAATTCAGGGCCGGGACCGACCCATCAGCACTCGGGTCTGCCCCCAAAATTTTCGGGACGGTGGTTCCCCGAAACAAGTGGTCTCGTAGATTAGTTGGCATCAAAGGACAAAATTCTTCAAGATCGCAGCCGATCTCGGTCGATCGACTCGTCCTCGATCGATCGACCGAGATGTCTGATTCGAAGCTTTTGTAGCCCGTGCTTCAGTCGATCAACTGGGTATATCAGTCGATCGACTGAAATACTTGGCAGACGTCTTTTTCTTTGATTTGCTCGTTGAAGCTTTCTCTTGACTTGTTTCCGGCTCATCTTTTCCAACAGCGTCTTCGACCATGGCAGGACCATCAAGGGTGGACCCACTCCTTAAAGTGATGGCATTTAGGGTCTCCTTTTGTTCCGGTTGAGTGGGCAAGTGTCCGGGAGCTCGAGTGTTATTTTTCCTAGCCAATTGAGCTATTTGGCTTTCCAGTAGCTTCATCCCGGCCTCTCTTGCTTGGGACTCCTTTAGCAACAGATTCTTGAGCTCGGAAAATTCAGAATTCTGATTGATTGTTGTTTTGCGGCACATAAGGAGGTTTTCGGTATTGTTGTTGCTTTTGGTGAGGGGGCACATAGGGTTGTTGCTGCTGCGGATGTTGGGTTGGATTTTGGACATTTTGGCTCCTCCAACTCAAGTTTGGGTGGCTTGGCTCGTAGTAGGTGTTTGTCTGCCTATAGTGTTGAAAGGCAGCACAAGATTCAAAGGGGCTAGGAAAGTTTTTCGAGACATGGCCCTCACCTCCACACCTTTCACAGACGAAAGGACCGTCTGACACAGCATTGACTTGGTACATCCCACCTTTAGAGGCTCCTCCTAGCTCATACTTGTCAAACCTCGCAGTAAGAGCCTCAAGTGCAGCAACAGAAGAGGATTCAGCAGCTCTCCTCTGGTTTCCTCTCGAATTCCCATACTCGGCCTTGTGGGTAGCTAGATCGTCAATGATCTTCCACCCCTTGGTTGCTCCCAAATTTTCAGCGAATCTTCCATTGGCTGCAGCATCCAAAATGGCCCTCTGATCGTCGTACAACCCATTGTAGAAATGATTGCACAAACTCCACTTTTCAAACCCATGGTGCGGTATGGTTCGCACCAACTTCTTGAATCGAACCCATGCCTCGTGGAAATTCTCATATGGCCCTTGTTTAAAGCCCGTGATTTGAGCTCTAATAGCGATCGTCCTTGAAGCAGAAAAGTACTTCTTGTAGAACGCCAATGCCAATGTATTCCAATCAGTGATCTCCTGAGCGGTCCGGTCCAATTCTCTATAACACTCCCTTGCAGCATCACGACGGGAGAAGATGAACATGGTCTCCTTGATTTGATCCTGGGTCACGCCAGCTGGTGGGGGAATGGAGCAGCAGTAGTCAATAAAGGTCTCCATATGCCTTGCTGCATCTTCATTTGCAGCTCCCCCAAACTGATTTCTCTCGACCATAGTAATGTAGGCAGGCTTTGGTTCGAATTTCCTGGCATCTCCCGGTAACTCGAACCCCTTATATAAGTTATCGGATGTCGGCTCAGAATAACTAGCTATACTTGCTTCCTCGGCCATGACTGGAATTTCCGGAGAAGTAAATGTGTCTCGGTGAAGAAGTGGAAACGGGTGAAGATCGTGGGTCTTCTTGAACAGATCGTTCTCGTAATAGCTTGACAGAGTACTCAGCTCTTCCTCTGTCGGTAATACCCTTTGTGTTCGTCTCAACTCGCGCAAGGATCTTTCAAGCTCAGGGTTCAACGGTACTAATTCTCGACCCTGTGACCTGCGCATAAGAAGAAACTACAAAAAGAATATAAGAAAAGTTTAAGGAACGGATGTCCCTTAAACTAAGAAAGACTAAAAATAAAAACAACTAAAATTAGGACTATTGCCTCCCCGGCAACGGCGCCAAAATTTGATACCCGTCGTTGTGAGTACCAAAAATAAAATTTATAATCTCCTATTAAGACTACCCTAGGCTAGTGGTAACAGGGTCGAACCACAAGGAGACAGTTGTAAATTCTAGTTGCTCTATATTTAGTCTAAGGTAACAAATGTGGGGGTTGGTTTGAATTGGTCTACAGCTAATAGTAAATAAAGACAGTAAACTAAATAAATGATTTAAACAGATAAAAGAAGGGTACTAGGATGGTCGGTTCATTATAGCTTTGGCGGCAGCAAACTAAGTCGGTCTGAATCAAACACAGGTAAGGCGGGAAATAAAGAGGTCCTCTCGGTCCACTCTTAACAAATAGCATCTTTCGATCTCGCTATAGGTCCTTAATATCACTAATACTAACTTTCGTCCTGAAAAGTGACTAACGGTCTAAACTATACCTATCTTTCGATCTTAGCATAGTCTAGTCGATTTAATTGATGGTCTAATAACCTCCCCTACCTTTCGATCTAATGGGTCAGTCACGAAATAGGTATCTAACTGGTCGCATGCATTCAACTCGTTAAATACAAGATTAAAACAATTAAAACGAATATAAAACCCTACGAGGTTAGTCGATCGACTGGCAATATCAGTCGATCGACCAACACGCGAGACAGTCCTTTCTAATCTAATGCCGCCTATGCCATAAATCGCCTACATCCTAGCACTAAAGAATTAGCTACTCATGCTAAAGGTAAAAACAACAATAAAACTAATAACAATCACTGAATTCATGCTTAAAGTAAATAACAACAATATTAATACGATAATTGGCTTTCGGGACACTAACTATCAAATCTATACTAATAAAGAAAGTAAAACAATAAAATGGAATTAGGGCAGAATGAATACCGAGATTTAAGAGGAAAGATTTAGAACAAGGGCAGAATTCCAATGCTAACCGATGTTCCAAACCCTAATTACTCGAATAAACTAAAACTGAAAGTACTGTATTGTGATAAAAACTTGGATAGAAAACTGATATCTAACTTGATTGGTTATGTTACGTTATATAGCAATCAACGTAACACCTTATTTCCTAAACCTAAACTTCACGGGCTTCAAGATTCACAGTCTTTTAATTTACGTCTGGAATAGCAATCTGGTCGATCGACAGACAAGGCTGGTCGATCGACTGCTCCTCAGCAAACATTAGCTTCTGGAACCCGAGCATTGGTCGATCGACTAATGGTGACGGTCGATCGACTGGATGAGCTGCTACTTGACTTCTTAAAACACGTGGACTTGTCTTTTGGGCCTTGAATTGCGCACCAGGCTCGTTCCTTAAGCAATTCCTTTACGTCAATTGCAATGCAGATTACTCGGGGACGGATTTGGCTTGATTTCCTGTTGAATTCTTCACATTTCTGCAATAATGTACAAAATACGGAAGTAGACCGAAATAGGGAGAAATGTAGCATAAACTACAAGAATGAGCTCTGAAATGCGTGTAAAATGGGATGTAAAACATCATATAAATAACACGCATCACCCTTCCCGTCGGCAGGTCCTTCGCCCGAATCCTTTCGAGCCGCCTCAACGTCGCTTTGGTCTTCAGGTTATAATCTTCAATTCACCTGGGGGCTCTAGTTTGACGTTTTCCCTGTCCAAGCCTCAGTCAAAGTGGGGGCTCTGTAGATACCATGTATCTGTCGAGTCTCCAACAAACACCCGATGATTATCGGACTACAACATGCTTAGGAATCACAGCGTTTGATTGACAGTTTGTATACAACTATACATCGAAAAACTTAAAACGATTTCGAAAATAAAACATTTTAAAACTTTTAAAAAGTACCTGGGGCATTTAATGCATGACGACGGGGTCGCAATGACACTAACTAGAGTCAAAACCGACACCGGACCAAAAATCGACACAAAATTCAAATCCCGACTCTAACACACCGTCAAACACAAAAAAAAACAAACCATTCAAATGCTTCCATGTTAAGATTTCCCAGAATCATACATGGTCAAGTACAAATCAAGTTCTTCCAAATCCTAGGATAGAACAAATCATGACTTCCTTTTGTGATAGTGACAAGACACCTCGAAGACGTGCGACGTGGCTCGCGCCTCTTTCAGCAGCCCATGCGGCCACGTCGCTCAAAACACACACAACCACCCATTTTTCTATAAATACCCCTCAAACGCCACCATTTGAGAGTTACGCGAGTGTCCGCCCCCTCTTTCTCCCTTAAAATTCTAGACTCGACTTCTCAAGTCACAATCCGACACGTGTTTACAACGTACCCATCGTAAACACAAGCCTTACACATTTTTTTGGTACCGTCATCGTGTATTAAATCACTTGAGCGACCATCTCGACCACTACTCCATCAATGAACTTAACAAAACACTCTTTTACGTACTAAAACGGTTTTTAAATCGAGTTTTCCGGCCAAACAAGTTGATACATTTTCGTCGGTTTCTCGCCACAAGCCTAGCATGTAAGTATGAGGGTGTAAAAATCTTCTTTTATCATATTTTCATATGTTTCATGACTATAACATGCTAAATCGTGCATAACATGGTCTAAAACATGGGAATAATGAGCCAAAACCGGATTTTTGGTTGAGGCAGGGGCTACTTACGTAGCACGCAGGCTCGCGCCTAAAGCACCCTGTATGGGTAAAAATACCCTCTCATTCTCATCATGACGTGGCAACTCAAAATTGGATAAAATAAAGGCACACAGATCAATAACAAGGCAGCAAGCTGCTAGACACAAGGAAGAACAAGGGGGGATGAACCTAGACATTCAAGTGATACAAAGGCCACGTTTAAATTAAGTAACAAGCAGCTAGCAGGAACATTGAAGTAGTCAGCAGGAACATTGCAGTGATCAGCAAAAGTTTTGACAAAGTCAGCAACCACTTCCTATTTCATAGGGAGTGGAGCGTATGCTTGAGCATATGTAGGGAGCATGTGCGACAATTCAAAGGAGGGCTATAAAAGAGAAACGAACATCAGATTTAAGGGTATTCATCATTTGAATCGACTCGAACAAATATCATTCACCACCTGCAATAATTAATATGATTAACACACTTAGAAATTTATACATCGTTCGTATCATTTGTACAGTCATTTGGAGATCAGTGTTGTACCTCATGATCGTTCGAGCTAGGTTCACCCTCGGATACTATTACTACTAGTGGATCATTGTTGGGATACCATTCCCCCCGCGGTTTTTCCCACATTTTGGGTTATCCGCGTCACCATTTTGCTTCTGTCGTTTGTCTCACTTTCTTTTTCGTTTGTTTTTCTTTCGTACTAGTTGTTTAATTTCGTTCTCGCTATGTTATTACTACCGATCTACTTAAGTCCTTAATATCGTATTTTAATTAGAATAGCCGCATTAACTCACAAATCTTTAGTCGGTAAAATCTTACCAAAACAATTTGGCGCCCACCGTGGGGCCTTGTGGTTAAATCTTGGTTAAAATACCTCTTTTCGAAATATCCTAATGATACCGGTCGTTGTGAGAACCAAAGATAATATTTATAATTCCTATTACGACTAACCTAGGCTAGTGGTAACAGGGTCGAACCACAAGGAGGCAGATGTAAATTCTAGTCGATTTATATTCAGTCTAAGGTAACAATTGTGGGGGTTGAGTTGAGATGGTCTATAGCTAAGAACAGATAAAGATAATAAACTAAAAGATGGTTTAAACAGATAAAGAAGGGGTACTAGGATGATCGGTTCACTATAGCTTTGGCGGCAGCAAACTAAGTCGGTCTGAGTCAACACAGGTGAGGCGGGAAACAAAGAGGTCCTCTCGGTCCACTCTTAACAAATAGCATCTTTCGATCTCGCTATAGGTCCCTAATATCACTAATACTAACTTTCGTTCCGAAAAATGACTAACGGTCTAAACTATACCTATCTTTCGATCTTAGCACAGTTTAGTCGATTCAATTGATGGTCTAACAACTTACCCTATCTTTCGATCTATTGGGTCAGTCATAAAAGGGTATCTAACTGGTCGCATGCATTCGATTTGTTAAATACAACAATTAAAATCAATTAAAACGAAATAAGCTCACGAGGTCAATCGATCGACCGGGTAAGGTAGTCGATCGACCAAGACGCGGGTTCAGGCCGTGGCTAATCTAATGCCGCCTATGCTACAATTCGCCTACATCCTAGCACAAACTATTCAGCTACTCATACTAAGGGTGAAAACAATAATAAGACTAATAAAGTAAACAGGGGAATTCATGCTTAAGACAGTAAAACAAATAATTAACATAAACAATGATAACGGTTGCGGGAATCTACTTAGCAGTTCTAAACTATTGATAAAATAAAGATGAACTAAAATTAGGGCAGAAGAATACCGAATTGCAGAGGAAAGATTAGTTATTAAGAACCGAAAATCCAATGCTCAACAATCCCAAACCCTAACTATCTATCAAGAACCGTATGCGGAAACTTAATGAAAATTACTGAATAAAACATAGGCAAAAACTTGGATGAAAAACTGAATGCTAGACTAGGTATCCTCAGTTACGTTATATAGAAAGTGTACGTAACAGTTATTCCAAAACCTAAACTTAACGGGCTTCAAGTTCCTCGGTCTTTTAATTCACGTCTGGAACAGCATTGTGGTCGATCGACTAAGGTAGGTGGTCGATCGACCGGTCCTCGATGTCTGATAGCTTTTGGAACCCGAACATTGGTCGATCGATCGAGGGTGATGGTCGATCGACCACTTGAGCTGCTACTTGACTTCTTAAAACTCGTGGACTTGTCTTTTGGGCCTTGAATTGCGCACCAAGCTCGTTCCTCGGGTGAATACTTCACGTCAAATGCAATGTAGGATACTTCGGGACGGATTTAGCTCGATTTCATTTGGATTCTTCACATTTCGCAATAATGTACAAAATACGGAAGTAGACGGAAATAGGGAGAAATGCAGCATAAACTACAAGAATGAGCTCTGAAATGCGTGTAAAATGGGATGTAAAACATCATATAAAAGACACGCATCAAACTTCCCCAAACCAAATCCTTGCTTGTCCCCAAGCAAGAACTAGACTCGATCTAATGACCTAATGGAACGAGTTCAATCTCAGAGCGAATTGCAACATGCAAAGCCTAAACCATTTTAATGCAACAACCAACAATCACTTAGCAAATGAATCGTGCAAACGAGTTATGAAGCCGTTAAAAACATGCTGAACCGCCAACTGTAGAGACTTATCAAATTGGACTCTCACGGGTCGCTCAAATCACTCAATAAGTACAGGTGAATATATGTAAGATAGAAAGAATTAATTTTGTAGTGACTCTCACCTAACTACGGCCTATAAGAACATGCCAGCAATAAAATATGAATATGATCTCTATGACCGTACATATGCATTCCAACCAAACAGATGACCAATGACACATGCCGAGGTATATATGGGATATGTGAGGTAATGGGTAAGAAGAGGCAAAGATAATTATGGAAGTGTGGAGGTACAGGTGATCAAGCTAGTACCAAAACGGAACCAAATGGCAACATCCAACTTCTTGCCCATAATCAAACGAAACGGTGCTATAGCAAGCACAAAACTCACAATCTCCAAACTAACAAATCAATAAATTCCCCATAGGATATAAATGAAACATGGGAGCAAAAATCGCCAAAAGATAAGGATTAAATTATGCGAATTGATTTCTTTCTCGGATCTTCAGTCGATCGACTATAATTGGCAGTCGATCGACAGAGTTGAACAGTACAGAACTCTCTCTTTTTCTTTTCTTTTTTCGAATCATTTTTCTCTTTTTTTTCTTTTGTTTCTTTCTTTCCTTTTTCATTTTCCAATCATCATCTCAACAGAGCATATGCCACCAAAAACGAGTAACAATCCCAAAAACTAAAATACTAGCTTGACAAAGGACAGGCTAAATGTAGGATGTAGTAAATGGGACAAAAAAGGATATTTTTGGTAGTGTGGAGTTTATGGGCAAAATAAGAAAAGGGAAACCTCTACCACATGTGTCAACAAACCTCAAACCGAATACATATAGGTATTAAGTAGATCAAATTCATATTTATGCAAATTAAGGAAACATGTCTCATAAGGAGAACAACTCACATTCCTAAATAAACTGGTCATAGATGTCACCAGTTATAGGCTCTAAATCTCAGAAATATGATGTAGCTTGCCAATTTTCTAAGTCAGGTCTCAAGCCCAGCAAAATATTAACGAAACCTCGTAGATATGCATATACGATTCTACTAATAAGATGTTAATTAGCAAGGCTTAGGCATAAACAACTGCAAATGCAATGTCATCATTGAAATACTACCGTTCCGACTCGACCTATATGCTAAAATAAACGTGCATTTATGGAAATTTTTGAATTTTTCAATTTTTTGGAATTCTTGTATATATAAGCGAAAAGAAATGAAACAATGCAAAACAAAATTAAACGTGAATGCAAGCAAATGATATGCGATGCAAAACCCTTCCCCAAACCAAATCGCACAATGTCCCCATTGTGCAAAATCATATAATGAAAAAAAGAGAAATGGGAATTTGCGAGAAATAAATAAATATGACATGAGGTAAATAAATCAGGATCTCACAAGACTTTAAGCGCAAAGGAAACCTCCCCAAACCAGCGTGAGCTAGGAGGTTTCAGTAGCTAGCAGTGCTACCATAAGTGCATGAAAAGACAGAAAAATACCATGCATAAGACTGAGAAAACAATTTTGAAGCGGTAAAATTGTGCATAAATGAGAGAACAGAAGAAATATATAAATTTTACGGAAGATAAAAGGGAGTAGAGAACTCCCTTAAGTCCCCAAATCGACCAAACACAGCAGGGGAGAGGTCGTGAACAAATACGGTAGCAGCAGTGGTCGATCGACCAAGAAGATCGGTCGATCGATCAAGTGGGCGTGAACAATAGCTCCTGTAAACCTGCAAATCAGTCGATCGACCATATAGGCCAGTCGATCGACTGAAAACACTGCTGCGACATCTTAATTCTTCGTATTAGCTCAATAACTAGAGCTACCGAGGTCGAAAACCTGCAAATGCACAATAATACGCGCCCAAAATTGCGCAAAACCCGGAATAAAGTCTAAAGTACTTAAAAATCCTAAATAAGCGAAATAAAATGCGAAGTTTTCGTGCACACAATAAGCAATAAAAATTGTTTTAACAAAAGCAAATAAAATGAAGTTTATAACGAGCTCGATCAACTAATAGTTGATCAAGAAGGACCACGGTATGGCCCACTTCGTCGGCACGGCTACTAGAGGTAGCCTCAATGGTGCTCATCTTATCATTTTGCACCCTTCTCGGCTTCGACGGTCGGAGAGCTCAACGGATCAACTTCGTCATCTCCCCAATCAAGGGTCTCTTTGGGCTCATCGGAATCCAAGTCGGACTCCTTTGCTTTGAGTGGCTCGTCATCAACTATCTCATCAATTCCATAGCTCAGGCAACCAAGACCTCCTCTTTGAATGATAGGCTTTGTCGCAGCTAGAGTGACCTGCGGCTCATCCTTCCCAAAACCAGCTCCTGCAATGTCTAAAACAACAGATTCTTCCTCCTTTCTGCTCCCAATCTGGGGCGGAGGGGTTAGCACAGGAGTAGTAATAGAGACAGGCAATTCAGGAAGCACAAAGTACGATTTCTTTTCAGAAACCGTATTACAAGTAATGAGCCACATGGGGTCCTTCTTTTTAGCAGGTTGGGCAAAAATGATAGAATGTTTCCCAACTTTGAAGGTCAAAGTTCCAGAGCCTACGTCAATAACTGCACCAGCAGTGTGCAGAAATGGCCTACCTAAGATGATCGGTATATGGGCATCCTCAGGCATGTCAAGGACAAGAAAGTTAACAGGGAAGAAAAACTTCCCTATTTGGACGGGTATGTCCTCTAGGACTCCTATAGGCTCGACCGCAGATCGGTCGGCCATCTGAACTGTCATGTCTGTGATAGCAAACCGGGTCAATTTAAGCTTCCTAGCTAGACTCAAGGGCATGACGCTTATACTAGCCCCTAAATCACACAATGCCTTCTCAATTGAGAATGTGCCTATTTTGCAAGGGACGGAAAAGCTACCCGGATCCTCTAACTTATGGGGCGCGTGTGTGAGACAGAGATAGGAGCAAGACTCCTTAGTAAGTGCGACAGTGTGCACTGTTTCAAGTGACCGCTTTTTGGACAAAAGTTGTTTCATAAATTTAGTATAAGCGGGCACTTGGTTAACTAACTCGAGAAAAGGGACCTGTACATTCAGACTACGGATAACTTTTTCAAATTTTCTGAAAGATACCTGTTCCTTGGTCGGCACTAGCCTCTCCGGGTAAGGGGCTGTAAGAAGTACCTTAGCCCTCTCCTCTAAATCATGCGCGCCGGCATCCTTGGACTTAGGCTGGAAGTCCGTCACCTTCTCTTTGTTGAAGCTAGACCCCTCCTAAGACCGTCTCAAATGAGAACCATTAACCGTCATTGGGTCGAACTTGGGACCGGGGATCGACCCATCAAGCACTCGGGTCTTGTCCTAAAATCTTCGGGGATCTGTGGTACCCCGAAACAAGTGGTCTCATGATTATTTGGCATCAAAGGACGAAATTCCTCGGCATCGGCGAGCCGATCTCGGTCGATCGACCACTTTGTCCTCGATCGATCGGCGAGATGTCTGATTCTAGAACCTCCCGTAACCCGTGCTTGATCGATCGACTAGGTATATCGATCGATCGACCGATATCCCTGGTAGACATACATTTCTTTGATTTATTCGTTGAGGCTTTCTTTTAACTTATTTCCGGCTCATCTTTTTCAACAGCGTCCTCAACCATGGCAGGACCATCAAGGGTGGACCCGCTCCTCGAAGTGATGGCATTTAAGGTCTCCTTTTGGTCAGTTTGGGTCGGCAAGTGTCCGGGAGCTCGAGTGTTGCTTTTGTTAACCAATTGAGCAATTTGGCTCTCTAGTAGCTTCATCCCGGCCTCTCTTGCTTGGGACTCCTTTAGCAACAGGTTCTTAAGCTCGGAAAATTCAGAGTCTGCGATTGTTCTGCGGCACATAAGGAGGTTTCTGATATTGTTGTTGCTTTTGATGAGGGGGCACATAGGGTTGCTGCTGCGGCGGAGGTTGAGTTGGATTCAGGACATTTTGGCTCCTCCAACTCAAGTTCGGATGGGTATTCGGCTCATAGTAGGTGTTGGTCTGCCTATAGTGTTGAAAGGCAGCACAAGATTCAAAGGGACTAGGGCAGTTTTTTGAGACATGGCCCTCACCTCCACACCTTTCACAGACGAAAGGACCGTCTGACACAGGATTTACCTGGTACATCCCACCTTTAGAAGCTCCTCCTAGCTCATACTTGTCAAATCTCGCAGTAAGAGCCTCAAGCGCAGCGACAGAGGAAGATTCAGCAGCTCTCCTCTGGTTCCCTCTAGAATTCCCATACTCGGCCTTGTGGGTAGCTAGATCGTCAATGATCTTCCACCCCTTGGTTGCTCCCAAATTCTCAGCAAATCGTCCATTGGCTGCAGCATCCAAAATGGCCCTCTGATCGTCGTACAACCCATTGTAGAAATGATTGCACAAGCTCCACTTTTCGAACCCATGGTGCGGTATGGTTCGCACCAACTTCTTAAATCGGACCCATGCTTCGTGGAAATTCTCATCTGGCCCTTGTTTAAAGCCCGTGATTTGAGCTCTAATAGCAATCGTCCTTGAAGCAGAAAAGTACTTCTTGTAGAATGCCAATGCCAATGAATTCCAATCGGTGATCCCCTGAACGGTCCGGTCCAAATCTCTATACCACTCCCTTGCAGCATCACGAAGAGAGAAGATGAACATGGTCTCCTTGATCTGGTCTTGGGTCACGCCGGCTGGTGGGGGTATGGAACAGCAGTAGTCAATAAAGGTCTCCATATGCTTAGTTTGCATCTTTATTTGCGACTCCCGAATCGGTTCTTCTCAACCATGCTAAAGTATGAAGGCTTTGGTTCGAAATTCCTGGCATCTCCTGGTAATTCGAACCCCTTATATAAGTTTTCAGCTGTCGGCTCAGAATGACTAGCTATACTCGCTTCCTCGGCCATGACTGGAATTTCGGAGAAGTAACTGTCTCGGTGAAGAAGTGGAAACGGGTGAAGATCTGTGGGTCTTCTTGAAGCAATTGTTCTCGTAATAGCTTGTGAGTACTCGGCTCTTCCTCTGTCGGTAGTATCCTTTGTGTTCGTCTCAACTCGCGCAAAGATTTCTCTATCTCAGGGTCAAATGGCACTAGTTCACCATCCTGTGACCTGCGCATAAGAGGAAACTACAAAAAGAATATAAGAAAAGTTTAAGGAACAGAAGTCCCTTAAACTAAGAAAGACTAAAAATAAAAACAACTAAAATTAGGACTATTGCCTCCCCGGCAACGGCGCCAAAATTTGATACCCGTCGTTGTGAGTACCAAAGATAATATTTATAATTCCTATTAAGACTAACCTAGGCTAGTGGTAACAGGGTCGAACCACAAGGAGGCAGATGTAATATCTAGTCGATTTATATTCAGTCTAAGGTAACAATTGTGGGGGTTGAGTTGAGATGGTCTATAGCTAAGAACAGATAAAGATAATAAACTAAAAGATGGTTTAAACAGATAAAGAAGGGGTACTAGGATGATCGGTTCACTATAGCTTCGGCGGCAGCAAACTAAGTCGGTCTGAGTCAACACAGGTGAGGCGGGAAACAAAGAGGTCCTCTCGGTCCACTCTTAACAAATAACATCTTTCGATCTCGCTATAGGTCCCTAATATCACTAATACTAACTTTCGTTCCGAAAAGTGACTAACGGTCTAAACTATACCTATCTTTCGATCTTAGCACAGTTTAGTCGATTCAATTGATGGTCTAACAACTTACCCTATCTTTCGATCTATTGGGTCAGTCATAAAAGGGTATCTAACTGGTCGCATGCATTCGATTCGTTAAATACAACAATTAAAATCAATTAAAACGAAATAAGCTCACGAGGTCAGTCGATCGACCGGGTAAGGTAGTCGATCGACCAACACGCGGGTTCAGGCCGTGCCTAATCTAATGCCGCCTATGCTACAATTCGCCTACATCCTAGCACAAACTATTCAGCTACTCATACTAAGGGTGAAAACAATAATAAGACTAATAAAGTAAATAGGGGAATTCATGCTTAAGACAGTAAAACAAATAATTAAAATAAACAATGATAACGGTTGCGGGAATCTACTTAGCAGTTCTAAACTATTGATAAAATAAAGATGAACTAAAATTAGGGCAGAAGAATACCGAATTGCAGAGGAAAGATTAGTTATTAAGTACCGAAAATCCAATGCTCAACAATCCCAAACCCTAACTATCTATCAAGAACCGTATGCGGAAACTTAATGAAAATTACTGAATAAAACTTAGGCAAAAACTTGGATGAAAAACTGAATGCTAGACTAGGTATCCTCAATTACGTTATATAGAAAGTGTACGTAACAGTTATTCCAAAACCTAAACTTAACGGGCTTCAAGTTCCTCGGTCTTTTAATTCACGTTTGGAACAGCATTGTGGTCGATCGACTAAGGTAGGTGGTCGATCGACTGGTCCTCAGTGTACAGTAGCTTCTGGAACCCGAACATTGGTCGATCGACTGAGGGTGATGGTCGATCGACCACTTGAGCTGCTACTTGACTTCTTAAAACTCGTGGACTTGTCTTTTGGGCCTTGAATTGCGCACCAAGCTCGTTCCTCGAGTGAATACTTCACGTCAAAATGAAATGCAGGATACTCGGGGACGGATTTACCTCGATTTCCGCTGGATTCTTCACATTTCTGCAATAATGTACAAAATACGGAAGTAGACGGAAATAGGGAGAAATGCAGCATAAACTACAAGAATGAGCTCTGAAATGCGTGTAAAATGGGATGTAAAACATCATATAAAAGACACGCATCACCTAACATCTATATAGTTGGTCATGTCAGGATCCAATCAGAACGTATCAGATCCGATGAGTACATCAGCCCAAACTCCAGTAGTAGGGGTGACGTCGGCAAGCTCCGGAGTTCTAACAACGGCGGTCCCTACCACCAGAGTGACTGCAGGCCAGGCTCAGCCCCAAGTATCAGCAAAGCCTCCTTACTCCCCCAAAATCACAGATCTGGGAGCAGGGAAGGCTGGAAAATCACTAATTAATCCTATCACAAAGCCTAATAAGTATGGAAGTCCGCAGTGCCCAGGATCACCAGGACACCTAATAGGAGCCCGTCTCCCAGGAGCACCACAACCGGATCCGGTACAGCAGTTGCTCCGTGGGATGACGTCCTTGCAGCATGCGGTGATAGGGTTACAAAGGGATAACCAGTCCTTGCAGGAGAAGACAGATGTAGTGTCACCCCTGGGAAAGCTCCAGCATATGGCAAGGTCAACACTCGACCAGGGGAATGCCAGGGAGTACTTTGGGAGGCTAATACCGCAAAATCTAGTAACCAGGCTCGATATGGATATGCTGCCACCAGGGGTAACCACACCACCTGAGAAAGTGTATCGAGCAGGAACAGTGGCCACCCAGGGTACAATCCATGATGCGTGTCTTTTATATGATGTTTTACATCCCATTTTACACGCATTTCAGAGCTCATTCATGTAGTTTATGCTGCATTTCTCCCTATTTCCGTCTACTTCCGTATTTTGTACATTATTGCAGAAATGTGAAGAATCCAGCGGAAATCAAGGTAAATCCGTCCCCGAGTATCCTGCATTTCATTTTGACGTGAAGTATTCACTCGAGGAACGAGCTTGGTGCGCAATTCAAGGCCCAAAAGACAAGTCCACGAGTTCATAGAAGTCAAGTAGCAGCTCAAGCAGTCGATCGACCATCACCTTCAGTCGATCGACCAACCCTCGGTTCTGAAGCTACTTGTTCATCGCCAAGCGATCGATCGACCCCTCACATCAGTCGATCGACCACGATGCTATTCCAGACGAGAATTAAAAGACTGAGGAAACGCAAGCCCATGATGCTAGGTTTAGGAAATAAGAAGTTACGTTAATTGTTATATAACGTAACCTAGAAACATTCAGTTATCATCTAGTTTATAATCAAGTTTTATTCAGTAGTTTTACATCGAGTTTCACATACGGTTCTTTATAGTTAATTAGGGTTTAGGATTATTGTTGAGCATTGGATCTTTGGTTCTTATCAATCTTTCCTCTGCAAATTCGGTATTCATCTACCCCAATTTCAGTTTATTGCTTTGCTTTATCATTAGTATAGAATTGCTAGCTAGATTCCCGCAACCAATTTCATCGTTTATGTTAATTGTTTACTTTATCGTTTCAAGCATGAATTCAGTAATTCTTATCGTTAATGTTATTGTTTTTACCGTTAGCATGAGTAGCTAAATAGTTTGTGCTAGGATGTAGGCGATTTATGGCATAGGCGGCAAAGTATTGAACACGGCCTGATTCGCGTGTCAGTCGATCGACTGACATTCTCGGTCGATCGACTAACCTCGTGAGGTTAACCTTCGTTTTAATTGAATTTAATGTTGTATTTAACTAATCGAATGCATGCGACCAGTTAGATGCTTATTTTATGACTGACCCATTAGATCGGAAGATAGGGAAAGTTATTTGACCACCAATTAAAATGACTAAACTGTGCTGAGATCGAAAGATAGGTATAGTTTAGACCGTTAGTCACTTTTCAGGATGAGAGTCAGTATTAGTGATATTAGGGACCTATAGTGAGATCGAAAGATGCTATTTGTTAAGAGTGGACCGAGGGGACCTCTTGTTTCCCGCCTCACTTGTGTTCGATTTAGACCTGTTTAGTATGCTGCCGCCAAAGCTTTAATGAACCGACCATCCTAGTACCCCTTTCTTTATCTGTTTAAGCCATCTTTTTAGTTTACTGTTTTTATTTATTCTTAGCTTTAGACCAAATCAACTCAACCCCCACTATTGTTACCTTAGACTGAATTTAGACAACTAGAATTTACATCTGCCTCCTTGTGGTTCGACCCTGTTACCACTAGCCTAGGTTAGTCTTAATAGGAAATTATAAATCTTATTTTTGGTGCTCATAACGACGGGTATCAAATTTTGGCGCCATTGCCGGTGAGGCAATAGTTCTAATTTTAGTTGTTTTTATTTTTAGTCTTTCTTAGTTTAAGGGACTTCTGTTCCTTAAACTTTTATTATATTCTTTTTGTAGTTTCTTCTTATGCGCAGGTCACAGGGTGGTGAACTAGTACCATTTGATCCTGAGATAGAGAAATCTTTGCACGAGTTGAGACGAACACAAAGGGTATTACCGACAGAGGAAGAGCTGAGTACTCTGTCAAGCTATTACGAGAACGACCTGTTCGAAGAAGACCCACATTCTTCACCCGTTTCCACTTCTTCAGCGGAGACAGTTACTTCTCTAGAAATTCCAGTCATGGCCGAGGAAGCGAGTATAGCTAGTCATTCGAGCCGACAGCGGTAGAAAATTTATATAAGGGGTTCGAATTACCAGGAGATGCCAGGAAGTTCGAACCAAAGCCTTCGTACATCAACATGGTTGAGAGAAACCAGTTCGGGGGAGCTGCAAATGAAGATGCAGCCAAGCATATGGAGACCCTTATTGACTACTGTTGTTCCATACCCCCACCAGCCGGTGTAACCCAGGACCAGATCAAGGAGACCATGTTCATCTTCTCCCTTCGTGATGCTGCAAGGGAGTGGTATAGAGATCTGGACCGAGCCGTTCATGGGATTACTGATTGGAATTCCTTGGCATTGGCATTCTACAAGAAATACTTTTCTGCTTCAAAGACGATTGCTATTAGAGCCAAAATCACAAGTTTCAAACAAGGGCCAGATGAGAACTTCCACGAGGCATGGGTCCGATTTAAGAAACTGGTGCGAACCATACCGCACCATGGGTTCGAAAAGTGGAGCTTCTGCAATCATTTCTACAATGGGTTCTACGACGATCAGAGAGCCATTTTGGATGCTACAGCCAATGGCCGATTTGCTGAGAATTTGGGAGCAACCAAGGGGTGGAAGATCATTGACGATCTAGCCACGCACAAGGCTGAGTATGGTAATTCCAGAGGGAACCAGAGGAGAGCTGCTGAATCTTCCTCTGTTGCTGCGCTTGAGGCTCTCACTGCGAGATTTGACAAGTATGAACTAGGAGGAGCTTCTAAAGGTGGGATGTACCAAGTAAATGCTGTGTCAGACGGTCCTTTTGTCTGTGAAAGGTGTGGAGCTGAGGGACACGTTTCGAAGAACTGCCCTAGTCCCTTTGAGTCTTGTGCTGCCTTTCAACACTATAGGCAGACCAACACCTAATATGAGCCGAATACCCATCCAAACTTGAGTTGGAGGAGCCAAAATGTCCTGAACCCAACTCAAGCTCCGCCGCAGCAGCAACCTTATGTACCTCCTCATCAAAAGCAACAACAATATCAGAAACCTCCATATGTCCCACAACAGCAACAATCGCAGAATTCTGAATTTTCCGAGCTTAGGAACTTGTTGCTAAAGGAGTCCCAAGCAAGAGAGGCCGGGATGAAGCTACTAGAGAGCCAAATTGCTCAATTGGCTAGCAAAAGTAACACTCGAGCTCCCGGACACTTGCCGACTCAAACCAACCAAAAGGAGACCTTAAATGCCATCACTTTGAGGAGTGGGTCCACCCTTGATGGTCCTGCCATGGTCGAGGACGCTGTTGAAAAAGATGAGCCGAAATCAAGTCAGAAGAAAGCTTCAACGAATAAATCAAAGAAACAGGCGTCTGCCAAGTATATCAGTCGATCGACTGATACATCCGGTCGATCGACTGACATACGGGTTCTGAGGAGCTTCGGAATCGTACTGCACAACGGTCGATCGGCGAGGACAAAGTGGTCGATCGACCAAGGTTACTGCTGATAGCGAGGAATTTCGTCCTCCGATGCCCGATAACTTGAGGGACCATCTGTTTTGGGGCACGACAACCCCGAAGGTGTTAGGACCAGACCCGAGCGCTGATGGGTCCGTCCCGGTTCCGAAGTTTGACCCAATGACGTTCAATGGCTCACATTTGAGACGGTCTGAGGAGGGTTCAAGCTTCAACAAGGAAAAAGCAGTGGACTTTCAGCCTAAGTCCACGGATGCCGGCATCCGTAACCTAGAGGAGAGGGCTAAGGTACTTCTTACAGCCCCATATCCGGAGAGACTAGTGCCAACAAAGGAACAGGTATCTTTCAGTAAGTTTGAGAAAGTCATTCGTAGCTTGAATGTTCAGGTACTCTTCCTTGAGTTAGTTAACCAAGTGCCAGCATACACTAAGTTCATGAAACAGCTATTGTATAAGAAAAAGTCGCTTGAACATGTTCACACTGTTGCATTAACTAAAGAGTCTTGCTCCTACTTGTCTCACACTGCACCCCATAAGTTAGAGGACCCAGGCAGCTTTTCTGTTCCTTGCAAAATAGGCACCTTCTCTATTGAGAAGGCATTATGTGACCTAGGAGCTAGTATAAGCGTCATGCCTTTGAGTCTAGATAGGAAGCTTAAATTGACTAGGTTCGCGGTGACAGACATGACAGTTCAGATGGCTGACCGATCGGCGGTCTAACCCATAGGACTCCTAGAGGACATCCCTGTCCAAATAGGGAAGTTTTTCTTCCCTGTTGACTTTGTTGTCCTTGACATGCTTGAGGATGCTCATATTCCCATTATTTTGGGTAGGCCATTTCTGCACACTGCTGGTGCAGTCGT
The DNA here is from genome assembly GCF_048544455.1 of Silene latifolia. NCBI lineage: Eukaryota > Viridiplantae > Streptophyta > Magnoliopsida > Caryophyllales > Caryophyllaceae > Silene > Silene latifolia. Next base: position 44,769,376 of record NC_133527.1, read on the forward strand.
AGATGTCGGTCTAGGTACTTTGACTTTCAAAGTAGGCAAGCATTCTATTGTCTTTGCCCAACCGGCTAAGAAAAAGGACCCCATGTGGCCGGTGACTTGTAACACGGTTTCTGAAAAGAAATCATACTTTGTGCTTCCTGAATTGCCTGACTCTATTACTACTTCTGTGTTAACCCCTTCGCCCCAGATTGGGAGCAAGAAGGAGGAAGAATCTGTTGTTTTAGATAATGCAGGAGCTGGTTTGGGGAAGGAAGTGTTGCAAGTTGTGCCAGCTGTAAAGAAGCCGATCATTCAAAGAGGAGGTCTTGGTTGCCTGAGCTATGGCATTGATGAGGTAGTTGATGACGAGCCAGTCAAAGCCAGAAAGTCTGATCTAGATTCTGACAAGCCCGAAAAGATCCTTGACTGGGGAGATGATGAGAGTGTTGATCCGTTGAGCCATACGGACGTGGAAGCTGAGAAGGGTGCAGCTGCTCAGATAAGCACTATTGAGGCTACCTCTAGTAGCCAGAAGCCGACGAAGTGGGCCACACCTTGGTCCTTCTTGATCAACTATTAGTTGATCGAGCTCGTTATAAACTAAACTTTATTTGCTTTTGTTAAAGACAATTTTTTATTGCTTTTGTGTGCGCGAAAACTTCGCATTTAATTTCGTTTGCTTAGTATTTTTTAAGCACTTTGTACTTTATTCTGGGTTTTACGCAATTTTGGGCGCGTATTATCGTGCATTTGCAGGTTTTAGACCTCATTTGCTCAAGTTATTGAGCAAATACGAAGAAGTAAGGAGTACAACAAGATTTTGATCGATCGATCGACCGCTTCATTGGTCGATCGATCGAGTTGCGCTTTCCAGGAGCTTCTGTTCCTGTTCATCTGGTCGATCGACTGCCCCTTTTGGTCGATCGACCGAAGACACTGCTGTACCTATTCACGACCGCTCCCCTGCTGCGTTTGGTCGATTTACGAACTTAAGGTACTTATTAGTAGCACTGCTGGCTACTGAAACCTCCTAGCTCACGCTGGTTTGGGGAGGTTTCCCTTGCTGCGCTTAAAGTCTTGTGAGTTCCCAACTTTTACTTCATGCTTTATTTATTTAATTTTCTCGCAATTCCCATTTCTCTTTTCTTCATTACATGATTTTGCACAATGGGGACATTGTGCGATTTGGTTTGGGGAAGGGTTTTGCGTCATATATCATTTGCTTGCATTCACGTTTAATTTTGTTTTGCATTGTTTTATTTCATTTCTCTTATATATACAAAAATTCAAAAAAAAAAATTTGAAAAATTTGAAAAATTCCGTAAAATGCACGTTTATTTTAGCATATAGGTCGAGTCGGAACGGTAGTATTTCAATGATGATTTTGCATTTGCACCTGTTTTGCCTGAGCCTTGCTTATCATCATGATTATTAGTAGAATCACATATGCATAGTCTACGAGTTTTCGTTAAATTATTTGCTGGACTTGAGACTTGACTTTGAAAATTGGCAAACTACATCATATTTCTGAGATTTAGAGCCTAAAACTGGTGTCATCTATGACCAGTTTATTTAGGAATGTGAGTATTACTCCTTATGAGACATGTTTCCTTAATTTGCATAAATATGAACTTAATATGCTTAATACCTGTATGCATTCGGTTTGTGGTTTGTTGACACATGTGGTAGAGGTTTCCCTTTTCTCATTTTACCCAGAAACTCCACACTGCCAAAAATATCCCTTTTTGTCCCATTTACTACATCCTACATTTAGCTTGTCCTTTGTCAAGCTAGTAGTCTGTGTTCTTAGGGTTGTTACTCATTTTTGGTGGCATATGCTCATGTTTGAGAGAATATTGGGACGATGAAATGAAGGAGGAAAGAAATAGAAAAAGAAAAAAAAGAGATGAAAAAAAAACGACTCGAAAAAGAAAAAAAAGAGAGAGTTCTGTACTGTTCAAAGCGGTCGATCGACTGGCATAATTGGTCGATCGACTGGATGGTCCGAGAAGAGAAGAAAATCAATTCGCATAATTCAATCCCTTATCTTATGGCGATTTTTGCTCCCATGTTTTATTCTTACTTCATGGGGAGTTAGTTTATTATTTTTAATACTGGAAATTGGGAGATTTGTGCCTGCTGTAGCACCGTTTCGTTTGATTATGAGCAAGAAGTTGGATGTTGCTATTTGGTTCCGTTTTGGTACTAGCTTGATCACCTGTACCTCCACTTTACCATAAACGTTTTGCCTCTTCTTACCCATACCTCACATATCCACATTTATACCTCGGCATGTGTCATAGTCTCTTGTTGGTTGGAATGCGTATGTACGGTTGTAGAGATGATTTTCATATTATATTGCAGGCATGTTCTTATAGGTCGTAGTTAGGTGAGAGTCACTACAAAATTAATTCTTTCTATCTTACATATTTTCACCTGTACTTATTGAGTGATTTGAGCGACCCGTGAGAGTCTAATTTGATAAATCTCTACAGTTGACGGTTCAGGGGTTTTTGACGGCTTCATAACTCGTTTGCATGATTCATCTGCTGATTGATTGTTGGTTGTGCATTAAATTGGTTAGGCTTTACATGTTGCATTTCGCTCTGAGATTGAACTCGTTCCATTAGGTCATTAGATCGAGTCTAGTTCTTGCTTGGGGACAAGCAAGGGTTTGGTTTGGGGAAGTTCTTCGAAACGGCGCCAAAATTTGATACCCTTCGTTGTGAGTACCAAAAATAAGATTTATAATTTCCTATTAAGACTAACCTAGGCTAGTGGTAACAGGGTCGAACCACAAGGAGGCAGACGTAATTTGCAGAAGGATTGTAACGGAATGATTGAAAGCACAACGAAAATCCAATGCGAAATAATATCCCAAACCCTAATTATTTGATAAACTAAACTAAATGTAAAACTAGGTAAATTTCTGAATGAATATCTCTGTAAGCTAGGTTACGTTATATAGGAAATATACGTAACACTTATTATTAAAACCTAAACACAATGGGCTTCAAGTTCCTTGACCTTTTAATTCTCGTCAGACCCGTTGTTAAGTCGATCGACCATAAGCATCAGTCGATCGACCAACTTGCGCTGTACAGGAGCTTCTGTATGTCGTGCTCTGGTCGATCGACCATGTAGGTCAGTCGATCGACCAAAGGTGCTATACAGAATTGCATTCTGTCGATTCCTACAGCGCGCACCGATCTTAAAACAGCTTCCATTTCTTCGTTACTTGGTCAAATCAGGCGTTCTATGTGGCGTTGGAAAGCTAAAAGGATAAGCTTTCACCTCCAATTGGAATCACTCGATTATCAGCTCTAGAGCTCGAGATATTGCCATCTGAAGCAGGCTGCAATAATGTGAAGTGCTTCTTTGCTTGTTAAACTCGTACGCACCCATGCTTTTGCTATCTTTAGGTCTTGAAACGCGCACCAAGCTCATTCCCCGAGTCAATACTCCATGTCAAATGCAATGCTAAGTACTTAGGGATGGATTTGGCTCGATTTCTACTCATTTCCGCATAAATCTGCAATATTACATAAAAATACGGAAGTCGACAAAATGGGGCAAATAGTAGCATAAACTACATAAATGAGCTCTGAAATGCGTGTAAAAAAGGGCGTAAAACAACATATTTAGGACACGCATCAAACTTCCCCAAACCAAACCCTTGTTTGTCCCCAAGCAAGAACTAGACTCGATCTAAAGGAACGAGTTCAAACTCAAGAGCGAAATGCAATTGAATAGCCTAAACCAATTTAATGCACAACCAACAATCAATTAGCAATTGAATCATGGAAACGAGTTATGGAGTCGTTAAAAACATGCTGAACCGTCAACTATAGAGACTTATCAAATTGGACTCTCACGGGTCGCTCAAATCACTCATAAGCACAGGTGAATAATGTAAAGATAGAAAGAATTCATTTTGTAGTGACACTCACCTAACTACGACCTATAAGAACATGCCTGCAATCTAATATGAAAGTAATCTCTACAACCGTACATATGCATTCCAACCAATCAGATGACCATGCCACATGCCGAGGTATATATGTGGATATGTGAGGTATGGGTAAGAAGAGGCAAAACATTTATGGAAAAGTGGAGGTACAGGTGATCAAGCTAGTACCGAAACGGAACCCTATGGCAACATCCAACTTCTTGCTCAAAAACAAATGGAATGGTGCTATAGCAAGCACCAATCTCACAATCTCCAGGTATAAAGGTAATCAACTAACTCCCCATAAAATATGAATAATACATGGGAGCACAAATCGCCAAAAGATAAAGGTTTGAATTATGCGAATTTTATTTCTTTCTCTTTCTCGAACCTCGGTCGATCGACCAAAAGGGGCAGTCGATCGACTGCTTAAACAGTACAGAACTCTTTTTTTTTTCATTTTTTTTTTTCGAATCATTTTTTTCTCTTATTTTTTCAACTTTTCAGTTCTTTTTTTCTTTCTTTCCTTTCTTTTTATTCTCCCAACAACATCTCAATCGAGCAAAAGGCTACCAAAAATAAAGTGACAATCCCAACAACTAAACTACTAGCTTGACAAGGGCAGGCTAAATGTAGGATGTAGTTAATGGGACAAAAAGGCTGTTTTTGGCAGTGTGAAGCTTATGGGTAAAATGAGAAAAGGGAAACCTCTACCACATGTGTCAACAAACCACAAACCGAATGCATACAAGTATTAAGCAGATTAAGTTCATATTTATGCACATTTATGTAACATGTCTAATAAGGAGTAACTACTCACATCCTAGATAAACTGGTCATGAATGACACCAGTTGTACGGCTCTAATTCTCAGAATATATAAGTAGCTTGCCAAAATTCTAAGTCAAGTCTCAAGTTCAGCAAAATATTAACGAAAACTCGTAGATATGCATATACGATTCTACTAATAACATGTCAATTAGTAAGGCTTAGGCATAAACAACTACAAATGCAATGTTATCATTGAAATACTACCGTTCCGACTCAACCTATATGCTAAAATAAACGTGCAATTTTTTTGAAATTTTTTTGAAATTTTCTGTATATTCAAGCAATGAAATAAACAATGCAAAACAAAATTAAACGTGAAACAGAAATGCAATAAAACTTATGCAAATGCGACGCAAAACCCTTCCCCAAACCAAATCACACAATGTCCCCATTGTGCAAAATCATGTAATGAAATAAAAGAGAAACGGGAATTTGCGAGAGAATAAGTAAATATGACATAAAGTGGAACTTGGGAACTCACAAGACTTTAAGCGCAGCAAAAGGAAACCTCCCCAAACCAGCGTTAGCTAAGAGGTTTCAGTAGCCAGCAGTGCTACCAATAAATACCTGAAAAGACAAACAAAAACCGCGCGTAAAACCGAGAAAACAATATTGAAGCGGTAATTATGTGCAAAGTTACGAAAATGGAAGAAATCATAAATGAGTCGGGAAATGAAATAGAGTAGAGAACTCCCTCAATCCCGCAAAATAACCCAACACAGCAGGGGAAAGGTCATGAACAGGTACAGCAGCAGCAGTGGTCGATCGACCAAAGTGAACAGGAACATAAACTTCTGAGATGCGCAACTCAGTCGATCGATCATGGAAGGCAGTCGATCGACTGGGAAAACTGCTGTAACTTTCTGATTTCTTCGAATTAGCTCAATAACTTGAGCTAATAAGGTCCATATACCTGCATACACACATAATATCGTGCCCAAAATTGCGCAAAACCCAAAGTATCCGACTAAAGTATAGCTAATTATTAGAGCACACAAAAACAAGTAAAGCTAAATGTTCCAAAACCAAATTAAACGAAATGTTTCAAACTCCGGGTTGCCTCCCGGTAGCGCTAGATTAGACGGTCCTAGCTCGACCCATTTTTCGATCATCAAAAAGCACAAATCATCGGCACACTACTAGGCTTCTGACTGAACGCAGTGGCTTCAGCAACTGTCAAATCTACTCCCGGCCTCCACAACATGGCAACGGAAGAACAACAACGTCTCGCAGCATCCGGATCCCAATCTTTCACCTCAGCGCACAGCTTCTTCTTAGACGGCATATCCTTATCAGGACCTCCTCCTGGATCATATATCTGGGCAGTGCCAGACTTCAAACTAGGAACACCCAACCCACCTCCGGGGTCTTTGAACTTGCCAAGACCTGTAGAAAGAGAAATAAAGCAAAGTTCCTCCAATTTGTTCCCAAACTGGGACGGAGGCGTCAATTCTACAGCAGCAAATGGTTCAGCAGAAGGAGTAAGAAGGTATACATAATCGACTAAAGGAGTGGAATTACCTCTAATCGGATAGGAATGGTCTTCATTTACCTTCTCATCGTCATCCGGAATAGGCATTGGTGACGATTTAACAATTCCCAAGGCTGCAGGGGTCGATCGAACAGCGTCACTACTCGATCGAGTAGTTTCCTCCTCCAAAGATAATCGGTCGATCGACCACTTTGGTTCCAGTCGATCGACCACTCTTCCTTCTGCAATGTCATTCGTTCGACCACACAAATCTGCCTGATCGAATTCTTCATGTGGCACAGCATTGAAGTCTTCAATTGACGCTTCATCATCCTCCAAATCATCATCCTCCGAGTCATACATATCATCATTTTGCTCGGCAGCTACTTGAGCCAAGAGAAGCTCAAGTCTTTTGAAAGAAGCTTATCTCTGTTCAGCCATTTCTTGCATTTGGAGTTTAAGCATCTCTATCGTAGACTTCAATTCCGCACTCTCTTCAGAAGAAAGAGGGTCTTGCTGAGGTGGTGCAAAAGAATATGAAGGCTCTTGGAAGCCTTGGTGATAGCACGGAAGTGGCGGCGCATAATGATCTTGTTTATAATGCCAGTAAGCATAGACTTGGTCCATATCTGCTCGGCACATAACAGAAGCATGCCCCTCAACGCCACATCTCCCACAAATCTCCATCTGCTGCTCCCAAGAATGGAACATGAGTGGACTCTCCTGAAGTACTGCAAATAAACAACACGAAAGGAGAAGATAAGAACTGCCTCAAGGTACTCAGTCTTCCCTTGAGGCGAAAAACAGACTAAAATAAAGACAACCAAAAATTAGAACAATTGACTTCCCGGCAACGGCGCCAAAATTTGATACCCGTCGTTGTGAGTACCAAAAATAAGATTTATAAGTTCCTATTAAGACTAACCTAGGCTAGTGGTAACAGGGTCGAACCACAAGGAGGCAGACGTAATTTCTAGCTTTCTGATAAAAGTCTAAGGTAACAATTGTGGGGGTTGAATTGATTTGGTCTATAGCTAAGAGTAAATAAGACAATAAACTAAAAAGACGGATTAAGCAGATAAAGAAGGGGTACTAGGATGGTCGGTTCGTTATAGTTTCGGCGGCAACATACTAAACAGGTCTAAATCAAACACATGTGGGGCGGGAAATAAAGAGGTCCTCTCGGTCCACTCTTAACAAATAGCATCTTTCGATCTCGTTATAAGTCCCTAATATCACTAATACTGACTCTCGTACTGAAAAGTGACTAACGGTCTAAACTATACCTATCTTTCGATCTCAGCACAGTTTAGTCATTTTAATTGGTGGTCTAACAACTGTCCCTATCTCTCGATCTAATGGGTCAGTCACATCCTAAACATTCAACTAGTCGTGTGCACTCGATTTGTCGAATAAAGAATTAAAACAATTAAAACGAAAGTAAAACCCCACATGGTCAGTCGATCGACCAAGTATGTGAGTCGATCGACTGACACGCGATTCAGTCCGCATTATTCTACGCCGCCTACACTATAATTCCCCTACATCCTAGCACGAATAAATTAGCTACTCATACAAGAGGTGATAACAACAATAAGATTGATCATTAAATCTACGGAATTCATGATAAAAACGATTGAACAAATAGATAACATAAGACAACAATATCGGCTTTGGGAAACTAGCTAGCAATTTCTATACTATCAAAGCGATAAAGATAAACTAAAATAAAGTAGAAGGAATACCGAAATTTGCAGAAGGATTGTAACGGAATGATTGAAAGCACAACGAAAATCCAATGCGAAATAATATCCCAAACCCTAATTATTTGATAAACTAAACTAAATGTAAAACTAGGTAAATTTCTGAATCAATATCTCTGTAAGCTAGGTTACGTTATATAGGAAATATACGTAACACTTATTATTAAAACCTAAACACAATGGGCTTCAAGTTCCTTGATCTTTTAATTCTCGTCAGACCCGTTGTTCAGTCGATCGACCATAAGCATCAGTCGATCGACCAACTTGCGCTGTACAGGAGCTTCTGTATGTCGTGCTCTGGTCAATCGACCATGTAGGTCAGTCGATCGACCAAAGGTGCTGTACAGAATTGCATTCTGTCGATTCCTGCAGCGCGCACCGATCTTAAAACCGCTGCCATTTCTTCGTTACTTGGTCAAATCAGGCGTTCTACGCGGCGTTGGAAAGCTAAGAGGATAAGCTTTCACCTAAAATTGGAATCCCTCTATTATCAGCTTTAGAACTCGAGATATTGCCATCTGAAGCAGGCTGCAATAATGTGAAGTGCTTCTTTGCTTGTTAAACTCGTACGCACCCATGCTTTTGCTATCTTTAGGCCTTGAAACGCGCACCAAGCTCATTTCTTGAGTCACTACTCCATGTCAAATGCAATGTTATGTACTTAGGGACGGATTTGGCTCGATTTCTACTCATTTCCGCATAAATCTGCAATATTATATAAAAATACGGAAGTAGACAAAATGGGGCAAATAGTAGCATAAACTACATAAATGAGCTCTGAAATGCGTGTAAAAAAGGGCGTAAAACAACATATTTAGGACACGCATCAAACTTCCCCAAACCAAACCCTTGCTTGTCCCCAAGCAAGAACTAGACTCGATCTAAAGGAACGAGTTCAAACTCAAGAGCGAAATGCAATTGAATAGCCTAAACCAATTTAATGCACAACCAACAATCAATTAGCAATTGAATCATGCAAACGAGTTATGGAGTCGTTAAAAACATGCTGAACCGTCAACTATAGAGACTTATCAAATTGGACTCTCACGGGTCGCTCAAATCACTCATAAGCACAGGTGAATAATGTAAAGATAGAAAGAATTCATTTTGTAGTGACACTCACCTAACTACGATGTAGATAGATAAAGGTAATCAACTAAATTCTGACTTGATTCCGGCTCATCTTTTTCATTAGCGTCCTCGACCATGGCAGGACCATCAAGGGTGGACCCACTCCTCAAAGTGATGGCATTTAAGGTCTCCTTTTGGTCGGTTTGAGTCGGCAAGTGTCCGGGAGCTCGAGTGTTACTTTTTCTAGCCAATTGAGCAATTTGGCTCTCTAGTAGCTTCATCCCGGCCTCTCTTGCTTGGGACTCCTTTAGCAACAAGTTCCTAAGCTCGGAAAATTCAGAATTCTGCGATTGTTGCTGTTGCGGCACATAGGGAGGTTTCTGATATTGTTGTTGCTTTTGAAGAGGAGGTACATAAGGTTGCTGCTGCGGCGGAGCTTGAGTTGGGCTCAGGACATTTTGGCTCCTCCAACTCAAGTTTGGATGGGTATTCATCTCATAGTAGGTGTTGGTCTGCCTATAGTGTTGAAAGGCAGCACAAGACTCAAAGGGACTAGGTCAGTTCTTCGAAACGTGTCCCTCAGCTCCACACCTTTCACAGACGAAAGGACCGTCGACACAAAGACATTTACTTGGTACATCCCACCTTTAGAAGCTCCTCCTAGTTCATATTTGTCAAATCTCGCAGTGAGAGCCTCAAGCGCAGCAACGAGAGGAAGATTCGCAGACTCTCCTCCGGTTCCCTCTGGAATTACCATACTCAGCCTTGTGGGTGGCTAGATCGTCAATGATCTTCCACCCCTTGGTTGCTCCCAAATTCTCAGCAAATCGTCCATTGGCTGCAGCATCCAAAATGGCTCTCTGATCGTCGTACAACCCATTGTAGAAATGATTGCACAAGCTCCACTTTTCGAACCCATGGTGCGGTATGGTACGCACCAGCTTCTTAAATCGGACCCATGCCTCGTGGAAGTTCTCATCTGGCCCTTTGTTTGAAACTTGTGATTTGGGCTCTAATAGCAATCGTCTTTGAAGCAGAAAAGTACTTCTTGTAGAATGCCAATGCCAAGGAATTCCAATCAGTAATCCCATGAACGGCTCGGTCCAGATCTCTATACCACTCCCTTGCAGCATCACGAAGGGAGAAGATGAACATGGTCTCCTTGATCTGGTCCTGGGTTACACCGGCTGGTGGGGGTATGGAACAGCAGTAGTCAATAAAGGTCTTCATATGCTTGGCTGCATCTTCATTTGCAGCTCCCCCGACTTGGTTTCTCTCAACCATGTTGATGTACGAAGGCTTTGGTTCGAACTTCCTGGCATCTCCTGGTAATTCGAACCCCTTATATAAATTTTCGGCTGTCGGCTCAGAATGACTAGCTATACTCGCTTCCTCGGCCATGACTGGAATTTCTGGAGAAAAAACTGTCTCGGCTGAAGAAGTGGAAACGGGTGAAGAATGTGGGTCTTCTTCGAACAGGTCGTTCTCGTAATAGCTTGACAGAGTACTCAGCTCTTCCTCTGTCGGTAATATATACCCTTTATGTTCGTCTCAACTCGCGCAAAGATTTCTCTATCTCAGGATCAAATGGTACTAGTTCACCACCCTGTGACCTGCGCATAAGAAGAAACTACAAAAAGAATATAAGAAAAGTTTAAGGAACAGAAGTCCCTTAAACTAAGAAAGACTAAAAACAAAAACATCTAAAATTAGAACTATTGCCTCCCCGGCAACGGCGCCAAAATTTGATACCCGTCGTTGTGAGGACCAAAAATAAGATTTATAATTTCCTATTAAGACTAACCTAGGCTAGTGGTAACAGGGTTGAACCACAAGGAGGCAGATGTAAATTCTAGTTGTCTAAATTCAGTCTAAGGTAACAATAGTGGGGGTTGAGTTGATTTGGTCTAAAGCTAAGAATAAATAAAAACAGTAAACTAAAAAGATGGCTTAAACAGATAAAGAAAGGGGTACTAGGATGGTCGGTTCATTAAAGCTTCGGCGGCAGCATACTAAACAGGTCTAAATCGAACACAAGTGAGGCGGGAAACAAGAGGTCCCCTCGGTCCACTCTTAACAAATAGCTTCTTTCGATCTCGCTATAGGTCCCTAATATCACTAATACTGACTCTCATCCTGAAAAGTGACTAACGGTCTAAACTATACCTATTTTTCGATCTCAGCACAGTTTAGTCATTTTAATTGGTGGTCAAATAACTTTCCCTATTTCCGATCTAATGGGTCAGTCATAAAATAAGCATCTAACTGGTCGCATGCATTCGATTAGTTAAATACAACATTAAATTCAATTAAAACGAAGGGTAACCTCACGAGGTCAGTCGATCGACCGAGAATGTCAGTCGATCGACTGACACGCGAATCAGGCCGTGTTCAATACTTTGCCGCCTATGCCATAAATCGCCTACATCCTAGCACAAACTCTTTAGCGACTCATGCTAACGGTAAAAACAATAACATTAACGATAAGAATTACTAAATTCATGCTTGAAACGATAAAGTAAACAATTAACATAAACGATAAAATTGGTTGCGGGAATCTAGCTAGCAATTCTATACTAATGATAAAGCAAAGCAATAAACTGAAATTGGGGTAGATGAATACCGAATTTGCAGAGGAAAGATTGATAAGAACCAAAGATCCAATGCTCAACAATAATCCCAAACCCTAATTAACTATAAAGAACCGTATGTGAAACTCGATGTAAAACTACTGAATAAAACTTGATTAAAAACTAGATGATAACTGAATGTTTCTAGGTTACGTTATATAACAATTAACCTAACTTCTTATTTCCTAAACCTAGAATCATGGGCTTGCGTTTCCTCAGTCTTTTAATTCTCGTCTGGAATAGCATCGTGGTCGATTGACTGATGTGAGGGGTCGATCGACTGCTTGGCAGTGAACAATAGCTTCTGTAACCCGAGGGTTGGTCGATCGACTGAAGGTGATGGTCGATCGACTGCTTGAGCTGCTACTTGACTTCTATGAACTCGTGGACTTGTCTTTTGGGCCTTGAATTGCGCACCAAGCTCGTTCCTCGGGTGAATACTTCACGTCAAAATGAAATGCAGGATACTCGGGGACGGATTTAGCTTGATTTCCACTGGATTCTTCACATTTCTGCAATAATGTACAAAATACGGAAGTAGACGGAAATAGGGAGAAATGCAGCATAAACTACATGAATGAGCTCTGAAATGCGTGTAAAATGGGATGTAAAACATCATATAAAAGACACGCATCAATCCAACCACCAGGGGTCCCACCACCACCAAGGATGCCGCAAACGTATCTCATGGTACTCAATCCTGTGGGATTAGGAGCACTGACTCCAGATCCCATACCAATAACCAGCATTACGCCAGTGGTACCAGGGAGAAATCCAGGGGAACAGTCAGCAGGAAACGTGTCAGCCCCATTGATAGTGTTGAGCTCTTTCAAGCGCAAAATCTCAGCCTCTAGGTTGATAATTTGTTGAACCAAATCGTCAACTAACATGATAACTTCTTGCATTGTAGATTAATAGGATAGGGTAATGGTTATTTGCGTGGCTTCCTTTCTTAAATTGAAGCATTAGGATTGCATAGGGATAACACGATATCTTCCCATTGAGCGGCTTGTTTACTCACGCACTTTGCACCTGCGGCGAAATCTGTAATAGTAGGTGCGATGGTAGAGTAGGTTTCTCTGTGGTTAACTATGTTGATCTCATCTTCGACTAGAGAGACAAGGTGTGAACAATCCAAGGTGGATTCGCCATTTGAGATCACTAGAATTCCAAGAGGATTGTGAGTATTGTTAGGCTTACTTACGGGAAGGATATGCAAGCGTCCGTCTTCAATCATGTCCTGAATATCATGCTTTAACCTATAGCATTTTTCTGTGTCGTGCTCTTTACCCGTTTGATACTCACAATGAGCGTTGCTATCCCAAAACTTAAACTTGTTTTCTAGGTCAGGTGTAGGTCCTAATAGTTGGATTCTACCCTGTTTCATCAACCTTTTTGGTGCATTTATGTATGTGTCACCAATGTCAGTGAACTTCCTTGACGTATTGCTTCTCATAGATAACTCGATGCGGTTGACATCATCGGTTTTTCTAGTGAAACCGTAGGAAAGACTTTCAGTTGATGTCGACCCTTTATATCCGCGTCCCACAATTTTGGACAAGAGTCCACTACGAATATCGTCTTCGATCCTTGTACCTAGTACTGTCAGATCTTTGAAAGATTTGATATTTTTGTATCTCAAGTGACTTTCATAGATAGGCTAGTCTTTATATTGTCCACAAATTTATCCACAAGAGTGGCCTCATCTGGACGCTCAACTAGTTGGGTTCTAGACTTTTTCACCTACTTAGGAAGTCGGTGAAACCTTCTTTTTCATTCTGGGTGAGGATCTCTAGAGTGCGCATGGTGACTTTGATCTTTGCATTATCCGTGTACTGTTTAGTAAATTCAATAGCAGCGTCATCTCAAGCAGAAATTTTCTTGTCATCTAAAGAATAGAACCACTGCTTGGAAAAGGCATCGAGAGATGAGAGAAATATCCTTAGGAACATCTCTGGCTTAATGCCCTTGATAGACATGTAGTCTTTGAAAGCACGAATGTGGTTTAGAAGGTTTCGTGCCCCTTAAATTCGGGATGTCAGTCATGTTGAAGTTGGTTGGATTGAGTATTCACTGGTGCATACTTTCGGCTATTTTCTATGTAAATGTCATCCCCCTTGAGGTACATTAGTTGCTCTTCTAGATATTGAAGACATTTTTCTGCTTCGGTGAGAACAGGTGGAGGATCGTCGTATAACGAGGTGTCAGGAATAGGATCCTCGGCAGGGGGGAGTCTAGCTTCCACCGCCACAAGGCGGCCCTCGATCGTTTGGAGAGGAGCATATGCGACATCTTGACTTGCTTGGAGTCACAGTAGTGCGGCCAAGACTTGATTATTACCATTATAATCGGGTTAACCTTGGACGCTTCCTTGGCTTTCGTTAGTTCCGACCATCTTGGACTGAGAATTAAAACTGACGGTGAATCAAGACACAATCGACCACATTCCACACCTACTCGAAAAAAAACAAGGACTCGTGCAATGACTCGAAAAAAAAAGGAAGGACATGAGTGTCCTTTGTGTCGTGTGACAAATTTTGAAAAAAAGTTGATTTTGAAATGCCATCCTATACAACCATTGTGTGTGATTGTAGGAGTGTTGACTCGAAGTGGTTTTGAGAAATGATAGACCTTTGAAATTATGGCAGAGTTTCGACTTGATTTTATTGACTTTGCGCTATTTAGGTCATTTTTGAAAGATTTACATTTTTATTTTGAAGAACAAGTTTTTTTTTTTTTTTGAAAATTTTGTCATGGTTTTGTTTACAAAAGGTGATAACATGCAAGCTACAAACATAGGCATAGGCATTATAACGGCATGTGGAGTGCTTTTAGAAGGGTTTTAACTTAAAAGATGGGTTGTCAAACCAAACTATCATACCCTGGTCTGTGGAGAGGCCCGTGCCAAACATGAGTCGGTTCCTAGTCCATTCGCTTGAGTAGTGAAAGCTATTGAAAAATACATGAGTAAGCATCGTGGTATGGTTGACGTCAATCGTTATCCTGGAATTTGCACCGTCCAGACTGGACGATTGGTCGAATTGGTTTGGTTAAGCCTAGGAAGGTTGGCTAAAACGACCTAAGAAGGTCGAGTTGTTGGGAATTCATATTCTCATTAATTTACATATTCATATATGTGAGAAATTATTTAGTCATAAAATAATTACAAATCTTATGCATGCAAACTTAAATAAGAATAGAGAAGAAATTGTCTTTCTTACTATGGAATTTCGGATTAAAGGGCACAAGTAAGATCTCCTTCTTACTTGTTCTTGAGCTTTCCTTATATAGATGAACAAAGATTCAAGCTTAGAATCCCTCCCAAAGATTAATACCCAAGATAACCTCTTAAAAGACTAATATTATTTGAACTAGAATAATATTAATCTTACTAAAATTGACCCAAAATATTGTTTTTGTCTCTTGTCTATTCGGCCAAGAGGAAGGAAATATATGAGTATTTTTCTCTCTAAACTTCTCTAAGTTTTGGTTGTGTAAAAGAATGAATAATACACTAGTGAATATCTTAGTGTATATTACAATATAAATTGTAGAAACCTTTGGCCTTTTCTCTAGGGATAACCGGGTATGGGGGGGGGGGGGTGGTAAGGGCCAATGCATGACCAAGATACTCTTCATAAAAGCAACTAGGTGTGCATGGCTATGAATTAGGTTTAATGATTATGCTTTCCACTTAAAAATAATCAACACAATTTTAACCTAATACTCCCTCCAATGTTCGGCACTTACATAAAATAGGAGGTCCATTTTATATTTGTCATTTGTCAATTGTCACATGTTACTAGTCATGTGAAATTGTCATGTATTTTTAACATATTAAAATCAACGTATTAATAAAAATACGTCATGTACAAAATCGACTTAGTAATTCATAATTACTTGTACCAAAACGGTTTACCAATTATAAATCACAACGTCTTGTATTTATAATAAATTATTCATTCAGTTTCAATTGTTTCGTAAACAGTAATTTTATCTAAGTAATAAAACAATTTAATTACTTAGTCCGTATCTTATTTAATCGAATTACAATAAGACACGTTAAGAATACTCACAAAATCGCCCGTCAATTTTAAGCAATTTAATTAACCCGTATCGACATACGATCAATTAAATAATCAATTAAGAGTGTTACCCTTTAGGTATGACCTAAGGGCATCAACTGATCACCACCGTCGCACAACAGTAATGTCAAACTCTACTCAGCCAATCATTACCGATATGTG
Source organism: Silene latifolia (assembly GCF_048544455.1). NCBI lineage: Eukaryota > Viridiplantae > Streptophyta > Magnoliopsida > Caryophyllales > Caryophyllaceae > Silene > Silene latifolia. The sequence goes on from NC_133527.1 coordinate 44,785,316, forward strand.
TGGACCAGTTGACTGTAAAATATTGCATCCCACATGTATTCTTAAAATGATATTTAAACATGTGATCATCATGATCGACAGTTGTGATCGCATTATTGTCGGAGGACACATATTCCAACACGAGTAATAAAAACTGACAACTGTCTCATACAAAATATTCTCTAACCTTGTTCAAGTTTCACCCTAGGTAATACTAGACTTAGTCTAATATATCATCCCCAGCGAAGTCGTCAAACTGTAAACAAAGCCACCCGCCACGACCAGGCTATATAAATTTGCCAGAACTCTATAAGCGATCATAAGGCCCGACAAAGTGTTCCTAACAGTCTGCCTATGTGATCGACTGGGAATCTTACATGACTCCATGGCACTTGAACTTTCCATCAATCGCATCACACTCTAGTCACTTCGAGCCGTCACCTCATGTAAGTGACTATGGGCGAATACAATGCTAATCTGTGTTCACTTTAACAGGGTTCAATTGTCTCTACAACCCGTTTGGATGTAACAAAGTATAAGGTGAGTTAATAATAATTCAAAAGACAAATGTGGATATCATATTCGGGTAGTCAATACCATATTACTACCTTGTGATGTATATAAGTGTGAAAACACTTGTTGATTGCAATAAAAGTTTAACATACCATGTGTCCATGTGTTCATACTTTTCGTATTGCACTTTCCTTTATATTCATGTTATCTCTCATAGCATGAACCTTACCAAGTACACATCTAGGTTCCCAACCTAGGTTTAGGTTCTTTGTCGTGAAAGAACTTTCTTGTTGTTTATCACATAAGCAACGAATTGTGGTAGATGATATAACTTGCACTGGTCAAGTCTTCTACCAACTCACAATGCACTAGGTATACGTTTTCTAGGGTCTTGCAACAATTGTCAAGATGATTAGCCTAGCTATTCTCATAAGTCCTAGCATATTAGAAAATACTAGTTTTGAGTAACTTCTTACTATAACAAGTATCTTTTCAAATTCTTATTTCTCTTTAAGCTTAATTAGCTTAGGATCTTCATAAATCCTTACGCGTTTTCGAACTTCAATATGTGCAACTTCTTGTCACATAACAGAGTGTTCTGTCAAACACTAGAATAGCTCATTAGTTCTTATTGAGAATTCATGACAATTCTTCTATGGCTTACCAATGACTCATCATGCTATTAAGCATATGATTCATTATAGGACATGTGCATGATTATTCTAATGGCGGAAACATTAGTAATTTTTAATCATGTGATCAACCATTCTTAGGTTCAATGAATGACCATGACTGCTTATGGTAATTCCATTTTCATCGATATGAATAACCTACGTTTCTCGTTGATTTGATGTGTATATCTCAATACTTATCCAACATCCCATGATGTGATTGGATTCATCATAGTCCATTTTCATCCAGAATTGAAAACTCAAACACTTCATTGTGAAAGATAGTACTAGCTCGTCATTCTCAATGAGTAATGAGTTATAAATTTTACAAGATGATTGCTCCCACTAAATTCCATGTCTTCACATGATAATTTCAAACTCCCACTCAATTCCACATGTTTCATAAATGACTACTCAATCGAAACATTTCAAGAATTGAAATACATTTTGCTTTGCCAAGTTATTAAGATTAAAACCATATATGTTCCCAGCATATCCTTTCAAAATACCTATTTTGAAAAGGTTTCAGTCTTAAACTTATGGAAAGAGATTTTAATCTCTAACTCATTCATTTTTATAATGATGCGTAGCAATGTAATTATTTAAAAGTGAAATTCCATTTAATATACGTCCTTCTCAAAATACCCCTTTTCGGAAGGAGGTTTAACCATTTCACTTTCATAATGAGGATAAGTAATGACACTACCGTGGTTAACAATTAACTTAGCTTTTGTAGATATCGGCATATCTTCCTTTGCAACTTTTAATCATAAATCTCATTTATATTCGAAGATGCAACTCTGTTTCATTTAGGCTCTTAAGTAAATATCAATATTGAAACTCTATTTATATCTAGGTCATAAACTAGCAAAATCTCTTGTTGAGACTTTTCTTTACTCATTTTCTATCTTCTTTAGTCATTTTCTATCAAAACTTTCTTTTGGTCTTCTCGTGCAGTTATCTTAAGAACATATTCTTTTGATTACTTCACTTGGTCTCTTTTTGTCATGTAGATCTCATCTATTCGAGACCATAAATCTCATCTATTCATGTATACTATTTATTTAGGTATACAAATCATTCTTTCTTTCGTAGATCTCATTTACTCAAGCATACAAATTATTCTTTGTGTCTCTTTATTTTTCTCCCACTCTATCTTTAGAATAAATACACTAGATATTTAAAGATAGCTTTTGAGACACAAGTGATGATTTCGAAGTAGAGGGAGGACTATCTCATAGATTGACTAATAGATTTTAAATTTGATGACTGTACTTGGTAATTGACATTTCTTTAGGAGAGTTCATCAACTCAACATCACTTTATAATTGATCATACACAAGCCTTAAGCTTGTGGACATATAATGAATCCCATCATTATAGTTGTCTATTGGATCACTTTAAGTAGATGATCATATGTTTCTATGTGCAAGCATATAAAGACGAATTTTTAGAACAAGGAAATACGATAAAAGGGGTGACTTGGGTTGCAAACCAAGCCACCATAATCCAAAATACAACCATTATTTAGAAGGATCAACCATTTCCATGTCGAACACGGAAATCAAAATAGTTCTAAAAATCCGAAACACAACATAAAATAAGACAATAATAAAAAGCCAAGCTTCATTGGTAGCTACTCCTAGCTCCTTGATGATTTCTCAAGCTTGCTTTTCCTTTCCATTGTCTTTGCTTGGAGGAGGCCCTATTTACAATAAAAAGGGGATACATTATCACAACTTTGTATCAAAATACCATAGTTGAATTAGAAACATAAAATAAAGGATAGTCATTTACCTACTGGAGTGATCTTTACAGCTTTGATGTCACCAAGGTACTTGGAACAATTCCTTTTCCAATGTCCAACACCATTACAATAATGACATTTATCAAGAGGACCCTTCTTGGTCTTGGAAGTGGTAGCTTCAAAAGTCATAGCCTTGGTGGACATGGGAGCTTGCCTCTTACCCTTTTTCCCATTCTTCTTGAATTTCCCCTTGCTCTTGGTGCTTATATTAAGCACATCCTTAGGTGGGTTAACATTTAACCCCATGTCTCTTTCGGCTTGCACAAGTAACTTGTGAAACTCTTCAAGAGACACGTCCTTGTCTTGCATGTTAAAATTCACCTGGAATTGAACATATGCTTTGACTTTGGATAAGGAGTGTAGAATCCTATATACAATGAGCTCTTTGGGGATTTCAACCTTTTGAAGTTTCAATGTCTCGACTAGCTCCAACAATTTGAGCACGTGAGGGCTAACCTTTTGGCCCTCCTTAAAATCGAGATCAAAGAATGCCGAGGTCGCCTCATATTGGACGATCCTCGGAGCTTGTGAAAACATTGTCACAAGTTTGGAATAGATTTCATAAGCGGTGCCTATTTTAAAGGCTCTCCTTTGGAGATCCGCCTCCATCGCAAAAATCAACACATTTTTCATAGCGGCAGACTCTTTGTGGTGAGCCTCATATGCTTTCCTAGTGGCGGCACTCAACCTAGCATTAGGTTCGGGTGGAGAGGCCTCGGTGAGGTAACGAAGCTTGTCGTCACCTTGGGCGGCTAATTTGAGTTGGGCATCCCAATCGGAGAAATTTGACCCATTCTTTTCAAGTTTACAACGATCCATGAAGGATCGGAGCCATGAAACATTAGTGAGAGGTGCGGCGTTGGTGTTTGGTGCGGCCATTTGTTATAAGAAATAAAAGTAGTCTACAAAACGAAAATAGAAGGAATAAAACATTTGTCGTTTTCAAAATAATAATAACACTCGTAAATTTTTAATTTAAACAAGTTTTATTGCATTTATCTAGTGACCTCTACCCAACTTTGATAAATGATTCCAAGACCCAAATTCATATTAACTTAGGTATCGGTAAAGCCGAATACAACCCTCATTAATATAACTCGGTGGATTAACTTTTTAATCGATTCTACTCTTAGAACTCTTGGTCGATAAATTTACATTAATATTTATCTTTAGCCCGAAACACATCCGGCAACCGTCGAGAATACTTTCGTTGAGTTCAACCCAAATTTCGAATAAATGTGTCCATGATCCAAATTTACATCAACTTGGGCATCGGTAAAGCCGAATACAACCCTCATCTTTATAAATTCGGTGGGTAGACATTTATCACCCACTTCCCCTACGTAACAAGGTTTGTACCCCGGTAAGGCCGAGTGCACTCCCTCACGAAATAGATTTTCATGGTTTCTACTTTTTGGTAAGGCTAAGTATCAATTGTTTATTTTAGCGAGAGGTCATGTCAATTTATTATCTATAACGTTTTAAGTGAACTAAAGCGGTGAACTACGATAATTGTAATTGGCACGGTCGATAAACTCGATTTAAATGATAATGCATGTTTTAGTTATGGCGATTTAGCGATGCATGCAACATATAAATAAAATGCAAAGCATAAATAAAATCCTAGTATGACCTTCCTAGAATAGTAAATTTAATAAACTATTACAAATTCCGAAACCAACTCCTTTGGTCCCTTGAACTTCGGTCTTGGCACGCATTTTAAGGCAACATTCTTTGATGGATCGCCTTCTCGAGTGGCACCGTCTTCAAGGAACTCCGGAATAAATAAATTACATAATAAATTACATAATTTCCTATTATACATTTGTAATTAAAAAAATAAAAATAAATCTATTAAATTACAAAACGGTGATACGAGATCACAATAAATTACAACCGAATCGATATTCCCATACATTTCTGGTAATATCAATTAAAACTAATGTCATACTAAGTAAAATTACATAATTCAAAAAACTACATAAAATTAAAATATGACAATCATAAATAAAATGCAGCATTATAATATATATGAACATGCCCAATTTTATGCTAAATCGCATTTAATGAGCCAATATCGTATATTAATCGGTTTTTACGGATTTGCATGATTTAACCTTTTAAAATCACAATAATTACATAAAATCATATTTATGTACAAGTTAATTACCCTAACCTTCTTAGGACTCAAAATTAGTCTCCACTAACATTTGACAATAATTAACCTAGATTTCTTAATATTGTTCATGAATGGACCTAAAATACAAAATTATGTCATAAACTTCAAATTAAATCATAAAAATTTCAAATAATTTCAAAATTTAAAATTTAAACTCATGAACATTCTGGAAAAATACCATGACACTCATAATATTCAAAACTTAGGTTAAAAATTTCGAAACATTATCGAGAAAAACAATGTTGCGGTTTATCGATTTTAACAATTATCACCATAAAAATATGAGAAAAATTATATTTATCAACTTTTCATTTTTAGATCTGAAATATATGATAAAATGCAACATGTGACGTTTTTCTTTAAGTCATTAAGTATGTTTTAACATTATTACTAATTTTAGTCACTATTTATGTGATTTTTCATCAAAAATTCATAAATCATGCATAAAGACTTCATTATAGCCAAATATTTTACACACATCTTGTAAAATTGCATGTGACAACATAATAAATTTTCATTACCAGATTCGAAATATAACTCATATTAACCTATTTTCCCATTTAAATACGATTTTAACTTAAAAAATCCATATTTCGAGCAAATCAACTCATTTTATCATGACAATTTACAGGCCATCAGTAGATAATATATGTGAAAACATATCCAAAAACCACTTAAAAAATCAAAGTTTAGCTATTTTTCGTTCAAAAATGACATGTTTATCATAAAAATCACATTTTAATGTCATTATTATATAAAATGAACAATAAAATCCATAAATAAACCAAAATGTCCTAAAAATCACTTAGGACCAGAAACTTTTAACATGCAAATTTATTTTTAGGTTTTTCTTCATAAAACCAATTTAATTAGTTTTGTATGTTAATCATATAACTCGGAAAAACTATAAACCGATTTGCATGCAAACAACCTAAGGCTCTGATACCGCTTGTTGGGAATTCATATTCTCATTAATTTAAATATTCATATATGTGAGAAATTATTTAGTCATAAAATAATTACAAATCTTATGCATGCAAACTTAAATAAGAATAGAGAAGAAATCGTCTTTCTTACTATGGAATTTCGGATTAAAGGGCACAAGTAAGATCTCTTTCTTGTTCTTGAGCTTTCCTTATATGGATGAAAAAATTTTCAAGCTTAGAATCCCTCCCAAAGGTGAATACTCAAGAGAACCTCTTAAAAGACTAATATTATTTGAACTAGAATAATATTAATCTTACTAAAACTGACCCAAAATATTATTTTTGTCTCTTGTCTATTCGGCCAAGAGGAAGGAAATATATGAGTATTTTTCTCTCTAAACTTCTCTAAGTTTTGGTTGTGTAAAAGAATGAATAATACACTAGTGAATGTCTTAGTGTATATTACAATATAAATTGTAGAAACCCTTGGCCTTTTCTCTAGGGAAAACCGGGTAGGGGGGGGGGTGGCAAGGGCCAATGCATGACCAAGATACTCTTCACAAAAGCAACTAGGTGTGCATGACTATGAATTAGGTTTAATGATTATGCTTTCCACTTAAAAATAATCAACACAATTTTAACCTAATACTCCCTCCAATTTTCGGCACTTACATAAAATGGGAAGTCCATTTTATATTTGTCATTTGTCAATTGTCACATGTTACTAGTCATGTGAAATTGTCATGTATTTTTAACATATTAAAAATCAACGTATTAATAAAAATACGTCATGTACAAAATCGACTTAGTAATTCATAATTACTTGTACCAAAACGGTTTACTAATTGTAAATCACAACGTCTTGTATTTATAATAAATTATTCATTCAGTTTCAATTGTTTCGTAAACAATAATTTTATCTAAGTAATAAAACAATTTAATTACTTAGTCCGTATCTTATTTAATCGAATTACAATAAGACACGTTAATAATACTCACAAAATCGTCCGTCAATTTTAAGCAATTTAATTAACCCGTATCGACATACGATCAATTAAATAATCAATTAAGAGTGTTACCCTTTAGGTATGACCTATGGGGATCAACTGATCACCACCGTCGCACGACAGTAATGTCAAACTCTAGTCAGCCAATCATTACCGATATGTGTGGACTAGTTGACTGTAAAATATTACATCCCACATGTATTCTTAAAATGAGATTTAAACATGTGATCATCATGATCGACAGTTGTGATCGCATTATTGTCGGAGGACACATATTCCAACACGAGTAATGAAAACTGATAACTGTGTCATAAAAATATTCTCTAACCTTTTTTAAGTTTCACCCTAGGTAATACTAGACTTAGTCTAATATATCATCCCCAGCGAAGTCGTCAAACTGTAAACAAAGCCACCCGCGCGTTGGTTTCGAGGCGGCGGCATTCTCCCATGGAACTCTGGTAAGAGCCAAAGCACGTCATGGGCTGTAACTGATTTGAAAGGCATTAAAACCGGTGAAAGGTTTGACAAGCTTTCATTTGTGGAGTCGCAACCATTTTTTATCGAAAATTGGAACCGTTCGAATACTTCGCCTCATGTCAAGACACAAAGTAGTGACATAAACACTAAGAAATTCGTTACCCTTAGCATTCTATATCTAGAATGACTCTCGTGATACCAATGAACACGGATGTTCACAAGGATCTTGAGTAAGGGGTGAGGGTACGTATTAGGAAGCTCTTTAGTGAACACCTAATCCTGCCCGCCTCGATAGCGTTCTCTACTAATGATCATGGAAGTTATTTATATTTGATATGTTGTCAATTGTATGCATGCAATGTAACAAACATGGATTAAACCCAGCACATGAGATTAGACTATGTCGGTTGACAAATGGAATTAGATTCGTTACATGTGAATTTCCAAGCAAGTAAATCATGCAAGAATGATATAAGAAGACGATACAAATGATTAACTTTAATTTATGTCATAAATATGCTCAAAAGAAGGATTTGAAAAGAAAGGAAAATGAAAGGAATTTAAAATATGAAAATATGTCAAATTAAGAGTGATAATAAGGATAATATTCGATTAGAATCCTAATAGAAAACCTACGTCAAAACGAGAAAGTGTTCAGAGGCAGAAGCCAACCCAGAACAGGCGCATCAATAATTGCATCCTCTGGAAGAGGCGCATCACTTGTTGCGATTGTTCTTGAGCTGAATTCTGACTGTGAAAGTCAAACCCGTTGATTAGTTATTATTCTTTAGTTGATTTATGTTGGTTAATGATATACAACCCGAGTGAGAGTAATTTAGCATGTTAATATACATTGAAGATCATCAAAAGTCGGATAAAAATGAACTAAACAAGATGGTTATGATTATACGATGCTGGGATTGATTTTATACACAACTCGAATGGAGACGGTTAAAGTGAAACCAAAGGAGAATGAAAACTTGGAAAATAAAGGACTAAAATCGAAAGCGAACTAAAACGGTGTACAAAACACGAATTCTAACGATTCAATATGGAGAAATCGAACCTTTAAAAGCCGGGTTTTGAATTTTATGACCAAACCCCGCAAATATTAATTATAAGGATTTAAGTCGGAAAGGATTAGTAAGTTTTATAAGCTGGAAACATGAGAATTTGAAGAAAATAAAGAAAGAAAAATGAAATATAAAAATGAAGCAGATACTTAAGGTAGAAGAAGAAGAAGAAGAAGAGCATCAGCAGCAGGTGGTCTCTGGAAGAGACACGGCATGTAAGGCGACTATTCTGGAAGGCGCACCTGCTGGTGCGTTCCAACTTCGTCGTCTTTCACTGTTGTTTTGAAAAAAATAGGGTTTTAAATTTGGTTTTAAAGACGGTTTTAAGCATGCTTATGACATAAATTCTTACATAAATTATAATTACAGAAAATAAAATAAATAAATAGGGATTTACACCCTCAGACTTACATGTTTGACGAAGTGAGATTAACTAAGTTGTCGTTAGTGATTGCTCGACTCGATGTATGATTGAAAGTGCCCTTAAAAAAGGATTTTAAAACAAATTGATTAGATTGATTAGGCGGATTGGTAAAATTGGTCGGTCAATGCAACGTGACTGGTACTCAGAATGATCTAAACTTACGTGGTCGCGTAGAGCAAGCACGTAGGCGTCGAAAAGCAAAAGCGTGGTCTTAGAATGCAAAGTAAGAAGATAAGGGCGGACACTCGCGTGAGTAATATGTGAGGCGATGGCCTCTATTCATATTAATCACGAGGAGGAATTGAGGAAAAGGTTGGATTAGGAAAGAAATCCGGAAATATTCTGGAGTCTGAAGAAAAACAACCTAGGAAGAGGCGCAGCAGGAACTGCGACCTTTCCAAGAGGCGCAGTTCCTACTGCGTTTTCTCTTGGGTGGTTTCCTCCTCAGTAAGAATGATTTCCGCTCTTTAAATTAGGAAGTAGGGAAGATGTATGCTTCTTTAATCTGTAAAGAATATATTTTTCGAGATTTAATCATAAACAATAAAATTTAGGAATAAAACTCTAGAACATTCTAGAACATTCCAAGTCGGCTTTAGACGATTTTTTAGAAAATGGAAACGGTTTTTGACGCGGACTCCAAATGTACTCTAATTATTGTCAAAACCATAATATCGGCACATAGATGATGACCATGAGGTTGACTCGACGGTTTGAGATATCACTTGTTGACGAACTTATGAAATGTCATAAATCGCTTCGCGTGATTAAACATGCGGCCCAATCATCACTGGGTGGTTGGTGGAAGGTGTAAAAATGAGGTTTATACACCATGAGGTATGATGTGACCAGTGGGTCCACCATGAGTTAGAGGAGGGCCACTGTGGTAGCCACTAGTGGAAAGGGTGGGTGTTGCGGTTTGTGTGTTTTCGGTGTGTTGAGTGTTTGTGTTTGGTGGAGTCGTGTAGAGTGGCAAGGCAGTATGGTGAGGTCGTATATGGTGGCCAGTAGTGGTGGCAGTGGTGTGGTTGTGTAGGTGACAGAGAGAGCTCATGATAGGATGGTTTGGTGTAGGGATTGGTGTCGGGTTGGTGGTTTGTCGTGTGTAGGTGAGTGTCATGGGATTGAAGGGTGTTTGGGTAGTGTTAAACATAGGTTGAACCGTGTATGGGAGGGAGATTGAGTTAGGTTTTTAAGACGGGTTTTGATCATGGTCCATGGGATTCGATTATGGGATTAAGACTGGTTTTTGTTACTAGTTTACCTAATAATATAGTTATTATAATTAATGAATAAGTAAGTTAAAAAAATTAGTTCAATTGTTTATATTTTATATAATTAGAATAATGAGTAATTATAATTAATATCTTATTTAGGTGACGGAATTGTGGAGGAGCATTACTAGCTTTCGTTTACTTAATTAATTGGAGTGCTTGTGGACGCAGGCCCACGGGGGTCGCTCAGGAGAAAAGCGAGCAAGCTTTTGCATTTGTGGAGTCGCCACCAATTTATTGTGGAAAATTGGAAACCGTTCGAATACCTCGTGTCATGTTAAGACACAAAGTAGTGACATGAACACCAAGAACTTGTTACCCTTAGCATTCTATGTCTAGAATGACTCTCGTGGATGCCAATGAACACGGATGTTCACAAAGATCTGGAGTAAGGGGTGAGGGTACGTATTAGGAAGCTCTTTTGATCGAAAACCTAATCCCGCCCGCCTCGATAGCGGCCTCTACTAATGATTAGGGAAAATCGTCTATACTTGATATGTTGAAGGTTATATGCATGCAATACAACATCCATTAGATTAATCCTAGCATGTGAAAATTAACTAAGTTGGTAAACACGTAATTTAACATCCATTAATGTCGAGCTAGGAATTTAGGTTAATTGCAGTTGAGAGCATACAAACAATATGGTAAAGAAATACAATACAAAATACAATAAAGAAAATTACAATGGGTTAATTGATTTACCTCGAAAATACACTTAACACGGATGGTTTTACAAAAGAAAGGAGAAAATAAACTAACGAACAGATTATTAGGTGTTAATACGAGTAATAGTTAATTAATACGTAAACTAATAATTAGGCCAAAGAAACAACGGAAGTTCAGGGACAGAATTCAACCCGGAACATGCGCAGCAGAGCTGCGTCCTTTGGAAGAGGCGCAGCAGTTGCTGCGTCTGTTCCTGAGGTGAATTCTGGCAGTGAAGCCGAAATCGCATGTCGTTAATGTTCATTGGTGATTTTAATGCTCGATTAATAATATTTGACTCGGATGGAAGTGGTTTTACATATTATTTACATGTGAATTGGTCATAAAAACAATAAAACATGAGACAAAACTAATTAGAACAGATTAATTACAAGATTAAAAACAATATTAATAATGAATTAAATTAAATAGGTTAATTAGGTTTGTTAATGACGAACTAATGATAACGATGAATATCAGATAAAAATATATCAATGGTGGATTTTAGAGACTCAATCTTGATGAATCGAACCTATAAAAAACCCGAATTGATTTTAATGACGAAAACCCGCAAATATGAATTATAAGGGATTTAAGTTGGGAATTTAATGATGATAAATTATTAATGATTTACATGCCAAAATTATTATGTTGAAAATATGTACAAGTAAAGACGAAAGACGAGGCTGGTACTCAGAAGGATCCGAGCGTACGTGGTCGAAAGTTCAAGCACGTAGACGCCAAAAAGCAAGAGCGTGGTCTTAGAATGCAAAGAGGGAAGAGAAGGGCGGACACTCGCGTGAGAAATATGAGGGACGAAACTCCCTATTTATACTAATCACACAAAGGAATTAGGGTTTCGGAGAAACTTTGGAAGTAAATCTCGAAAATAGCTCAAAATACGCAGAAAGGAGCTGGGGAATAGGCGCAGCAGCCACAACGTCTTTTGGAAGAGGCGCAGCACTTGCTGCGTCCTTCCCCAAGGGTTTCCTCCTGCGGAAGAAAGATTTCCGCATTTCTATTATGAAATTGCGGTTGATCTTAATCTCCTTATTATTTATAAATAATTCCAGGATATAATTTACCAAGGATTAAAATATTGAAAATATGGAATAGAAATATCCGGAACATTCCAGAATATTCTGACTCGGCATTTTAAACGGTTATTAGAAAATGAAGACGGTTTTTTACCCGGGCTCCAAATGTACTCTAGTTACTGTCAAAACGATCGTAATGGCGCGTAGATGATGACCAAGGGGTAGACACAAGTGTTTAAACTATCACTTGACGTTAAACTTACGAACTGTCATAAATTGTTCCGTGTACCAAACATGCGGCCCAATCATCATCGGGTGGTTTGCAGGAGGTGCAGAAATGAGGTATCTACAGAGCCCCCACTTTCACTGACGCTTGGACAAGGCGAAAGTCAAAGTATAGCCATCTGGTCAATCGAAGATTACAACCTGACGAATATGGCGACGTGAGGCGGCTCAAGGGGTCTGAGCCAAGGACCTGTCGTTGGGAACATTTTAGAGTCTGTTGACTATCGGGGAGGGTCGTTTAAAGTCCATTAGACTACATCAGGAAGCTCACCAGCCATAAGAAGAGACCATACCTGAGATTCCTTGAGACTCCTTACTCTGTCGGACTCCAAGGGGAACGTGATATTGAAGGATTTAAGGGGGCAGTAGGACGTCGGCAGGAACTTCTGGGAGAAATCTGCTTGGGTCGGTCTTCAAACAAACTTCGGTAAAACTTGAGATTGATGTTGAACTCCACGTGTTGAGAGGGACGATTGGCTGTCCGGAACTCTCATTGGGGTAACACAATCGAGGTTGATCTCCACGTCTTGAGATGAACAATTGGTTGTCCGGAACTCTCGCTGGGGTAACATAATTGAGTTGTGTCAAAACACCAGTCAGAGGGCATTCGCTCGTTGTGACAAGCGAGATCTTGATAAAGTAGTGCGACAGTTTGCAGTTTGCTCAAAAATGCGGGTCCGGGCGAAGAATAAACATCAAATGGACCAAATATATGATATATGGTGTTGAGGAAGAGGCGTACCAAAGATGGGCCCACAAATAACGAACTTATAACGAATTTTCGAATACTGATTGGGAGAGAAGCTGAGGAAGAGGCGCAGCAAGAGCCGCGTCGCTTGGAAGACGCGCAGCACCTGCTGTGTCCTTTCCTGGATGTGTCCCTGTCTGAGTAAAAACCCGATAAAAATCGTGTTTTATTCATAATTTTCGAAACACAAATCCTTCAAAACTCTCTCAAATTCCAACCATTTCTCACCAAAATTTGATCAAGATCTTGCATTTGCTATGACTAATCATGGTATGTGTATTATTTTTGCATTAATCTTCCATTTTTGATTAATTTGGACCGACAAATTAGGGTTTCCAACCCTAAAAATGTCGAAAATTTGGGGCTTTTCCCCCAACAGTTTTGCCTTATAAAATTAAATTTGTAAATTGATAATTGGTAGTATGAGGATCATAACCATGTGTTCATTTCGAATTTTCAATGAGTTTTGAGCATTTGAGTGAAATTGTGACGGTCTCACAGCTGAGTCGTAAATTGCTTCGAAAATGGCCTTAGGATTGCCCATTTGTGACGAAACTTGATATTTGGAATCCTTGTATGATGGGTAAACTTCCTACCATTTCAGATTTTTGATTTGTGACGGCTTTTTTTGGGACACTTTTCCAGGGCATAATCGCCGTTATAACGAAATGCTGTCGAAATTCCGACTCGAATCCATGACTAGGCTTCAATTTAGACCTGACTTGACCCATACTACCACATGAGCGGTCGGGTTTTTGGGAAAATGGCCAAAGATGGCGAGAAAAGAGCGATTTCGGGGCTTTGAAAGCTCGAAAATCCCTTAACTAAGGCTCGCTGTCACTTGACGCGGCCTAAATTCACTTTAATTTTGCAGGTGACGAGGCTTATACGTCAGGGGGATGTCCCATGGATGTGGAAAATGTTCTTGACCCTTCTCGTACGCTCGAGGAGGCGTTGGAGCAGGCTTTTAATGCAGTGGCGGCTGTTGAGGACGAGGTCGTCGAGGAGGAGGCTGTTGAGGAGGAGGTCCCGAGGCGGCCCAACGTTGGACGAGGTGGTTGCCAGTTGAGGGGAACACCAGAGTGGGCTGAGAGATGGGATAGCCGACATCTCATCTGGGCAGCGGAGAGTCACCTGTCCTACAGGACGGTGAAGAGCTTGGTAAATTCAACTCATCATTCTTTCCTTTACCTTCTTTTATTCTCATTTGCTATTCCTTTCCTCTTTCATTCGAGCTAAAGATAGCTCTTTGCATTGAATCAAAATAGGAGGCCGGGAACATCAGGTCCTTCTCGAGTTACACTACGATGATGAAGGCTTACGGGAGACTGTCGGCGGAGGAGCAGACCATCATCCAGTTGGGAGCTTTAGGAGCCCTGGTACGAGCGTGGAGGGATATCAAGGGAAGGAATATTCGGGCTAACCTTAGCCTGATTCGATCATTCTTTGATCGGTTCTGGGATACGACACCGACCTTTCACATGCCTTTTCGCGAGGTCGGGGTCACGTTGGAGGACTACGGCATGATTTCTGGTTTGTCGTGCGGGACTGAGGCTGTGGAGTGGCCAGAGACAGCCATGAGAGTAGACTCGGCTGAGGCTAGGTGTTTGATCAGTTGGAACCTGGCGGCGAAAGCTGTTGCTGTTCTCGGGTTGGTGTCGAGTTCCTACGTCCGGGATTACTTTGTTGGGAAGACCCCGACGATGGTGGTGATCGATGGCAGGGAGACGGCTCCTCCTCCTTGTACTGCGGAGCAGAGAGCTCGTTTGTGGCTCTGGTGGTTCTTATCTTCGCTCTACCTCGGAGACAAGGGAGAGAGGCTGTCGACGAAGCTTCTTCCCTTCCTTTCTGACCTGAGTGGCCTAGGTCGTTGGAACTGGGTCACTGCTGGCTTTGCGGTCCATATTCGCTACATGAGGGCCATGGTTCATCCGGAGCTGGTGGAGAAGGGGACTTCTCCTGCCACTGTTGGTCCTGGACTGGTGCTGGAGATATGAACCTTTATTTCATTTCAAGAAAGATCATTTCCTTTTCTTATCGAATCGCGAAAGATCGTCATTGATTATCTTGTTTTGCAGGCGTGGTTGTACTCCTACTTTCCGGGCTTCGCGCCCAAGACGACGGAGCCGGGGGAGAGAGTCTATCCCGTTATGAGGGATTGGGTGATGTGTTGCAGGAAGAGCCAGCATTCTTCTCACGATGTCTGTCGATGGGACGTGAACGCTCTGCAGCTGGAGGGCGTGAGTATCCTCGACTCACTTTTCCTTATTTGCTTTTTCATGGCTTTCTTTTAGAACTGATCATAATAATGACCTCTCGTTTGCTTATCTTAGTGGGTGCCCAGGCCATGGGCGGACTACACTGGCGCCCCTCCTTTTGTGGCTTAGGTCTTTTGACCTAGGA
The DNA here is from genome assembly GCF_048544455.1 of Silene latifolia. Taxonomy (NCBI): domain Eukaryota; kingdom Viridiplantae; phylum Streptophyta; class Magnoliopsida; order Caryophyllales; family Caryophyllaceae; genus Silene; species Silene latifolia. The sequence goes on from NC_133527.1 coordinate 44,800,827, forward strand.
GCTCGAGCCGGTTGCTGTTGAGGACGTCGATGGGTCCCGTGTGGTATTTGGGCGAGCGTTTGACTCACCAGTGCTCTCGTGATGCCTTCACAGTCCGCATCGATCCTCCTCGGACGATGTTCAGGGAGCCTTATGACGCTAAGAGGGAGGCTGACTTGGCAGACGTTAGGGGTGACGCCCTTCTTCTCCCTGGCGAGGACTACTCGGCGTTGCCCTACCGGAGGTTAGCGTACTGGCCAGTCATGGTAAGTACTTCAACTTTCATTCGATTGGCTTGAAAATGTGATGAATGATCATCGGTTAACGGAAACCACTTGAATTTTGCAGGAGATTGAGGTGGCGGGCATCGAGCCCCCAGCGTACCCCGAAACCCTCGAGCACACTGATGCGACGGGGATGACGACGATCTCCGAGCTTCGCGACTTTGGCTAGGCGGTGACCGATGCTGGCCTGGACGAGTGGCAGCATCTAATTCGGAGGGTAAGTTCCCCAACTTGTTTAGCTTTTGTATAAGAATACATTTGTTTAACTTTGTCCAATCATTAAGAATCCTTGTCTATTGAAATACAGGTAGCGCCATCCCGGTTTGTGGCTTTGTGGAGGGTAGCCAACCGGCTACGGGCTACTACCGTCGAGGCACTTGCTGGCGGTCGAGGACGTCAAGTATGAACCTTCCGTTTACTTCATTTTTGAATTTTCTAACTTTCTTTATGTTTGAAACGATTGACATGAGCCAATTGTTGTCCTTTGCAGAGGGAGCGTGTGGACAGCGGGCCGCCCACGGGGGCGGTTGGTGAAGGTCGAAAAAACAAGCGTTTGCATTTTGTATGGAGTCGCCACCAATTTTTATGGGAAATTGGAACCGTTCGAATACCTCGTGTCATGTCAAGACACAAAGTAGTGACATGAACACTAAGCAATCGTTACCCTTAGCATTCTATGTCTAGAATGACTCTCGTGGATGCCAATGAACACGGGTGCTCACGGAGATCTGGAGTAAGGGGTGAGGGTACGTATTAGGAAGCTCTTTTGATCGAACACCTAATCCCGCCCGCCTCGATAGCGGCCTCTACTAATGATTAGGGAAGTTATTCGTACTTGATATATCGTCGGCTATAATGCATGCAATGCAACATCCATAGATTAATCCTAGCATGTGAGAATTAAACTAAGTCGGTTGACAAATAATTAGCATACAATTGGGTCGAAGTAGGATTTAAAGCTCAATTACATGTGAAAACATACAAATGATAAAAGAAATACAATAATTATAAATTACAATAATGAAAATTACAATAATTACATTGGGATAGGCGATTTATGTCGAAAATACCTTCAAGACGAATAAATAGAATAAAATAAAATAAATTAACGAACAGGAATTAGCGTGATATTACGGATAATAGTGAATTAATATGTAAACTAATTAAACTATGTCAAGACAGAAACGGAGTTCAGGGACAGAACTCAGCCAGGAACAGGCGCAGCAGAGCTGCGTCCCTTGGAATAGGCGCAGCAGACGCTGCGTCTGTTCCTTGGCTCAGTTCTGGCTGTGAAGCCGTAATTGCAAGCCGTTAATGTCAATTGGTAAATTTAATGATGGATTGATGATTTTACCCGGATGAAAGTGATTAACAGGTTATTTAACATATGAATGGGGTCATAAAAACAGTAAAACATGGATGATACGGATGCAAACGAATTAGTTTATACGAACGAATGATTGATTAATGAAAGATATTAATGAGTCCTCTGTTGAAATCAATTAACTAGTCGAAACATGATGAATTAGCAACAAATTAATGATGAACAGATGAAAACTATATCAAAGACGAATTCCAGAAACCCAATATTGATGAATTGAATCTCTACAACCCGGAATTGAATTTAGTGACGAAAACCCGCAAATATGAATTATTCAGGATTTAAGGTTGGATTTATGATGATTAAAACATGTGGATGAATGATGAATTATATACATGTGATTATTAAACTATTGTACCGGAGAATTAAAGAAAACAAGTGAAAACAAATAATCAAAGACGAATTACAGAGGACGAAGGAAGAAGAAAAGAAGCAGGAACTGCGGCAGCCTCACGAAGAGGCGCAGCAGAAACTGCGCTCCTTCGAAGAGGCGCAGCGATTCTTTGCGTCTTTTCTCGACGTCATCTCTCGGAAATCCGCAAAAGCAGAGTTTTAAAGCACGGTTTTGGAAATCAGTTTTAACGGTGTTTTCGACATAAATCTTACAACGATGATTCAATAAATAAAATACAATAAATAAATAAGGATTATACACCCTCAGACTTACATGTTGACGAAACGAGATGAACTAAGATATCGACTAGTGAATGCTCGACGCGAATGCAAAGAGAGTGCCCTCGTAAGAGGAAAACGATTGATTAATTAAGTTGATTGAGTGTAGTTGGTCAAATTGGTCGGTCATGCAACGGAGAGGCTGGTACCCGGAAGGATCCGAGCTTACGTGGTCGGAAGTCCAAGCACGTAGGCGCCAATTAGTAAGAACAAAGTCTAGAATGCAAAGGGAGAAGAGAAGGGCGGACACTCGCGTGAGAAATATGAGGAACGAAGGCTCCTATTTATACTAATCACACGACGGAATAGGGTTTCGGAGACTCTTTGGAAGTGAATCTCGGAAAGATATGAAAAAGATACGTAAGACATGCAAAGAAGGGCTCGGGAAAGGCGCGGCGCCACCTTTGCGTCTCTTGGAAGAGGCGCAAAGACTGCTGCGTCTATTCCCGAGGAGGTTTCCTCCGGTGAAGAAAGATTTCCGCGTTTGAGTTATGGTAGGACGGAAATAATTCGATTATCTTATGAATATTACGGGATATTATTTGCCAAAAGATAGAATTTATGAAATATGGAATAGAAATATCCGGAACATTCCGGAATATTCCGACTCGGGATTTAACGATTATCGAGAAAATGGAGACGGTTTTTGACCCGGACTCGAATGTACTCTAATTACTGCCAAAACGACCGTATCGGGACGTAGATGACAACTAAGAGGTCGACATTTAATATTTGAGCAATCACTTGACGATAATCTTACGAACTGTCACAAATCGTTCCGCGTATCAAACATGCGGCCCAATCATCACCGGGTGGTTTGCGGGAGGTGCGAAACGAGGTATCTCTGAGCCCCCACTTTGACCGAGGCTTGGACAAGGCGAAAGTCAAAGTATAGCCATCAGGTCAATCGAAGATAACAACTCGACGACTATGGCGACGCGAGGCGGCTCAAGGGGTCTGAGCCAAGGACCTGTCGTCGGGAACATTTTAGAGTCTGTCGACTATCGGGGAGGGTCGTTTAAAGTCCATTAGACTACGTAAAGAAGCTCGCCAGCCATAAGAAGAGACCATACTTGAGATACCCCTGGGTGAAACGGGACTGAAGACGCTTCGGCAAAACTCTTTGGTCTGAAGATAACTTGGTGTCTGAAGGCATTAGGGATCACAAGGATTTCGAAGGAACTTCTTTCTCGAGATGCTTACGGAGAATGACACCTTCGGCGAACTCCGTGAAGAATAAGAATCGAAAGCAGCAGGACGTCGGTAGAAATTTGGGAATGCTGCGTCGGTCTCAAGCGAACTCTTGCAAAACTTGAGGTTGAATTTGCTTGCGTCGGTCTCAACCGAACTCTTGTTGGGGAATATATTGACGACTAGGAACATCTTGATCATCGTGAGAGAAATGTTGAATGAGCGATCTTTGCAAAATATCGTCTTATTTGGGTAAAATGGATTTGGACAAATCGCAAAAATCTTTGTCGTGTTTGGATAAAATGGATTTGGACAAATCTTTGCAAAATCTTGTCGCTATTTGGATAAAATGGATTTGGACAAATCTTTGCAAAAATCTTTGTCGTATTTGGATAAAATGGATTTGGACAATACTGCAAAATACTGTCGCTGGCTGATGAAACGTGGGCGGAACGAAAGAAAATCATCGAAACGGACCAAAAGAATATAACAGCGTCAAGGAAGAGGCGCACCAAAGATGGGCCCACAAATAACGAACTTATAACGAATTTTTGAAAATCCGTATGGAGGGAACACAAGGAAGAGGCGCAGCAAGAGCTGCGTCTCTTGGAAGAGGCAGTTGCAGGCTAACCTTAGCCTGGTCCGCGCTTTCTTGGATCGATTTTGGGATACGACTTCCACGTTTCACCTACCTTTTGGTGAGGTGGGAGTCACTTTGGAGGATTACGGCATGATTTGGGTGCCGTGTGGGACCGAGGACATGGTGTGGCGGAGGCTGCTATGAGGGCGGATTCGCCGAGGCGAGGAGATTGATCGGAGTGGAACTTGTCGCCGAAGGTATTCGTTTTTGCCGGGTTTGGTACCCAGTACTTACGTTCGAGACTACTTTGCGGGGAAGACCCCGGCGCTGGTGACGATCGATGGGAGGGAGACAGCTCCTCCTCCTTGTACAGCTGAGCAGAGGGCTCGTCTGTGGCTTTGGTGGTTTCTGTCTTCGATTTACCTCGGAGACAAGGGCGAGAGGTTATCGACGAAGCTTCTTCCCTTTCTTTCTGACCTGAGTTCCCTAGGCGCCGGGGGACCGGGTCACTTGCTGGTTTTGTGGTCCTCATCCGCTTCATGAGGGCCATGGTTCGTCCGGAGTTGATGGAGAAGGGGACTTCTCCTGGCGCTGTCGGACCTGGACTACTGTTGGAGGTATGAACCTTCCTTTAGACCAAAGTAAATTCCTTTCTTTATTAAATCACGAAAGATCGTCATTGATTATTCTGTTTTACAGGCGTGGGTGTACTCTTACTTCCCGAGTCTCGCGCCCAAGAGGACGGAGCCGTTGGAGAGGGCCTATCCCGTGGTGAGGGATTGGGTCATGTGCCGGACGAAGAGCAAGCGTTCTTCTCACAATGTCTACCGGCGGGACGTGAACGCCCTTCAGCTGAGCAGCGTGAGTATCCCGTTTACTCTTCTTATACTTTGCTTTTAATTGATCATAGGAATGATTTTTTGCCTTTACCTTGTTGCAGTGGGTGCCCAGACCTTGGGCGGAGTACGCTGGAGCTCCTCCTTTTGTCGCTGAGGTCCTTCGACCTAGGAGCTCGAGTCGGCTGCTGCTATGGACGTCGATGGGTCCTGTGTGGTACTTGGGCGAGCGGTTGGCTCGTCAGTGCTCTCGGGACGCGTTGACGGTTCCCGTCGATCCTCCCAGGACGATGTTTAGGGAGCCTTCGAGGCCGAGAGGAGGCGGACTTGGCTGGTGCCGAGTGGCGACGACCTTCTTCGCTCTGGCGAGGACTACTCGGCGTTCCTTTACGGGAGGTTGGCGTGCGGCGGTAGTGGTGAGTATCTTTTACTTTTTCTTGATTTTGATTTTGAGGATTGCGACGAAAGACCATCGATTAACGAGAGCTATTTGTCTTTGCAGGAGGTTGAGGCGGCGGGCATCGAGCCCCCAGAGTACCCCGAGACCCTCGAGTACACTGACGCGACTGGGAGGACGACGATCTCCGAGTTGCGTGACTTTGACGTAGCTGTGACGGATGCTGGCCTAGACGACCGGCGCAAGATCGATTCGGAGGGTGAGCCTCCGGTTTATATACCTTTCGTGTAAGAACACATTTGATTGAACTTGTTCATTTACTGAGAATTTCTTTTGAAATGCAGGTCGCGCCATCTCGGTTCGTGGCACTATGGAGGGTGGCCAACCGGCTACGAGCTACTGCCATCGAGGCACTCATCGGTGGTCGAGGTCGTCAGGTATGAACCTTATTTGACTTTTGGTTTTGATTTTTTTTTTTTTTGATTTTGAATTTCGAGTATTGCTTGAATTGATTGACATGAGCCAATTTACTGCTGTTTACAGGCTGGCCGTGAGTCGGAGCGAGAGTTGACCCAGTCTCGGGAGGAGACAGCTCGCTTGTTGAGGGAGCTCGAGTTTCGGGACGCCGAGATTGCCGCTCTTACGCCGAGAGTTGCTGAGTTGGAGGGTGCCCAGCAGTAGTTTTGTGTAGTTTTGTACATTTGTACATTTGGACATCTGATTTTGAACATTTTTGGACTTTGTTTGGGGCGCGAGCCCCCAGTTTGCTTGGACTTTGGACTTTATTCGGGCCGCAAGCCCCCAGTTTGCTTGTACATTTGTTTATACGATGGCCTGAGTGCCTTTGCTGCTGGGTTGTGTTGCTTGTACCTGCAGGTTAGTTCTTGAACAGGTTTGGTAGACAACAGTTTATGCCGTCATGCTGCCGAAATTTACATAGAAATCACGCAGAACATACATTTTATATACATAAGGCCTTTCACCAGCGCAAAATGAGACTCAAAAGAGCACAAAAATGCAAAAAATGCAAAAATTTTGTCGGAAATGACCGGACGGTTGGGAGGGTTACCCCCTAAAAAAAAGAAAAAAGAGAAATCTGTAAGTGTAGAAAGGAAATGTTGAAATGAAGACAAAAGAAAATTATTTTCCCAAAATGAAATTTACTTCCTAAAAAAATGAAATGAAATTAATTTCCTAAGAATAAAAAGTTTGAGTGTCATGAAAGGGTGAAGGTGTCGATGTCGCCTCGAAATGCGTGCCCGCGAAAATAGGAAACTTGAAACATGGTAAACTGCTCGTATTTACCAAAATAAAATCCCGTAGGAATAGGAAATTATTCGTTATAGAATTAGGAAAGATCCAAACGCGGAAATCACAGAAAGTGAGCCTGGGGAAGAGCGCGCAGCATGAGTGCGTCCCTTTGAAAGAGGCGCAGCAGCGCGCGCGCTGTTCCCCGGTCCGTTCTGTCGGATTTTTGGAAACAGCAATTAGTATAAATAGAAGCGTCGACGGGGCGTTAATTTACACAATTTTTCCGTCTCTTCCTCGTCTATTCACATAAAACTCTCGAAATAAATCTTCAAGAGAAAATTGTCATCATGAATACTTTGGAGATCCGCTTGAAGGAATGGACCAACGAGTTTTCAAATGTGGAGAAGCACGACATGGGTGCTTATAACCTTGGGTCTTTGTTGAGTTTGAAACTCATTAAGGCAGTAAAACCGTTCTTGGATGCTTGCCTTGACTATTGAGACCCGAATTATCATGTTTTCGCGTTCCCGGGAGGCGATATTTGCCCGTTTCCTGAAGAAATTGCTGCTATTGGTGGGTGGGACCCCGAACATTTACCTGCCATTCCTTCCACTTCACAAGGGTATAAGAGCAAATTCAGAGACTTGCTCGGACTGACTAGACTTGAGGTGGATCGCTTAGTTACCCCGAAAGGCGTGAGAATGTTGGACTTTGTAGACCGATTCATTAACGGGGCCGACCCTCTGTTTCCCATGTTGCCGGGAGGAGGGCATTTGGCTTTTGTTTCTTTGCACGTGTATGTCTTCCAAGGACACGTTGATGAAGATTTGAGAGGTGATCCCCGTCTTTTGGGTCTTATTGAGCAAATGGAGTGCGCGCAGAGCCCAGCTTGTTTATGCTTAGGGGAGATCATCTTGGGTTTGGATAATAAGAAATCCAACCCCGATCTGCCGTTCTTGGGGAGTCCCGTCATTTTGCAGGTAAGAGACATCATTTTTTTTTCTTTCTTTTTTTTTTTTTTTTTTTTTTTTTTTTTTTTTTTTTTTTTTTTTTTTTTTTTTTTTTTTTTTTTTTGTTTGGTGTCTAATACCTGCTCTTGGTAGGTTTGGCTTATGGAACGGCTCCGATTGATCGAGCCCCCAGTTCATGCACTTTCCTATCATTCCCGTATGATTGCGATGAGGACGCGGTTGTACATGGTAGACTTCACCCGGGTCTGCGATTATTGGAAGAACAAGCTGAAGAGTGATGATGGCCCGTTGATTAGGTGGGTTGTACCGTGGTGGCACCTCAAGTCTGTCACTGGGGTGTCTTCTTTGGATCCCACTAGGTCCGTGCGCATTCCGGGATTGGAGTTCATGGTATGCATCTTTCCGGAAAGATTGATGAGGCAAGTTGGGTTGAAGCAGACGATCCCTAGGCTTGATACCGTCCCTTGATGCTATGGCGCTTACTACGAGAGAGTCGAAGAAGAGAGTGGGCCATTAAATGGGCCCAAAGAAACATGTGGTTCTTGAGTTTCTCCGCCAATGCTTTGTGGGTGTCGGACTCTTATCTGAGGTGGAGAAAGGCTGCAACTCCGGAAGAACGCGAAAGACTGAGGAAGCGCGAGCCTATTGACTACAAGGTGCGCGAGGGAGAGAAAGAGAAGGAGAGGCATCTGACAGAGGGAGAAGAAGAAGCCGGGTTTCAGGTCATTCACCCTTCAAAGAAATCAAAGACTACTCCTGTTGCGGAAATGGTGGTTGGCAAGAACGGAAGAGTCAGGCCTCGAGAAAGACCGTTGGTGATTAGGTCTGAAGTGGTGCAAGAGCGCCCGACTCGAGGCCGTGACAAGAAATATGACAAGAGTGACAAGGGCAAGGGGAAGATGGAGGAAAAGCCCGAGTCCTTATTTATTATTTGATTATTATTATTATTGTTGTTGTAATAAAAAGGAGGGATTTTTAGAATCCTAGCCTATTCTATTTTTATTATGTAACGTACTATTATTATTTAGAAATTGAATGAAAATAAAAAGGTTAAATGGTTATGAAACCGTTGAGATTTTCCACTTATTATTCTTGTTGAATTTCAAATGCAATGCAGATGTCCTTCTATTTACATTTTTTGTTTTTAGATATAATGGGTTGAATCCCGTGAAGGATTGCCTACGTATTCACTTAAAAAGCGAAATCAAACCCTTGCGCGTAGTTCAATTAAATGTAAAAGAATAATTGTTCGAAGCAAGAGCTTGTAATGAACATAGAAAATAAGCATGAGCTTTTGCTTACTCTGAAGGTGCGAATTTAGTTTATTTGATGATATGAGGATGACAAACTTGTCAAAATGCAAGAGCACAGTGACATTTAGCTTATTTCAGCTTGGCCCGGGGCCGTTTATTTAGTGCCACAAGAGCGACACATGGGTTTACGCGAGGCGCGTTTTTGTCCTATTCTAGGCATAGTATCGTTTCAATTGGTCGAGGTTTGTGGGGTTTGAAAACTCATTCCCATCTAGGTCTGTGATTCTAACTGCACCCCCTGGGAGTATGGATTTGACTAAATATGGTCCGGCCCAATTAGGTTTGAATTTTCCCCGTGGGTCGACGGGTAAAAGAGCTCTAACCGATTTGAGTACTAAGTCCCCTTATTTGATGTTTCTTGGCCTAACCCTTTTGTTGAAAGCTTGTTTGATACAGGCTTGATATGTTTGGACATTATGTAAGGCGCGTAGCCTACGCTCATCCAGGAGGATGAGTTCTTCATACCTATCCTTCTTCCAATCGGCCTCCGGGATTTGGCTTTCTAGTAGAATACGCAAAGATGGTATTTCTAGCTCGACTGGTTGTACGACTTCCATGCCGTAGGTCAAATAGAAAGGAGTAGCCCCAGTGGGTGTCCTGACAGATGTATGATACCCCCACAAAGCAAAGGGTATCTTGCTTGGCCAATCTCTATAGTTGTCAGTCATTTTCTTGAGAATTGTGACAACATTCTTGTTTGCCGCTTCTACCGCGCCGTTAGTCTGTGGTCTATAGGGCGAAGAGTGGTGATGCTTAATCTTGTATTTGGCTAGCAATTGCTCTGTTTCGGCTTGGAAATGTGACCCATTATCGCTAATGATCTCATGTGGGCAACCATATCGACAGATGATGTTGTTTTGTATGAATTTGGCCACATTTTTTGCCGTAAGACCAGTGTAGGAAGCCGCTTCCACCCATTTGGTGAAATAGTCAATCGCCACTAGAATGAAACAGTGACCTCCTGTTCCGGCTGGGGTTATTTTCCCGATTATGTCGATTCCCCATGCGGAAAATGGCCAAGGAGATGTCATCGTGTAGAGCAATGAAGGAGGGACATGTTGTACATTCCCGAAGATTTGACAATTGTGGCAATGTCTCACGTACTTGATGCAATCGGATTCCATTGTGGTCCAATAATACCCTAAACGTGTGATTTTCTTTGCCATCATGGGCCCACTCATGTGAGGACCGCATTCTCCGTCATGGACTTCTTCCATCACCTTTCGTGCCTGTGAATGATCGAGGCAACGTAGGACTACACCAAGAGGTGTTCTTTTGTATAATTCTCCTTGCATCAGAATGTATTGGGAAGCTAATAGGCGTATAGCACGTTGTCCCCTCTTGTCCATATCCGGTGGATAGGTACCATTAAGCTTGAAATTCAGGATAGCTTGGAACCAGGGTTCCTGTGCGATTTCCTCTTCGTCGGTGATTTGATGGACATAAGCCGGCTCTGACCGTCGTTCGATACATAAAGGCATTTCCATCATGTGATCTGGCATATTTATCAAAGATGCAAGTTTCGCAAGAGCGTCTGCAAATTGATTTTCCTCCCGAGGTAGGTGTAGGTATGTTACGTGATCAAAGAATTGAGCGACTTGGTCTATCCTAGCCTGATAGGGTGCAAGGCTTTCACTTCGGATTTTCCAGGATCCTGTAACTTGGTTGATGATCAGTGATGAGTCCCCATGTACTCGGAGGTTTTTAATGCCTAAGCTCACTGCCGCTTGTAGCCCAATGAGACAAGCTTCGTATTCTGCAGCGTTGTTTGTCACCTCGAAGTCGAGTTTGACTGCAATCGGTGTACGCTCACCTTCAGGAGAAATGAGCAACACTCCTATTCCGAATCCTCTTAAGTTTGATGCTCCATCAAAGTATAGGTCCCAGGAGTCTACATCTGTTTGAAGTATATCCTCGTCGGGAAATAACCAAGTATCTATGGTTTGTGCGTCGTTGATGGGATTTTCTGCGAAGAATTCGGCGACGGCGCGACCTTTTATAACTTTTAGTGGCACATATTTAAGGTCGAATTCTAATAGCATCAGAGTCCATCTTGCCAGACGTCCGTTGAGGACGGGCTTCTCAAAGAAGTATTTGACTGGATCCATTTTGGAGTATATCTTGACGGAGTAGCTAAGCATGTAGTGACGTAGCTTCTTCGTTGCCCACACAAGAGCGAGGCAGGTCTTTTCGAGTTGTGAGTATTTGCATTCGTACTCCAAAAACTTCTTACTAAGATAGTAAATAGCTCTTTCTTCGCTTCCTACAGTTTGAGCCAACATGGCACCCATGGCGGTTTCAGTTACTGTGAGATATAAACCAAGAGGTTGATCTCGTTGTGGCGGCATGAGCACTGGTGGTTTAGCCAATATCTCCTTGATTCGGTCAAACGCCTTTTGACAATCATCATCCCACATGGTGTGGTCTGTTTTCTTGAGTTTCTTGAAGATAGGCTCGCAAATCATTGTAAGTTTTGATATGAATCGACTTATGTATTGTACTTTTCCCAGGAATCCTCTGACTTCTTTTTCTGTTTGAGGTTGTGGCATTTCGATCAGAGCTTTGATTTTCGAAGGATCTATTTCTATACCTCTTTGACTAACGACGTATCCCAGGAGTTTGCCAGATGTTACCCCAAATGTGCATTTCTGGGGGTTGAGTCTCATGTTGTACATTCGTAGCCTTGCGAAGAATTTGTGAAGGTTTGCAATATGTCCCTCTCTTTCCTTGGACTTGACGATCATGTCATCTACATATACCTCAACTTCTTTGTGCATCATGTCATGTAGGAGTGTAGTTGCGGTGCGTTGGTATGTAGCTCCGGCGTTGATCAATCCGAACGACATTACCGTGTAGCAATATGTTCCCCATTGGGTGACGAATGCGGTCTTGTGCATATCTTCCATGGCCATCTTGATTTGGTTATAACCCGCATATCCGTCCATGAAGGATAGTAATGCCTGGTCTGCAGTGTTGTCTACCAATATGTCAATGTGAGGTAGAGGGAAGTCATCTTTCGGACTTGCTTTGTTCAAGTCCCTGAAATCAACACAAACACGGATTCTCCCATCCTTTTTGGGCACGGGTACTATGTTAGCTACCCGGTCGAATACTCGGAAACTTTGATGAACCCGGCTTTGAATTGCTTGTCCACTTCTTCCTTAATCTTTAGAGCCCATTCTATTCTCATTCGTCAAGCTTCATTTTGAGGTTTGAAACCCGGCTTAATTGGAATCCTATGTTCGGCAATATCCCTGTCGATCCCTGGCATGTCTTTGTAGGACCAAGCGAACACGTCTTTGAATTCATTTAGGAGGTCTATGAAATCGGCCCTTTCGGTTGAGCTCAAGGTATTCCCTATCCTAAGTTCTTTGGGTTCTAGTTCGGTTCCAACATTGATGGGTTCGGTGTCCTCTATTACAGGTCCCCCTTCCCCTTCCTGTAGTATTTCTTTGGCTACGTAGGGAGGTATTTCGGTCAAGTCTGGGTCTTGGTCATCCTCAGTATCATCGTAAACAGAATTGCACTCAAGATAACGCAAAGAGTAAGCAGAACCTGATTTATTCATATTAAGATTTGAGTAAAGTTGAAACAAAGAAGCCAACTGATCCATGGTCAGTGGCGGCAAAGGGACAGTAATTGGGGCATTTCCCGAACTACCGTGAATACTCGAGGCTAAGCTAGGAGAAACAAAGGGAGTGGGGATGACAACAGGAGTAGATTCTCTAATGACTCCTCTAGACTCTGACTCTGACTCCGACTCCGACTCCGACTCGAACTCGTCATCTTCTGGTTCTCCTTTGAACATTTCTCCTTCTCCAGTAGTGAGCTTGAAGAGTCTTCCTTGGTTGTTGGTCCATTTGATAGATTTTCTCCATCCTTTCTGCTGCTTTGTGTCGATTTCTGTGATCAACGCGGTGGGGTTGAAGCGATCGTCCTGAAGTATCATAGTAATGATCTCATCCTGCGCGGCCCTAATGAATCGATCTTCTCCAAACAATAGGCTAACAGCTTGTTCGTCGAAGCAAGGTGCTTGACGGGTTTTGACGGTAGGAACCGTTTCGGGAGGAATGAAGTAGCAATCGTGAAAGATCTCGATTCCGGCTAACTTCCTCTCAAGATAATGCCAAGGTTCGGGAAATCCGTGAAAGAGTTCTGAACTTCCTTCTTGAACGAAGTTGCCTTCCTTGTATGGTGCGAAGGTATTTTTCCGAATTGGGTTCAAAGGCATTCCAGGGAAGTATCCCTGAGATTTGAGTATGTGGTTGACTACCAAGTTGGAGTAGGGATTATAGTATAAGGGTGCCAACTCACTTTCTATGACATTTACACTTTGGAAGCCCCCAAGTTCGTATACGGGATCCGTAAGGACTTGATTGTTTGATTGCTTCTCGATTATTGCCTTGATGGGTGACGAAGTGATCGTCACTACTTTGCCATTTAGTGGAATCTTGATCTTTTGATGAAGGGTGGATGTTACCGCTTTGGAAGCATGAATCCAAGGCCTTTCCAGAAGTATGTTGAATGAAGCTTCGATGTCCACTATTTGGAAGTTAACCTTTCGTTCAATCGGCCCCGTGGCTATGGTTAGGTTAACAAGTCCTACAACTTTTCATCGCGTACCGTCATATGCACGAACACCTTGATTTGTAGGAGTCCAATCCGACTCCTTCATGCCTAGTTTGTATGCCGTTTTGAGGGGTATAACGTTGACCGCGGAGCCATCGTCTACCAAGGTCATTGGCACATTTTTCTTTAGACAAATGACAGTGATGTATAGAGCGAGGTTGTGACTAGCGCCAAAAGGTGGCAAGTCTTCATCCGAGAAAGTAATATGATTACTTAGCTTAGGTGATTCTTGGAAGACCAAGTTGACTACATCTTCAGGATTGGAGTTATGTGCCACATTCAATTTGGCCAAAGCTTGCAGTAAAGCTTGGCGATGTGGAAATGAGCTTGCCACTAGTTGCCAGACTGAAAGATCAGCCTTGGTTTTCTGTAATTGCTTGAGCAAATGATCAGTGGGGTCATCTTCGTTGTCATTTGGTGTGATGACGTTGGTTGGACTGTTTTGAGTAGTGCTTTGATATGGGCGACCCGAACGAGTTAGGTGATCCACATCTTGGTCTTCACCATTTTGGACTGTTTCCTTGACTAGGGAGTTTTCAATGAGGTATTCGTCTTCATCATCATCGGTCCAAACCCCATTGACTGCAGCTAGTTCCTTCATTCTCATGATATCACCTTCTAGTCGTATGATTTGATCGACTAGTTTATCAACCACGGTGACTACTTCTTGCATAGTGGCATTTTGAGGGAAGATCAATGGTACGCGTTCTTTAGGTATTGCGTTGGGATTGCGCAAGGCCGTTACCATGTTTTCTAGTTCCCACACTTGTCTATCTACACTCCTTGCCCATGTGATGAAGTCGGAAATGGTAGGGGAGATAGTGGAGTAGAGCCTTTCTTTCTCAATTGCATGAATTTCATTTTCGGTGGGAAAAATGAGGTGTGAGCAATCTAAGGTAGATTCGTCACTTGTAATCACTAGAACTCCAAGAGGATTCTGAGTGTTGTTGGGCTTACCTCCTGGTGGAATTGGAAGTCGACCGTCTTCAATCATATCTTGGAGCACGTGTTTCAACTTGTAGCATTTTTCTGTGTCGTGCCCTTTGCCCCTATGGTATTCACAGTACGAATTTTTATCCCAAAACTTGGACTTCCTTTCGGGTTCGGGAGTAGGTCCAAGGGGTTGGAGTTTACCTTGCTTCATTAACCTTTTTAGAGAGTTGGAGTACGTATCCCCAAGGTTTGTGAATTTCCTTGGTGGAGTAGTTTTCTTAGATGGCTCGAGAAGGTTAACTTCGTCGGTCTTGCTAGTAGAGCCGTATGAACGACTTGTGGACCCTTGATATCCTCGACCTACCGTTTTGGACAAGAGTCCTTTACGGATGTCATCTTCAATTCGTGTCCCTAATACGGTTAGGTCCTTGAAAGTCTTGATGTTTTGATATCTCAAATGGTTGGCATATATGGGCTTGAGATTATCCATAAACTTTTCCACGAGAGTAGCCTCGTCCGGGCGTTCAACTAGTTGAGTACTAGTCTTCCTCCACCTACTTAGGAAGTCGGTGAATCCTTCTTTGTCATTTTGGGTAAGAACCTCTAGAGTACGCATGTTGACTTGGATCTCGGCATTATCCGCGTATTGTTTCGAGAACTCGATTGCGGCATCTTCCCAAGTAGCGACCTTCTTGTGATCTAAAGTGTAGAACCATTGCTTCGGGATGGTGTCAAGAGATGAAGGAAAGATCCTTATGAACATCTCGGGTTTGATGCCTTTGATAGACATGTAATCCTTGAAGGCACGGATGTGGTTCAAAGGGTTCTCATGTCCTTTAAACTTAGGGATGTCCGTCATGCTAAAGTTAGTTGGCAATTTGGAATTGACGGCTTCATACTTGCCATTGTTTTCCCTATAAATGCCATCCCCCTTAAGGTACATCAATTGCTTCTCTAGGTATTGGAGTCTCTTCTCGGCTGCAGTTGTCCCCATGATAGGATTCTCATCCCCAGACTCGTAATCGGAGAAACGTAGTACTTCACCTTTAAGGGGAGGCAACCTTCCCTCTACATCAAAGATACGGCCTTCGATGAGCTCGAGGCGGTCATAAGTTTGGTTTTGGGTAACTTGTATTTGGGCTAGCGCGGCCAGGATTCGATCATTACTATCTTGAATTTGCTGGAGATTTGTTTCTTCACTTGATCCGAGCATCTTGGAAACTGGATAAGAGATCGGCGACGAATCAAAACACGATCGACCATTCTATCACACTTGCTAAAAGAGGAAAAGTTTTGACTCGTGAAGTGGGTGTGTGCCACTTGTGTTGAGTGAATTTTGAAGAAAGACAAGGTCTTTGAAAATGTGTGTACTAGTCAACTGTAGTGTAGTTGTAGGAGTGGACTTGAAGTGAGGTTTGAAATAGGCTTGTGGCCCGAATTTTGACACGACAATCGGACGGAGTTTTGACCGGATTTTGCGCTAATTGCAGGCCTTTTTTTTTCGAAATTTTGTTTTGAAATTGGGTTTTGATTTTTGAAAATTCGTCATGATTTGTTTAGCAATGGTGATCACGTAAGGTTTACATATTTATACAAGCATTATAACGCGATGCTGAGTGCATTTAAAAGGGTTTTGGTTTAAAGGGTGGGTTGCCATACCGAACCATCAAACCCGAAGTCTGTGGAGAGGCTCGTGCCAAACAAGAGTAAGGCCGATTCCTAGTCCATTTCCTCAAGTAGTGAAGGCCCTTGATACAAACAAGAGTAAGGATCATGGTATGGATGACGTCAATCGCTATCCATCCTTAGGCCCAAATAAGAATTAGGACCGTTTAGACGGGACGATTGGTCGAATGGGTTGGGTTGGGCCTAGGAAGGCCGAATAAACGATCTAGGAAGACCGAGTTATGAAAACCGACAATTGTCTTGTACAAACTTATTCCCTAACCTTGTTCAAGTTTCACCCTTGTTACACGTAAGTGTATTATCCCCAGCGGAGTCGCCAAACTGTGGACAGCGGGCCGCCCACGGGGGCGCTTGGTGAAGGTCGAAAAAACAAGCGTTTGCATTTTGTATGGAGTCGCCACCAATTTTTATGGGAAATTGGAACCGTTCGAATACCTCGTGTCATGTCAAGACACAAAGTAGTGACATGAACACTAAGCAATCGTTACCCTTAGCATTCTATGTCTAGAATGACTCTCGTGGATGCCAATGAACACGGGTGCTCACGGAGATCTGGAGTAAGGGGTGAGGGTACGTATTAGGAAGCTCTTTTGATCGAACACCTAATCCCGCCCGCCTCGATAGCGGCCTCTACTAATGATTAGGGAAGTTATTCGTACTTGATATATCGTCGGCTATAATGCATGCAATGCAACATCCATAGATTAATCCTAGCATGTGAGAATTAAACTAAGTCGGTTGACAAATAATTAGCATACAATTGGGTCGAAGTAGGATTTAAAGCTCAATTACATGTGAAAACATAAAAATGATAAAAGAAATACAATAATTATAAATTACAATAATGAAAATTACAATAATTACATTGGGATAGGCGATTTATGTTGAAAATACCTTCAAAACGGATAAAAAGAATAAAATCAAATAAATTAACGAACAGGAATTAGCGTGATATTACGGATAATAGTGAATTAATATGTAAACTAATTAAACTATGTCAAGACAGAAACGGAGTTCAGGGACAGAACTCAGCCAGGAACAGGCGCAGCAGAGCTGCGTCCCTTGGAATAGGCGCAGCAGACGCTGCGTCTGTTCCTTGGCTCAGTTCTGGCTGTGAAGCCGTAATTGCAAGCCGTTAATGTCAATTGGTAAATTTAATGATGGATTGATGATTTTACCCGGATGAAAGTGATTAACAGGTTATTTAACATATGAATGGGGTCATAAAAACAGTAAAATATGGATGATACGGATGCAAACGAATTAGTTTATACGAACGAATGATTGATTAATGAAAGATATTAATGAGTCCTCTGTTGAAATCAATTAACTAGTCGAAACATGATGAATTAGCAACAAATTAATGATGAACAGATGAAAACTATATCAAAGACGAATTCCAGAAACCCAATATTGATGAATTGAATCTCTACAACCCGGAATTGAATTTAGTGACGAAAACCCGCAAATATGAATTATTCGGGATTTAAGGTCGGATTTATGATGATTAAAACATGTGGATGAATGATGAATTATATACATGTGATTATTAAACTATTGTACCGGAGAATTAAGGAAAACAAGTGAAAACAAATAATCAAAGACGAATTACGAGAGGCGAAGGAAGAAGAAAAGAAGCGAGAAGCTGCGGCGGCCCTCACGAAGAGGCGCAGCAGAAATCGCGCTCCTTCAAGAGCGCGGCGATTCTTTGCGTCTTTTCTCGACGTCTGTCTACTGGAAATCCGCAAAAGCAGAGTTTTAAAGCACGGTTTTGGAAATCAGTTTTAACGGTGTTTTCGACATAAATCTTACAACGATGATTCAATAAATAAAATACAATAAATAAATAAGGATTATACACCCTCAGACTTACATGTTGACGAAACGAGATGAACTAAGATATCGACTAGTGAATGCTCGACGCGAATGCAAAGAGAGTGCCCTCGTAAGAGGAAAACGATTGATTAATTAAGTTGATTGAGTGTAGTTGGTCAAATTGGTCGGTCATGCAACGGAGAGGGTGGTAAGGAAGGATCCGAGCTTACATGGTCGGAAGTCCAAGCACGTAGGCGCCAATTAGTAAGAACAAAGTCTAGAATGCAAAGGGAGAAGAGAAGGGCGGACACTCGCGTGAGAAATATGAGGAACGAAGGCTCCTATTTATACTAATCACACGACGGAATAGGGTTTCGGAGACTCTTTGGAAGTGAATCTCGGAAAGATATGAAAAAAGATACGTAAGACATGCAAAGAAGGGCCTGGGAAAAGGCGCAGCAGCCCCTGCGTCTCTTGGAAGAGGCGCAAAGACTGCGTCTATTCCTGGGAGGTTTCTCTATTTGAAGAAAGATTTCGCGTTTGAGTTATGGTAGGACGGAAATAATTCGATTATCTTATGAATATTACGGGATATTATTTGCCAAAAGATAGAATTTATGAAATATGGAATAGAAATATCCGGAACATTCAGAACATTCCGACTCGGGATTTAACAGATTATCGAGAAAATGGAGACGGTTTTTGACCGGACTCGAATGTACTCTAATTATCGCCAAAACGACCGTATCGGGACGTAGATGACAACTAAGAGGTCGACATTTAATATTTGAGCAATCACTTGACGATAATCTTACGAACTGTCACAAATCGTTCCGCGTATCAAACATGCGGCCCAATCATCACCGGGTGGTTTGCGGGAGGTGCAGAAACGAGGTATCTACAGAGCGCGACCTGGAGCGAGAGCTAGCGCAGTCCCGGGAGGAGACAGCTCGCCTGCTGAGGGAGTCAGAGGTCCGCGATGCCAAGATCACTGCTCTCGAGGCGAGATTTACCGAGCTGGGTGGCGGCCAGCAGTAGTTCGCTTGTTTTTGTTGTTGGCTGCACTACATACACTTTTGTACATTTTTAGGACCTTCATTTTGGACTTTTCGAACTTTGTTTCGGGTACGAGCCCCCAGTTTGGTGTACATATTTCCTTTTGGTTGTATATACGACGGCCTGAGTGTCTTTGCTGTTGGGTTATCTTGTTTGTACCTGCAGGTTAGCTTTGAACAGGTTTGGTAGATGACGATTTATGCCATCATGCTGCCGAAATTGGCACAGAAATTCACATAAAACACATGTTTGTACACATGGCCTAAATTAGTGCAAGACAAAGACTCGAAAAAAATGCAAAATATTTGCCGAAAATGACTGGACGGCAGGGAGGGTTATCCCGTAAAAAAAATTAAAATGAAAACATATAAGTTTGAAATGTAATATAAAACGAGAGTGCAATGATTCCCCAAAAAAGAAAAATAAAAATAAATGGGTAAGTTTGAAAATAATAATTAAATTGGTGAAATAATTCCCCAAAAAAGAAAATTAAAAAGAAATGGGTAAGTTTGAAAATGAATAATTAAATTGGTGAAATGATTCCCCAAAAAAGAAAATTAAAAAGAAATGGGTAAGTGTGCTGAGTTGACGAAAATGCCAATGTCGCCTCGAAATGCGTGCCCGTGATATTAGGAAACTCGAAATATAGTAATTCGACGGAATTACCAAAAATAATAACCCATACGAATAGGAAATTATGCTTTAAGAAATTAGGAAAGATCCAACGCGGAAAATCACAGAAATACAGCTGAGGAAGAGGCGTAGCATGAGCTGCGTTCCTTTGAAGAGGTGCAGCAGGTGTTGCGCCCTTTCCCTAGTGTGTCCGTCCTGACAGATTTTAGGAAACAGATTTTAGTATAAATGTAGACGTCGATGGAGGTTTTATTCACATAAATATTCCGTCTTTCTTTTGTCTATTACATAAAACTCTCTAATTAATCATACATCATGAATACTTTAGAAATCCGTCTCAAAGAATGGACCAACGAATTCTCAAATATGGAGAAACACGATATGGGTGCCTACAACTTTGGATCGATTTTGAGCTTGAAGCTAATTAAGAATGTCAAACCATTCTTGGATGCTTGTCTTGAGTATTGGGATCCGAATTTCCACGTGGTTGCCTTCCCTGGAGGCGATATCTGTCCGTTTCCTGAAGAAATTGTTGCAATTGATGGTTGGGACCCAGAACATATACCTGTTATACCCTCTACTTCTCAAGGGTATAAGAATAAATTTAGGTATTTGCTTGGATTGACAAGAGCTGAGGTTGACCGTCTTGTGACCTCAAAAGGTGTCAGTATGCTTGATTTCATCGATCGGTTCATAAATAGGGCAGGCCCTTCTATCTCCTATGTTGCGAGGCGTAGGGCATTCGGGTTTTGCCTATTGCATGGTTATGTCCTTCAAGGGCATGTTGATGAGGATATGAGAGGTGATCCTCGCTATTTGAGCCTAGTTAAGTAGATGGAGCTGCGCAGAAGCCCAGCTTGCCTATGTTTAGGAGAGATCCTATTGAGGTTAGATAACAGGAAAGCCAACCGTGACCTTCCTTATTTAGGAAGTCCCATCATCTTGCAGGTAAAAGAATACAACTTTTTTTTCTTTTTTTTTTTCGTCTTTTCATTTTTTTTTCTTTTTTTTGGATACTAATACCTGCGTTGGTAGGTTTGGCTTATGGAGCGTTTGCGGCTAATCGAGCCCCCAGTTAATGTTCCTGCTTATCATGTTCGCTCAATTGCAATGAGGACCAGGTTCTACATGGTGGACTTTACTCGGGTTTGCAACTAATGGGAGAACAAGTTGAAGAACGAGGATGGTCTCCTGATTAGATTGTACTCTGGTGGCACCTCAAGTCTATTACCGAAGTATCGTCTCTGGATCCCACTTGATCGGTGCGCATTCCTGGCTTAGAGTTTATGATATGCATCTTCCCCGAGAGACTGATGAGGCTGGTTGGATTGAAGCAGACAATTCCAAAGCTCTATACTGTTCCTCAGACTGCCATGGCACTTACTACTGAGAGTCGGAGAGAGTGGGCCATCAAATGGGCTCAGAGGAACATGTGGTTCTTAAACTCTTTTGTTAGCGCCTTATGGATATCAGATTCCTATTTGCAGTGGAGGAAGGCTACTACTCCTGAGGAGCGCGAGAGGCTAAGGAAGCGTGAGCCTGTTGACTACAAGGTTCGTGATGTAGAGAAGGAGAAAGAGAAGCATTTGACCGAGGGAGAGGAAGATGCTGAATTTCGAGTTATTCATCCGTCGAAGAAACCGAAGACTTCTCCCATCGTCGAGAAGGTGGTTGATAAGAATGGCAAGGCTAGACCACGAGAGAGACCATTGGTGATTAGATCTGAGACAGCACAGGAGCGCCCGGCTCGTGATCGAGATAGGAAATATGACAAGAATGACAAAGGCAAAGGGAAAATGGAATAATAGCCTAAGTCTTAGTATTATTATTTATTATTATTATTATTTGTAATAAAATGGTGGGGGTTTTTAGAATCCTGGCCTATTTAGTTTAACATTATTTTTATTATGTGGCATACTATTATTATTATTATTATGGAAGCAAATGAGTAAGAGGTTTATTGGTTATGAAACCGTTGTGATTTTCTTTTATTATTCTTGTCGAATTCCAAATGCATATGCAAATGTCCTTCTATTTACATTCAAAAAATAATGGGTTGTATCCTGTGAAGGAGTGCCTACGTATTCATTTTAAAAATAAAATCAAAACCTTGCGCGTAGTTCAAGTAAATATAAAAGAACAATTGTTCTAAGTAAGAGCTTGTAATGAACTTAGAAAATAAGCATCAATTTTACTTACTCCTAAAGCACAATTCAGTTTATTTGATGATATGAGGATGACGATTTGTCAAAATGCAAGAGCAAGATGACGTTAGCTTTCTTTCAGCTGGCCAAGGGCCTTTTTTTTTATTCCGTGCAACAGGAGCGACACGTGAGGTTACGCGAGGCGCGTTTTTGTTCCTATTCTAGGCATAAAAACATTTCAGTTGGTCGAGGTTAGTTGGGTTGGCAAATTCTTTCCCATCTAAGTCTGTGATTCTAACCGCACCCCCCAGGAGTATGGACTTGACCAGAAATGGTCCGGCCTAGTTGGGTTTAAACTTTCCTCGTGGATCGACAAGTAAAAGAGCTCTAACTGATTTGACAACTAAGTGATGGGTTAGATGTCGTCGGGTCATATCCAATCAAACACATTTATAAAACTCAACAAACAACTAGTTAGTGGTAAGTCGAGGTCGATCCATGGGACGGTGTGGGTTCTAAGTCTATCTATCTCAATTTATGCTAGTGTCATAATTAATTTGGGTTTGTAGTTGGTGAATCTAAACTAATACAAGCAATAAAGTAAAACAAGCAATAAAAGGTGTAGACAAATAATAAAGGATACTAGGATATCATGGGTTCATAGGGGATTCATGGGATTTGATCATACAAACATGTTCACAAAGTTGGAAGCAATTAATGTTGTAGAGGAACCGAGTTGGTTTATGTCTTATGGTTCTTAGGAAGAGTTGGGTCCCGGAGCCGAATCGATTAGATTGTACAACACCTACAAGTCGACTTACTTTCCTCCTAATCACTTCTATGTATGGTCTAACAAGACTCGAGTTGGTTTATATCTTACAAGTCTTGTTGAGTAGATAATAGATGGGTAAAAATGCAAGGATTCATAGGCTTAGCATTTCATCAAACATAACATGTGCATAGGTTGACATCACAACAAGCAAGCAATTTAATTATGAAAACATATTAGATTAAGCATGAATCATTCCCCATGTTTGTTTCCCCTAATTACCCACTAATTCTAGTTAAAAGACTAGTCACTCATTATCATGTTCAACATGCTAATAAGGTTGTCAATCATATTAACAAAGCAAAACATGATGAATAAATGAAAGTGATTAACAAAAATTAAACAAGGGTAAAGAGAATTATACCTATGAAGATGATTCCAAATAATAAAACAAAGAATAATAGAAGAATACTTGATTGATTGATGAAGAGTTGTCAATTCTCCAATAATAACCCAATAATCTTCAATTACCCAATAATAATAAACTTGAACAATGATTAAGGAAAGATTAATGTGTAGTTTTGTGGAAAGATTAAAGATTAATCTAATCTAATCTACTCCTAATCTATTCTAGGAGGATTTTCTAATATGGAAGCTTCCTACTCTAAAACATTAATTAAGGACCCCCCTATCAATAATACAAGATGGGGTATATATAGTGGGGATTCATTAGGTTAACTAAGGCTAAATTAGTAATTAACTATTCTAAGTTCCAAGCAAGGAATCGCAAGTATTTCGGAGAGATGGTCATCTTTGAAGACGCCGTGGTCCGCTCGTCCAAGGGGAGGGGACGCTCGGATTGTTGCACGGAGGGACGAGCGGCTGAGAGGCTGGGACACTCGGATTCAAGGCTTCTTGGATGCGCGTCTTGGCTCCTTGGATGCTCGGATTCTCCTTCAGAATATTTCCCTTCAATCCTTCATATTCTTGCAATGTTAGTCTTTGGTTCTTTCCTTTCCTTCAATACTCGTTCAACCAAGATTGTGAATGTCCTTCCAAATAAGCTCAAGAGACGGGAATTTCCGCCTAATTGTCTCCTTTTCTACAAATCAAACACAAAGCAATAGGAAAGCAAAATAGGAAGTATTTGACGGATAAAATGGCTATGAGACGCTATAATAGTATGCAAAATAGGTTCAATTAGAGGACTCAATGTGCGCAAATAATGTTCACATCAAATATGCCCAAACCGAACCTTTACTCGTCCCGAGTAAAGAGGTGACAAAAACTAGACCTTTATTTAAACTATCCTAATAATATAACCGATATGAGACAATTAGCGGGTCTCACTCCGCCCCTTCAACTCACAACAAGACAACCATGAGGTAGGATGCCTTCTTGCAAGGCAAGGTGGGGCTTGCCAAAATGGCGACACATCCAAGCATTAAAGCACACAAAACAAGTAATGGATGCATCTACAAAAGAATAGCCACTTTCCTCATCTAAGTGACGGAAATTATTTAAAGGGGAAACAATTCAAGGGTACACACTCCTTCATAGATATGGTTTCTTCAAACTACTAAGCCTAAAAGGATACAAATAAATCACCTCCAAGTTGTGTCAATCTAGGGTACCTTTTTCCTCAATTGTTAAATGCTTTTGTCAAGAATAGACTCCCTATGGTGTTAGAAACACTGGAGAATCGCGGAATTCCCCTTCCTGCCTAGACAAGAAGAAGGGTCATCCCCTCTCTACCATGCACAAAAGTGGATATGATGGATAAAGGGATCAATAGTATTTGAGTTTCATGTGGGAGTTTGCTTTTGTTGTTTTTTTCCCCTCCAATTTCTTGTGGCATTTGACATTTGAGAACACTTTCTTTTTGCCATTTCTTTGATGCTTGGCATTTTAACACTTGACAATTTCAACTTTCTTTGCATTTTCTTTTGAACATTTTCAAATATACCCCATTTGTAGTTAGGGTGCTTATATTTGAAGCATTAGGAGTCTATTTTTGTTCCTTTTTTCATTTGATGCATTTTGCAAACTTTTTGACATTTCATTTCATTTGTTGAACTCAAATTTGAAATATTTTTGTGCCCATTCCCTTTGATGACAAAATATGGTAGAACATGGATGATAGATGGTTGCATGGTTTCAAGGGTCACCTTGGAATAAACGGTAGCCAAGGAGTTATCACACCACAAGATACTCTTGACTAGGCCTTAAACCATGGGTCAAAGGATACTAATATGAAACATCCTAGGGTGTTTTACAAGCATTCTAACAAGCAAAGTCTTAAGAAGAAAAAGCATCTACCAGGGCCTATGTACACTTGTCAAACTTCCCAAATAGACGGTTTCACAACATTTTTCTAACATGCAAACTACATGCCATGATGCAACTAACATTTATACATCCTAATGCATATGCTTCTACCAACTAGTATGTCATATAAACTAAATGCAAGTCCTAGATTCACATTGTTTATACCGCATCAATCTAAATAAAGCCACATAGTCATTAACATAAAGAGGAAAAAGGAGATTGGAAAGATCATACCATGCGGTCTTCAATAGCCTCATGTCTCGGATGTGGCGTAGTCAATCAATGTGAACAAGGATGAACAAACACAATATATACAAACACAATATATATATATACAAGACTACACTACAAAGGAAACGAACATGTTTTTGGGTTTTTCAAATTTTCAAATTTTTATGGATTTTGTTTTTATGAAATTAAAAGACATATTTTTGTGATTTTTTGAAAAAATTTCAATTTTTATGCATTTTGGAATATAAATTCCCATCCCCCACTTTATTTTGGACATTGTCCTCAATGTACATGTAGGAGTAGGAATAAAAAAAAAAGAAATACATGTTTTTTTGGATTTTTGATTTTATGGAAATGAAGTGCAAATGCAATGATATAATATGAATGAATGCATGCTCTAACTAAATGCAATTCTATATGACATATATAGCAAATGAATGCAATCTAAACTACCTTATATGATGCGTGTTTTCTAGTAAGCTATGGTCACCTATGATCAAACCTCCCCAAACCGATTTAAGCACTATTTCTAGTGTAGAAAAGAATAGGATTGGTCATTAGTGACTATGGATGAATTCTAGTCTATATGCAACTATCTACATGAATTATGTGAGATATATTACAATGCAACTATACTATATGAACTAACTAAAGTAAATGTAACATGAAATATAATACAATATGCAACTGAAAGCTAAACTAAATGCAATGCATTATACAAAAGAGAGAGGGAGAGAAAAGTATCATACAAATGGAATTGGTGAGGTAGGCATTTCTCACTCGTCATCAACATCCTGGGGGTAGCCATAACGGTGAGAACTTCCTTCTTGGTCATACCCTCCTCCTATTATGGGGCGGAAGTTCCTTGGCGGCATCCTTTCTTGTGGGGATGAAGAAGATGAGCCCTTGTGTTTCTTAGCGGCGGCTTCAACAAGTTTCTTAGCTTTGCCCTTGAGATTCATCATCTTGAATTGGGAAAGTAAGGGTTTTGTTGGCTTTTGATGTGAAGGGAGTGTTTTGGGGATAAAGATGAGTGATTTAGGGTTAGATAAGGTGAGGAAAATTAGGGAGAAAGGGGGTGTTTTTATAGAAAAGAAGGGTGAGATGAGCGGCTTCGGGTGGGGCCTGGGCGGATAATCCGAGGAAAACGCGAAAATCCGAGCGTCTTCCACGTCGCGACGAGTGTCTTGTCTTAGGTGGTCCGAGCGTCTTACAGACACTACTACAGATACAGGCTATAACAACGGTTAAAACCCGTTGTTATATAAAAAAGCGGACGTTGTTATAGCGTCCGTTGTAAAAGGTTTTAACAACAGTTGGTTTTCTTAAGGAGCCCGTTGTTAAAACTATTTACAACGGTTTTAAGTATAAAAACCCGTTGTGGAAAGTGTGACTCAATTTTGGGGGGAAAGTTATAACAACGGTTGTAATATACAAAACCGTTGTTATAACTAAAGACAACGGTTTTTTAACAAATAACCGTTGTTTATTCTTAAAAAAAAAAAAAATTAAATATTACTAGATGCATGCATAATTACGGCCCGTTATAATTCCGATGCATGCATTATTACTGCTATCACTGTGCATATGAATGGACAATATGGAATGAGAAAGGTTAGTAATAAGATTTGAAGCAACACTGAGAGATATGATAATGATTATGGCACAACTTCCTAACATATATATTAATTAAAAAACAACTCAACCCACATATTGCTTAGTATAAATACATACATTATCTCAACTAATATTTCCATTATCTCACTATATACATCTCCAAACCCTAACTGCTAAAACAAAATCGAAATAAATTAACCCTACTTAATCTTTCAAAACAAACCCCAAACTCCAACAAAATGAATGATATCATCCTTAAGACTCTTACTATGATCGAGAACAACAACAGTTTCATCCTTTTATAACTTATTTGAGATTGAACTCTGAGAGCATCAAAGTCCATCTTGCCAGGCATCCATTAAGAACAGGTTTTTCGAAGAGGTATTTTAGAGGATCCATTTTGGAATATATTTTGACGGAGTAGCTAAGCATGTAATGGCGTAGCTTCTTCGTTGCCCACATAAGAGCGAGGCGTGTCTTCTCGAGTGGTGTGTACTTGCACTCATACTCCAAGAACTTCTTACTAAGGTAGTAGATAGCTCTTTCTTCTTTTCCCACGGTTTGGGCTAGCATGGCACCCATTGTTGTTTCAGTTACTGTGAGATATAAAGCAAGAGGTTGATCTCGTTGGGGTGGCATGAGCACCGGTGGTTTGGCTAGTATCTCCTTGATTCGGTCGAATGCTTTTTGACAGTCATCATCCCACATGGTGTAATCTGTTTTCTTTAGCTATTTGAAGATAGGTTTATAGATCATAGTGAGTTTCGATATGAATCGACTTATGTATTGCACCTTACCCAAGAATCCTCTAACTTCTTTCTCTGTTTGAGGTTGTGGCATTTCGATTAGAGCTTTGATTTTGGAAGGGTCTATTTCTATCCCTCGTTGGCTAACGACGTATCCCAGGAGTTTGCCGGATGTTACTCTAAATGCACATTTCTGAGGATTGAGCCTCTTGTTGTACTTTCGTAGTCTTAAGAAGAATTTGTGAAGGTTCGCAATGTGCCCCTCTCTATCTTTGGACTTGACAATCATATCATCTACGTATACCTCAACTTCTTTATGCATCATGTCATGTAGTAGTGTAGTTGCGGTGCGTTAATATGTAGCTCCGGCATTGATTAACCCAAACGACATAACTGTGTAGCAATATGTGCTCTATTGAGTGACGAAGGGGGTCTTGTGCATGTATTCTATGGCCATCTTGATCTGGTTATATCCCGCATATCCATCCATGAAGGATAGCAACGCGTGATCTGCTGTATTATCCACCAATATATCGATATGTGGTAGAGGAAAGTCATCTTTGGGACTCGCTTTATTTAAGTCTCTGAAATCAACAAAAACACGGATTCTCCCATCCTTCTTGGGTACGGGTACTATGTTGGCTACCCAGTCTGAGTACTCAGAAACTTTGATGAACCCGACTTTGAATTGCTTATCGGCTTCTTCTTTGATTTTAAGAGCCCATTCTGTCCTCATTCATCAAAGCTTCTGTTTTACGGGTTTGAAACCTGGTTTGATTAGTATTATGTGCTCTGCGATATCCATGTCGATCCCTGGCATGTCTTTGTTGGACCAAGCAAAAACATCCTTGAACTCGTTTAGGAGGTCTATAAAACTGGCCTTTCGGCGGGGCTCAAGGTCGTCCTTATCCTAAGTTCTTGGGGTTCTAGTTCGGTTCCTACGTTGATGGGTTCGGTGTTTTCTATAACTTGTCCCCCTTCCCCTTCTTGTAGTATTTCTTTGGCTATGTAGGGAGGTATTTCGATTGAGTCTGGGTCTGGGTTATCCTCATTATCATCGTAAACAGAATTGCATTCAGAATAACACAAAGAGTAAGTAGAACCTAATTTATTCATATTAAAATTTGAAAAGAGTTGAAACAAAGAAGCCATCTGTTCGGTAGTCAGTGGCGGTAAAGGGACAGCTATTAGGACATTTCCCAAACTACTGTTACTACTTAATGCTAAGCTAGGAGAAACAAGGGGAGTGGGAGTGACGATAGGAGGAGACTCTCTAGGAACTTATCTAGACTCCGACTCTGACTCTAACTCGAATTCATCGTCTTCTGGTTCTCCTTTGAACATATCTCCTTCTCTAGTGGTGAGTTTGAAGAGTCTTCCTTGGTTGTTCGTCCACTTGATCGATTTTCTCCATCCTTTCTGTTGATTTGAACTGGTTTCTATGATCAATGCGGTAGGGTTGAAGTGATCGTCTTGTAGTATCAAGGTAATGATCTTATCCTGCGCGGCTCTAACAAATCAATCTTCTCGAAATATTAAGCTAACAGCTTGTTCGTCTAAGTAAGGTGCTTGACGAGTCTTGACGGTAGGAACCGTTTCTGGAGGAATGAAGTAGCAATCGTGAAAGATCTCGATTCCAGCTAATTTTCTTTCGAGATAGTGCCAAGTTTCGGGAAACCCGTGAAAGAGTTCTTGACCCCCCCTCTCTAACAAAGTATCCGTTTAGGGTAGGGACATAGGGTCGCATTTGGATTCCCACATTCTTGCGGTTTTGAAATTGAGCGAGCATCTCGAGAACTTCTTCTTTAGTAGGTTTGTATCCTAATCCTAGTGGTACCCTTTGAGAGTTTCCTTCTTTTTAAGGTGCAAAGGTATTTCTTCGGATAGGGTTTAAAGGTATTCCCGGGAAGTATCCCTGAGATTTGAGCATGTGGTTGACCACTAACTTGGAGTGGGGATTGAAGTATAAAGGTGCCAACTCGCTTTCCACGATGTTTACGCTATGTAAGTCCCCAAGTTCATATAACTGATCTGCGAGTACTTGGTTATTTGACTTCTTTTCTATTACTGCCTTGATGGGTGACGAAGTAATCGTCACCACTTTACCATCTAGTGAGATCTTGATTTTCCGGTGGAGGGTGGTTGTTACCGCTTTGGAAGCATGAATCCAAGGTCTTCCCAGAAGTATGTTGAAGGATGCTTCAATGTCCGCTATTTGGAAGTTAACCTTTCGTTCAATTGGCCATGTGGCTATGGCAAGGTTAACTAATCCTACCACTTTGCGTCGTGTACCAACATATGCGCGAACACTTTGATTGGTAGGGGTCCAATCCGACTCTTTCATGCCCAATTTGTATGCTGTTTTTAATGGTATTACGTTGACTGCCGAGCCATCATCTACCAAAGTCATTGGCACATTCTTCTTTAAGAAAATGATAGTGATGTAAAGAGCCAAGTTGTGACTAGCGCCGAAAGGTGGCAAATCTTCATCCGAGAAAGTAACAGGGTTACTTAGCTTAGTTGAATCTTGGAAGACCAAGTTGACTACGTCATCGGGTGTGGAATCACGTGCCACGTTTAATTTGGCCAAGGCTTGCAGTAAAGCTTGGCGATGTAGGAATGAGCTTGCAACTAGTTGCCAGACTGAAAGATCAGCCTTTGTCTTCTGTAGTTGCTTTAGCAAATGGTCAGTAGAGGTATCTTCGTTATCATTTCGCATGACAACGTTGGTATTGGTGATTGGACCATTTGCTATGGGACCATTTTGAGAAACGTTTTGATATGGACGCCCTGAACGAGTAAGGTGGTCTATATCTTGGTCCTCACTGTTTTGGACTATTTTCTCACTGACTTTGACTAGGTAGTGTTTGGTGAGGTATTCATCTTCATCATCGTCGGCCCATACTCCTTTGACAGTAGCAAGCTCTCTCATCCTCATGATTTCGGCCTCTAATTGGATAATTTGGTCGATTAGTTCATCAACCACGGCTACTACTTCTTGCACTGTAGCATTTTGAGAGAGATTTAGTGGCGCACGTTCTTTGGGTGTTGTACTTGGATTATGTAGGGTTGCCACTACACTTTCTAATTCTGAGACTTGTTTATTCACACTCTTTGCCCATGCGATAAATTCGGTGATAGTAGGGGAAATGGTGGAGTAGTTCCCTTCATATTCTAATGCATGGATCTCATCTTCGACTGGAGAAATGAGATGTTAACAATCTAAGGTAGATTCTTCACTTGTAATCATCAGAATTACAAGAGGATTCTGAGTATTGTTAGGCTTACCTCCAGGCGGTATAGGTAGGCGACCGTCTTCAATCATGTCTTGAAGTACATGTTTTAGCTTGTAACATTTTTCTGTATCGTGTCCCTTACCTCTATGATATTCGCAGTACGAATTCTCATCCCAGGACTTGGATTTCTTTTCTGGTTCAGGTGTAGGCCCTATGGGTTGAAGCTTACCCTGTTTCATCAATCTCTTCAGAGCATTGGAGTATGTATCTCCAATATTTGTGAACTTCCTTTGTGGGTTATTCTTCCTTGATGGTTTGAGAAGGTTAACCTCATCAGTCTTGCTAGTAGAGCCGTAAGAACGACTTGTTGAGCCTTGATATCCACGACCTACCGTTTTGGACAAGAGTCCTTTACGGATGTCAGATTCGATCCTTGTTCCTAGTACAGTTAAGTCTTTGAAGGTATTAATGTTTTGGTACCTCAAATGACTTGCATAAATGGGCTTTAAGTTGTCCATGAATTTTTCCAGGAGGGTAGCTTCATCTGGACGTTCGAGAAGTTGGGTACTAGTCTTCCTTCACGTACTTAGGAAGTCGGTGAAGCCTTCTTTATCATTTTGGGTAAGAACCTCTAAGGTGCGCATATTGACTTGGATCTCAGCATTATCCGCATATTGTTTAGCAAACTCGATTGCAGCATCATCCCAGGTGGGAATCTTCTTGTGTTCTAGGGAGTAGACCCATTGCTTAGGAATAGTGTCAAGAGATGAAGGAAAGATCCTTAAGAACATCTCGGGTTTAATGCCTTTGATAGACATGTAATCCTTGAAATCACGGATATGGTTCAAAGAGGTTTTATGCCCCTTGAATTTCGGGATATCTGTCATGTTGAAGTTGGTTGGCAATTTGGAACTCACTGCCTCATACTTGCGATGATTTTCCCTATAGATATCATCCCCTTTAAGATACATCAGTTGTTCCTCCAAATATTGGAGTCGTTTTTCAGCTTCAGTCAGACCTACGGGAGGGTTGACCTCTTGTGCTCCCACAAAAGGTGTAGGATTTTCATTCACGAAGTCATTCACAAATTCATGAGGCACATCATTTTCTGCAGGAGGCAACCTAGTTTCTACAGCCACAATTCGGCCCTCGATCGTGTTGAGGCGATCATACACTTGGTCTTGGCTAGCTTGGAGACGAGTTAGCGCATCTAGGATTAGATAATTACCATTCGACGGTTGTCCATTGACACTTGTGTGACTAGTTCCAGGCATCTTGAAAACTAGATAAGAAATCGATGACGAATCAAAACACGATCAACCATTCTAACACACTTACTCAAAGAAAAGGTTCGACTTGTGAAGTGGGAGTGTGCCACTTGTGTCAAGTGGGGTTTGAAGAAATGACAATGTTTGGAAATGTTGGTCCTAGTCAACTATAGTGTAGTTATAGGAGTGGACTCGAAGTGAGGCTGATTCCTAGTCCATTTCCTCGAGTAGTGAAAGCCCTTGATACAAACAAGAGTAAGTACCATGGTATGGTTGATGTCAATCACTATCCATCCTTAGGCCCAAATAAGAATTTGGACCGTCTAGACGGGACGATTGGTCGAATGGGTTGGGTTGGGGCTAGGAAGGCCGAATAAACAATCTAGGAAGACAGAGTTATGAAAACCGTCAAATGTCTCGTACAAACTATTCCCTAACCTTGTTCAAGTTTCACCCTTGGCTACACGTAAGTGTATTATTCCCCGGCGGAGTCGCCAAACTGTGGACGCGGGCCCACGGGGGTCGCTCGGGAGAAAAGCGAGCAAGCTTTTGCATTTGTGGAGTTGCCACCAATTTATTGTGTAAAATTCGAAACCGTTCGAATACCTCGTGTCATGTCAAGACACAAAGTAGTGACATGAACACCAAGAACTCGTTACCCTTAGCATTCTATGTCTAGAATGACTCTCGTGGATGCCAATGAACACGGATGTTCACAGAGATCTGGAGTAAGGGGTGAGGGTACGTATTAGGAAGCTCTTTTGATCGAACACCTAATCCCGCCTGATACTGTCGTTTCGTACTAAAAATAAATACCTAAGTACAACTAACAGAAGTCAGCGGTAAGTAGGGTCGATCTCCACAGGGAGGCGGTGTACTAT
Source organism: Silene latifolia (assembly GCF_048544455.1). Taxonomy (NCBI): domain Eukaryota; kingdom Viridiplantae; phylum Streptophyta; class Magnoliopsida; order Caryophyllales; family Caryophyllaceae; genus Silene; species Silene latifolia. Next base: position 44,833,654 of record NC_133527.1, read on the forward strand.
CTATTTGTCTATTTATCTGTCTAAATGTCACAATTGGGGGTTTTGATTGATTTAACTAAACTAGAGATTAAGGCGAGGGAAATGAATAAGAGAATTAACAGTAAGAGAAGGGAGTATGCTAAGAGTCGGTCCACCGTGGCAGCTACACTATCGGAAATACTGAGGCGATTAGACTATTGATAAGAAGAGCTATGGTCGTCACCTTTCGGTCCTTAAACTACCCTAGAGCGTAAATAGCTTAACTTTCGCCCTCACTACGATACCCTATTGTAATTAAGCAAGCCTTCCCTTTCAATCTTTCGATCCAGGTCGGGGTTAACTAGATTTATTGGTCTCCTGCATGCATTCATTCGACCTAGTAACAATTAAATTGCCCAAAACAATTCCTATCGCAAGACTAATCCATTCAAGTCAATTAAAACATCGCTACCACGGCTTCCCTAATCCTAAAATACTAAGGGGATTTACCTAGACATAATTAAAGGGAAAATGAGAAATAAAGAAGAAGAAATAATAAACATTAAATAAATTAAAGAGAGAAAAGGGAAAAGGAATTACTGAAATTAATCCGGAAATTAAAGGAACAGTAGCAAAAGTAGCAGTGACAAAGTGTTAGATGATAAAAGGAGAAGAGAAGAGATCCAAAATGTCGTCCTAACTTTCCTATTTATAAGAAAATAGGATTTATTAACCTAATTGCGGAAAATAAAGCTTAAAAGCCCAACCCGTCAAGGATTGTTGCTCGATCGAGCATTTAAGGCTCTCGATCGAGTGATATTCCTTAGCATTCCTCTCGATCAAGAACAATTCCTCTCGATCGAGGACTTCTTTCCCTTTAATCACTCGATCGAGAAGAGGTAGCTCTCGATCGAGCAAATGGGCTCTCGATCGAATAGAAATAGTTCTCGATCGAGCACTTCTCAGCGCGTAATTCCTGCTTCGCGCACTGAACTTAAAACGGCTACCATTCCTTCGTTACTTGGACAAATAGGGCGTGGTTGGTGGCGTTGGAAAGCTAAGAGGATAAGCTTTCACCTCCAACTGGAATCACCTCAATAACTATTGTAGAACTCGAGATATGGCTCTTACAAGAAGGAACTGGTAAGTTGAAGCACTCTCTTGGCTCGCCTAACTTCCTTACTCCAATGCGCATCTCAAAATAGTACTTTCCAAGCTCCGACTCAACTCATCTCCTAAATGCATACGTAGGGACATGTTTTAGGCTTGATTCCGTATCTCTAAGCTCATTTCTGCAATTAATACAAGAAATTCCAAAGTATGCAATTCGGGGCATATTCGTAGCAAATAACTACTAAAATAGCATAAAGATGCGTGCAAAAATAGACTAAAAAGACTATATAAAATGCACGTATCAAATCTCTCCAAACCAAACCTTTACTCGTCCTCGAGTAAACTCAAAACTATACGCTAATGGAACGGGAAAATAACTCAGAGCTAGCTTAACATGTCTACTTGAACCAATTTAATGCAACAAAGATTAACAGTTTAAGCTAAGCAGTCAATATGCAAACGAATTATGAGCTGTTCAGAAATATAGCCAACCTATCGACCTTGCAAACCCAACAAAATCGGACTCTCTCGTGGTCACTCTTCTCTCATGAAGCAAAGGGTGAATATGTATATGTAAAAGAGAGAAGAAAGGACAGTCACTCACCTAACTGCGACCTACATAGCATGCATGCAACAAAAATGAAAGACAATTCAAGTACTAATGCACATACTCCAACCAATAATGTCCGTCACAGCCGAGGGCTTACAAATAATTTGGGAACAGTGAGGTTCAGATGAGAAAGGGCAAAACATGTTATGGAAATGTGGAGGTAAAAGCGTCAAGGTAGTTCCTAACAGGACCATAGTAAACCATCCGAATCTCAACTGACTGAAAAACTAAGTACAAGTGCCCTTCATTTGGCACACAACTCACTAAACTCAAACACAATCTCCTCAAAAAATATGGAATAAAACGGAGGAGTCAGACGGTCACAAACTTCCCTTTTTTAAACACCGTCTGAAATAGCTAAATCAAATAAATCACTCTTTTTCCAACACTTCTTTTCTTTTTCTCTTGTTCACGTCATCAGCATTCTTTTTTCTTTTTTTTTTCTTTCACGTCTTTTTTTTTTCTTTTCCAATACTTTTATTTCTCTCCTCCTTCCTTTATTTTCCAACAACTCCATACAAAAGAGATACGGCCAAACTGCGGACGAAAACTCATACCACAAAAGAACATACTAACTAGCTTGACTAGGCAGGCTTAGTTTGGGATGTAGCTAATAGGTCAAAAGGCAAATTTGGCTAATGTGGAGCTAAATGGGTGAAAAATATAAGGAAAGGGAAATTTGCAAGGCCCTCCCTGCATGTGACACCAACCACGAACCCGAATATGTGCATTTTGACGAGAAATTGAATTTCATAAATGTGCAAAAGAGACGAACATGCTATGCAAAGAGTACTACTCAAAATTCCTAATGAACTGGTCATGAATGTCACCAGTTATGGGCTCTAAATCTCAGAATTTTTAAGTAGTTTTTCCAATTTATAGGTCAAGTTTAAACAGTCAGCTTATATTTGAACAAAAATTCGTAGATTATGCGTATGACAAAGCTAAAAACTATCAACGGAAGTTCAAGGCTCAAGTAAATTGACAAGTTATAGTGCATTATCATCATGGAAATCTACCGTTCCGACTCAACCTACATGCTAAAATAAACGTGAAATTTTAAATTTTAATTTTTTTTTTTTTTTTTTTGTTTTTTTTTTAAAGAAATTAACAACAATGCAATACGGAAGTGCAATAAATGTGAAAACAGAAATGCAATAAAAACAATATGCAGACGCGGATATGGATGCATAACCTCCCCAAACCAAACCGTACAATGCCCCCATTGTACCAAAACATGGAAAGGAAATGCAAACTGAAGGAGAAGGAGAGTAAATACGGAAAACTCACAAGATACGCGAAATAAGGGACCTCCCCAAACCGACCATGAAATGGGAGGTTGCTAAGGGCCCGAAAAACCGTCTCAGGAAGCTAATCCAAGTCAAAAGCGTGAAAGGGCATCCAAAAACTGCTCGATCGAGGAGAATAACAGTCGATCGAGTAGTTCCTCATCTTGCAGGTGGTCGATCGAGTAGATTAATCACTCGATCGAGTGAATTTAGCAGAAAAAGCTCTCGATCGAGTACAAAAAGTACTCGATCGAGTAATCCTCAGTGCATACCTGCAAAAACGCAATAAAAACAGCCCGCAAACTAACAAGACAAGCATACTGAGAAAGTTTTATGGTATAAGAACCATTTATTACAACTGAAATAAAATAAAAATGCAAAATAAAATCTCCGGGTTGCCTCCCGGGTAGCGCTAGCTTCAGTCAGGTCCCAGCTCGACCTTCTTTTCTTCGAGCCTCTATAATTAGTTGCAATCAAAATAGCTCAAAGCGCGCAGCATTAGATCGTACATCTGCGCATGTGCTACACAGAAGCATAAGTAGCACAAAAGTGGATTACAGAAATAGGAAATAAAGATGTTAAACTTTTTAAGCCGAACAAATTTCCTATGGGCGCTCCTAAATTTATCCACAAAATAGAGGAGCGCGGGAGCAATCGTCAATAAAGTAGGGATTCGTTTTAGATTAACAAAATTGAGACGACAAGGATGGTGAATAATTGCTAATTTATTCGTCCACATGGGAGGGGGTATAGCATTAAAAGAAATAGCGCGAGTCAAATGAGGTAGCTTACTTTGAAAATTAACAATAATAAAATTACCGCTAATTACCTCAGGTAGGTTGCTCTCAACAATGGAATCACTGACAAAAGAATGTAATACCTCATCCGTGCTAGGAGCAAATACCGACTCAGCTGTCCTTTCGTTGCCCTCAGTGGAATTCGTCCCGTAAATCTCAGCCTCAAGTGCATCTAACTCGGCTTTGAATAAGGGGGATTCACCGTAACCGTTATCATCGTCAAAATTGTCATCTAAATCGAACCCATATGACGAATCAAAGCTCCCAATGGCCAACTCAGTCGATCGAGCAGAATAATCACTCGATCGACCAACTTCCTCCTGAATTCCACTCGATCGAGCAGCAATTTCACTCGATCGAGCTGTTTCTCCTGGAAAATCACTCGATCGACTAGTATAAGTCACTCGATCGAGTGATTCCTCCTGTACAGCGCTGAAATCCTCGCGTGAGGCATTGAAATAAGATAGAAACTCGTCATCCGAGTCATAGAGGTCATCCTCAGCATTGGGTGACATGGTTTCCTCAGGGGAAAGACCGCTCTCAGCAAGGTATACCTCTTCTTCTTGCATCTCACCGCTAAACCGAGCAATGTCGATTTCGAGCTTAAGGAATCGAGCGTCCTTATTTTTATTGCTCTCTTGCAATTGTGATAAAAGCGTCCCCATGGAATATGTCAGCTCCGCGATCTCTTCTCTTTCCATCTCAGCTGCTAACTGAGCAACTACAGACTTGAGCTCATCAACTCGCGAGTAGAATTGTCTATTATAATCTTGCTGAGCTTGCATTTGAGATGCAATTGTCTCCATTAAAGATTTCAGCTCTGCCATGTCTTCTTCCTGTATCTCAGGAGGATCTTGTTGCGGTGGCCATTGATAAGGTGGATGTGGCGGCACAACTACAGCTGCTTGACTAGCTTGACTACGCTGTTGGAACGCGTAAGCTTCGTCATTCCCTGTCAGACAACAAACTGCATCATGCCCAGCAGCACCACATCTCCCGCAGTAAATCACCGGTTGCTCCATATAATAGAACATAGGTGATGCGTCAAAGGTACTCAAGCCTTCCCTTTGACAGTCTTTCACCTAGAACTGTCTAGGTAGTACCTGTAAGGCCTATCAAAACAGCACTCAAGGAAAAAGATTAAAACGGCCTCAAGGGAAAAATCCCCTGAGGCTAAAAACAGATAAAGTTAAACAAATAAATAAATAGATTGCCTCCCCGGCAACGGCGCCAAAATTTGATACTGTCGTTTCGTACCAAAAATAAATACCTAAGTACAACTAACAGAAGTCAACGGTAAGTAGGGTCGATCTCCACAGGGAGGCGGTGTACTATCTATTTGTCTATTTATCTGTCTAAATGTCACAATTGGGGGTTTTGATTGATTTAACTAAACTAGAGATTAAGGCGAGGGAAATGAATAAGAGAATTAACAGTAAGAGAAGGGAGTATGCTAAGAGTCGGTCCACCGTGGCAGCTACACTATCGGAAATACTGAGGCGATTAGACTATTGATAAGAAGAGCTATGGTCGTCACCTTTCGGTCCTTAAACCACCCTATAGCGTAAATAGCTTAACTTTCGCCCTCACTACGATACCCTATTGTAATTAAGCAAGCCTTCCCTTCCAATCTTTCGATCCAGGTCGGGGTTAACTAGATTTATTGGTCTCCTGCATGCATTCATTCGACCTAGTAACAATTAAATTGCCCAAAACAATTCCTATCGCAAGACTAATCCATTCAAGTCAATTAAAACATCGCTACCACGGCTTCCCTAATCCTAACATACTAAGGGGATTTACCTAGACATAATTAAAGGGAAAATGAGAAATAAAGAAGAAGAAATAATAAACATTAAATAAATTAAAGAGAGAAAAGGGAAAAGGAATTACTGAAATTAATCCGTAAATTAAAGGAACAGTAGCAAAAGTAGCAGTGACAAAGTGTTAGATGATAAAAGGAGAAGAGAAGAGATCCAAAATGTCGTCCTAACTTTCCTATTTATAAGAAAATAGGATTTATTAACCTAATTCCGGAAAATAAAGCTTAAAAGCCCAACCCGTCAAGGATTGTTGCTCGATCGAGCATTTAAGGCTCTCGATCGAGTGATATTCCTTAGCATTCCTCTCGATCAAGAACAATTCCTCTCGATCGAGGACTTCTTTCCCTTTAATCACTCGATCGAGAAGAGGTAGCTCTCGATCGAGCAAATGGGCTCTCGATCGAATAGAAATAGTTCTCGATCGAGCACTTCTCAGCGCGTAATTCCTGCTTCGCACACTGAACTTCAAACGGCTACCATTCCTTCGTTACTTGGACAAATAGGGCGTGGTTGGTGGCGTTGGAATGCTAAGAGGATACTCTTTCACCTCCAACTGGAATCACCTCAATAACTATTGTAAAACTCGAGATATGGCTCTTACAAGCAGGAACTGGCAAGTTGAAGCACTCTCTTGGCTCGCCTAACTTCCTTACTCCAATGCGCATCTCAAAATAGTACTTTCCAAGCTCCGACTCAACTCATCTCCTAAATGCATGCGTAGGGACATGTTTTAGGCTTGATTCCGCATCTCTAAGCTCATTCCTGCAATTAATATAAGAACTTCCAAAGTATGCAATTCGGGGCATATTCGTAGCAAATAACTACTAAAATAGCATAAAGATGCGTGCAAGAATAGACTAAAAAGACTATATAAAATGCACGTATCACCGCCCGCCTCGATAGCGGCCTCTACTATTGATTAGGGAAAATCGCCTATACTTGATACGTTGAAGGTTATATACATGCAATGCAACATCAATTAGATTAATCCTAGCATGTGAAAATTAACTAAGTCGGTAAACACGTAATTTAACATGCATTAATGTCGAGGTAGGAATTTAGGTTAATTGCATGTGGGAGCATACAAACAATATGGTAAAGAAATACAATAAAGAAAATTACAATGGGTTAATTGATTTACGTCGAAAATACACTTAACACGGATGGTTTTAGAAAAGAAAGGAGAAAATAAACTAACGAACAGATTATTAAGTGATAATACGAGTAATAGTTAATACGTAAACTAATAATTAGGCCAAAGAAACAACGGAAGTTCAGGGACAGAATTCAACCCGGAACAGGCGCAACAGATCTGCGTCCTTTGGAAGAGGCGCAGAAGTTGCTGCGTCTGTTCCTGAGGTGAATTCTGGCTGTGAAACCGGAATTGCATGTCGTTAATGTTCATGGGTGATTTTAATGCTCGATTAATAATATTTGATTCGGATGGAAGTGGTTTAACATATTATTTACATGTGAATTGGTCATAAAAACAATAAAACATGAGACAAAACAAATTAGAACAAATTCATTGCAAGATTAATAACAAGATTAGTAATGAATTAAATTAAATAGGCTAATTAGGTTTATTAATGACGAACTAATGATGACGATGAATATCAGATATAAATATATCAAAGGTGGATCTTAGAGATACAATATTGATGAATCGAACCTCTAAAAAACCCGAATTGATTTTAATGACGACAACCCGCAAATATGAATTATAAGGGATTTAAGTTGGGAATTTAATGATGATAAATTATTAATGATTTACATGCCAAAATTATTATGTTGAAAATATGAACAAGTAAAGACGAACGAAAACAAACAGGCGAACTAAACAAAAGACGAAGGAAGAAGAAGGAAAGCAGGAATTGCGGCAGCCTCAGGAAGAGGCGCAGGAGTTGTTGCGTTCCTTCTCGACGTATGTCTCCCGTAATCCGTAAAAAGAGTTTGAATAAAGGTTTTATAAATCGGTTTTGAACATATTTTCGACGTAAACCTTACAATAATGATTACAATAATAAAGTACAATAATAAAATATGGGATTTACACCCTCAGACTTACAAGTTTGACGAAACGAGATTAACTAAGTTAACGTTTAGTGATGCTCGACTCGAATGTACGACGAAAGTGTCCTCTAAGAGGAAATTAAACAGATTGATTAAGTTGATTGATGTGGAGTTGGTCAATTTGGTCGGTCATGCAAAACGAGGCTGGTACTCAGAAGGATTCGAGCTTACGTGCTCGAAAGTTCAAGCACGTAGACGCCAAAAAGCAAGAGCGTGGTCTTAGAATGCAAAGGGAGAAGAGAATGGCGGACACTCGCGTGAGAAATATTAGGGACGAAACTCCCTATTTATACTAATCACACGAAGGAATTAGGGTTTCGGAGAAAATTTGGAAGTAAATCTCGAAAAGATCTCAAAATACGCAAAAAGGAGCTGGGGAAGAGGAGTAGTAGCCACTGCGTCTCTTGGAAGAGGCGCAGCAGCCACTGCGTCCTTTCCCCAAGGGTTTCCTCCTGCGGAAGAAATATTTCCGCGTTTCTATTATGGAATTGCGGTTGATCTTAATTTCCTTATTATTTATAAAATAATTCCGGGATATAATTTACCAAAGATTAAAAGATTGAAAATATGGAATAGAAATATCCGGAACATTTCAGAATATTTTGACTCGGCAATTTAAACGGTTATTAGAATATGAAGAGGGTTATTGACCCGAACTCCAAATGTACTCTAATTACTGCCAAAACGACCGTAATGGCACGTAGATGACGACCAAGGGGTAGACACAAGTGTTTGAGCTATCACTTGATGATAAACTTACGAACTGTCATAAATCGTCCGTGTACGAAACATGCGGCCCAATCATCACCGGATGGTTTGTGGGAGGTTCATAAATGAGGTATCTACAGTGCTTTATAATTCGAATTTCTAAAAAGGTAGGATAACTACTCAACTTGTCTTACTATTTAATTGATAAGAGTAATTGTGGAATTGTGTGGATAATTGTCATTGGATGTTGGATGTGGAGTATATATATCATTGGATTATGCGTGTTGTTGGTTTATTCATATCATTTGCATTGGATACCTCAGACTCGTTCCGGGATTATTATTTATATTGACATGGCATATGCATTGAATACCTTAATCTTGTACTGGGATGATGAATACCTCAACTTTGGTTGGGATGATGAATACCTCAAATTCAATTGGGATGATGAATGATCCAGGCCAGGGATTTGCAGGATGAACGTGTGTTTCGGGTGATAAGCTCGGTTGTATTGGCATATCATATCATATCATGCATTTACATTTATTTCACCTTATGTTTTTGTTAGTTATTCTTACTCAACTGTTTGGTTGACAGTGTATTCGTTAAACACCTATGATGAACCAATTATTGAGGAGCAGATGGCTGACAGGTACTTGAGTTTAGCTGATTTTGGAGCTCATGGGGTGACGTGAGGATATTGACCAGTCTACCTAGAAGTTTAGATCACGTAGTTATATTATTCGGTTTATTTAATTCTTGTTGCGAGTTGTAATTAATTTTACTTTAAGTTTATTTAGTTTGGATTAAATTGTAATAAAACCTTTATTAATTATATTTTAATCTAAAGTACTTTGGTTTGTTGTACTTTGTTATTCACTACCCCGGGTAGACGTTATTAGATGCCCCTATTAGTGTGGTTAAGAAGTGAGCCTTAATTCGTACCATAGCCCTCTCAGTTTTGAACCGAACACCTCGGGGAAGAATAAAGAGAGAAGGGGTACATTTAGAGCTGATCATATGGCCCAAGCCCGCTAGCATGACCCGGCCCAACCCGATGTTTCGCCGGCTTGGGCCTCGATTTTAGGCTCAAAAAGCCCATGGGCCGATTCAATATAATTGGGTCGGGTTTGGGCCGCCTCTATGCCCTGAATTTTGGCCTGGTCCGGCCGAACATATACAAAATTTACGAATATGTACAATTTACGAATGTTAATAATCATTTAATAAAATAATTAACCAAACAATTGTTGTATTATAAATAAGCCGTAGTCACTTGTTTACATGTATTTGTTTGATAAGGCTTAGTATTTTCTTTTACCAGTATTTATATGATTAAATATGAGTCAAAGATTTTCTATCATACTAGTGCCGATAAATTGTTAACCATTATCGGCGTGCTAAGTGAATGTTTTTTAGCCTAAAGAACAACAAAAATCAAATCAATTACAACACTACAACAACATACGGTGAGCACCGCACTAAAATATATTATTACACTACTAAAAATTGGGCATTTGGTTTGTATGAGTCACCTCAAGCAATAGGTTCATAAAAGCTACATTAGGTTACTACTTCTTAATTGACAATACTCGAAAAAATCACATAATTCTATACGAAAATTTTGAAAAAAAATACACAAAATATCTAATTTCATAATGGGGATTTCTAAACTTATTTCAAGAGGAAAAAATATTTAGCCCGAATTGGCCCGAAAGCCCGATTTAAGCCCGCATGAGCTAGGTTTGGGCTGATAAAATAGGCTCGCACGTGTAGCACGACCCGCACACTTGGGCTTAATTTAATGCTTAGGCTCGGCCCATGATAACCTATAGGTACATTATAAGAATGTTGCTTAAATATGGGTCTTTGGATTCTTTAAGCTAGAAATTATACTACTATTATTGCAGGATGAGAAATTGAAAGGTAAGTAAATTGAAATGGAAGATGATGGCCTAGGGTCGTGTGATTTTGTGGATATGGAGTTTTGATTTTTTTTTTCTCTTGGTGATTGGATTATCTTATGAATTTCTTTATGAGATATTTTGAAGACTGAATTTGTATATGAGCATAAATTGTGAGATATGAATGATTGGATGTTATTAATGTGTGCATTAGAATTACATGTCTAGTGATATGCGGTACATGTTTCCCCGAAACCATTTTTTAATGTTTTTTAGCAATGGAGATATTTAGAGTGTGATGTCAAGTTATGATAGTTTAACATAGGTGGATTGCTAGTAAGGACATATGACTTAGTAGAATATGTGGTATGACAGGAACTTTGATATCTCTGATTTTACCCTTGTTTGCTTTGACTACCATTTCCAGCTTCTTTATTAACTATATAGGAAATTTTAATGAGTGATAAACATGTGTGTTAGCTTTCGTTTGCCACTGGTTTAATGCGTATATGTTTTACAGTTTAGGAGAAATAAATGTTTTAGTGGACATTGTTCTAAATGTTACCGTGCAGTCATGTTTTCGACCAAATTTTTAGTAAAATTTGTGGTTTAATATGTGCTTATAATTTATGCATAATTTCAACTCCACTATTTAAAGGATCTGTATACATTTAAATTGATAAGCTACGTTAAATCTTGATGTCTTGATATTTTATGATGATTTTTGCAAGTTGACCTAGATTTGTAACGATATGCTAATAAAATTCTGTGCAGACCAATTGAGTTGTAAAAATCTTTATAAATTGACTGTTTAAGCTATATACTTTATTATTATTGTCATATGTAGTTAACTTTCTGTATTTTCTAAAAAGTATAAAAACTCAAAAAAATAGTTAAGCGGTTATTTATTGGTGATTTTTGGAAGTTACAGCATGTTTCTAACTTTTGTAAATGCATGTTTTTAGAACAATGTTTTTAATAAAATTGTTTTATCATAGCATAAATTTTGTTAATGTGTTCTTATTTGTTAATGTGTTTTAATAGTGTGCTTAAATAATTTTAAAGGTATGATCATTAGATATATGTCTGATATGTGGTGCAATGAAATTTTTTTTGATAATCCAGTTGGCATGTTGTTACGAGTAAATGTTGTATGGATTGAATTGATATCTTAATTGAATTAAGCTTATGGGACAACGATAGCAAGTCGGAGTTACGAGGACGTAACTCTTTCTTCGTGGGAGTAGAGAATCGCGCACTGTCGGTGGTTAGTTGTTGTAGATATAAATGGGTTAAACTTCGGGACGAAGATTATTTTTTTTGGAGGGTAGAATGTGATACTACAATTATTTTGAGTTACTATAACTTTGCTTATATGGTTTTATATGATTTTTTGTCGATTGCTTGGTATATTATACATGTGCAATTGTCGTTATAATATAAGTTTGTGATGATAGCATTTCTATTGGAATGTATGGAGTTAATATTTTGGGTTGTCTGGGTGAACTTCAGGGACGAAGTCCTTTGTAAAGTAGGAAGAGTATAATACCTCGTAATTTAATGGAATTTATATTTACGATTTGAGTGTTCTTAAGAATTAATTATGACATTTATAATTAATAATCGTGAATAAGACGGAAATAAGTAATAAAATAATGAGATGGGAATGAATGTGGGTCGTGTGTATTGCGCCGCGTGTACTCATGTGTTATTAATAGTAGTAATAATAAAAAAATAGCAATAATAATACTAATACTAGTAATAATAATAATAATAATAATAATAATAATAATAATAATAATAATAATAATAATAATAATAATAATAATAATAATAATAATAATAATAATAATAATAATAATAATAATAATAATAATAATAATAATAATAATAATAATAATAATAATAATAACAATAATAATAATAATTGTATACATAATATAAAATTGGTAAGTTTCCTAGTACCTTCCTAAGACTACCTTCTACTAGTATAAAAGCAAAGTTAGACCTACCCTATAATTTTATTCACATAATAATATCACACATAAAGCGAGAGAGGGAGATCTATAGAAGAAAGAGGAGGAGAATATAGCTTTGTTATCGTCTCATGGTAAGACCGTCTTATAATATAATATATTGATTTTGTAACTATTATAACTCGCGTTCGGGACCATCGTAAGACTTGCTTCAACCGTGACTTCTACCATAGACCACCAGGGATGTGACCGGACTCTTGTTGACCACCGTTTACCGGCAAGGGAAGGAGTTAAACGTGGTTGTTTGTTGGATAAACCGTGTAACTCACACGGGTTTTTAGACCCTTAACTCGCCATGTCGTGACCTAGACCTGGGTTGGTTGGGATGATGGTGGTGGGTCGTTGTTACTGGGAGGTTCTGGGACGTCGTTAGTGGTGGTTAAGGTGGTGGTCTCGCCAGAAAGAAGCATAAGTTGTAGGACTGTGTTTTCTTGATTAAAACTGTGTATAGCTAAGGTTTGGACACCCATCATGACTTGACTAGACCATGACCTGGGCAAGGGCTACATCCGGTGGTTTGGGGTGGTTATGGGCAGCTGATGGTGGCGGTTTAGGTGGTTGTTGACAGGCTAGTCGTATACCTACCATAAATAACCAACTGGCACTAACTAATATAGCTAGGGAAGTCGGGTCGATCTCGACAGGGAGGCAAGGTATTTGTTAAAGGTCCGTCTATTTGGTCATAAAATGGGGGGTTGAATTGGTTTTCTAAACTAATAAAGGGTTGAAGGGAAGACTAATAAGGAAAGAGCAATAAAGGCAAGAAAATGTGAATAAGGGTGATCAATAAAGAGGGAACATGTCGGGATTTCGGTTCACTATGGTAGTCTAATGACTCAACTGCAAATAGTCTAGATAATTTACTGTGCGACGGATACTGGAAGGTCCTTCTGGTCCACTTTCTATCCTAGATTTCCACTAACTTAACTTTCGTCCTCGTCATGGTAGTCTACTGTTCATAGCAGGTCTATTTAGTCCAATCTTCCGATCCAGGAATAAATTTAACCAGATTAAAGGGTAACTTAGAAGCGTGCACTCAACTAAGTCAGTATTATAATTAAATTGCCATGGGTACAGATTCTCACAAATAAATCATCTAGCATATTCGCTACATCGTCACAATTCTACCATAGATCCCCTAATCCCAACATGAATGAATTTAGCTACTCATGCTAGTAATGTTGTCAATATTAATAATGATGAATGAACTAATAATAAACATGTTGAAACAATAATAAAATTGCATAAATAAAACTAGGGCAGAAATTAAGGAAGAGAAGAACAAGTAATTAAAGCAATAAATGATGACATTAAGATTAAAAGAGAAAGAGATTACAATCACTAGAATTCCGGCGTAAAGAACGAACGAGATCCAAGCAAAATAACCCGAAAGCAAAGTTACAGTAGAAAAGTTTTGGGAAAGATTAAGCTGCGTTCTAGGAGTAATTAAGAGTAAGAGTAGTGTAAAGGAAGTGTTAATGACCTAATTATCCGATGCTTAAATAGAAATAACAAAGTCCATTAACTAAAATATGCAACAAGGGTTAATTAAAGCCCGTGAAAACTCGAATCCTCTCGATCGAGCAGTTTAGAGGACTTCAGGTGATAATCCTCTCGATCGAGCAATAAAGTTACTCAATCGAGGAAAGCCTCGAAACAGCACTTCGATCGAGGAGAATAAATTACTCGATCGACCTCCTCAGCATGTAAAACCACTCGATCGACCAAGAAAAGCATTTGATCGAGTGTTCTTCCTCCAAAACAGCTTCAAACTCGTTGCCGGCTGCTTCGTTGACCATTCCTTCACGCATCCCGATGCAGTATCTCGCTCTAAATTTCTCGTCTCCTCAAAATGCATGCAAAACAGGACGAAAAGCGTACGGTTCCACTACTTTCAGGTTCATTTCTACAAAACAGACAAAACAAACCAAAGTAGCCATTTCGGGCATAATGCCATACAAAACAGTGCAAAAGTGCATAGAAATATGTGCAAAATAAGGCTAAAAAGACTATATAAAATGCACGTATCAAATCTCCCCAAACTGAACCTTTACTCGTCTTCGAGTAAACTAAATGCAAACTAATGGAACGGAAATGATAACTCAGAGCTAGCTATAACTTGTCTACTTGAACCAATTTAATGCAACAGAAATCAACAGTTACAGCTACAGCAGTCTATACGTAAATGAATTATAAGATGTCCAGAAATAAAGCTGACCTATCGACCTTGCAAGACCAACAAAATGGGACTCTCACGTGGTCACTCTTCTCTCATGAAGCAAAGGGTGAATTGTATATGTATAAGAGAGAAAGAAAACAGTCACTCACCTAAACTGCGACCTACATAGCATGCATGCAACAAAAATGAAAGATGATTCGAGTACTAATGCACACATTCCAACCAACAATGTCCGTCACAGCCGAGGGCTTACAAATATTATAAGAATAGTGAGGTTCAGGTGAGAAAAGGCAAAACTAGATTATGGAAATATGGAGGTAAAAGCGTCAAGCTAGTTCCTAAATAGGACCATATAAGACCGTCCGAATCTCAACTGACTGAAAAATAAACACAAGTGCCCTTTATTTGGCACACAACTCACTAACCAAATACACTATCTCCTCAAAAAATGTATAAATAAGAACAAGGAGAAGACCGTCACAAACTTCCCTTTTTTAATACGGTCTTAATTAGACAAATGATACAAATCAAATAATAATTTTCAACCAAATTTTTTTCTTTCTTTTCCTCTGATTTACGTGATACATCATCTTTTTTCATTTTTCTTTTCTTTTTCTTTTCTTCTCATTCACGTATTTCTCTTTTTTTTTCAATTTTTTTTTCATCCTTTCGTTTATTTCCACCAACTCCATCAAAATCACATGAGCCAAACTCGCAGACGGAAAAACAAACCACAAAAGACATACTAAACTAGCTTGACTAGGCAGGCTCAGTTTTGGATGTAGCTAATGGGTCAAAAAGGCTAAATTTGGCTTAAGTGGAGCTAAATGGGTGAAAAAATTTAAGAAAAGGGAAATTTGCAAGCACCTCCCTGCATGTGACACCGACCACAAACCCGAATGTATGCAATTGACAAGAAATCGAATGTCATAAAAGTGCAAGAATGATGAACATGCTATGCAAGGAGTACTACTCTCAATTCCTATGTAAACAGATCATGAATGTCACCAGTTAGTTATAAGGCTCTACATCTCAGAAATTGTAAGTAGGTTGCCAATTTATCGGGTCAAGTCTACACAGTCAGCTATATTTGAACAAAAACTCGTAGATTATGCGTAAGACTTAGCTAATAACCGTCAATAAAAGTGCAAGGCTCAAGTAAAATGACAAGTTAAAGTGCAATATCATCACGGAAATCAACCGTTCCGACTCAACCTATATGCAAAAATAAACGTGAATATTATATTAATTTTTTAAATTTTCTAATTTTTTTTTTATTTTGTGATTTTTTATGAAATAAATATATACAATGCAAGCTGAAAATAGAAACGTGAATGCAGAACAAATGCAAATGTAGACTCAAAGGATGCATTACCCTCCCCAAACCAAAACGGACAACGCCCTCGTTGTCCTCCAACATACACCAGCAGATATATACGGGGGAACGGGAATATACAACCAATAAGTGAATGAAAAACAATAAAATAAAAAGGAGACAAAATAAAATAAAAGAGCGAGAATGAACATACAAAACACGAACTTCCCCAAACCAGCCTGAAAATTGGGGAAGTGAGTAGACCAGTAGCTACTCGTCAGCCTCCTCTGTCACGTCATCCACCGTCACTGTGAAGTCCGGGTCCTCCTCCTGCTCTCTCCTCCTCCTCTGCTCAGCCTAAGCTCTCGCCGGCGGCGCTGCTGGGTCGTCGTCCTCCTCCTCCTCACTAGCCGACTCAGGGTACCCCTCAGCTGGGTACCGGTAGAAGGACGGGTGTGGCCAACCCTCTTGAATGGGACGGTGTCGCCTCATGTGATACTCGTATAAAGGAAAAATAGCAAGAGCGATGTCCCACTCCATACGAGCCTGTCTCTCTATAAGCTCAAGCAACAAACTGTCACGGCGCCCTTGGTCCATGACCGCGGTCGCCTCAAAGGGTGGAAGAGGTACAAAATTAGCCGGAAAAACCGGCTGTGCTTGTGTCTGGTCGGGCGCAAAAGTAGGAGTAGGGATCAGAGTAGGAGCGGCCGTGGAAGTCTGGCCACCCGTAGAAGGTGTGGATCCCTCTCCGGTCTCAGGTCTACGCCGCTTCCTAGAAGCGGCTAAGGTAGGAGGTGGTCGGAGCGGTAAGTGGTACATGGATAACGGTGGTGGTAAAATGCCCTGTGCAACTGTGGGCAAGGGGACGAGGTGAGGTAGGGTGGTGCAAGGAAGGTCCTCGGACAAGGAACCACCAATCTTCCAAGTCCGGCAGTCTGAAGTCAGCCAAGTCATGGACAACATAGATGCTAGGTCCAGGTACCTATCTCCAGCTATGTACGGTAAGTCACGAGGGAAGAGAGGGAGGAAAGAACGGGCAAGAAATGTGGCTATGCCACCGCAGACAATGGTGTCCGTGGTCTTTTCCCCTACAGACTGAAAGTACTGGGCGGTCAGGTAAGAAATGTTGAGGGCAAAGAGGCCCTCGCTGTCAATGTTCAGGTACCCGCCCAGAATAGAAAGCTCGGTGTTGGTCACATTGTTTGGCTCCTTACGGCCAAAAATAGTACTTCCCATCAGACGGAGGAAGTAACGGGCAGGGGGAAGGTGGACCTGAGCGAGCTTTCGCTCCTCGTAGGTAGTCTGTGCCAATATCCGCCATAACTGACGGATGACCTTTCTAGGTGCAGCAGTGGCGCCCGTAAAGGAAAGGCCAAGTCTAGTACCAAACTCCTACAAATGATCAGCTCCTTGAAAGTGTAGACACTCATGGTGTAGGCACTCATGGTCACAAGTCCCGACATCCCCGTGCCCCCCAAAATCTCACAAACCGGCTCGTAAATACCAAGCCTCTCAAGTGACGAACGGCACAAAAAACGAGTGGGAAGAAAGTCACAGTCAAGCAAACGATAAAATCTAGTGAGTCGTCCCCTTGGATGGTAACACCGCCAGCAGAACGACCAGCAGTAGGTGTAGCTCATGCACGACCCCGGCCTCTAGAACCTGAAGTAGAAGCCCGTCCTCCGGCAGGGCGAGGTACTAGAGCCGCCTGTTAAGCAACTGTGACTGCTGGTGGCCACGCAGCAGGGGTGGTCACCGTACCTGAAGTACTAGATGTAGCTGCAACAGAAGAAGCAGCAGAAACCGACATAGAAGAAGAAGGAGAGCCAACAGCAGTGCTAGCCAAAACTGAGGCTATGACAGAGGTGGAAGCTGAGACAGAGGTAGCAGCAGTGCTAGTAGCAGTAACAATGGTACCAGCAGCAGTAACAAGAAACACGGGAGCAGCAGCTGTGTTACTAACGGGTGTGGAGACGGTGGTGGCAGTAGGGACCACTGTCTCAGTCAAGGACGGAGAAACAGTCGTACTGGAAGAGGGCATTGAGATACTGTCCATCCTAATCAAGTAAGGAAAGGGGAATGATAATCAATTAACAATTAAACCGCAAAAATCCCCCAAAACAGTTGAGATTTTCGACTTAAGCATGAGCCTCAAATCCCAATTACTTCATGAATTCAAAAACGAGTAATCAGCGATAAAGTAAAGGGACACAATCGTCAATTGGAGCAATTAAACAGAAAACCCCAAATTTCAGTCGAAATTTCGACTTGCATAAACCCTAAATCGCAATTTACCTCAAAAATTCGAAAAAAAACGCAATTAAACAACAATGAGGCAAAGAGAATACTTACTTAATCAAAGAAACCTACAATGGAAGTAATTAATCGACAAAAACAGTGCAAATTGGCAATTTTTCGAGCAAAAAACCGCAAACCCTAAATGCCCAAATTGACCGTGCAAACGAACAAGAATCAAAGGGAAAATAAGGGGAAAATGTCGAGTAATTAGCAAAGAACAAATTGTAGGTGTTTGATTTGGCAATGAGCAAGATTTAATGGAGGATTATGGAGTTTTTTTGGTCGCACAAAGAAGATTAAATGAAAGAATAAAAGAAAGAATGAAAAATAAGGAGTTTAAGAGACACTTCCTGCGCGGGATTTTCAATTTCACTCGATCGAGTGATTTGAAACCACTCGATCGAGAGATCCTGTCTTCAATTTACTCGATCGAGTAAACTTCTACTCGATCGAGAACTCCTTATTTTTTCCATTTTGATCGAGCATTTTGAAACCTGCCGATGGAGTCCTTTCCTGCAATTTCTCCTCGATCGAGTATAAAAAGTACTCGATCGAGTGCTTTTCTTCGTATGAGTCATCCAAAATGCGTATAATCTCCCCGAACCTGTATAAAAACACTCGCAAACATATCCCGATATACCAAATCACAAAAATAGCAGTCTATAGTCTTTCTAACTACGCTACAAATGTCTAAATTCTAATAGTCCTAATAAACGCAATAAAGAAATTCAACGGAAATTTAAAAATAGTTTTTACAAATTGTTACACGAGGCATTCCCCGCTCATTTCTCAAGACAATTCAGTAACCCAACGGAGGTCTTCTGACTGGAGGACGTCCCTTCAGAATCCTTGATCGTCCTCTTCATTCTCCACGAGCTTGAATTTGAACAAGTAGGAGGAGAATAGTTGACGTCCACGTACGCACGAACTTATCTCGTCCCTTTTTCTTTCTCACCAGCTTTTACGTTGTCATCCCCAATTCGATTGATTTTAATTGCACCATGACCTTTGACAACTCTTGCATCATTTTCATCTGTACCTGCAGCAAGGAAAACAGATGAATTCTCCTCCTTTTTGCTCGCAATCTGAGGCGGAGGGGTCACAATAGCAGCACAAAATTCCAAATTTTCATCTGGAGTGTCAATAGGGGAGTTAGTAGAAGAGAGGGCATTGCAAGGTTGAGCTTGCATGGAAGCCCTGCGAGACTTAGACTGATTGAAAATTAATTCCTCGTCTCCTACCTGAAATGTTAGTGTCTTACCCCCGACATCAATCACTGCACGAGCAGTGAATAAAAATGGTCTCTCTAAAATAATAGGGGTGTGAGTGTCCTCGGGAATATCAAGCACTACAAAGTCAACGAGAATAAAGAATCTCCCGATTTTAACAGGTATGTCTTCTATGACAACTAACGGTCGTGATACACTACGGTCGGCCATCTGTACAGTCATGTTTGGTAATTAAATTTAGTCAAACCAAGTCTCTTTGTAACACCCCCATACTCCAAGTGCCTTACCAGGACCACTCAGGTATAAGGATACTACCATCTCGGTTACCCGAGGCAATGATAATCATAAGACAAAAAAGAAACGTACTTTATTAAATAAGTTTAAGTGATTACATAACAAAACCAACTGTAAGCAAAATACAACTGTTCTCAAACTATAAACCAACTGAATGGAACTGTCTTAACAAACACAGCGGAAGACTAAAGACTCTGATATGTGATGACTCCATCCCCAGCTAGATCCCACGCGTATCCAAGATATACCTGTCAAGCAACTGCTCACCACCCCCGAATGGATCACCACAGTTTTTAAAACATTTAAACGGGGTCAGTACTAATCACACAATTTATATAATCGAACAACACAACAAACAACACAGCTCAAACGGTCACACACACAATCAAACCCACTCCAATCAATCTCCGTCACCGACTGTCCACTGGACCAGCCCTGCCAGTGGGGAACCGCAGCCGTACCCACCAAATCCCCGCTCATCATACGGAGCGATAACCCTGTCCCATTAATGTGCACTGATACGTGCCTAATGTATAGTCTTTTTAGCCTATTTCAGCACGTATTTCTATGCATTTCTATACTGTTTTTATGGTATTTTGCCCCGAATTGGCTACTTTGGTGTATTTTGTCCTTTTTGTAGGAATGATCGCAAAAGTAGTAGAACCACACTCCTTTTTGTCCTTTTTGCATGCATTTAGAGGAGACGGGATTGTTCCAGAGTGAGATACTGCAATTGGAAGCGTCGTGGCACGCACTACGAGGCACTTGGGTGAAGACGTGAGCTGAAATGAAGACAGAATCACTCGATCGAGCTGTTTGCCAGCCGATCGAGTGGTTTCTACACCCTCTAAAGCTCGATCGAGTAACATCTTACTCGACCACTGAGCTGCACGAAGACCAAGTTCTCGATCGAGTAACCATTTGGTCGATCGAGTGACTTTTGCTGAGAAGTTGGTCGATCGAGTGGTTTAATCCACTCGATCAAGTGGTTTTTATGGGCATGGGCTTTTAATTAATCCGTGTAATGTTTTGTTCCGCAAGCTTTAGTTTCTTTTCTATTTAAACCTATGTTAATTAGGTTAATAGACATCTTTTAATAATCTTTTTATCTACCTTTTACTCTAGCTTTCACAGTAGAACTTTACTACGTAACTTTTATTCCTCTTCACTGTTACTTTACTTTGGGGTTATTATTGCTCGGATTCAGTTGTTCTTTACGCCGGATTCGCACTGATTGTAATCCCTTCTCTCCCTTTATTAATAATAATCATTTGTTGCTTTAATTTCTCATTTGTGTTCTTATTTTCCTTTGCCCTAATTTTCATTATTGCGAGTTTTAGTTTATTTATAATGTTCACTCTTTGGGAAGTTGTCTCTTTGTTAGTTTAATCACGATATGAGTAGCTAAATTCCCTTCATGTTGGAATTAGGGAATCTATGGTAGAAAGATGACGATTCAAAGTAGATGAATCGGATTTAATTAATCACGAGACTCATCACTATAACAATTTAATGTAATTCCCGACCTAGTTGAGTGCACGCTTCTATCTCACCCATTAAAGCGGCTAAAATTAATCCTGGATCGAAAGATTGGACTAAATAGGCCTGCTATAAAATGAGACTCGCCCTAATGAGGACGAAAGTTAAGTTAGTGGTATTTTAGGATAGAAAGTGGACCGAAAGGACCTTTTAACATCCATCTCACATTAGTTCGTCTGAGTCATTTACAGCTGAGTTATTGGACTACCGTAGTTAACCGAAATCCCGATATGTCCCTCTCTTCTTGATAGTTTCAACCGTTTTTATTGTTTTTACTGCTCTTACTTTTATTTCTCTTCCTTTCAAACTTCGTAGTTTAGAACCAATTTCAAACAAACCCCCCATTGTTACCATAGGATTAGAAATAGACAGCTATAATTACATTACCTCCCTGTGGAATCGATACTCGACTGCCTCTGCTACATTTTAGTTGAGACCGTTAGGTTTTATCTTTGATAGGGTTGCGATAGCCGTGTCAAATTTTGGCGCCGTTGCCGGGGAGGCAATTGTTCAATTTATTAGTTGCTTTATTTTTAGTCCTTTCCACTCTAAGGGACACTTGTTCCTTAGACTATTCTTATTTTCTGTTGTAGTTTCTTCTTATGCGCAGGTCGCAGGGTGGTCCACTACTACCATTCAATCCTGAGATTGAAAGATCCTTGCACGTAAAGAGGAGATTGTTTCAAGATCAACAGTTAGAGGAAGAGTCTAGTTCGCATTCCAACTATTACGAGAACGAACTGTTCGAGGACAATCCACCGTCTTCTCCAGTTTCCAATTCATCAGTTGAAACCGTTATTTTTCCAGACTTTCCCGAAATGGCCGAAGAAGCGACCATTGCCAGTCATTCTGAACCTATAGCTGAGGATCTTTACAAGGGGTTCGAGCTACCAGGGGAAGCCAGGAAATTTGAGCCGAAAACTTCTTACCTTAATATGGTTGAGAAGAATCAGTTCGGTGGGGCTGCAAACGAGGATGCAGCGAAGCACATGGAGACTTTTATTGATTATCTTTGCTCCATACCCCCCCCGCTTGGCGTGACAACGGATCGGCTAAAAGAAACCATGTTCATCTTCTCACTCCGCGATGCTGCGAGGGAGTAGTATAGGGATTTAGACCGAGCTGCTCACGGTATAACTGACTGGAATTCACTGGCTTTAGCATTCTATAAGAAGTACTTTTCTGCATCGAGGACTATTGCCATTAGAGCTCAGATAACGAGCTTCAAACAAGGGCCTGACGAGAACTTACATGAAGCATGGGTTCGATTTAAGAAGCTAGTGCGTACCATACCGCACCATGGTTTCGAAAAATGGAGCTTGTGCAATCATTTCTATAATGGTCTCTATGACGATCAGAGGGCTATTTTGGATGCTGCAGCCAATGGCCGAGTTGCTGAAAACTTGGGAGCAACCAAGGAGTGGAAGATCATAGATGATTTGGCCATCCATAAGGCTGAATATGGGAACTCGAGAGGAAATCAAAGAAGAGCTGCTGAATCTTCTTCTGTCGCTGCACTTGAAGCTCTCACTGCTAGGTTTGACAAGTATGAGTTAGGAGGAGCTTCCAGGGGAGGCATGTACCAGGTTAATGCTCTGACAGACGGTCCTTTCGTCTGTAGAAGATGTGGGGGAGAGGGACATGTCTCAGATCATTGTCCCAACTCCTATGAGTCTTGCGCTGCCTTCCAACACTACAGGCAGAACAACAGTTACTACGAGCCGAATGTCCACCCTAACTTGAGGTGGAGTAGTCAGAATGTACTCAATCCCACTGCCCCTCCGCATCAGCCTTATATTCCTCCACACAAGAATCAACAGGGCTATCAGAAGCCTCCTTCTTTCAACCCTCCTAACCAAGGTGCATCATCTTCTAGTGGGGTGAGTGAAATGGGTGAGCTTAAGTCCATGATGCAAGCCATATCAAAGCAATTGCAGCTGAATGATCAACAAAATCGACAGAAAGACGCGTCATTTAAGGCACTTGAGACTCAAGTTGCTCAACTTGCTGCAAATCAATCCTCGAGAAAGCCGGGTCAATTACCGACTCAAAATGAGAAGAATCCACATGAGACGGTAACTCTGATAGAATTGAGAAGCGGTCTTTCTTATGAGGGACCGGAAGTGCAAAAATCAGACCCTAGGGAAGCCATTATTGATGGTGAACAGTGTACTGTCGAGAAAAGAGGGCTCACGACAAAGCAGTTACTCGATCGACTGAAGACTGGTGTTCGATCGAGCAGAATTGAGGATGATAGTGGTCGATCGAGTGATTGTTCCACTCGATCGAGTGAAGCAGATAATGAGGTTGGTCGATCGAGTGGGAAGTCTGCTCGATCGACTGTTGTTGAAGAAGAAAGTGCTCGATCGAGTGAGGAACTTGGTCGATCGAGTGGTATTGATAACGGGAAGCTTATTCGAGAGCCTGCTAGTGCTCGTTTAAGTGAGAAATCACCAGAAAGACCTCGTTCGAGAGGTAAGAAGCGTCTAAAGGATACTGAACTTGCACCGGAAGACACTTTAGAAGAGAGAAACAAGGGACTCGAGATACTAATCACGGTTCCCTTCCCGAGGCGGCTACAGAATACCAATGTTAATCAACAGTTTGGCAAATTCGTCGAACTTTTGAAGAGCTTGGAAGTCTCCGTGCCGTTCATTGAATTGCTAACTAAGGTACCCTCTTATTTAAAGTTCATGAAGGAAATTTTAGCACATAAGAGGACTATTAATGACAGTGAGACCGTAGCTTTGACTGAGGTGGGGTCAGCCCTATTTCAAAATAAGTTACCCCCTAAGCAATCAGACCCAGGTAGTTTTTCAATTCCGTGTCATATCGGTATGCAATTGATTGATAATGCGCTATGCGATTTAGGCGCTAGCGTAAGTGTCTTACCTTTGTCTCTGGCTAAGAGACTTGGTTTGACAAAACTGAGTTGCACCAACATGACTGTCCAGATGGCCGACCGTAGTCTATCACGGCCACTAGGTATAGTAGAAGACGTACCTGTTCAGATCGGGAAGTTCCTTATTCCCGTTGATTTTGTTGTCTTAGACATCCCCGAAAATGCACACACCCCTATTATTTTAGGGAGACCATTTCTATCCACTGCCCGTGCAGTTATAGACGTCAGGGGGAAGACTTTGACCTTTCAGGTGGGGGACGAGGAGTTGATTTTTCATCAGTCCAAGTTCCGGAGAGCTCCCATGCAAACCCAGCCTTGCAATGCTCTCTCTTCTATTATTCCTATTATTGACACTCCAAATGAAAGTTTGGAGAATTGTGCCGCTATTGTTGACCCTCCGCCTTAGATTGAGAGCAAAAAGGAGGAAAGTTCGTCTGTTTTCCTTACTGCAGGTACAGATGAAAGCAAGGATGGGACTGTCAAGGGACATAGTGCAACCATTATCAATCAAATTGGAAGAAAGGATACCAAAGACGGTGATAGAGGAGCAAAGACGAGGAAAGCTGACGCCTACGTGGATGCGAGCTACTCTCCTCCTCCCGTTTCAAGTGATAATTCATGCTCATGGAAGATGAAGAGGACAGTCAACATTGCTGAGGTGACGTCCTCCAGTCAGAAGCCCATGAAGGGGCTACTGAGATTTGTTGGGAATTAAACGGGGAAATGCCCCGTGTAACACCTTGTAATAGACAATTTTTGAATTTCTTCTGAATTTGTTTACTTGCGTTTTAATTAGGACAATTAGTCTAGACAATTTTTAGCATAGACGTAAGACTATAGACTGTGCTTTTGCGTATTTGGTATTTTGGGAAACTCTTGGATGTGTTTTTATGCAGGTTTGGGGAAGTTTCACGCAATTCAAGGAGGAAAAGACGAAATTCAAGAGCCTACAAGAGGAAAGTCCTCGATCGAGTACTTTTTGTACTCGATCGAGTGAAATTATGGTCGATCGAGTAGTTCATGTACTCGATCGAGAAAAGCCAAAGGAGCAACTGGTCGATCGAGTGAGTGTTTATCGATCGAGCAATAGGGACATCAAAAGTCCTCGATCGAGTGAATTAAAATCACTCGATCGAGTGAAATGAACAGGACACGGGAGTTTTCTAAACTTAAACTCTTTAATTCCTTTTCTAATTCATTTACACCCCTAATTCCGTCTAACCCTTCCCCTAATTGCGTTTTCAACTCCCCCAAATCCCCATTTTCTTGCCCAAATCACCAAATCCGTCACCTACATTTCATTGCTTGCATATTAATCTTCAAAAGCCCCTTGATTTCCCCTCTATTTGTGTCCATTTTCGCGGTTTAAAAAGGGATTTAGGGTTTGCGGTTTTTCGACTGAAAAATCGTTTGTTTTTGCTTGATTCTTGAGGATTATTTGCATTTGTAGGTCGTATATCATCAAGTAAGTGTTTCTTCATTCCTCTTGCATTTTAATTTCACTTATTTCGAATTTTATGAGGTAGAAGTAATTTAGGGTTTCGAAAATCCATGTTCAGTCGAATTTTTCGACTTAATTGCCTTTATATGCCCTTAATTAGCTGCTTGATAATCTTATCCCAATTCATTGCTGTTGCTTGCCTAATTCGAATTTTGCGCGAGATTTCCGCGATTAGGGCTCCTAAGTCGAATTTTTTTTCGACTGTCAGACGGTCTTTATGCTGCCTTGTTTTGTTTAACCTCAGCCCTTTCTTACTTACTGCTGTTGTTAACTGCCTTTTCCGTCCCCTATTGCCTTTACTTGCTGTAAATTGTTGGGAAATCTTGTACT
Source organism: Silene latifolia (assembly GCF_048544455.1). Taxonomy (NCBI): domain Eukaryota; kingdom Viridiplantae; phylum Streptophyta; class Magnoliopsida; order Caryophyllales; family Caryophyllaceae; genus Silene; species Silene latifolia. The sequence goes on from NC_133527.1 coordinate 44,859,552, forward strand.
GTGAGTCGGAATTCTAGACTGCTAGGAGTCTTACGTGCTGTCATATGCAGTGTCTCATGCTAGCCATAGTCTTCATTAGTCTTACATTGTCAATTCATCATCACTCACGTACTTCTATTCGTAATTTCAGAGGAATTGTTGGATTTATCTGCTGGAAGTCGAATTTCTCGACTGATAGGGCCTTTACGTGCTGTCACATGTTGGTTAACGTGTTGCTTTAGCCACGGTTAGCAGCCGTTTTTCTTATCATGCCCTTTACCATGTTGCAGGATGGATACTAGTTCTTTACCTTCCACTAGTTCGTCCTCCAGCCCGTCCGTGAGCGAGTCAGTGGCCCCTGCTGTTGCCACTGGCTCCGCCTTAGCCACCACCGCAGCTTTGGCTAGTGTTTCTACCCCTGCCAGGCCTTTCTCCATGCTGGACAGAGGACTCACGCCTCGTTTCCCGACGCCTGGTATGCTGCCACCTAGGCCGAATCAGCCGGCTAGCCAGTTAGCCATTACTTCCAGCCCTTCTGGGGCTGTTGTTACGAGGGAGGCCGCCCTTACTCTTTTACCAGAGTTACCCACGGTACGTTTCGCTTCCGCGGATCACCGGACTCGGTTATCTGCTTTGCTTCGTTGCCCTCTCTCCTCTACCCATTTTATTGCACGGACTGACCTAGAGACCTTAGGAATTTATGAGGAGGTCTGTAGTTTGTTGAACGGGACGGGAATGTCGGGTCTGATTACCATGCAGGAAGCTGCTATTCGTATCCCTACATACGAGTTTTTCAGCTCCTACTCTTTTGACACCGACTCTTACGATGCCAACCACTCTAGTCCTTGCATTCACTTCCGACTCCGCAATGAGTCGCACCATTGGACTTTGGCCAGGTTTGGGGAGGTTCTAGGCCTCTTTAGTGACGGCCCCATTGACCCACCTCGGGATATCCGTCAGCCACTCTGAGCTGCGCTCTCTCACACCCCCTTCCCCACACGGAAGGGAGCCCACGTACACTTACCTGCTCCCCGTTATTTCTTGCGACTTATGGGAGAGACCATCTTTGGGCGACCTGAGCCCCATAACGTGACCAACACTGAGCTAGCGATTCTCGCGGGGTACCTTAACATTGACTACGGTACCCCGTTTGTTCTAAACTTTGCTTATTTGGTAGCTCAGCATTAGAACAGAATTGGGAAGAAGGTCAGGACTTCTGTTGTCTGTGGCGGGTTAGTGACCAGGATACCCGCCATCTTTACCCCTCTGAGCCTGGACTTACCGCGCCTCATAAGCAGGTGTGCCTTGATTTGGCTGCCGTGGTTGACTTCACCTGGTTCCCAAAGGCGAAGGGCGCGGGGACGTGGAAGATTTGTGGTTCCACGTCTGTTACCTTGCCGTGCCCTACCCTTCCTCCACTCTTACCGCTCTCGACTGCTGCTGAGGGAGCGAAGCCACCTCCTCCCACCTACCACCCCACCCTCACCCCTGCTTCTACCTCTTCCAAGAAGAGGAAGCGGGAGGCCGGAGAGCCTTCTGGCTCTCAGACTCAGACCCCAGCTCAGACTGGACCCACACCCACACCCACACCTTCACTTACCCCTCCTCCTTCTGGTTCGGCCCTGCCGGCCAACTTTGTTTGCCCTCCTGCTTTAGGGGCGCCCGAGGTCATGGACCAAGGGCGTCTGCATGCCTTGCTTCTGGATATATGCAGGTACATTTTCGAGATTAGACGGGATGAGGCCTTGGCCCTATTCCCGCTCTACGAGTTCCATATCCGAGCACGGCGACCGATTCCAGCAGGGTGGCCGCATCCCTCCTTCTACCGATACCCAGAGGGTGGGTACCCTCCACTCCCTTCTGACTCAGAGGACGAGGCGGAGGAGACACCGGTAGCACGAGAGGTGCGGTTGCGGGCTGAGCAGGCGGCACAGTGAGCTGCCAGAGAGGAGGCGAGAGACCCCCCATTTACACCGGCTGCGGAGGATGTGACTGGAGACGATGAGTAGCTACTGGTCTACTCACTTCCCCAGTTTTCTGGCTGGTTTGGGGAAGTTCGTTTATCGTATGTACCTCTTACTCTTTTTATTTTGTCTCCTTCCTTTTTATTTTGTTGGTTGTATACTCCCGTTCCCCATATTTCTGATGGTGTATGCTGGAGGACAACGAGGGCGTTGTCCGTTTTGGTTTGGGAAGGGTATTACATCCTTTTGAGTCCGCATCTGCATTTGTTTTGCATTCACGTTTACTTTTCAGCTTGCATTATTCTTTATTTTCCATCAAAAAATCCAAAAATATTAGAAAATGTCAAAAATTCAAAAAAAATTCACGTTTATTTTTGCATATAGGTTGAGTCGGAACGGTAGATTTCCGTGATGAAATTGCACTATAACTTGTCATTTTACTTGAGCCTTGCACTTTATTGATAGTTTTTAGCTTTGTCATATGCATAATCTACGAATTTCTGTTCAAATATAAGCTGACTGTTTAGACTTGACCTATAAACTGGCAAACTACTTATAAATTCTGAGTTTTTAGAGCCATAACTAGTGCCATTTATGACCAGTTCATTACGAATTTTGAGAGTAGTACTCCTTGCATAGCATGTTCATCTCATTTGCACATTTATGACATTCAATTTCTTGTCAAATGCACATATTCGGGTTTGTGGTTGGTGTCACATGCAGGGAGGGTCTTGCAAATTCCCCTTTCTTTATATCTTTCACCCATTTAGCTCCACATTAGCCAAAACTTGCCTTTTTGACCCATTAGGTACATTCCAAACTAAGCCTGCCTAGTCAAGCTAGTTAGTATGTTCTTTTGTGGTATGTTTTCCATTGCAGTTTGGTCCGTAATTCTTGTTTAGAGTTGGTGTTTGTACTAAGGAAGAAGGAAAGAAAAAAAAGAGAGAGAGAAAACAAGAAAGAAAGAAAAAAAAAAAAAAAAAAAAAAAAAAAAAAAAAAAAAAAAAAAAAAGCTGGAACGAAAAAAAAGAGAGAAAAAAAAAATTGTGAAAACAGTTGTGCCCTCTTGTCAGAGTTGAGAAGATGTTTGAAGACGTACAATCGGAAAGGGTTGTTTGTTTCAGTTAGTTTTCAGACGATGTCTAAAAAGGAAAGTTTGTCACCGTCTGACTCCTCCGTTCTATCCCATATTTTTTGAGGAGATTGTGCTTTGAGTCTAGTGAGTTTTGTGCCAAATGAAGGGCACTTGTACTTAGTTTTTCAGTCAGTTGAGATCCGGATGGTTTCATTATGGTCCTGTTAGGAACTAGCTTGACGCTTTTACCTCCACATTTCCATAACTTGTTTTGCCTTTTCTCACCTGAACCTCACTATTCCCATATTATTTGTAAACCCTATTTGTGATGGACATTATCGGTTGGAATTTGTGCATTAGTACTTGAATTGTCTTTCATTTTTGTTGCATGCATGCTATGTAGGTCGCAGTTAGGTGAGTGACTGTCTTTTCTTCTCTCTTTTACATAATACATTTGCCCTTTGCTTCATGAGAGAAGAGTGACCACGTGAGAGTCCAGTTTTGTTGGTCTTGCAAGGTCGATAGGTCACTTTATTTCGAAACGACTTATAATTCGTTTGCGTATTGACTGCTTGGCATTAACTGTTGATTTTTGTTGCATTAAATTGGTTCAAGTAGACAAGTTAAGCTAGCTCTGAGTTATCATTTCCGTTCCATTAGTTTAGTTTTGAGTTTACTCGAGGGCGAGTAAAGGTTTGGTTTGGGGAGATTTGATACGTGCCTAATGTATAGTCTTTTTAGCCTATTTCGGCACGTATTTCTATGCATTTCTATACTGTTTTTATGGTATTTTGCCCCGAATTGGCTACTTTGGTGTATTTTGTCCTTTTTGTAGGAATGATCGCGAAAGTAGTGAAACCACACTCCTTTTTGTCCTTTTTGCATGCATTTAGAGGAGACGAGATTGTTCCAGAGTGAGATACTGCATTTGGAAGCGTCGTGGCACGCACTACGAGGCACTTGGGTGAAGACGTGAGCTGAAATGAAGACATAATCACTCGATCGAGCTGTTTGCCAGTCGATCGAGTGGTTTCTACACCCTCTAAAGCTCGATCGAGTAACATCTTACTCGACCACTGAGCTGCACGAAGACCAAGTTCTCGATCGAGTAACCATTTGGTCGATCGAGTGACTTTTGCTGAGAAGTTGGTCGATCGAGTGGTTTAATCCACTCGATCGAGTGGTTTTTATGGGCATGGGCTTTTAATTAGTCCGTGTAATGTTTTGTTCCGCAAGCTTTAGTTTCTTTTCTATTTAAACCTATGTTAATTAGGTTAATAGACATCTTTTAATCATCTTTTTATCTACCTTTTACTCTAGCTTACACAGTAGAACTTTACTACGTAACTTTTATTCCTCTTCACTGTTACTTTACTTTGGGTTTATTATTGCTCGGATTAAGTTGTTCTTTACGCCGGATTCGCACTGATTGTAATCCCTTATCTCCCTTTATTAATAATAATCATTTGTTGCTTTAATTTCTCATTTGTGTTCTTATTTTCCTTTGCCCTAATTTTCATTATTGCGAGTTTTAGTTTATTTATAATGTTCACTGCTGGGAAGTTGTCTGCTGTTAGTTTAATCACTGATATGAGTAGCTAAATTCCCTTCATGTTGGGATTAGGGAATCTATGGTACAAAGATGACGATTCAGTAGATGAATCGATTTAATTAATCACGAGACTCTGTCACTATAGCAATTTAACTGTAATTCCCGACCTAGTTGAGTGCACGCTTCTATGTCACCCATTAAACTGGCTAAAATTAATCCTAGATCGAAAGATTGGACTAAATAGGCCTGCTATAAACAGTAGACTGCCCTAATGAGGACGAAAGTTAAGTTAGTGGTATTTTAGGATAGAAAGTGGACCGAAAGGACCTTTTAACATCCATCTCACATTAGTTCGTCTGAGTCATTTACAGCTGAGTTATTGGACTACCGTAGTGAACCGAAATCCCGACATGTCCCTCTCTTCTTGATAGTTTCAACCGTTTTTATTGTTTTTACTGCTCTTACTTTTATTTCTCTTCCTTTCAAACTTCGTAGTTTAGAACCAATTTCAAACAAACCCCCCATTGTTACCATAGGATTAGAAATAGACAGCTATAATTACATTACCTCCCTGTGGATTCGATACTCGACTGCCTCTGCTACATTTTAGTTGAGACCGTTAGGTTTTATCTTTGATAGGGTTGCGATAGCCGTGTCATGCACATCCCCTTCTGTGGCGGGTTCCACGAAGGGCGAAATTAGGGCGTGAAGCCACTCCCGCAAGTGACTCCACTCAGCCGAGAACGCATCTCGAGAACCAGAGACAAACAATCACAATCACAATACAACAGTAACAACCGTCTAAATCAATCAACAATCACTAAATACAGCACAATCATCACCCATTATGTAACTAATACTGAGTAGGGAAACCCTACCTGGAACAGCAACACAATCAGACGGTCTCAACAGCTGTATCCAAATTCCTCTTCTACGAATCCTCCTCCTAGCATATAATCACATAATCACTAATTACACCAAACTACCACAAATCCCCAATTCCCAAAATTAGGGTTTAACGAAACTTAATTAAATATAACAAATTCGATACATAGATCTTACCCTCGACGCAAGGATCACAAAGATGTAAAGAACGATGAAATTCGACCTCTCAAGCTCCGGGATTTGTCAATATGTGATTGATGCGAAGTGATACGTGCATTTTATATAGTCTTTTTAGCCTATTTTATGCACGCATCTCTATGCTTTTACCATGGTTTTATGCTACGAAATGCCCCGAATATGGTACTTTGGGTTATTTTGTCTTATTTGCAGGAATGAACCCGAAAGGAGTGAAAACAAGCCTAAAACATGTCCCTACGCATGCATTTAGGAGATGAGTTGAGTCGGAGCTTGGAAAGTACTATTTTGAGATGCGCATTGAAGTAAGGAAGTTAGGCGAGCCAAGAGAGTGCTTCAATTTGCTAGATCCTGCTTGTAAGAGCCATATCTCGAGTTATACAACAGTTATTAAGGTGATTCCAGTTGGAGGTGAAAGCTTATCCTCTTAGCTTTCCAACGCCACCAACCACGCCCTATTTGTCCAAGTAACGAAGGAATGGCAGCCGTTTGAAGTTCAGTGCGCGAAGCAGGAATTACGCGCTAAGAAGTGCTCGATCGAGAACTATTTCTATTCGATCGAGAGCCCACTTGCTCGATCGAGAGCCACTTCTTCTCGATCGAGTGGTTTTAGGATGAATAAGTACTCGATCGACTATTTTTCATTTCGATCGACCAGTTCCTTTTATGCCTTTGCTCGATCGAGTGATTTAGTTACTCGATCGAGTAGATTTTGCTGACGGGCTGGGCTTTTTAGTTGTTTTCCGTCATTAGGTTTAATTATACTCCTATTTTCTTATAAATAGGAGTTAGGACGTCAGTTTAAAGCTCTCTCTCATTCTCTCCTTTTCTTTCCCTTGCTTGGTTACTGTTCGAGTACACTATATACTCTCTCCTTCCTCTCTTCTTCCCCGGCTCTCTTATCATTTTTCTCATATACTGTTACTTTTGTTCTACTTTGTTTTCCGGATCATTTATATCAGTAATTTCTTCTCTCCTTCCTCTCTTTTTATTTAATGTTTATTATTCCCTCTCCCTCTTTATTTATTATTCTTATTTCCTTTATGCTTATTCCCTTTATTTCCATGTCTAGCTAATTCCCCGTAGTATGTTAGGATTAGGGAAGCCGTGGTAGCATGTTTTAACTGTTATCCGGTCGAATGAATGCATACAGGAGACCATAAATCTAGTTAACCCCGACCTAGATCGAAAGATTGGAAGGGAAGGCTTGCTTAATTACAATAGGGTATTGCAGTGAGGGCGAAAGTTAAGTCGTTTTACGCCGGGGCGGTTTAAGGACCGAAAGGTGACGACCATAGCTCTTCTTATCAATAGTCTAATCGCCTTAGTATTCCCGATAGTATAAGATCTGATAGCTGCCACAGTGGACCGACTCCTAGCATACTCCCTTCTCTCTTGCTGTTAACTTCTCTTATTTATTTCCCTCGCTTTAGTCTCTAGTTAGTTAAATCAAATCAAAACCCCCATTTCTGTGACACCCTGACAGACCGAATTAAAAAGATAGATAGCAACTTAGCCTCCCTGTGGAGATCGACCCTACTTACTACTAGCTATTAGTTAGTTGTAACTTAGGTATTTATTTTTGGTACAGAACGAGAGTATCAAATTTTGGCGCCGTTGCCGGGGAGGCGACGTTTTTTATCTGTTTTATTTTGTTTGTCCTTTCGCCTCAAGGGAAGACTAAGTACCTTGAAATTTGTTCTTATCTTTTTCTTTAGTCTTTGTTTTGATAGGCCTACGGGTTTATTAGACAAAGCTGCGAGGGAGATTATCGAAGGGAAGGCTTGAGTACCTTCGATCCCTCTTGCCAAGATGACATCTGTCTCCCCGACTAATTGCTCAAGTTTGAAGCCCAAGCTGAAAAACCTGCTAGTTGGGAAAGGAAGAAATCTTGGGGATGTGGTACTGCTGAGCGCAATGCAACTGTAGTTGTGCCGCCACATCCACCCTATCAATGGCCACCGCAACAAGATCCTCATGATATACAGAAAAAAGAAATCGCGGAGCTAAAATCCTTAATTCTAGAATATGATAGATATATGGGTGCTCAAGTCACTGAGCTGCAGTCTGAAATTGCTCGGTTAACAGCTGGGTTGAATGATCGGCAACCAGAAGGGGTGTACTTGACCAAGAGCGGTTTTTCCCATGAAGAACCCGCGTTGCCCAATGCTGAAAATGATTTCTATATTTCGGACGACGACTTTCTATCGTATTTCCAGAGTGTATGCGGGGATATCAGCGCTGTACAGGAAGAAAGTCCTCGATCGAGTAATATATCTTCTCGATCGAGTGACATGCAGGAGGATAGTTCTCGATCGAGTGATTTTGTTACTCGATCGAGTGAGATGCGGGGGGAAAGTGGTCGATCGTGTGATTATTCTGCTCGATCTACTGATTTGGCCATTGGGAGCTTTAATTCGTCACTTGGGTTCATATTGGATGACGAGTTTGACGATGATGAAGGTTACGGTGAACCTCCCTTATTCACAGCAGAGGCGGATACACTTGAAGCTGCGATTTACGGGATGGATTCCACTGAGGAGGTTGATGAAGAAGCAGCTGAGACGGTAATTGCTCCTAGCACGGATGAGGTAATCCATTCCTTTGTCAGTGACTCCGTCGTTGAGAGCGACCAACCCGAGGTAGTAAGCGATAATTTCATTATTGTTTGTTTTAACAGTATATTGCGTCGTTTAATTTGTGCTCCTTCTTTTAATGCTACACCGTCTCATATGTGGACGCATAGTTTAACGAATTTTCACCGTCCTTATCATTATAAATTTGTTAATCTGAGATGGAGACCCAATATATCGTCTATTGCTCCCGCGCTCCTTTATTTTGTGGATAAATTTAGGAGCTCACATAGGAAATTTGTTAGACTTAAACGGTTGTTTAATCTTATTTCTTATTTTTGTATTCCATCCTGGTGCTACTTACTGTTTTGTGTAGCACATGCGCAGATGTACGATCTAATGCTGCGCGCTTTGAGCTGTTTTGATTATGATTTGTTATAGAGGCTCGAAGAAAAAGAAGGTCGAGCTGGGACCTGACTGAAGCTAGCGCTAACCGGGAGGCAACCCGGCGATTTTATTTTGCATTTTTATTTACTTTCAGTTGTAATAAATGGTTTTATACCATAGACTATCTCAGTATGCTTGTTTTTGTCGATTCATGGGCTGTTTTTCATTGCATTATGCAGGAATATGCTGCGGATCACTCGATCGAGTACTTTTTGTACTCGATCGAGCACTTGTGCTGCCAAACCCATTCGATCGAGCATTTCATCTACTCGATCGACCACCTGCAAGATGAGAAATCAGCTCGATCGACCACAATTCTCTTCGATCGAGCTTATTTTGGATGCCCATTCATTCGATTGACTTGGATTAGCTTCTTGAGACGGTTTTCCGGGCCTTTAGCAACCTCCCATTTCATGGTCGGTTTTGGGAGGTCCCTTATTTTGCGTATCTTGTGAGTTTTCCGTATTTACTCTCTTCCTCCTTCAGTTTGCATTTCCTTTCCATGTTTTGGTACAATGGGGGCATTGTACGGTTTGGTTTGGGAGGTTATGCATCCATATCTGTGTCTGCATGTTGTTTTTACTGCATTTCTGTTATCACGTTTAATTTCAGTATGCATTGTTGTTTATTTTCATAAAAATTCAAAAATTCAATAAAAATCAGAAAATTGTTAAAAATTCAAAAAATTTCACGTTTATTTTAGCATATAGGTTGAGTCGGAACGATAGATTTCAATGATGATATTGCACTGCGATTGTCTTTTTGCTTAAGCCTTGCATTAAACTGTTATCTTTTAGCTTTGTCTTTTGCATAATCTACGAGTTAATGTTTAATTTAGCTGAACATATAGACTTGACCTGAAATTTTGGCAACCTACTTATAATTTCTAAGATTTAGAGCCTTTTAAACTGGTGTCATTTGTGACCAGTTTCATGTAGGATTGTGAGTAGTTACTCCTTGCATAACATGTATCATTAATTTGCACATATATGAGATTCAATTGCTTTTTGCCGTCATACATTCGGGTTAGTGGTTGGTGTCACATGCAGGGAGGTGCTTACATTACCCTTTTATTTCATTTTTACCCATAAACTCCACATTAGCCAAATTTGCCTGTTGACCCTTAGCCACATTCCAAATTTAGCCTGCCTTGTCAAGCTAGTTTAGATTGTTTTTGCGGTATACTGTCCATTGTATCAAATTTTGGCTTGTATCTGTTGATTTTGGAGTTGGTAATTTATGAAGAAAGGGAGGATGATGAAAAGAAAAAAAACGTGATGAAAAAAGAAAAAAAAAGAATCGAAAAAAGAAAATGAAAAATGAAAAAAAAGGAATGAAAAAGAAGAAACCGAAAGAAATAGAAAGAAAAAAAATAGAAAAAAGAAAAAGATGTTGTTTGGTTGACGGTTTCTACTCCTATGTTCTATCTTACATAATTTGAGGAGTATGTTTGGTTTGGTTTGGTGAGTTTTATGCCAAGTGAAGGGCATTGTGTTTATTCATAATTGAGTTGGAAATGGATATGTCTCATATGGTTTTGTTTAGGTACTAGCTTGGCCGCCTATACCTCCACATTCCCATAATTGTTTTGCCTTTTCTTACCGATTGCCTCACTATATCATATTTTTGTAAGCCCTCGGCTGTGACAGGACCTTGTTTGGTTGGAATGTGTTTACGGTAGTTAGAATTGTCTATCATATGAGTTGCATGCATATTTATGTGGGTCGTAGTTTAGGTGAGCGACTATTTTTCTTTCTCTCTTACATATATATGTTCACCCTTTGCTTCATGAGAGAAAGAGTGACCCGTGAGAGTCCATTATCAAAGGTCTTGCAAGGTCGACGGTTCAGCTTTATTATAAACATCTTATAATTCGTTTGCATTTGACTGTCTGCTATAAGTGTTAGTTTGCTTGCATTAAATTGGCTTAAGTGGGCATTTGTAGCTAGCTCTGAGTTATCTTTTTCCGTTCCTTTAGTTGCATTTTAGTTTACTCGAGGACGAGTAAAGGTTTGGTTTGGGGAGATTTGATACGTGCATTTTATATAGTCTTTTTAGCCTATTTTATGCACGCATCTCTATGCTTTTACCATGGTTTTATGCTACGAAATGCCCCGAATATGCTACTTTGGGTTATTTTGTCTTATTTGCAGGAATGAACCCGAAAGGAGTGAAAACAAGCCTAAAACATGTCCCTACGCATGAATTTAGGAGATGAGTTGAGTCGGAGCTTGGAAAGTACTATTTTGAGATGCGCATTGGAGTAAGGAAGTTAGGCGAGCCAAGAGAGTGCTTCAATTTGCTAGTTCCTGCTTGTAAGAGCCATATCTCTAGTTCTACAACAGTTATTAAGGTGATTCCAGTTGTAGGTGAAAGCTTATCCTCTTAGCTTTCCAACGCCACCAACCACGCCCTATTTGTCCAAGTAACGAAGGAATGGCAGCCGTTTGAAGTTCAGTGCGCGAAGCAGGAATTACGCGCTGAGAAGTGCTCGATCGAGAACTATTTCTATTCGATCGAGAGCCCACTTGCTCGATCGAGAGCCACTTCTTCTCGATCGAGTGGTTTTAGGATGAATAAGTACTCGATCGACTATTTTTCCTTTCGATCGACCAGTTCCTTTTATGCCTTTGCTCGATCGAGTGATTTAGTTACTCGATCGAGTAGATTTTGCTGACGGGCTGGGCTTTTTAGTTGTTTTCCGTCATTAGGTTTAATTATACTCCTATTTTCTTATAAATAGGAGTTAGGACGTCAGTTTAAAGCTCTCTCTCATTCTCTCCTTTTCTTTCCCTTGCTTGGTTACTGTTCGAGTACACTATATACTCTCTCCTTCCTCTCTTCTTCCCCGGCTCTCTTATCATTTTTCTCATATACTGTTACTTTTGTTCTACTTTGTTTTCCGGATCATTTATATCAGTAATTTCTTCTCTCCTTCCTCTCTTTTTATTTAATGTTTATTATTCCCTCTCCCTCTTTATTTATTATTCTTATTTCCTTTATGCTTATTCCCTTTATTTCCATGTCTAGCTAATTCCCCGTAGTATGTTAGGATTAGGGAAGCCGTGGTAGCATGTTTTAACTGACTTGAATAGGTTAGACTTGCGATAGGAATTGTATTAGGCAATTTAACTGTTATCCGGTCGAATGAATGCATGCAGGAGACCATAAATCTAGTTAACCCCGACCTAGATCGAAAGATTGGAAGGGAAGGCTTGCTTAATTACAATAGGGTATTGCAGTGAGGGCGAAAGTTAAGCTGTTTACGCTCTAAGGCGGTTTAAGGACCGAAAGGTGACGACCATAGCTCTTCTTATCAATAGTCTAATCGCCTTAGTATTCCCGATAGTATAAGATCTGATAGCTGCCACGGTGGACCGACTCCTAGCATACTCCCTTCTCTCTTGCTGTTAACTTCTCTTATTTATTTCCCTCGCTTTAGTCTCTAGTTAGTTAAATCAAATCAAAACCCCCATTTCTGTGACACCCTGACAGACCGAATTAAACAGATAGATAGCAACTTAGCCTCCCTGTGGAGATCGACCCTACTTACTACTAGCTATTAGTTAGTTGTAACTTAGGAATTTATTTTTGGTACAGAACGACAGTATCACGAAGAACGTAGTTTGTTTTCTCTTTGAACGTAATTAGGTTTGATAAAATGTATTAAGGAAGTGACGGAGTTGTTTATATATTCAATCGCATTATTAACAAAACCCGACAAATCATCACCTCGTAAACCGGCTACTCGATCGAGTAACTGAGGTACTCGATCGAGTGCCAAGGCTACTCGATCGAGTACCCAACAGGTCAGAAACTATTTTAAAATGCAACACACCCTTACTCGACAAAGTAAGGCCCACCCGATAGAGTACCCAAAGAGTCATAAAACCGTAGTATTACAGTCTTCCCTCCTTAAAAAGAACTTCGTCCCCGAAGTTCAACCCATACATAAAACAAACATACTGACTCGATCAAGACACAACAACGCAACTAAGAACTCAAAACAAAACCCAACCTATAAAACATGAACTCTCAACACCAACTCCACCAACTATTCCTACCTCCACAACATGGCTCACGATATCGTATCAACTACGTCATAGACTCTCCCGACACCAACTCCATACACTACCAACTACCGTCCACTAACGCTGCTAGCTCCGTTTCACTAACCTATTATCCACTAGAAAATCCACTATCAAGACACTCATAAACATCAAACGAATGTTACATTCCACCACCCTTAAAAGGAACTTCGTCCTCGAAGTTTACTCACACTCATAACATCATCATCCAACTGTCATGACCTTTAATAAAATCAAAACAAATATCCGTCCTTTATGCTACACCAACACTCTACTTCCAAAAATATACCACCATATGTACAACCATAAAAATCTCTTTTATCGCATCCTACTCCTGTTAAGATAAATGTTACGTCCTCGTAACTCACTAAAACTAAATCCTAGCTATATCGTCTCATTATCCTCATCACCACCGCATGTCAAAGATAGACACCTATAATCTAAACACTCGCCATGTATATATCCAAAGCTCTCTTACTTAAACATTTCTCATATCTCAACTCATTCGGCCCATCACCTAACCTATACCATAAAACTCGTAGCAAAATCACCATACTAACTCTCCATTATTACTGCAAAACAACATACCTCTCTATGTAAAGCACCTATCTCCCAAAACCATAACTCACGATCCACACTCGTTATGTACACTCACACTAGATCCTCAAGTTCTTTCCTTGATTACCGCAAAATTCATACATGACACTAATTCCCCCAACACCCTACACTCACTGTCTCCATAAAGGATTATGAACCTCCTGCATCTTTCAGGTTATTACCACACATGTTTTACGAATCACTTGCCATTACCATGTCTACGAAAGCCTTATCTAGAACAAGATCAGAATTATTGTAACAACCTCTCATAACCGTGTCCCATCAACAGAATGTCACTATACCATGACAACAACGAAAACATATACAACTCTATTTCATATCGTACTCTACCCTCATTCCCAAACTTAACCTGGTAAAGAAAACATCAACAAACAAAACAACAGTCTATCTGTCCAAACTGAAACTCACCGGAAAAAACAACAAACAAAACAACAACTATGTATAACTGATATGTACTTTTGAGAACTCGTATCATAATCATCCCGCCTACTCCACCACAACCGGTGACGGCATCGCAATACCGCCACCAACAGCCACACCGCAGTGCGAAAATACCCGCACCACCACGCTATGTACCGTGCCCGTATCACCACCCGAGGCACAACAACCACATCGATAGACATCACAACTGCATACAATTCCCATAAACACTGACTCGGAATAACTTCTCAGACAAGGAAAACTTACTCAAATCCACTTTACTAAATCACAACGGAATATATTTTATGAATTAAACAGATAATAACCTCATGAATATCATCCCCTTACCATATCACAGATTGACATGTATCATGAATATATATAGGTATAACCAGTCATGCCAGATCACTCAAATTATTACCTTTTTAATCATCATTCAATTAGATTAGCGTACCCAACATGCATTACAGAACATTCAAATAACAACTTTATGATAATCTACCATATCACGTCTTGTGAGGTCAAAACCTCACACAAACATTTATATATATATATCACAGACCCGTAATCACATCCAACCAGTCAATCCTGATCACGTAAGTTACCACCTTATAAAAGTTACCTCTCACCCGAGCTTAACTCGTATGCCCCTCATAACACGATCTCCCATTCGCATAACCATCAACTCATGCCAAATATAACCATACTAGTAATACTCAACTACTAACAACCGCCTCATATAACCACACCTTATACTCTCTCACAACCATACATAGCAATCTGGTCTCTGCAAAATCAACCTCTTTAGAATTGTTACCTTTCTAATATACCATCACCCTTAACCACTAGTCACAAACCATAACACTACCACTGTCCGGACATCAAACCTCTTACAGTCATCTCTAAACATCACGATTTCTTTCCTATCTTTGGTTAACATCCCAAATAACGAACATCGAATCCATCAAAAAAATTACCTCAACATTCTTCCCAATACTATTCTTAATTATGTCATCATCTAACTCTCCACCAAAATCTCATATCATGCAGATATTCTACCAACTTCTTACTCCCTTAATTCCTCGAAACTCATGATTAATCATGTTGTCCTGAAACATCTGTATAACCATTAACTTACTTACTCTTGATAGTATCATACGTCTCGACGATTCCTTACTTTTATGTTACATAACTCCGGTGAACATTTTTCTCAGCTTACTTTTATCCTTCTTTTCTCTTTATACTCAACAATACCATTTAATAGCTCAACTCTTTATTACTTCTATCTAACCCTTTAGTGCACCAATTACCTTCTCATCGCTCCAAAACTCAAATCCCATTATTTTATATCGATATCATCTCACTCTTTCTTACCATGAATCTCTCTTATTATGCTATCACTCACATTTGCCACTAATCTATCCATAAAATCAACGTTCACTGTTTAAACAATTGTATCTCCTTTGTACCTCTTTAGAAATCAGAATTCATTTCATACCGTTAAATGCCCAAGGAAATCTCACAGTAGTTTCATCTCTTAATAAACCAAATCTCCCAAACTCACTCACTGTGTACAAATCTACCTCGCGACATGTCTCCATAAAGTTCACTGTTTACCACTCTTCTCAACCCCCTTTAAAACGAACTTTCACTACATATATCCATAACCCACACGACTCCTAACCATCTCCCTCCATAATTCTTTACACATCTCAAGCTGCCACTATCCACATCATTACTTTCAATCTTTTTATTCTCACGTTCCTTAGACTCACATCATCCCTTGCCCATATTCACTTGCTTTTACGTTACTCAACACACAATCATATCACTCTTCTCATCTCAGAAAGCATGCTCTATGTCTCAATTAAGCCATAACGATCTTTCTTTTCTTTTTCCACTATCTATCACAACCACATATAGCTCATCTCCTCCCACCAAACTCATACTCACCAAAAGGTGCCACTCACCACCCCATAAGATTGGGTAACTTACGTATCAAGACCAACATACATGTAAAACAATGCATAAATAAGCAAAATAACCACTTTGAATTAAACATAATATGCAACGAAGTCAAAAGATAAGCATATGACCCAAAACAGGGGTCACTAGATCGAGTACATGCCACTCGATCGAGTAAGGGACTTACTCGATCGATTAGGCGAAGGTCAGAAGCACGTAAAACAAATCACCAGTGCTACTCGATCGAGTAACTGAGGTACTCGATCGAGTGTCCCCCTACTCGATCGGGTTCCAAGGCTACTCGATCGAGTACCCTACGCAATTCTCAACATTGTCCAGTTTTCGTAAAACAGTCATAACTCACTCATTTATTGGTCGATTTGGGCGTGTGACCTATCGTTAGAATCGTAAAAGGACAAGCTATCACCTCCAATTAGAATCACATCAAAATCATTTACGCATCTCAAGTTATAACAGTTTAAAGACAACTTTGCTGTAATCAGACGACATAACTATTTGATTTTTACTTCCAAACAACTTAGACAACAACCAAGCAAACAAGACCAATCCAAAACTCATAAAACCAGTATTCCTAGTCATATGTTACTATCTTCAAAAGCCAAGCAACAAATAACTCGATGCACATATATCATTCAACTTACCAATCACATATTACCCACATGTTTTTATTATATAACTTTACGTAAACAAAATTACAATTATATGACATCAAGTATCATATTCACATGTTACTAGCATAACAAAATTATAACATCTCTTCCATCATACAACATGCTTTAAAAAAAAAATATCATATTATCATGCAACACTTATCATCTTTTTCCACCAATTATTCATGCTCTTACTCAAACTTTCAGCTATATAAACTCGTACAACACTACCAACAACATATATGTATACATAACTCTATGTATAACTCAAATCAAACAAATTTTCCTCCCGTATCTCTATAATGCCATATCGTAAAACAACTATCATGCTTTCAATCAATAACTTACGAAATCACATCATCACCATCTTTTCTACACATTCCCATTCTCCACATACATACATCCACTGATTCATGCCACACATCACCATATAGGCACACAATTCACAAGATAAACACATAGCGATCCCGACTCATATCCCATGGTGACCGGTTCAAAATTGTAGGGCGAGTTCGCGACTTTAGGACGTCTCCCGAGTATTTGCATTAGCTCCTACAACCTTTACCCCGGATTCATTTTAATTGACTCCCTATATTCATTAAATTCATTGGTTACATGATTCAGTATCGTCGCTCTGATACCATTTGTAACACCCCCATACTCCAAGTGCCTTATCAGGACCACTCAGGTATAAGGATACTACCATCTCGGTTACTCGAGGCAATGATAATCATAAGACAATAAGGAAACGTACTTTATTAAATACGTTTAAGTGATTACATAACAAAACCAACTGTAAGCAAAATACAACTTTTCTCAAACTATAAACCAACTGAATGGAACTGTCTTAACAAACACAGCGGAAGACTAAACACTCTGATATGTGATGACTCCATCCCCAGCTAGATCCCACGCGTATCCAAGATATACTGTCAAGCTAAATCGCTCACCACCCCGAATGGATCACCACGAGTTTTTAAAACATTTAAACGGGTCGTACTAATCACACAATTTATATAATCCAACAACACAACAAACAACACAGCTCAAACGGTCACACACACAATCACACCCACTCTAATCAATCTCCGTCACCGATCGTCCTTTGGACGGACTACCGCGATGGGGGACCGCAACCGTACCCACCAAATCCCCGCTCATCATACGGAGCGATAACCCTGTCCCATTAATGTGCACATCCCCTTCCGTGGCGGGTTCCACGAAGGGCGAAACTAGGGCGTGAAGTCACTCCCACAAGTGACTCAACTCAGCCGAGAATGCATCTCGAGAACCAGAGACAAACAATCACAATCACAATACAACAACAACAACCGTCTGAATCAATCAACAATCACTAACTACAGCACAATCATCACCCATTATGTAACTAATACTGAGTAGGGAAACCCTACCTGGAACAGCAACACAATCAGACGGTCTCAACAGCTGTATCAAAATTCCTCTTCTACGAATCCTCCTCCTAGCATATAATCACATAATCACTAATTACACCAAACTACCACAAATCCCCAATTCCAAAAATTAGGGTTTAACGAAACTTAATTAAATATAACAAATTCGATACATAGATCTTACTCTCGACGCAAGGATCACAAAGATGTAAAGAACGATGAAATCCGACCTCTCAAGCTCCGGGATTTGTCAATAATGTGATTGATGCGAAGAACGTAGTTTGTTTTCTCTTTGAACGTAATTAGGTTTGATAAAATGTATTAAGGAAGTAACGGAGTTGTTTATATATTCAATCGCATTATTAACAAAACCCGACAAATCATCACCTCGTAAACCGGCTACTCGATCGAGTAACTGAGGTACTCGATCGAGTGCCCCCCTACTCGATCGAGTGCCAAGGCTACTCGATCGAGTACCTAACAGGTCAAAAACTATTTTAAAACGCGACACACCCTTACTCGACAGAGTAAGGTCCACTCGATAGAGTACCCAAAGACTCATAAAACCGTAGTATTACAGTCTTCCCTCCTTAAAAAGAACTTCGTCCCCGAAGTTCAACCCATAAATAAAACAAACATACTGACTCGATCAAGACACAACAACGCAACTAAGAACTCAAAACAAAACCCCAACCTATAAAACATGAACTCTCAACACCAATTCCACCAACTATTCCTACCTCCACAACATGGCTCACGATATCGTATCAACTACGTCATAGACTCTCCCGACACCAACTCCATACACTACCAACTACCGTCCACTAACGCTGCTAGCTCCGTTTCACTAACCTATTATCCACTAGAAAATCCACTATCAAGACACTCATAAACATCAAACGGAATGTTACACTCTTAGCAAGAGACGGAGGTAAGACGCTCACGCTAGCGCCAACATCGCATAGCACGTTATCAATCCAATGGATACCTATGTGACATGGAATCGAGAAACTACCCGGGTCTGACTGTTAAGGAGGTAACTTATTTTTCACTAGGGCAGTCCCTACCTCGGTCAAAGCTACCGTTTCATGATCATTAATATGTCTCTTACGTGATAAAATTTCTTTCATAAATTTTAAATAAGAGGGTACCTGTGTCAGCAACTCGAGGAAGGGAACAGTGACCTGTAAGCTTTTCAGGAGCTCGGCAAATTTACTGAACTGTTGATTGGCTTTCGTGCTCTGTAATCGCCTCGGGAAGGACACGGTAGTAGGTATCTCGAGCCCTTTGTTTCTTTATTCCAACGTCTCGGCTGGTTCAAGCTCCTTATCACTCGATCGAGACTTTTTGCCTGTCGACCGAGTCCATCCAGGTGAAATATCACTCGACCGAGCATTAGCAGTGTAACACCCCTGATTTTTCGGCTAAATTAAAACTAACTTTTACGTATAAAACGTGCCGAAATACAGAGATTAATAAAAACTCTCCCCATAAACTAATCTCAAACTCAAACTTACTCCATAATATAATAGACACTCTCATCCTAATAATTAACTCAATCTCAACTCATTACTCCATCTCACTCATTACTCCGTCTCACTCATTACTCCGTCTCATAATATAATACTCCAAAGTAATCAAGTATCGTATTCTCATCGTCGACCCTAAGACAAAGACAAGGGGTGAGTGAACTGGCGGATAAGACCGCAAAACAATATATCCATCTCAATGTCAATTCCAATCTCATAATATAACTAAATAACCAGGGTCACTCTGGACCGTAAACACAATGTGGCACAACGGCCTCATAACTCAATACTAATAACCAATCTCAATCTCAATTTCAATATCGTCAAATATTCCATTAAAGGGAAAAGACAACAAGAATTACAATACGAAAAAGATCAATAAAATATTCAGCTTCCAACTTCCAATTCTCATAACGTAACCTTGCAACTCAAGGTCAAATAACAATTCTTGATAATCTTTGAAAAATCAAAGTGTTAATTCCAACAATCTCACCAGTAAAACTTCAATTGCCAATTATACGGAACAACTTATACAATCTCATATCTTTATCGGGTAGATTCTACAGCCACTCGAACACGATAATATCGTATCCGTCTCACACAACCACAATTTAACATCGTCGTATTGTATAAGCAAACTCATTCGAACCCCATCTTACCAATAAGAAAAAATATTAATTAACTTATACAAAGTATTAGCTATAATTATAAAGCAACAATCAATAATAGTCCAATTCAAATAAAAGTTCGGTACACAAAAAGTAGTAATAAATTCACAACAATTAGCACGTTATTCACACAACCTCGAACAATAATAATAATAATAGGATCGGTAGAATCGTGTTACCTTAAAGTTTACCCCTGGCCCAGTTAAATAACTGAACCATAATCTACGATAGTGAGAAAAGCGGATGACCATAAACGATTATTGTACTTCGACGGAAGCCATTAAACAAGGAGAAGATGAATTTGAAAAGCGGGCTGATTGTTGCTCACTAAGAAGGAAGATATATTAATAATTTGGATTATTATAAGTGGTACTTGCAACAAGATGATGGAGGCGCTGGAATTTCGAAGAGACAAAGAAAATAGCAAAACAATGCTGTTGGTAGGCTAATAGAATAGGGTTAGGTAAAGTGAGGTTGAAAGGGAAATTTATAATAACGCATACAATAAAACGGAAGTAACACAAATAAAGAAACGACCCAATTAAAAGATTAAAGATTATATTATATTATTGTCTATTCAAAATTAATTTCTTATTATATAAAACACTATTTATTTAAATAAAATTGACAAAAAGTTTACATAAGGTAAAAATATATGGGGTATTATAAGCAGGCTCTCGATCGAGGTCTTCATTATCAGCAGTGTTCGATCGAGCAAAGTCAGCACTCGATCGAACAGTTTCCTCAGCAATATCACTCGATCGAGTTGTTTGCACCTCCCGATCGATGTGTTCATTATCCATGTACTCGATCGACTAAAATTTCCACTCGATCGAGTCCTTTCTTCATCAGTTTTACTCGATCGACCCCCTGAAACTAGTCGATCGAGTATCTTCTTCGTGGTTAAGTCTTTTTCTGTTGGAATAAGTGTCCTCCGACAATAATGCGATCACAACTGTCGATCATAATGATCACGTGTTTAAATCTCATTTTAAGAATACATGTGGGAAGTAATATTTCTGATCAATGGTTCACACATATCGGTAATGATTGGCCGACTAGAGTTTGACATTGTCGTGCGACGGTGGTGATCAGTTGATCCCCTTAGGTCATACCTATAGGGAAATACTCTTAATTGATTATTTAATTAATCGTATGCCGATACGAGTTAATTAAATTGCTTAAAATTAACGGATGATTTTGTGAGTAAAGTTAACGTGTCTTATTGTAATTCGATTAAATTCGATGCGGTCTAAGTAATCGAATTGTTTTATTACTTACATTAAAATATTGTTTACGAAACAATTGAATCAGAATGAATGATTTATTATAAATACAAGTTGTTGTAATTTATAATTTGATAAACTATTTTGGTACATGTAATTAAGAATTACTAGTTAATTTTGTATGTGACATATTTTATTAATATGTTGATTTTTAATATGTTAAAAATACATTATAGTGTAACATGTCATGTAACATGTGACACATGACAAAATTGACAAATGACAAAATAAAATGGACTACCCATTTTATCCTAAGTGTACCGAAATTATGGAGGGGTTAGGATTAATATTGTGTTTTATTTTAAGTGGAAACATGATGATTAAACCTAATGACTAGCCTTGCATGCCTAGTCTCACCTTGAGAAGAACAAGACGATGCATTGGCTCCCTTTAGACCACCCTCCCACCGGTTTTTCCACTATGAAGAACCAAATGGATTCCTCTAATTATACATTCACTACTATTCTATTTTCTAGTGTTAGAAAATATCCTACTACTCTCTACAATTTGGGAAACATTTTAGAGATAGAAAACTCACAAAAATCCTCTCCTCTTAACCGAATTAGAGGAGAACAAAATCAATATTTTTGTGTCCAAATTTTAAGTAAGATTAGTATTATTACTAGTTCATAATAATATTAGTTATTAAGGGTGTACCTTGGGTATATGCTTCTGGGAGAGGTTCTAATTTGAACCTTTGTTCATCCATTGTTGGAAAGCTCAAGAACTAACAAGTAGGAGATCTTGTTGGTACCCAAAAATCCGGAACACCAATGTAAGAAGTGACGACTTCTTCTCTACTTTTTTTTTTTCATGCATAAGATCTTGTATTTATTTTATGACCAAATAAATTAATTCATATATGAATATGTATACTTATGAGATTAATGAATCCTAACAAGTGGTATCAGAGCCTTAGGTTGTTTGCATGCAAATCGGTTTATTATTTTTCCGAGTTAATCTTATTAACAAATAAAACTTGTAATTTTGTGTTTATTATGATATACCACGAAATCACTTTGCATGTTAAAGTTTCTGGTCCTAAAATGTATTTGGGATATTTTGGTTTATTTATGGATTTTATTGTTCATTTTCTATATTATTGGCATTAAAATGTGATTTTTATGAGAAAAATGTCAATTTTGGACGAAAAATAGCTAAACTTTGGATTTTTCAGTGGTTTTCGGATAAGTTTTCAAATATATTATCTACTGATGGCCTGTAAATTTTCATGTTGAAATAAGTTGTGTTGCTCGAATTATGAATTTTATAAGTTAAAATCGTATTTAAATGGGTAAATAGGTTAATATGAGTTATATTTCGAATATGGTTATGGAAATTTAGTATGTTGTCAAATGAAATTTTACAAGATGTGTGTAAAATTCTTGGCTATAGTGAAGTCTTTTTGCATGAGTTATGAATTTTTTATGAAAAATCACATAAATAGTGGCTATAATTAGTTATAATGCTAAAACATACTTCATGACTAAATAAAAACGTCACATGTTTCATTTTATCATATATTTCAGATCTAAAAGTGAAAAGTTGATGAAAATAAATTTTCTCATATTTTAATGGTCATATTTGTTAAAACAGGGTTTACCGCAACATTGTTTTTCTCGATATTTTTCAAAAATTTTAACCTAAGTTTTGAACATTATGAGTGTCATTGTATTTTTACAGAATGTTCATGAGTTTAAATTTCAATTTTGGAATTATTTGAAATTTTTATAATTTAATTTGAAGTTTATAGCATAATTTTGTAATTTTTGGTCAATAACGAACAATATTAAGAAATCAAGTTGAGTTATTGTCAAAATATTAGTGAAGACTAAGTTTTGAGTCCTAAGATGGTTAGGGTAATTAAATTGTACATAAATATGAATTTATGTAATTATTGTGATTTTAATAAGTTAAATCACACACATCCATAAAAACCAATAAAATATACGATATTGGTTCTTAAAAGGCGATTTAGCATAAAATTAATCATGTTCATACATATTATAATGCTGCATTTTATTTATGATTGTCATATTTTTATTTTATATAATTTTTGAATTATGTAATTTTACTTAGTATGGCCTTAGTTTTTAATTGGTATTACCCGAAATGTATGGGAATATCGATTCGGTTGTAATTATTGTGATCTCGTATCACCGTTTTTAATTTAATAGATTTATTTTTATTACAATTTTATAATAGGAAATTATGTAATTTTATTTATTATTTGTAATTTTCCCGGAGTTTCCATGAAGACGGTGTTGCCTCAAGATGCGTGCCAAGACCAAAGTTCAAGGGACCAAAGGAGTTGGTTTCCGCATTTATAATAGTTTATTAGATTTACTATTTTAGGAAGGCCATACTAGGATTTTATTTTTATGCTTTGCATTTTATTTATATGTTGCATGCATCGCTAAATCGCCATAACTAAACATGCATTTTATATCGAGTTTATCGACCGTGTTAATTATAATTATCGTAGTTCACCGCTTTAGTTCACTTAAAACGTGATAGATAATAAATTGACATGACCTCTTGCTAAATAAACAATTGAGACTTAGCCTTACCAAAAAGTAGAAACCATGAAAACCTATTTCGTGAGGGAGTGCGCTCGGCCAAACCGGGGTACAAACCTTGTTACGTAGGGGAAGTGGGTGATAAATGTCTATCCACCGAATTCATGTTGATTAGGGTTGTATCGCCAAAGCGTGCCCAAGTTAATGTGAATTTGGATCATGGACACATTTATTCGAAATTTGGGTTGAACTCAACAAAAGTATTCTCGACCATAGCCGGATGTGTTTTGGGCTAAAGATAAATATTAATGTAATTTTATCGACCAAGAGTTCTAAAAGTAGAATCGATTAAAGAGTTAATCCACCGAGTCATATTGATGAGAGTTGTATCGCCAAAGCGTGCCCAAGTTAATATGAATTTAGATCTTGAAATCATTTATCATAGTTGGGTAGAGGTCACTATGTAAATGTTTTACTTGTTAAATTATTTACAAGTATTATTATAACGATAAATGTTTTGTTTTCATTATTCCGTTAATCATATTGTTCTAATTCTTTACCTCAAATTATATACGATATCATTTCGATTTTAGTTCAAATCTCCATTAAAACAACGTAACTAAAGACAAATTTGAATTTTCTTCTAAAAACCTCGTATTATATATCCATTGCAAGGATCTCTTGTGAAGAGTATAGATGAAAGTTATTCGTGATCAAAAGGGTTTTTGATTTTTTACTAACATTTCTACTTACAATGAATTGTTTCTCATGTGCTTAATGAGTTAAGTACTTTGAAACGTTAAATCATTTTGGTGACTATATTTGTTAAAAATCGTAATTGACCAAAATACCGCAACCACTTCAATGAAAGTTTTAAGACTAAACAAACGAATGAAGAGTAGTCTTCATGAATTTCAATTTTGCTTCTCTTAGCAAAGACTCATTGAAATGAGTGGGAGCATTCTCTTAAACCGTTAAGAAAAGGATGAGGTTTAAAGAAGTAAAATTAGAATGGAATTTGATGGGGCATATTCTGCACCCGCTGACCGAGTCAACACATTGAGCAAGGTTAAAGATAAATGACAGCAAGTCAACGTATTAGACAGCCTAACCGACATAGCCTGTCGGCCTGTCACTTGGGTCTCGGTCCCGGCAACTAGCCGACCGAGAGACATATCCGCGTACTCACATCCAAGTCCCCTCGGCATGGAGTCAACCAGGCCCGCCGGCCTGCCATGGGTCCCTCGGCCGAGGGTAAGACAGTCTTTCCACTTGCTAGCCACTTGGCCACTACGTGACAAAAGGTGAAAGCCTATAAATACTCCACTTCTCTCATTGAGAAAAGGACCCCAAAAAACTATCTGAAAAACATATCTAAAATCTGGTATAAACTCCCTTATCTCTCTACAATATACTTTGCCAAGTTAACACACAACTTATCCCTTTAAGTTTACTGACTTGAGCGTCGGACTGAGTACGCTCGGTACCAAGCCGAGCCCTCAGTTTGTTCATCTTTTACAGGAGAGACCGAAAGGAAGAGACAAGCAAAGACGTCATTCTACAAGCTTAAGTGGTCATAATCCTGCTCCGAAATTACACCCGGAACAATTGGCGCCGTCTGTGGGAAGAGATACTAAAAGCTAGTCACCTCCCTTACAAAAAAAAAACAACACAAAAACAAAACCCACTCAACAAGCTAAGAAGATGTCAAAGCAACAAGAAACCATGAGTGAAGGAACTGCATTCTTCCAGGATGACACGTTCCCAATTCTGAAATCGGGCAGTCCCCCACCAGTCGAGTCATCGAACCGGCGTATGGGATGCCAAGAGAGCCAGAAACACCGCTGCCTACCGGCCAAGTCACCGTCATAGGACATGTGGTCGATGCAGCCAAACTGAAGCTATTCCTGGACCTGATGGGTAGTACGCCGATCACCCCCGCCACAACGACGGTGACGGCAGCGCACCCACAGGTGACCAGGGCCCATAAAGTGACCCCGAACAACTTGACCGGGGCGATACAAGGAGCCGTGCAGGCTAGAACGCTGACAGAGCCCGTGGTGCCGGTGGCAGACCTAAGTCCTTCCCCCACTCGCGGGAGGACCGCGTCGCCGCGGCAACAACGAGGCCACCCCTGAAGAAATGAAAGAAGTCCGACTCTCCAAAGTCGGACAACAAGAAGCCCTTCCCGCCAGAGGGAGGGAAGCCGGACTAAGGTTGCGAGGAGCCGATCGCCGCGTGTCATTCGACACGTGGTCAGACAACCCCTCAGTGCCTATGTCCTCGAAGTCTCTGTGCCGACCAAGCTAAAGCTGCCACCCCTATCATACAAAGCGGATAGCGACCCAACCGACCATGCCGAGGCTTTCGAGTCGTACATGTCGTTATGGGAGCAGCCTGATGAGGTATGGTGCCGAGTCTTCCCAACAACCCTGCATGGGATGGCCCAGAGTTGGTACAAGGGGCTACTTAATGGCTCGATATACTGTTATGCCGACCTGAGGGACAATTTCATAGCCCAGTATGCTTGCAACGAAAGAAGGGTCGTGGAAACATCAGATCTCCTCACTATCCGACAGGGGGAGGACGAGTCTCTCCGAAGCTACGTGAAGAGATTCGAAGCAAAAGTTCAGTAGATCCGTGAGCTGAACACCGAACTGGCCGCCTTCGCACTGATGAAAGGCCTCCCGAAAGGCGAGTTCAAAAACGAGCTGATCAAGTGCGAGGACCTCAACCTAGACACCGCCAGAAAGATGGCCGACCGAGCCGTAAAGGTGGAGGACTATCACAAGACCTGGGTAGGCCACAGTGAATCTGGGCACCCGAGAGAGGAAGAGAGCCGGGACAACGCCGATGAAGGTCGCCGTGACGTGAATAGGTCACGGCCTGAGAGATTTAATAGGAAACAGAACTCGGCGAGCGCCGGGGGGAGTTCGGGACCATACACCCAGAAGCGGTACAGTAGTCTCACCCCCCTGGTCAAATCTCCAGCCGAGGTCTTTGCCCTAAGCAAGAATGAAGGGCAGAAGTGGGCAAGGCCCCCCAAGGTGAGGGGGGATGGTGACACAAGCCATTTTTGCGACTACCACGGCCAGACCGGCCATAAGACCGACAACTGTCGGCATCTAAAGAACGCCATCGAAGAGCTGATCCGAAAGGGGGCCCTCAGCAAGTATGTAGCTGGAGGCCCAGAAACAAGCTCCGACGGGGCAAATAGAAAATCAGTATTCCAGCGGATGGGAGTGATCCAGGTTGTCATCGGGGGGAACGAGAACGGTGGGTCAGCTAATGGGCACAAACGGCACCTGAATGAGCTATACCAAGCCATCAACTTTGTGCCCAAAACAGCGATCCCCGCTTCCACAATCCCCGATATAACCATCGGAAAGAAGGACTACGAAGGAGTCGTCGCCCCGCACAGCGACCCGCTCGTAGTCCACCTAGACATAGCCAACCACTTGGTCAAAAGGTGCCTGATTGACACAGGCGCCTACACGAACATCATGTTCAGGGAGTGCTTTCTTAATCTCGGCCTGAAGATTGAAGACCTAAGCCCCTGCGTTAACCCGCTATACAGCTTCTCTGGGGCCGGCCTGGTACCCCTGGGGTCAATCGGGATCGCCGGTGATGTTCGCCAGCGGATGCGGCCAAAAATGTTTTCTCTGAGTTCGTGGTTATTGATGGTTCGTCTGCCTATAATGTTCTCATAGGCCGAGTCACTTTGAGCGAGGCCGATGCGGTGATGTCCATCCGGGCCCTGACATTGATGTACGTCTCGGACCGGAGGGAAGCACAAAAGCTCGTCTCAAAGGACGAAAGAGACAAAATAGTCAATGTCCAAGTATCTGCCAGAGGGTGCAACATGCAATCCCTCAAAGTGGCGAAGAAATCGGAGAAGGGGAAGAGCCCATCCTTACAGCAGGAGGGCGACCCGATGCATACCAACGTCGACATGGTCGAAGGAGCCGAGACCGAGGAAGTGGAAATTGACCCAGGGCGCACCGTAACTGTCGGTGTCGGCCTGGAGCCAAAATTCAGAGACGATCTCCTTGACCTGCTGAGGAAGAACAAAGATGTCTTCGCATACTCAGCCGCCGAGATACCAGGCGTGAGCCGGGAGGTGATCGTTCACAAGCTGAACGTACTCTCCACCGCTCGCCCTGTCAAGCAGAAGATGAGGAAATCGTCGGCCGAGAAGGATGAGGCCATCAAAGCCGAAGTAGACAAATTACTAGAGGCGAGCTTTATCATGCCTTGTACTTACCCTGAGTGGCTAGCAAATGTTGTAATGGTGAGGAAGTCATCAGGGGCGTGGAGGATGTGTGTTGATTTTACCAATCTTAATATAGCGTGCCCTAAATATTGCTATCCCTTGCCTCGAATAGATAGTTTAATTGACGCAACGGCAGGCTACACTATGCTAAACCTGCTAGACGCCTTCTCAGGGTACCATCAGGTATTCATAGCCGAAGAAGACATGCCTAAGTGCGCATTCATCACCGGTAACGGCACATACATGTATAAAATGATGCCGTTCGGTTTGAAGAACGCTGGCGCAACTTACACTAGGTTGGTGGACAAAGTGTTTCAAGATAAAAAAGGGCGAAACATTGAGGCTTACGTCGACGATGCTATTGTAAAAAGCAAGTCTGACAGCGAGCACTTGGCCGATTTGAGCGAAACATTTTGTTCACTAAGGAAATATAAGATGAAGCTTAACCCAATGAAATGCAACTTCGGTGTCCGGGCCGGCAAGAGGTTATGATGCTGACCGGCAGGATGGCGGCTCTCGCCCGCTTCATCTCTCGGTCGGCCGACAAGAGCACTCCGTTCTTTAAAGTGCTAAAAGGGAATAAAGACTTCAGCTGGGGGGAGGAACAGAGCACAGCTTTCAGGCAACTGAAAGCTCACCTTCTGACACTACCGACCCTGTCCAGGCCGACGCTGGGGGAAACGCTATATCTATACTTAGCAGTTACCTCGGCCACGGTTAGTGCCGTAATCGTCAAGGAAGAAAATAAGCAGCAACACCCAATTTACTTTATCAGCCATACACTACTGGCCGCCGAAAGAAATTACCCACTAATCGAAAAAGCAGCCCTCGCCGTCGTCGTTGCCGCAAGGAAGCTAAAACCTTACTTCGACGCGCATCCCGTGACGGTCTTAACCGACCAGCCACTGGAGAAAGCGTTAGAAAAATTCGAAAAATCCGGCAGGCTTATCAAATGGGCAGTGGAGCTCTCCGGCTTCGGTATTCAGTACAAGCCGAGGCCTTCGATAAAGGGGCAAGCGCTTGCAGACTTCCTAGCCGAGTGCACATATCAAGAAGAATCACATCCCGGCGTGTGGGAAGTGTATACCGACGGGTCCTCCACGGCGAACAGCTCAGGAGCCGGCATCCTTATCACCAGCCCTAACGGAGACGAGTTTGAGTACGCCTTGAAGTTTACCTTCTCGGCCTCAAATAACGAATCCGAATATGAGGCGGTGATAACTGGAGTCGAGTTAGCTAGAGCTGCCGGGGCAGAGCACATTGTGTTAAAAACAGACTCACTCTTAGTGACTAATCAAATCCGAGGAGAGTATGAGGCTCGAGACGATGGGATGGTAAGGTACCTGGAAAGGGTAAAAGCTGACACCGCAAAATTGAAATCTTTCCAAATACAGTGCATCCCCAGGTCTGAGAACAACCGAGCCGACGCTCTCTCAAAACTTGCCAGTTCAAGCATTAAGAATGTCGGTCGAACCGTCTTTGGTGGATATCGGGAATGCTAAAAGCATAACCGAGACCGTCGGCATGGTGGGCGACATCAGCCGAGACGACGTGGATGACTCCGATAATGAAATACAAGCTGACAAAAGAGTTCTGGGAGGACCGCGGTCTCTCGAGAAGATAAGAAGGATCGCCGCAAGGTACTTGGTGTTCGAAGGAGAATTATACAGAAGGTCCGTGATAAGACCACTCTTGAAATGTGTCGGCCCGGCCGACGCGGAGCTTATACCGAGAGATTCACGAAGGCATCTGCGGACATCACATGGGGGCGAGAACGCTAGCCCACAAAGCTCTTCGAGCCGGCTACTTCGGCCTACCATCTTTGAAAGATTCCAGGGCCAAAACCAAGAAGTGCAAGAATTGTCAGATCCATGCTCCGGTAATACATGCACCTTCCCGAGACCTGCAACCGGTACTTAGTCCCCTACCATTTGCACAGTGGGGGATGGATTTACTAGGACCATTTCCGACGGCCTCCGGAGGGAGGAAGTACCTGATCGTCGCCATTGACTACTTCACCAAATGGGTCGAGGCTGTCGCGGTACCTGCCAAGACCACGACGGCCGTAAGAAAGGTGATTTGGGAGAACATCATAACTCGTTTTGGGTTACCCCAAGTCATGGTATTTGACCACGGCCGAGAGTTTTGTAGTGACATGGTGATGAACTGGCTGGAAGAGCTCAGCATCAAATTCGCATACTCCTCCTCCGTCCGCCACCCTCGAGCAACGGCGGGCGGGCGGAGGCAGCTAATAAAACAATATTGAACGGGTTGAAAAAGAAGGATGAAGATCTAAAAGGAAGATGGGCTGATGAACTACCCGGCGTCCTGTGGTCACTTCGAACCACGGAAAAAGAAGCAATGGGGTACAGTCCATTCCACCTAGTCTATGGGTCTGAGGCCGTCCTGCCAATTGAAGCAGCGGTGCCGACATTTAGAACGCAAACCTTCGACCCATTCTAAAATGAGGAAGACCTGAGAGCCTCCCTAGACCTGGTCGAGGAAAGTCGAGACACGGCACGGCTCAACTTGGCAGTCTATCAAAACCGAATGAGAAGAGCATACAACCGTAGGGTCCATAAAAGGGACTTAAGGGTAGGAGACCTAGTCCTAAGAAAGTCGGCCGCAACAAATAAAGGAAACATCCATGGTAAAATGACGGCCAACTGGGAAGGACCCTACAGGGTGGTTGAAGAAATGAGGCCGGGGACATACCGGCTGACAGAGATGGAGGGAGTGCCTCTAATGAGCCACTGGAACACAGACAACCTTAGAAAATATTTCATATAGCGGCGGAGGTGTCCGAGACCGTTGTGGGCACCCCAACGCATGATTATATCTAATGAAGAGTGATCCAAGTTTTCCATCAAAATGAAGAGTCCCCTCCGCAGTCGTACCAAGGTAGACGCCGCAGCCAAAGCCGGGAAGTCACTAGTAGACGCGACGGTCAAATCCGGGCAGTCACTACAATGGCAGTTGATACTCGCGAAAGCAACCAACATGCTTAGTAGACGCCAGCCGGGCAGTCACTACAAATGCAGTTGATACTCGCGAAAGCGACCAACATGCTTAAGAACGTATAAGTACAGTTGAGAACGCAAATCTGACTGCACCGGCCAATTCGGGAGTGGCAGAGGAAGCGATCAATATGTTTATAGATACGAACGCTGTCGAGCCGTAACCTCGATTGCCTCGCCCAAAGCCGGGAGTGACGGGGAAACGAACGATACGCTAACATGTTCACAACAGCAGTTGGGAAGCGCAAATCTGACCGCCTCGGCTAAGACCGGGAGTGGAGGAGGAAGCGACCGACATGCCAACATGTTTAAAAACGTTTAAGTACAGTTGAGATACACAATCTAACTGCCTCGGCCAAGCCGAAGGTAAAACGAAAAAGCGCTCAATATGTTAAAAACGTAAGAAGACAACTCAATGGAGAATGAGATCAAAGCCTCGGCCAAGCCGAAGGCAAATAGACAAACTTTATTACAAATGTTTAAAGGTGGGGCAAAACAAAGTCGACGGCCGTCCCCATAGGGATAGCCTAAACACAACCTACCAAAGTTTATCAAAAAATAAGGTACAACAAAAGGTTACAAACATTAAGACTTGAAGCGCCAAAAGGATGGCAGGGAGAAAAGGCTCAATAGTTGGCCCCCGAACAGCTGAAGTTGTCAGAAGGGCCGGGTGAATCTGGTGACGACCGCTCATCTCCCTATGCTTGTTGCTGCTCGCCACCAGCAGCAGTAGCAGCATCACCAACGGTGGGCGGCCCAGAGGAAGGCTTGGCAGCTTCACTTGCCTTTGCCCTCTCAGCCTCCTCTCTGGCCTCCTTCACCTTAGCATCCCGGGCCGCCTTCTCCGCAGCCTCCTGAGCGGCCTTCGCCGCCTTCGCCTCATCCGCGGCCTTGGCCTCCGCAGCAGCGGCCTTCTCATCCAGAAGCCGGTCAAAATCTTGCCACGGGAAGGAGCCTTCAGGAACGAGCTCTTTAATTGCATCCCTGGTAGCATCTTCAGCTTGGTCCCGGTACCGGGCACACATGTCAGGGATGATGACGGTCTTCAGCGTCTCAATATCCTTCTCCCTCTGAGCAAGGATAGCCTTTGTGCCCTTGTGCTCCTTCGCCTCGGCCGAATGCAGGGACTTCCATCTCTCCCTCTGATCAACCATAGCCTGATAGCCGACCTCAAATTTGGTTTTCTCTTCCCGCAGCTTAGCGGCATCAGCCAATGTAGCCTCCTTGGCTCGCTCGGCTAGGACCAGCTTCTCGGCTTCCTCCCTAAGCTTTCGCTCAGCAAGGAAGTCCTTCATGGCGGCCTGGAAGTCCTTCTTCGTCTTCTCGGCCTCCATCTTTGAAGCAGCAAGCTCGAGCCTAAGCCGTTCAAGCGCAGGGGCAGCTTGAGCCATGACTTTTTCTTGCTCCATAATATGAGCGCCGGCTAGTTCAGTCCACTTCACCAGCCTCTTGGACAACCTTATGCCTTCCGCCGTAAGCTGAGCGGGGGAAACCTTATGGGATGAGGAGTCGACGGTGACATTTTTATCGTCCGTCTGCACAGGCTGCTTCTCCAATTGCCGTTCAGTGAGAACGACAGTTGGCGGCGGCTGATCTACAAAAAATCCAGACAAAGCATTCATGTCAACATTCATCGACATATTAGAAAGCCTGTCATCAGGAATGCCTAAGGAACCTGCTAAATCCGAGCCGTGGGTTAGATCCGTACCGGTCCTAGCCTTCTTGGGCAGAGGGTCGGCTGACCCCTTTTCTTTCCCCGCCTCGGTAACAGCAGCAGCAGGCGTTGCTTCCTTCCTCTTATTTGAAAGAGGAGGACCCTCCAGAACGGTGACGTCCTCGTCAACATTGACGACCACCCTATCCTCTTGGACTGCGGGGATTGAAGATTGAGTTTGGGTCGACGTCGTAGCCGTCGTAGACACTGTTTTTGGTCTCCAGCGCGGCACGTTACCGCCAATCTCCGCTTGAGCCGCCTTCACATCCATTGCCTTCATCGCCTGCTCCATAAGTTCGTGAGGGGCCGGTCTGCGATCACGTGGCGCGGCTCTAGGTTGCAGCTCAACAACTCTCCTGCCCTGGTCAAGCCCCAACTTCTTTAGAATAGAGACGGGGAGATCACGGCCAAATCGATCTGCAAGAAACAAAGCAAGAGTTAAGTAAAAGAAGTAAACCGGGGCAAATACAGAAGCATAAAAAGCAAAGGTGGGCCTCACACCGACCCCACTCACCCTGGCCGAGGGCCGGTATGAGGCCGACGTGGCAAAGCGGCTCGTCTTGAAGGACGATCTGCGTCGGGGGCATCCATCCTTTCGGCATGCCATCCTTCTCAGCCTCGAACAGGCACATTGCCCGCTCTTCGTCCTCCTTAAGATAGACCTTCTTGGCGTCCATCTTAAGCTTATTCCGGGAGACATATCTATCATGCTCCCCCTAACTCTCACACCGCAAATTGATGCGGCGCTGGAAGGACCGGGGCAAAGGATAGTCCTCCGGAACCTCAACATATACCCACCGCCCCTTCGAGTCCTTGCAAGATGTCAGCTTGGAAACGGTGACGTAACCCGGCTTGGTCTGTATGCTGTACCACCCCGAGCCGCCTAGGGTAGTCTGCCGAAGATGGTGGAGCTGGCGGAAGAGGTTCACCGTTGGGGCCTTCCCTTTGAAAAGATATAACCATACAAAGCCAATAATAGTCTTAATGGCCAACGGATGCAGTTGTGCCACGGCGACATTCATGGCTTTGATTATGGCCACGACGTGTTCATTAAGAGGAAATCGGAGCCCATACTCCAGATGTCTGATGTACACGCCGATACAGCCGTCGGGAGGGCAACAGACCACCTGATCACCCTCAGGGATAACAATTCTATACCCCCTGCCGAAGGAGTAATGATCTTCAAAAAGATCAGGCCCGGAACAACTAGCAAACTTGTTCGTCCAAACACGATCAGGATTGATCGAGCAGGCATCGTCGTGCCACAAGAAATACGGCCTATCTACGTCAGAATGGGTCCTTTCCTCATCATCATCATCAATACCCTCTAAAATTTCTCATCAATCTCAAGAGAAGGCGACAAGCGCCCCCCGAACCCTATCGGGGTGACAACCAGTGGCTCCTGTTCATCAGGATGTGGCGGTTCGCCCCCCGGAGTAGAGGTACTAGGAAGAGCATCAGCAGCAGAGATGATGACAACAATTAATTAACAAGTAAAAAGTTGGGGAAAAATTTGTTTGTTTACCTTGGAAGAAAGTGTTACGCCGAGTAACGCTTTGAAGACTAGAGAGAAATTTCTTCGAAAATAACTAGAGAGAGGAAATTTTTTGAGAAAATGAAGTTTGATGGCCAAAATGAGGGGCTAACTGCTCTATTTATAGACCAAAGCCCATTCAGTGGACCAATCAGAGCGAAGCCCATGAAGCGTCCACCAATCAGCACCAAGCCACGTGTCAAGCATGCAGCCACGGAAAGTCAATCGACATACAGTAACAAATCTTCTTCGACACGCTTCTTGGTATCTACTTGCTAACGGCCAGCTGATCAACCAAGCTTGGCAACACCGGCCGGGGGCAATAAAAAAAAACGGCACTCTCAACCTTGGTCTCGGCCAGCGCCATTTTCTTTTCCACATCGGATGTCCATTACACAACCATGTGGAGGGGGGATACGGTACGGCCTGAACAGAACCAAGCCGAGGAAGAAGTTCAAAATGCGCAGAATACGCTCAACACTCATCGAAGGTCCATACCACGGCATAGACTACGCTGGGGGCAAATTGATGGGGCATATTCTGCACCCGCTGACCGAGTCAACACATTGAGCAAGGTCAAAGATAAATGACAGCAAGTCAACGTATTAGACAGCCTAACCGACATAGCCTGTCGGCCTGTCACTTGGGTCTCGGTCCCGGCAACTAGCCGACCGAGAGACATATCCGCGTACTCACATCCAAGTCCCCTCGGCATGGAGTCAACCAGGCCCGCCGGCCTGCCATGGGTCCCTCGGCCGAGGGTAAGACAGTCTTTTCACCTGCTAGCCACTTGGCCACTACGTGACAAAAGGTGAAACCTATAAATACTCCACTTCTCTCATTGAGAAAAGGACCCCAAAAAACTATCTGAAAAACATATCTAAAATCTGGTATAAACTCCCTTATCTCTCTACAATATACTTTGCCAAGTTAACACACAACTTATCCCTTTAAGTTTACTGACTTGAGCGTCGGAGTGAGTACGCTCGGTACCAAGCCGAGCCCTCAGTTTGTTCATCGTTTACAGGAGAGACCGAAAGGAAGAGACAAGCAAAGACGTCATTCTACAAGCTTAAGTGGTCATAATCCTGCTCCGAAATTACACCCGGAAGATAATTGATACAAGATAATGGTAAAAGTAAAATTATTGAGAATAACGATACTAAACCTATCAATCCCGACCGATAAAGTTTCCATTGTCTTAATTGTTGGACGCTAGAAAGGAAACTACCCCAAATTATTGAAAAATCAGCAAGTTAGTTGTGGGACATCTAATGGGACCTTCTTCTTTAAATGTTTATTTGATTGAAATAAATTTTTCTAGTACTACTTCGTCAATATTAGAAACCGGTGGTGGTTTTCATCATTGTATTTGATACATAGGATGATTAGAATATGACGACTAGCAACAATGATGTCGAGAGATAAAGTCATTGTGTACTCAATCTAGTTTTGGGTTTATATTTATACCTTAATTATGACTATTAAGTGAATAAACTCTAAATAAGAATGTAATTTTGTTAAGATACAAAAGAGGTTTCACTTTTGTAAACCTACACACCATGATTTGAAGTATGGCTAACCCATTATCAAAGGTGATTATATTCTAAACCAAACTAGAATGATATATCATGTAGATGATGCAAGACTCAAATTGGTAACCCAAGATTAAACCTTAAATTTTGGAATGATGAATGATGCATGTCCTAAATATAATGTTTTACACCCCATTTTACACGCATTTCAGAGCTCATTTGTGTAGTTTATGCTACTATTTGCCCTATTTCGTCTATTTTTGTATTTTTATGTAATATTGCAGATTTATGCGGACGTGAGTAGAAATTGAGCTAAATCCGTCCCCGAGTATCCTGCATTGCATTTGACGTGAAGTATTTACTCAAGGAATGAGCTTGGTGCGCATTTCGAGGCCCGAAAGACAAATCCATGAGAAGTTAGAAGTCAAATATCAGCTACTTTAGTCGATCAACCGCTGCCCTTAGTCGATCGACCAACCCGCGAGTTCCAGTAGCTATTGTTCAGCGAAGAGCAGTCGATCGACTGCCTTGTGTGGTCGATCGACCAAGCCGCTAATTCTGACGTGAATAAGAAGATCGAGAATTAAGAAGCCCATGGTACATTAGGTTTTGGAAAAAGAACTACGTTGTATTCCTATATAACGTAGCTTTAGCATTCAGAATAATCATCTAGTTTTTATTCAGTTTCTATTCAAGTGTTTAGCATTCAGTTTTAAGAAATAATTAGGGTTTTGTTATCGAGTTTAATCATTCAATACAATTCCTTTCGTTCGTGTTTCCGATCTTCTTCCTGCAACTCTTCTACTGGTATTCCTTTGTTCCATAAATTCAGTTTTACTGCTTTATTATCGTTCGTAGTATATAAATTGCTAATTAGTTTCCCGAAGCCAAATTATCATTTTATGTTATTTGTTTGTTCAATTATTTCAAGCATGAATTCAGTAGTTTATTTCACTAATCTTGTTGTTATTTTCGTAATAGTCATGAGTAGCTAAATACCCTGTGCTAGGATATAGGGAATCTGTAGCGTAAGCGGCATTAGAATAGCACGACCAAAATCGCGCCATGGTCGATCGACTGGCCTCGTGAGATTACCTTCGTTTTAATTAATTTAATTTCTATGTTTGACGAATCGAGTGCACGCGACTAGTTGAATGTTTAGGAATTGACCGACCCAATAAAGATCGAAAGATAGGGAAGGGAGATAGCCTACCTAATTAAGACGACTAGATTAACAAGATCGGAAGATAAGTTAGTTTAGTATTTTTAGTCACTTTTCAGGACGAAAGTCAGTATTAGTGATATTAGGGACCTGTAGCGAGATCGAAAGATGCTACCTGTGAGAGTGGACCGAGAGGACCTCTTATTTTCTCGTCTCACCTGTTTGTTTTAGACCTACCTAGTATGCTGCCGCCGAAACTATAGTGAACCGACCATCTTAGCACCCCTTTTAATATCTGTTTTCATCTATTAGCTTAGTTTATCTTTCTTTTATTGCCTTTAGCTTTAGACCAAACCAAATCAAACCCCCACTTTTGTTACCTTAGAGTTAAAATTAGACAACTTATAATTGCATCGCCTCCCTGTGGTTCGACCCTGTTACCACTAGCTTCTGTTATTTTTAATAGGTATTATAAATTTTATCTTTGGTGCACACAACGACGGGCATCAAATTTTGGCGCCGTTGCCGGGGAGGCATTGTTTAAAATTTTTAGTTGTTTTATTTTTAGTCTTTCTATTAGTTTAAGGGACATCTGTTCCTTAAACTATTCTCATATTCTATTTGTAGTTTCTTCTTATGCACAGGTCACAGGGTGGTGAATTACTACCGTTCAATCCCGAGATTGAGAAGACTTTGCGTGAGTTGAGACGATCATCTAGAGTATTGCCGATAGAAGAAGAGCTGAGTACTCTGTCTAGTTACTACGAGAACGAGCTATTTGAGGAGGATCCACATTCATCTCCCGTTTCCACTTCTTCAGCTGAGACCGTCACATCTCCAGATTTTCCAGTCATGGCTGAAGAAGCGAGTATAGCCAGTCACTCTGAGCCGACAGCTGCGAATCTTTGCAAATGATTCGCATTACCAGGGGAAGATCGAAAATTCGAGTCGAAGCCTTCGTACATTAACTTGGTTGAGAGAAACCAATTCGGGGGAGCTGCAAATGAAGATGCAGCCAAGAATATAGAGACATTCATTGATTATTGTTGTTCCATACCCCCACCAACCGGTGTGACCCAAGACCAGGTAAAGGAGACTATGTTTATATTCTCCCTTCGTGATGCTGCAAGGGAGTGGTACAGAGACCTGGATCGAGCTGCTAATGGGATCACTGACTGGAATTCCTTGGCCCTAGCATTCTACAAGAAGTATTTCTCTGCCTCGAAGACGAATGCCATTAGAGCTCAGATCACGAGCATTAAACAGGGTCCGGATGAGAATTTTCATAAGGCGTGGGTCCGTTTCAAGAAGCTGGTGCGAACCATTCTGCACCATTGGTTTGAGAAGTGTAGCCTATGCAATCAGTTCTATAATGGGCTCTATGACGATCAGAGAGCTATCTTGGATGTTGCATCTAGTGGTAGGTTCCAGGAGAATGTTGCAGAGACTAAGGGGTGGAAAATAATCGATGACTTGGCCACCCATAAAGGTGAATATGGGAATTCCAGAGGAAATCAAAGGAGGAGTGCTGAATCTCCTTCTGTAGCTGCACTAGAGTCTCTCACGGCGAGGTTTGATAAGTACGAGTTGGAAGGAGCTTCAAAAGGAGGGATCTATCATGTGAGTGTTGTTTCAGACAGTCCTTTCGTCTGCAAAAGATGTGGAGCTGAGGGACATGTTTCAGACAATTTTCCTAATCCCTTTGAGTCTTGTGCTGCCTTTCAACATTATAGGCAGACAAACACATATTATGAGCCGAATGTTCATCCGAACTTGAGGTGGAGTAGCCAAAATGTCTTGAATCCGACTCAACCCCCACAGCAGCAGCAGCAGCAGAATTATGTGCCCCCTTATAAGCAACAACAGTTCCAAAAGCCTCCATATGTTCCTCAGCAGCAGCAGTCCCAAGGTTCCGAATTTGCCGAATTGAAGAATTTGTTGCTGAAAGAGTTTCAAGCTAGAGAGGTCGGGATGAAGATGTTAGAGAGCCAAATTGCTCAATTGGCAAGCAAGAATACAACTCGAGCTCCGGGACACTTACCGACTCAGACGGATCAAAAGGAGACCCTTAATGCCATTACTTTGAGGAGTGGGTCTACTCTTGATGGCCCCGCTATGGTTTAGGACATTGCTGAAAAAGATGAGGCGGAACCGAGTCAGAAGAAAGCTGGAACGAACAGTGGAAAGAGAAAGACGATTACCAAGTATGTCAGTCGATCGACTGACATACCCAGTCGATCGACCAGTCTGCGACAAACAATAGCTTCTGGTCCTGTAGAAGTCAGTCGATCGACTGACCAACCTGGTCGATCGACTGACAACGCTACTGATAGTGAATCTTTTCGTCATCCAATGCCTAATAACTTGAGGGACCACTTGTTTCGGGGTACGACAACTCTGAAAATATTGAGGCAAGACCCAAACACTGATGGATCAGTTCCGGTTCTGAAATATGACCCGATGACGGTTAATGGCTCATTTTTTAGACGGTCTGAAGAGGGGTCAAGCTACAACAAAGAGAAGGTAGTGGACTTTCAGCCTAAGTCCACCGATGCCGGCATAAGAGATTTAGAGGAGAGGGCTAAGTGCTACTTTCAGCCCCCTATCCGGAGAGATTGGTGCCGACGAAGGAACAGGTATCGTTTAATAAATTTGAAAATGTTGTTCGTAGCTTAAACGTACAAGTTCCTTTTCTTGAATTAGTTAATCAAGTGCCTGCTTACATGAAATTTATGAAGCAACTTTTATCTAAAAAGAAGTCACTTGAAACTGTGCATACTGTCGCACTAACTGAGGAGTCATGTTCTTATTTGACCCATACTACACCTCATAAGCTAGAAGACCCAGGTAGTTTTTCAGTCCCATGTAATATTGGCACCTTTCCTATTGAGAAAGCCGTGTGTGACCTAGGAGCCAGTATTAGTGTGATGCCTTTGAGTCTTGCTAGAAAGCTAAAATTGACTAGGTTTGCAGTTACCAACATGACCGTACAGATGGCTGATCGTTCTGCGGTCCAGCCTATAGGAGTCTTAGAGGACATTCCTGTGCAAATAGGGAAGTTTTTCTTCCCTGTTGACTTCGTTGTGCTAGATATGCCGGAAGATGCCCACATGCCTATCATACTAGGTAGACCATTTCGCACACCGCTTCTTGGTGCGATTATTGATGTTGGCTCTGGGACTTTGACCTTTAAGGTAGGGAAACATTCCATCGTCTTTGCTCAGACCGCTAAGAAGAAAGACCCCATGTGGCCAATAACTTGCAATACGGTTTCTGAAAAGAAATCTTATTTTGTACTTCCTGATATGCCTATCTCTGTTCGTACTCCTGCTGTGACACCTCCGCCCCAAATTGGGAGCAAATTGGAGGAAGATTCTTCTGTTTTGGATATTGCAGGAGCTGGTTTGGGGAAGGAAGAGCTACATGTTGCTCCAGCTGTGAAGGAGCTGATCGTTCAAAGAGGTGGTCTAAGATGCCTTAGCTATGGCACGGATGAGGAGCCCGATGATGAGCCAGTCAAAGTGACGGATTTCGATTTGGATTCTGACGAGCTGGAGGAGGTCATTGAGTGGGAAGATGTCCGACATGTTGATCCATTGAGTTCTGCGGATGTTGAAGCTAAGAAGAGTGCAGCTGAGAAGATGAGCACTGTTGAGGCTACCTCTAGTAGTCAGAAGCCGAGCAAGTGGGCCATTCCGTGGCCATTCTTGATCAACTATTAGTTGATTAAGGCGTTTTTCAAAAACTATACATTTTATTGCTTTTAGACTCCTCTTTTTATTGTTTTGTGTGCGCGAGACTTCGCATTTTATAAGTTTGCTTAGGATTTTATATACTTTAGACTGTTGCTTTGGGTTTTGCGCAATTTTGGGCGCGTTATTATGTGTGTTTGCAGGTCTATAGACCATATTAGCTCAAGTTATCGAGCTAATTCGA
This sequence comes from Silene latifolia, assembly GCF_048544455.1. NCBI lineage: Eukaryota > Viridiplantae > Streptophyta > Magnoliopsida > Caryophyllales > Caryophyllaceae > Silene > Silene latifolia. Next base: position 44,900,569 of record NC_133527.1, read on the forward strand.
AGAAATCAGAAAGTTACAGCAGGTTTCTCAGTCGATCGACTTCCCCTATGGTCGATCGACTGAGCTGCGACTTCCAGGAGCTTCTGTTCCTGTTCACTCCGGTCGATCGACTGCCTGCGATGGTCGATCGACCATTGTCGCTGTTGTACCTGTTCTCGACCTTTCCCCTGCTGTGTTTGGTAGTTTTGCGGAACTGAAGGAGTCTTCCCCCCTCGTTATTTTCCGACATATTTCTGTTTTCTTCCGTTTTTAATTTTTGCACATAAACCGCTTCCACATTGCTTTCTCGGATTTATGCGTGGTATTTTTTGTCTTTTCAGGTACCTATGGTAGCACTGCTGGCTACTGAAATCTCCTAGCTCACGCTGGTTTGGGGAGGTTTCCTTTTGCTGCGCTTAAAGTCTTGCGAGTTTCCAAGTTCTTACTTCATGTTTTGTTTAGTTACTTTATCGCAATTTCCCGTTTTCCTTTTATTTCACTATATGATTTTGCACAATGGGGACATTGTGTGATTTGGTTTGGGGAAGGGTTTTGCGTTGCATTTCATTTGCTTGCATTCACGTTTACATTTTTGTCTTCCATTTGTTATTTATTTTCCCTTATATATACTAAAAATTCAAAAAAAAAAATTCAAAAAAATTGCACGTTTATTTTAGCATGTAGGTCGAGTCGGAACGGTAGTATTTCAATGATGACACTGCATTTGCATCTGTTTATGCCTAAGCCTTGCTAATTGACATGTTATTAGTAGAATCACATTTGCATAGTCTACGAGTTTTTCGTTAAATTATTTGCTGAACTTGAGACTTGACTTAGATTTATGGCAAACTACATCATTTTCTGAGGTTTAGAGCCTATAACTGGTGACATTCATGACCAGTTTATCTAGGATTGTGAGTAGTTACTCCTTATGAGACATGTTACATAAATTTGCATAAATATGAACTTAATCTGCTTAATACCTGTGTGCATTCGGTCTGTGGTTAGTTGACACATGTGGTAGAAGTCCCCTTTTCTCATTCTACCCATAAGCTCCACACTACCAAAAATAGCCTTTTGTCCCGTTAACTACATCCTACATTTAGCCTGCCCTTGTCAAGCTAGTAGTTTACGTTTTGGGATTGTTACTTCATTTTTGGTAGCTAATGCTCATTTTGAGATAAAGTTGGGAAGAGATGGAAAAGGAAAGATGGAAAAGGAAAGAGAAAAAAAATGATTCGAAAAAGAAAGAAAAAAAGAGTGCAGTACTGTAGAGGACGGACGATCGACTGCCCATTCCAGTCGATCGACTGAAACCCGAGAAAAAAAATGACAAAAATCACATGGTTTGAATCTTTATAAGTTGGTGATTTATACTCCCATGTTTCATTTATATCTTATGGGGAGTTGTTTAATTATGGAGATTGTGGGATTTGTGCTTGCTATCAGCATCGTTTCGATTGAATTTTGAGCAAGGATTTAAGATGATTTATTAATTTGGTTCCCTTAGTTACTAGCTTGGCTTTTAACTCTGTTTTTATCCAAATTCGTCTTAGCCCTTCTTGCCCATAGCCTCACATATCCATATTTACCTCGGCATGTGTCATGGTCATCTGTTTGGTTGGAATGCGTATGTACGGTTGTAGAGATTACTTTCATATTATTTTGCAGGCATGTTCTTATAGGTCGTAGTTAGGTGAGTGTCACTAACAAGATGAATTCTTTCTATCTTTTACATATTTTCACCTATGCTTATTTGAGTGATTTGAGCGACCCGTGAGAGTCCATAATGATAAGTCTCTATAGTTGACGGTTCAGCAGTTTTTAATGACTTTATAACTCGTTTGCATGATTCATATTGCTAGTTGATTGTTGGTTATTGCATTAAACTGGTTTAGACTTTACAGTTTGCATTTCGCTCTGAGATTGAACTCGTTCCATTAGGTTTTAGGATCGAGTCTATTTCTTGCTTGGGGACAAGCAAGGGCTTGGTTTGGGGAAGTTTGATGCGTGTCCTAAATATGATGTTTTACACCCCATTTTACACGCATTTCAGAGCTCATTTGTGTAGTTTAGGCTACAATTTGCCCCATTTCGTCTACTTTCGTATTTTTATGTAATATTGCAGATTTATGCGGAAATGAGTAGAAATTGAGCTAAATCCGTCCCCGAGTATCCTGCATTGCATTTGACGTGAAGTATTTACTCAAGGAACGAGCTTGGTGTGCATTTCGAGGCTCGAAAGACAAATCCACGAGAAGTTAGAAGTCAAGTATCAGCTACTTCAGTCGATCGACCGCTGCCCTTAGTCGATCGACTGCCTTGTGTGGTCGATCGACCAAGCCGCTAATTCTGACGTGAATAAGAAGATCGAGAATTAAGAAGCCCATTGTACATTAGGTTTTGGAATAAGAACTACGTTGTATTCCTATATAACGTAGCTTTAGCATTCAGAATAATCATCTAGTTTTTATTCAGTTTCTATTCAAGTTTTTAGCATTCAGTTTTAAGAAATAATTAGGGTTTGGTTTTCGAGTTTAATCATTCAATACAATTCCTTTCGTTCGTGTTTCCGGTCTTCTTCCTGCAACTCTTCTACCGGTATTCCTTTGTTCCATAAATTCAGTTTTACTGCTTTATTATCGTTCGTAGTATAGAAATTGCTAATTAGTTTCCCGAAGCCAAATTATCATTTTATGTTATTTGTTTGTTCAATTATTTCAAGCATGAATTCAGTAGTTTATTTCATTAATCTTGTTGTTATTTTCGTAATAGTCATGAGTAGCTAACTACCCTGTGTTAGGATGTAGGGAATCTGTAGCGTAGGCGCCATTAGAATAGCACGACCTAAATCGCGCCATGGTCGATTAACTGGGTCCCCTGGTCGATCGACTGGCCTCGTGGGATTACCTTCGTTTTAATTAATTTAATTTTTATGTTTGACAAATCGAGTGCACGCGACTAGTTGAATGTTTAGGATTTGACCGACCAAATAAAGATCGAAAGATAGGGAAGGGAGATATCCTACCTAATTAAGACGACTAGATTAACAAGATCGGAAGATAAGTTAGTTTAGTATTTTTAGTCACTTTTCAGGACGAAAGTCAGTATTAGTGATATTAGGGACCTGTAGCGAGATCGAAAGATGCTACCTGTGAGAGTGGACCGAGAGGACCTCTTATTTTCCCGTTTCACCTGTTTGTTTTAGACCTACCTAGTATGCTGCCGCCGAAACTATAGTGAACCGACCATCTTAGCACCCCTTTTAATATCTGTTTTCATCTATTAGCTTAGTTTATCTTTCTTTTATTGCCTTTAGCTTTAGACCAAACCAAATCAAACCCCCACTTTTGTTACCTTGGAATTAAAATTAGACAACTAATAATTGCATCGCCTCCCTGTGGTTCGACCCTGTTACCACTAGCTTCTGTTAGTTTTAATAGGTATTATAAATTTTATCTTCGGTGCACACAACGACGGGCATCAATGAACGCAAAGAGTTATTGAGTACTCTTGGAACCATTAGATTGTTAATCTTATGGTATATGCGTATCTTGTATTCAAAGCAAGATGTCTCGTGCTTTTTGGTGGAAAAGGAGATCGAGGTTGTAAATCATTGATCCAGAATAGGTTGATCATTTTCTTTTACCAACGATTTAAGTTGACACTAATGTGTTCACTTAATAAGGTAAATAGAGAAATCTTTGAAGAAGTTCAAAGAGTTCAAAGAATCACGATTTAAACGTAATGGGATTATCAAAGTAAAGACTTTGATATAAGCCAAAGGAAATGTGATATAGTATCACAAAATAATCTCTCTTAGCAGGCATTATGGGATAATGTGTGGTTGGATAAAGAAATCAAACGCTATCCGATATGGTTTGGACTTCAATCAAGTTACTTTGAGTTACTTGATTCTTTTGGGAATTTTATCATTTTGTCTAAATTATTTTTCCACTAAATCTAAAACGAATCATATGAGATATGAAATGGTAGGATACCTTGTTTGTAAGTTTACACCATAAACAAATGCTCATTTTTCCTTACAATAATCACGAGTACAACAGGATTGTGGCTCGTAAAGCTGTCTTTCTAGAATACAAGTTTATTTCTAGAAGACAGAGTGGGAGAAAATATTCAAGAGCCACAAAAGAATTGTGTCAAAAATTTTATGTCGCAAGAAACCTAGGAGGTTGAACTCATCACTTGTTGAAGATGATGAATTTGTGTTACTTTTAGAAAGTAAAGAGCTTGCAACTTACAAAGAAATTGTTTGATTCAAGTTACTTCTGGAAAGTAATGAATATATGACTTACATGAGAGTGTTTAAGTCGCAACTCAATACAAGGCTTAGAGCCATGAAAATCCGAAATAAATTCCAAGTGAATTGTTAGATATCATAGCTTGATTGGTGGCAAAGGGTTTTGCACTAGTTGAAATGCTTAAGTCTATTTGGATCTTCTTAGGGATTGTGTTTCATTATGATGATATACATATAACGAGTGAATCTAAAACCAACTTCTTCAATTAGAAGGAATGTATTCAATACATGTCATGAGTTTTGTAGATTCTTACAATTCTAAGATAATGTGGAACTTAAGAGAGGGTCTTAAGTAGGACATCAATGAGTTGGAATCAATGTTTTGATCATGTTATAAAACTTTTTCTCGATAAGTCGAGAAGTTGTGTTTATACATGAAGTTTAGTGGGAGTTACGGAAATTTTAATTAGTTTAATATGTGGATGACATATTGATCATTGGGAAGGATTTAAGACTTTTGGAGTAATATAATACATCTTTAATATCCAGATTTATGTAGATAAATCCACATGATATTAGCGCCAAATAAGAAGTCTTATGTTGATAAGATTCATGAATAGTTCAATCAAGTTGAACATATTTGATTGATTCCATTTGCTTCCGCTGCCGGATCAGTTAAATGAGTAATGATGTATAACACTTCATATACTTTGAGTATGATGAATTGTTTCAAAATCGAATTTAAGTAATAGTTACCAAATAGCCATATATATTATCCTTAAGTGCTTGTAGAAGCATTAAGGGTGTAAAGTTAAGTGGATGCAATTCACTAATTTGTGTAAGGGCTTACACTAATGACTGTTGAGATTGTTTAAGGTTTCGGACAAAAACCGTATTCAAAACACCTAAAGATGGTTAAGGAACCATTGTGGCTATGTTATTTAAGAAATGGATTTGTTAGAATCGTTCTAGGCAATAAAGAACAAAGAGAGATGCTGACAACGGAAATTGAGTACACTTGCAATCATGAGATGTGCGAGAGGGATGGGTCCCGCACACTGTGAAAACAGTGGGAGCTGTTCTGTGACTAGAGAGCTTATGTCTATATTGGATCTAGTCATGTACTCAGAAAGTTTTGTAATGTAAATGTATACATTACAAAAGAAAACGAGTATGTAGTAAGGTTTAGTAAAGTACAAGAAGTTGATAAAACCTACTAACCAAAGCCTTCTCATAGGCTTAACTTGATGAGTCATGTCATTTCAATTGAATTGAGATGAACAACTACATTCAGGATCAAACTGGATTATAGAATATGAAGTAGTAATCAGGTATTGACTATTCATATGTAATAATCGCATTTATCGTTCGAGTTTTTACTTTAAAAACTCTTTTATTACTTTGTTACATCCAAACGGGTTGTAGAGACAATATTAAACCCCGTTAAAGTGAACCCGGATTAACATGTTATTTGCCCATAATCACTTGTATGAGGTGACGTCTCGAAGTGACTAGAGTGTGATGCGATTGATGGCAAGTTCAAGTGTCATAGAGTCATGTAAGATGACTAGTCGATCACATAGGCAGACTGTTAGGAACACTTTGTCGGGCCTTATGACCGCTTATAGAGTTCTGGCAAATTTATATAGCCTGGTCGTGGCGAGAGCTACTATAGTATTCTAATGAGTCAATTCTTTGACTAAAGACTGTTCACCTAAGGTGGCACAGTTTCAGATTAACTTTGATTTATCTTACTACGACCTTCGTAAATAGGGTCAAATGGGCATATTTTGGGTTATGATGGCTGTGGCTAGTCAAAGCGAATAGTGCGATAGGAATTGTCCACCCCTTGTCAGGGTTAAAACAATATCTTAGGGCCACTCGAGGAGTAATGAACTGGAAATGCGTGGCCACGCTCGGAAGGTATCTATGGTAGATAATTCCGGTCAATCAGTTATTCTCCAGATCGAGGAAACCACTCTTGATGTGATCACTTGCAAGTACGACCCGAAAAACACCTTGCATTGAGTGGGAGATAGTAATAGGCAAGAGAATTGGTGACGCACACTTGTCGAGAACAAGTGGGAGATTGTTGGAATAAGTGTCCTCCGACAATAATGCGATCACAAATGTCGATCATAATGATCACATGTTTAAATCTCATTTTAAGAATACATGTGGAAAGTAATATTTTACAGTCAACTGGTCCACACATATCGGTAATGATTGGCTAACTAGAGTTTGACATTACTGTCGTGCGACGGTGGTGATCAGTTGATCCCTCATACCTATAGGGAAATACTCTTAATTGATTATTTAATTAATCGTATGCCGATACGAGTTAATTAAATTGCTTAAAATTGACGGATGATTTTGTGAGTAAAGTTAACGTGTCTTATTGTAACTCGATTAAATTAGATATGGTCTAAGTAATCGAATTGTTTTATTACTTACATTAAAATATTGTTTACGAAACAATTGAATCAGAATGAATGATTTATTATAAATACAAGTTGTTGTAATTTATAATTTGATAAACCATTTTGGTACATGTAATTAAGAATTACTAGTTAATTTTGTATGTGACATATTTTATTAATATGTTAATTTTTAATATGTTAAAAATACATTATAGTGTAACATGTCATGTAACATGTGACACATGGCAAAATTGACAAATGACAAAATAAAATGGACTACCCATTTTATCCTAAGTGTACCGAAATTATGGAGGGGTTAGGATTAATATTGTGTTTTATTTAAGTGGAAACATGATGATTAAACCCAATGACTAGCCTTGTATGCCTAGTCTCACCTTGAGAAGAACAAAACCATGCATTGGCTCCCTTTAGACCACCCTCCCACCGGTTTTTCCACTATGAGGAACCAAATGGATTCCTCTAATTATTCATTCACTACTATTCTATTTTCTAGTGTTAGAAAATATACTACTACTCTCTACAATTTGTGAGACATTTTAGAGATAGAAAACTCACAAAAATCCTCTCCTCTTAACCGAATTAGAGGAGAACAAAATCAATATTTTTGTGTCCAAATTTGAAGTAAGATTAGTATTATTAATAGTTCATAATAATATTAGTTATTAAGGGTGTACTTTGGGTATATGCTTTTGGGAGAGGTTCTAATTTGAACCTTTGTTCATCCATTGTTGGAAAGCTCAAGAACTAACAAGTAGGAGATCTTGTTGGTACCCAAAAACCCGGAACACCAATGTAAGAAGTGACGATTTCTTCTCTACTTTTTTTTTTTCATGCATAAGATCTTGTATTTATTTTATGACCAAATAAATTAATTCATATATGAATATGTATACTTATGAGATTAATGAATCCTAACAAGTGGTATCGGAGCCTTAGGTTGTTTGCATGTAAATCGGTTTATTGTTTTTCCGAGTTAATCTTATTAACAAATAAAACTTGTAATTTTGTGTTTATTATGATATATCACGAAATCACTTTGCATGTTAAATTTTCTGGTCCTAAAATGTATTTGGGATATTTTGGTTTATTTATGGATTTTATTGTTCATTTTATATATTATTGGCATTAAAATGTGATTTTTGTGAGAAAATATCAATTTTGGACGAAAAATAGCTAAACTTTGAATTTTTCAGTGGTTTTTGGATATGTTTTCAAATATATTATCTACTGATGGCTTGCAAATTTTCATGTTAAAATAAGTTGTTTTGATCGAAATATGAATTTTATAAATTAAAATCATATTTAAATAGGTAAATAGGTTAATATGAGTTATATTTTGAATCTGGTCATGGAAATTTAGTATGTTGTCACATGAAATTTTACAAGATGTGTGTAAAATTCTTGACTATATTGAAGACTTTTTGCATGATTTATGATTTTTTGATAAAAAATCACATAAATAGTGACTATAATTAGTTATATTGCTAAAACATACTTCATGACTAAAGAAAAACGTCACATGTTGCATTTTATCATATATTGCAGATCTAAAAGTGAAAAGTTGATGAAAATAAATTTTCTCATATTTTAATGGTCATATTTGTTAAAACCGATAAACCGCGACATTGTTTTTCTCGATATTTTTCAAAATTTTTAACCTAAGTTTTGAACATTATGAGTGTCATGGTATTTTTTCAGAATTTTCATGAGTGAACTTGTACATAAATATTAGTGAAGACTAAGTTTTGAGTCCTAAGATGGTTAGGGTAATTAACTTGTACATAAATATGAATTTATGTAATTATTGTGATTTTAATAAGTTAAATCACGCAAATCCATAAAAACCAATAAAATATACGATATTGGTTCTTAAAAGGCGATTTAGCATAAAATTAATCATGTTCATACATATTATAATGCTGCATTTTATTTATGATTGTCATATTTTTATTTTATATAATTTTTGAATTATGTAATTTTACTTAGTATGGCCTTAGTTTTTAATTGGTATTACCCGAAATGTATGGAAATATCGATTCGGGTTTAATTATTGTGATCTCGTATCACCGTTTTGTAATTTAATAGATTTATTTTTATTACAAATGTATAATAGGAAATTATGTAATTTTATTTATTATTTGTAATTTTCCCAGAGTTTCCATGAAGACGGTGTATGCAAATAGAAAATGTTGTAGCTCGGGTTCAAAAGTACTCAAGTCAACCTTTCGACGTTCTCTATGCAGGCGGAGTCTATGCCTAAAGAGTCTCTCTGGCTCAGAATCAGTTGAAACTAACTCCGACCTGTTTGACCTGGGCATACACAACACTGAAAGAGATAAATGAGAACTGTCTCAAGGAATAAAAATTCCCTGAGACGGATAAAAATAAACGAAAACAGAAACAGATAGGGCTATTGCCTCCCCGGCAACGGCGCCAAAACTTGACAGGCTAGTCGTATACCTACCAAAAATAACCAACTGGCACTAACTAATATAGCTAGGGAAGTCGGGTCGATCTCCACAGGGAGGCAAGGTATCTGTTAAAATCCATTAACTAAAATATGCAACACGGGTTAATTAAAGCCCGTGAAAACTCGAATCCTCTCGATCGAGCAGTTTAGAGGACTTCAGTTGATAATCCTCTCGATCGAGCAATAAAGTTACTCGATCGAGGAAAGCCTCGAAACAGCACTTCGATCGAGGAGAATAAATTACTCGATCGACCTCCTCAGCATGTGAAACCACTCGATCGACCAAGAAAAGCATTCGATCGAGTGTTCTTCCTCCAAAACAGCTTCAAACTCGTCGTCGACTGCTTCGTTGACCATTCCTTCACGCATCCCAATGCAGTATCTCGCTCTAAATTTCTCGTCTCCTCAAAATGCATGCAAAACAGGACGAAAAGCGTACGGTTCCACTACTTTCAGGTTCATTTCTACAAAACAAACCAAAGTAGCCATTTCGGGCATAATGCCATACAAAACAGTGCAAAAGCTCATAGAAATACGTGCAAAATAAGGCTAAAAAGACTATATAAAATGCACGTATCAAATCTCCCCAAACCGAACTTTTACTCGTCTTCGAGTAAACTAAATGCAAACTAATGGAACGGAAATGATAACTCAGAGCTAGCTATAACTTGTCTACTTGAACCAATTTAATGCAACAGAAATCAACAGTTACAGCTACAGCAGTCAATACGCAAACGAATTATAAGATGTCCAGAAATAAAGCTGACCTATCGACCTTGCAAGACCAACAAAATGGGACTCTCACGTGGTCACTCTTCTCTCATGAAGCAAAGGGTGAATTGTATATGTATAAAAGAGAAAGAAAACAGTCACTCACCTAAACTGCGACCTACATAGCATGCATGCAACAAAAATGAAAGACGATTCGAGTACTAATGCACATATTCCAACCAACAATGTCCGTCACAGCCGAGGGCTTACAAATAGTATTAGAATAGTGAGGTTCAGGTGAGAAAAGGCAAAAATAGATTATGGAAATGTGGAGGTAAAAGCATCAAGCTAGTTCCTAAACAGGCCAAATATAAGACCGTCCGAATCTCAACTGACGGAAAAATAAACACAAGTGCCCTTCATTTGGCACACAACTCACTAACCAAATACACTATCTCCTCAAAAAATGTATAAATAAGAACAAGGAGAAGACCGTCACAAACTTCCCTGTTTTAATACGGTCTTAATTGGACAAATGATACAAATCAAATAATAATTTTCAACCAATTTTTTTTCTTTCTTTTCCTCTGACTTACGTGATACATCATCTTTTTTCATTTTTCATTTTTTTTCTTTTCTTCTCATTCACGTATTTCTCTTTTTTTTTTCAATTTTTTTTTCATCCTTTCCTTTATTTCCACCAACTCCATCAAAATCAAACGGGCCAAACTCGCAGACGGAAAAACATACCACAAAAGACATACTAAACTAGCTTGACTGGGCAGGCTCAGTTTTGGATGTAGCTAATGGGTCAAAAAGGCTAAATTTGGCTTAAGTGGAGCTAAATGGGTGAAAAAATGTAAGAAAAGGGAAATTTTCAAGCACCTCCCTGCCTGTGACACCGACCACAAACCCGAATGTATGCAATTGACAAGAAATCGAATGTCATAAAAGTGCAAGAATGATGAACATGCTATGCAAGGAGTACTACTCTAAATTCCTATGTAAACCAGTCATGAATGTCACCAGTTAGTTATAAGACTCTAAATGTGACACCCCCATATACCAAGGAGCCTTACTAAGACCTTCCCTAGCATATAAGGGCATCACTATCTCGGTTGCCCGAGGAAAGTACTCATCAAAGGTCAATAAAAGAACATTTATAATAGGTTTACAAGTGATACAACCAACTACTGAGACAAAAGGTACATCTCGTCAAACTCTATAGACTACATCTAGTTTTACTCGTGAGGACTCATCCCGCCAAGACTCCAGCTATCGTCCAAGGCAACACCTGCTAAGACAGACTGCTCACCATAAGGAATCACGGCAGACACAACTGAAACAAACAGAAGACAAACCACACAAGGTCAGTAACTGAGGTAAGACACAACAATCATAAGCAACTTGTAACAACCACAATCAAACACACACACACAATCACAATCACCTCAACCAATCTCCGTCACCGACTGTCCACTGGACCAGCCCTGCCAGTGGAGGACCGCAGCCGTTTCCACCTAAGCCCCGCTCATTATATCGAGCGATAACCCTGTCCCATTAATGTGCACATCCCCTCCCGTGGCGGGTTCCACGGAGGGCGAAACTAGGGCGTGAAGCCACTCCCGCAAGTGACCCCACTCAGCCGAGGACGCGCCTCGAGAACCAGAGACAACCAATCACAGACAGCTGCAATACAACAACCAACGAAACAGCTTGACCAACCGACCACCATATATTCTCAGCCACATGAACACAACAGCAAGGTATAACGATGACCGACACACTAGACAATCAACAGAAACTGAGTAGTTGAACCTACCTTTAAGCGACTGCAACGATTCCATGTCCACACACGCAACACCCAGCAATCAAGCAACACCTATACACACAATACAATCCTATATCACTACCCTTCTAACCTTAACTGAAAACACAAAAACACGGATGATGATGACGACATACCTACATGTGGAAATCTGGCAAAGGAGCTGCTACCCGACTCAAGCTATGCACTTCTATGGCACAAGCACCCTCAAAGGCTCCTGTGGAAGGTATTTGGTGAAGGGAAGAGGAAGGGACGACATTTAGGTTTAAAGGAAAGAGGCGGAAATGATTTGTGGTTTTAAGAAAACACGATTATAAACCCTCGCTGAAAAGACGCTACTCGATCGAGTAACTAACGTACTCGATCGAGTGTCCCCTACTCGATCGAGTATCTAAGCTACTCTATCGAGTACCACCCGCAAATAAAGGAAGTCAAGGCACATGGTAACTCTGGCACGTATCACTAAGGACTATTACCTGCTCCCAAGGTCGGTCAACGCTGGTCAACGTGTCCCTGAAAGGATGGGTATTACATTCTTCCCCCTTAATAAGAACTTCGTCCCCGAAGTTCAACTCACCCTTCCCAAAGCACAAGACACGGAAACAAGGTCGACACCACCATTCTTTCGACATAGGTCACTACTCGCTAGAAGTACCATCCCACCATGTCATCATCATCAACTGTCTAAAACCGTATACACAAACTTCTACGAATCACAACGTTAATTACCAAATTCACCACATGTACTAACACAAATAACGACCATACTACTACTCCGCACTTTTAGCCACACAGCTATGGAACTATACTCTCACTAGCCCATGATTACCAACACGAAATATGTCACATAACACAAACATGTTACCTAACAATCCTATTACAATGCATAACTCAAAGCTGTACTACTTCATTACTGTTCCTGACATACTTATCTCTCTATGACCGTCCTTTCATAGCAAATTACTCAAATTTTACTTAAACATACAAATTACTCATCAAACAATGAAAACAATTATAACTCCATGCTGAAAATATATCAGGAACAATAGAAAAAATTATAAACAAATAACAAGATTATTATAATATCGGCCTTTTTATTTTGCGACATTACTCTTCCCCTCTAAATGGAACTTCGTCCCCGAAGTTCACCACCGAATTATTACACACATTACCAATACTCATCTCTTGTCATTTACCCAACACATATAACTCCCTTGTTGACATTACTCATTAATCATAACAAACATGAATTTATAAATGCATCTGCTACTTTACTCGAATGTTTAGTAACAATCATGAACACATGTATGTATCAATTTTTATATAAAGGAAATACGCGAATTCTGTGAAATAAATAACGAGTCTTTTCGATAATAAATAAGTTAGGCTACTAAGCTAGTAGACGTTGAAGATGTAAAAATGGATGCAATAAGAACTAACTACTACTTGCACTATTCGTCACAAATCTGTATTCATAATCCAAGCACGACATCCAACATATCAAATTAACGATCCAAACACGTTACTAATTGTCAGCAATCATGTTAAACATCGAAGCATGCAAGAATATAAACATTAAAACAATTTTAATTATCGAAATGTCCCTGAAATAGTGTTACTCGATCGAGTGTATAGGGTACTCGATCGAGTGCCCTCTACTCGATCGAGTGTCTTAGCTACTCGATCGAGTAGCCCGAGATCAGAATACTCCTTACCTATCACACCTGCAGCTACTCGATCGAGTGAGGGGCACTCGGTCGAGTGGCCACAGGTCAAAACTCCTCGAAAACTTCCTAATATAACACAAGATATATGTATAATATATATATATATATATATATATATATATATATATATATATATATATATATATATATATATATATAATATCGCATAACCACGAGTCGGGATGATAACCCGACCTAAAATCCTGCAAACAAGTCTAAGCTAAGATAATACGGCCTTATGGCCTCTAATACAAACTGAATGTAATAAGTACGAACCAAAATAAGCTACTATCCAACACAACCAATAACCATAAACAAAAGAGAAAGAAAAGGAGTATCACTCCTGCTGCTGTTGCTCATGCATCACCTCATCCCCAGCTCCGTCACCTCCTAAAGTGCCTGCTCCTGAAGTCCCAAGACCCGCATCAACCCCTGCTCCAACCTCTCGACTCACGTACCATGGGGTCAAACCGCTAAAAGAAAAAGACTGTGGTGCTCCCCACACGGACATGTCTACCCTGTAGGAGTGAAAAACCCCGTTGTAGTCTCCAACTCTGCTCCACCACACTGGATGCGGTCCCTCGGTCCCAATACTATGAGTATATGCCATTTCGTGCATGTTCCGGAGCGTCAAGGTAGAGGACACCCTTTCTGCCAAGTAGCTCGCACGTGTCTCTGGGGTATCGAGGTAGGGATAGCAAGGAAATGGGCGCTGTGGTGGTGCTGCTGGTTGTGGTCGGGTCTCAGCCGTCCTCTTCCTCACACGACGTGGTCCTCTCCCTAACCTAGGTTTATCCTCCGCCGCTCTCACATTCTCCCCCTTTTTCGGCTCGGGCATAACCTGAAGGATCGTATCATCAATGAGGTACGTTTGTCTCGTCCGAGGTACATCCTCATCCTCCTCCTCATCAGAATCAGCAGCTACCACTACCGCATCTAACGGCTCAGTCGGTGGGAGGTGCTCAGGAGCCGGTATCCTTATCCAGCTCATACCCCACACCCTCCATGTTAGGATACCATCTGCCAAAGTTCTCAACCATTCCAGGTCGAGGAAATAATCTCTATCCATGGTAGGCACCGGGGTGGCTAAGGGAACGTACTCGGAGGAAGCCTCAAAAGAAGCTAGCTTTTCAGCTAACCGGATGGCAATAGCACCACAACTAAGGTACCTGGTATTAGAAGAGGCCATCAAGGCAAGGCTGGCACAAACCATCGCGGGAGCATTGAAGACCACCTTCTCGGTCCGCTCCGGGTTAAGATAGGTCGTCAGAAGCAATAACTCATGGGAGTTCAACTTACTCATATCCGGCCTCTCGTAAAGAAAGCTCGACACAGCGCGTAAGAAGATCCTCAAGGTAACATGTTGCACATCATTAATCAACATGTTACTAGCAGTGGGAGCTGATATCCCGGTAATACAGGGCATAAGACGGCATACCCCGCACTCAGCTGGAATCTCACGGATGGATCCCTTGGGAGGCTTAGCCAAACCAAGGTGGGAGGCAAACAGGTCCATGGATAAAATAAAACTGGTGTTCATAAGACGGAACTGCACAGTTTGCTCATTCGGCTCGTATTTAAACGAGCTCATGAATTTCAAGGTCAGAAAAGCATAAGAATGCTTCCGTAAACGGTATAGCCCAGTGAACCCCAAAGTCTCAAAAATGTGACGGACATCCGTCGCAACACCCAGGTCCTCTAAAATGGCCGTGTCCACACAGCGAGTCGGTCTCATCTTACGGGATTGTAAGGCTACAAACCTTTCCCGTTGTGTAACGTCTACAAAGACTACTGAAGGGTATTCTGGTACAGCTGGTACCACCGGTCCACTACCCTCCCCAATGTCGGGTTGGGAATCCCTACCCCTCTTACTTTGTCGGGTCCCCAAGTTTAGTCTCGGCATCTGTTTCAACATATAACCTTTAATATACCAACACATATGCACCAAAACATGCTAATTACACAAATTAAGCCATGAGAGAATCATCTAAGTACACACTATCACCAACAATTTCCCAAATTACAAGTAAAATTCAAATTTTGAAAGTTCAGAAGGTCTTTACAGCTGCGAAAATTTTGTCAAAATCTACATGAATTAATTCATCTATTAAAATTTCTAGGACTCCTACATTCAAATTACATCCATGTACAACACAAAATCCCAATTATATGACACGGATTTCAATTTGAGGCACTTTTAAGACGGAGTTTTAAGGCAAATTTTGAGGTGAAAATCACCAAAAATCAACTTCCCACATGACATATACAACATATATTGCCCAAATTTCATCCTTCAACATGTAAAAGACAATCAAAAATCAATTTAATTTCTCAAACCCTAGAAAATTCGTCCCCAAATATATGCAATTTCTATTCGATTTTTGTATTATAAACAACAATAATCATAAAAGAGAAGCATCTAGATCACATTACAACAATTACAAGCAAGTTTTCTTCCACATGATCCGATTTTTCAGATTTTCTATCAACCTAATTGTATTTTAATTGATGAAAATCATTAAAATAGGAAAGAAATCATACCTTAATCAAATAAGAAGTGAAAGTTTAAACAAAAGCAATGAAAATCACCCAAATAAATCACCACAAACACAAGAATTCAAGAGCTTGAGAGAGTTATGGAGGTTAGGGTTTGCGAGGTTGAGGTAACAAATAAGAAGAAAGAGGAAGAAAAAGGGTTTATGAATCCCGCGGAAGTTCCTGTACTGTAGCCTACTCGATCGAGTGTCTCAGGTACTCGATCGAGTGCCCTCTACTCGATCGAGTAGGCGCTATTTGATCGAGTATTCGTAGGAAATTCCTACATCCTCGACGTCATAGCTTCCTAACTAGATCGAGTGAGGTCTACTCGGTCTAGTAAGCACTCACACTCGGTCTAGTAAGGTTGGGTGCGCGGTCGGAATTACAAGATTAACTGAAGATTCCTGCAAAACAATATCACGTGTCGATTCGAAACCAAGTTCGGAAGTCGTCACTTGTTATCATATTCATACACATTATACCATTACTACTCAATTGTTTCGCAACGGTTTCATCGCTCGAATTCATATCACATTATTCTACAACGAACTTCACACGACATTATTTACCACATTATTAAATCGTTCATGTATACATTTAATGCATTACCTCATAATTAAACCTTTGTCTACCATTCCGCTAATGAACTTATAAACACATTACTCTAATCGCTCCTTTAACCTTAAATTTACAGGTATCATTCAAATGTACTATCAACGTGATTATGCTTCCACATAAGCAACTAATCTACTCAAATTAATCACATCATACGCGGAAGCTTTCAGCCATACATGTATCACATTCATCCATTAACGTTTTATAATTCTCATTACAATTCTATCACTATTTTAATTACCAACATTAGCACTATTATAGGACTTCTAAAATCGTATAAACTACCATTACTAACAAGCTGAAGCAAATTTAGCCGTTACCACATTCCAAATCACATCACACATTCCTACTCTTTCGCATACTTCTATCGTATAAAACCTTTCACGTTCCTCATTAGCATCACATACACACACTAACTCTATCAAAACTTCACCATACACGATTCTAACGCAACTATTGTGCCTACGTTAACTTCGACAAAGACTCAACCACAATCACTACTAGCATAACCACTCTACACATTGAACACATATTTGCCGACTCCACATTCCCATACCCAGTGGCTGGCTTAAGCACAATGGGGCCAAGATTTCGAAATGAGGGCGCCTACTCACCCAAAATCTAGCATCAGCTGGGGCTCCCATTATACATACACCAGGTTCATTTTATTAGACTCACTACGTTCATTAGGTTCATTTGTTACAGGTTCCAAAATCGTCGCTCTGATACTACTTTGTGACACTCCCATATACAAAGGAGCCTTACTAAGACCTTCCCTAGCATATAAGGGCATCACCATCTCGGTTGCCCGAGGAAAATAATCATCAAAGGTCAATAAAAGAACATTTATAATGGTTTTACAAGTGATACAACCAACTAATGAGACAAAAGGTACATCTCGTCAAACTCTATAGACTACATCTAGTTTTACTCGTGAGGACTCATCCAGCCAAGACTCCAGCTACCGTCCAAGGCAACACCTGTTAAGACAGACTGCTCACCATAAGGGATCACGGCAGACACAACAGAAACAAACAGAAGACAAACCACACAAGGTAAATAACTAAGGTAAGACACAACAATCATAAGCAACTTGTAACAACCACAACCAAACACACACACACACACAATCACAATCACCTCAACCAATCTCCGTCACCCACTGTCCACTGGACCAGCCCTGCCAGTAGGGGACCGCAGTCGTTCCCATCTAAGCCCCGCTCATCATATCGAGCAATAACCTTGTCCCATTAATATGCACATCCCCTCCCGTGGCGGGTTCCACGGAGGGCGAAACTAGTGCGTGAAGCCACTCTCGCAAGTGACCCCACTCAGCCGAGGACGCACCTCGAGAACCAGAGACAACCAATCACAGACAGCTGTAATACAACAACCAACAAAACAGCACGACCAACCGACCACCATATATTCTCAGCCACATGAACACACCAGCAAGGTATAACGATGACCGACACACTAGACAATCAACAGAAACTGAGTAGGCGAACCTACCTTTAAGCGACTGCAACGATTCCATGTCCACACACGCAACACCCAGCAATCAAGCAACGCCTATACACACAATCCTCTATCACTACCCTTCTAACCTTAACTGAAAACACAAAGACACGGATGATGATGACGACATACCTACATGTGGAAATCTGGCAAAGGAGCTGCTACCCGACTCAAGCTATGCACTCATATGGCACAAGCACCCTCAAAGGCTCCCATGGAAGGTATTTGGTGAAGGGAAGAGGAAGGGACGACATCTAGGTTTAAAGGAAAGAGGCGAAAATGATTTGCGGTTTTAAGAAAACACGATTATAAACCCTTGTTGAAAAGACGCTACTCGATCGAGTAACTAACGTACTCGATCGAGTGTCCCCTACTCGATCGAGTATCTAAGCTACTCGATCGAGTAGCCTCTACTCTATCGAGTACCACCCGCAAATAAAGGAAGTCAAGGCACATAGTAACTCTGGCACGTATCACTAAGGACTATTACCTACTCCCAAGGTCGGTCAACGCTGGTCAACGGGTCCCTGAAAGGACGGGTATTACACTAAATCTAAGAAATTGTAAGTAGGTTGCCAATTTATCAGGTCAAGTCTACACAGTCAGCTATATTTGAACAAAAACTCGTAGATTATGCGTAAGACTTAGCTAATAACCGTCAATAAAAGTTCAAGGCTCAAGTAAAATGACAAGTTAAAGTGCAATATCATCACGAAAATCAACCGTTCTGACTCAACCTATATGCAAAAATAAACGTGAATATTTTATTAATTTTTGAAATTTTCTAATTTTTTTTTTTTTTTTTTGATTTTGTGATTTTTTATGAAATCAATAAATACAATGCAAGCTGAAAATAGAAACATAAATGCAGAACAAATACAGAGTCAACGGATGCATTACCCTCCCCAAACCAAAACAGACAACGCCCTCGTTGTCCTCCAGCATACACCAGCAGATATATACGGGGGAACGGGAATATAAAACCAATAAATGAATGAAAAATAATAAAACAAAAAGGATACAAAAGAAAATAAAAGAGGGAGAATGAACATACAAAACACGAACTTCCCCAAACCAACCTGAAAATTGGGGAAGTGAGTAGACCAGTAGCTACTCGTCAGCCTCCTCTGTCACGTCCTAAACCGTCACTGTGAAGTTCGGGTCCTCCTTCTGCTCTCTCCTCCTCCTCTGCTCATCCTGAGCTCTCGCTACCGCCGCTGCTGGGTCGTCGTCCTCCTCCTCACTAGCCGACTCAGGGTACCCCTCAGCTGGGTACCGGTAGAAGGACGGGTGTGGCCAACCCTCTTGAATGGGACGGTGTCGCCTCATGTGATACTCGTATAGAGGAAACATAGCAAGAGCGATGTCCCTCTCCATACAAGCCTGTCTCTCTACAAGCTCAAGCAACAAACTCTCACGGTGCCCTTGGTCCATGACCGTGGACGCCTCAAAGGGTGGAGGAGGTACAAAATTAGCCGGAAAAACCGGCTGTGCCTGTGTCTGGTCGGGCGCAGGAGTAGGAGTAGGGATCGGGGTAGGAATGGCCGTGGAAGTCTGGCCACCCGTAGAAGGTGTGGATTCCTCTCCGGTCTCAGGTCTACGCCGCTTCCTAGAAGCGGCTAAGGTAGGAGGTGGTCGGAGCGGTAGGTGGTACACGCGTAACGGTGGTGGTAAAATGCCTTGTGCAACAGTGGGCAAGGGGACGAGGTGAGGTAGGGTGGTGCAAGGAAGGTCCTCGGACAAGGAACCACCAATCTTCCAAGTCTGGTAGTCTGAAGTCAGCCAAGTCATGGACAACATAGATGCTAGGTCTAGGTACCTATCTCCAGCTATGTACAGTACGTCACGAGGGCAGACATAGAGAAAACAACGGGCAAAAAATGTGGCTATACCACCGCAAAAAATGGTGCCCGTGGTCTTTTCCCCTACAGACTGAAAGTACTGGGGGGTCAGGTAAGCAATGTTGAGGGCAAAGGGGCCCTCGCTGTCAATGTTCAGGTACCCGCCCAGAATAGAAAACTCGGTGTTGGTCACATTGTTTAGCTCCTTACGGCCAAAAATAGTACTTCCCATCAGACAGAGGAAGTAACGGGCAGAGGGAAGGTGGGCCTGAGCGAGCTTTTGCTCCTCGTAGGTAGTCTGTGCCAAAGTCCGCCATAACTGACGGATGACCTTCCTAGGTGCGGCAGTGGCGCCTGTAAAGGAAAGGCCAAGTCTAGTACCAAACTCCTCCAAAGTCAAAGAAAAAGTCTAGTTAAACAACTGGAAAGACACAGAAGCACAAGTGGGGGCAGCGTCGTGTGCCCCAGAGGAGAAGGTAAAGAAGCTGAAAAACTGAAGGATCAGCTCCTTGAAGGTGTAGGCACTCATGGTCACAAGTCCCGACATCACCGTGCCTCCTAAAATCTCACAAATCGGCTCGTAAATACCAAGCCTCTCAAGTGACGAACGACACAAAAAACGAGTGGGAAGAAAGTCACAGTCAAGCAAACGATAAAATCTAGTGCGATGAATACCGTTAACAAAGATTACCTAGGGGTATTTAGGGTGAGAGTCGAGTGAGTCATCCCCTCGGATGGTAACACGGCCAGCATAACGACCAGCAGTAGGTGTAGCTCGTGCACGACCCCGGCCTCTAAAACCTGAAGTAGAAAACCGTCCTCCGACGGGACGAGGTACTAGAGCCGCCCGGTAAGCAGCGGTGACTGCGGGTGACCACGCAGCAGGGGTGGTCACCGTACCTGGAGTACTAGCTGTAGCTGCAACAGAAGAAGCAGCAAAAACTGACACAGAAGAAGAAGAAGGGGGAGATGTCCAAATGCCCAAATTGACCGTGCAAACGAACAAGAATCAAAGGGAAAATAAGGGGGAAATAAGGGGGAAATGTCGAGTAATTAGCAAAGAAAAATTGTAGGTGTTTGATTTGACAATGGGCAAGATTTAATGGAGGATTAGGGAGTTTTTTTGGTCGCACAAAGAAGATGAAATGAAAGAATAAAAGAAAGAATGAAAAATAAGGAGTTTAAGAAACACTTCCTGCGCGGGATTTTCAATTTCACTCGATCGAGTGA
The DNA here is from genome assembly GCF_048544455.1 of Silene latifolia. Taxonomy (NCBI): domain Eukaryota; kingdom Viridiplantae; phylum Streptophyta; class Magnoliopsida; order Caryophyllales; family Caryophyllaceae; genus Silene; species Silene latifolia. The sequence goes on from NC_133527.1 coordinate 44,921,728, forward strand.
TTTGAAACCACTCGATCGAGAGATCCTGTCTTCAATTTACTCGATCGATTAAACTTACTCGATCGAGAACTCCTTCTTTTTGCCATTTTGATCGAGCATTTTGAAACCTTTCGATCGAGTCCTTTCCTGCAATTTCTCCTCGATCGAGTACAAAAAGTACTCGATCGAGTGCTTTTCTTCGTATGAGTTATCCAAATGCGTATAATCTCCCCAAACCTGCATAAAAACACTCGCAAACATATCCCGATATACCTAAATCACAAAAATAGCAGTCTATAGTCTTTCTAACTACGCTAAAAAATTTTAAATTCTAATAGTTCTAATAAACGCAATAAAGAAATTCAACGGAAATTTAAAAATAGTTTTTACAAATTGTTACACGGGGCATTCCCCGCTCATTTCTCAAGACAATTCAGTAGCCCAACGGAGGTCTTCTGACTGGAGGACGTCCCTTCAGCATCCTTGACCGTCCTCTTCATTCTCCACGAGCTTGAATTTGAACCAGTTGGAGGAGAATAGTTGACGTTCACGTACGCACGAATTTATCTCGTCCCTTTTTCTTTCTCACCAGCTTTTACGTTGTCATCCCCAATTTGATTGATTTTAATTGCATAATGACCTTTGACAAGTCCTGCATCATTTTTATCTGTACCTGCAGCAAGGAAAACAGACGAATTCTCCTCCTTTTTGCTCTCAATCTGAGGCGAAGGGGTCACAATAGCAGCACAAAATTCCAAATTTTCATCTGGAGTGTCAATAGAAGAGAGGGCATTGCAAGGTTGAGCTTGCATGGGAGCCCTGCGAGACTTAGCCTGATGGAATATTAATTCCTCGTCTCCTACCTGAAATGTTAGTGTCTTACCCCCGACATCAATCACTGCACGAGCAGTGAATAAAAATGGTCTCCCTAAAATAATAGGGGTGTGAGTGTCCTCGGGAATATCAAGCACTACAAAGTCAACAGGAATAAAGAATCTCCCGATTTTAACAGTTATGTCTTCTATGACACCTAATGGTTGTGATATACTACGGTCGGCCATATGTACACTCATGTTTGTGCAATTAAATTTAGTCAGACCAATTCTCTTAGCAAGATACGTAGGTAAGACGCTCACGCTAGCGCCAAGATCGCATAGCGCGTTATCAATCAAATGGGTACCTATCTGACATGCAATCGAGAAACTACCCGGGTCTGACTGTTTAGGAGGTTAATTATTTTGAACTAGGGCAGTCCCTACCTCGGTCAAAGCTACCGTCTCATGATCATTAATATGCCTCTTACGTGATAAAATTTCTTTCATAAATTTCAAATAAGAGGGTACTTGTGTCAGCAACTCGGTGAATGGAACGGTGACCTGTAAGCTTTTCAGGAGCTCGACAAATTTACTGAACTGTTGATTGGCTTTCGTGCTCTGTAATCGCCTCGGGAAGGGCACGGTAATAGGTATCTCGAGCCCTTTATTTCTTTCTTTCAACGTCTCGGCTGGTTCAAGCTCCTTATCACTCGATCGAGACTTTTTGCCTCTCAATCGAGTCCTTCCAGGTGAAATATCACTCGATCGAGCATTAGCAGGCTCTCGATCGAGGTCTTCATTATAAGTAGTGTTCGATTGAGCAAAGTTACCACTCGATCGAACAGTTTCCTCAGCAATATCACTCGATCGAGTGGTTTTCACCTCTCGATCGATCTGTTCATTATCCAGTGTACTCGATCGACTAAAATTTTCACTCGATCGAGTCCTTTCTTCATCAGTTTTACTCGATCGACCCCCTGAAACTAGTCGATCGAGTATCTTCTTTGTGGTTAAGTCTTTTTCAGTAACTAATGATTGTTCATCTTCATTTACTTCCTTCCTCCGGTCTGAAACACTCCTGTCAACAGGTAATTTTGGTCCTTCGTATGAATGACCACTTCTCAAATTAATCAAATTCACCGTCTCATGTGGATTCTTATCAGCTTGAGACGGCAAATGACCCTGTTTCCTGGTGGACTGGTTCGTGGCTAACTGAGCACCTTGAGTTTCAAGTGACTTGATGGGTGCTTCTTTTTGTTGGTCACTTAGTTGCCATTGCTTTGTCAGCGACTACAACATTGTCTTTAACTTAGATAACTCACTTACCCCACCTGAAAATGATGCGCCTTGATTTGGTGGAGGAAAGAAAGGAGGCTTTTGAAAGCCTTGTTAAGCCTTATGAGGAGGGAAATATGGTTGTTGCTGCTGCGGTGGAGGAGTGGGATTGAGCACATTTTGACTTGTCCACCTCAAATTGGGATGGATAGCCCCTTGATTGTTATAATAAGAACCCTCTCCTTGCCTGTATTTATGAAAAGTAAGGACTTATTCTTTCTCCGTAAGACAGTCAATAGCAGTATGACCGTCATCTCCTCCACATCTCTCACAAATGACAGTTTCCTGTCTAGTCAACAAGTGAACTGTGTGCGGCTCCCTGGCAGACTGCAGCTCCAATCTATCAAAACGGGCATTCATGGCTTCCAGCTGGGCCACAAGTGCCTTATCAACTGAATGGACTGTTCGAATACCATCCCGTGGATTCCCAAATTCAGCACAATGGGTCGCCATCTCCTCAATAATGCCCCATCCCTTATCATCGTCAATATTTTTCTGAAATCTTCTGTTGGATGAGGCGTCTAGAATAGCTCTATGATCGTCATACAACCCATTATAAAATTGGTTGCATAAGAACCATTGATCAAAACCATGATGAGGAAGAGACCTCGCCAATTTCTTGAACCGACACCAAGCTTCATAGAAAGTCTCGTCAGGTGCCTGCTTAAAACTGGTTATCTTTCCCCTCAGCTGATTGGTGCGCTGCGGAGGGAAATATCTTTTATAGAAGGCAAGTGCGAGAGTCTCCCAGTTGGTGATCCCAGCAGTTGTACGGTCCAAATCGGTCAACCACTCACGGGCTGATTCAGTCAGAGAAAAAGGAAAGAGCACCTCCTTAATCTTGTCTTGAGTTACTCCCTTTGTAGCGGGAATAGTAGAGCAGTAATCAGTAAAGACCTCCATGTGCTTCCTTGGGTCTTCACCCGCCACACCCTATACAAGTTCCTCTCCACCAGATTTATGTAAGACGGTCGGATGTCAAAAGTATTACCGTCCTCAGTCTGGAGGTTAAAACCTTTAGGAATAGAGGATGCTTTAGGCTCCAAATGACTTGCAATGTTCGGCATCTTTACTGGTTGGTTAGCAGAAATGAGGTTATCTTCTCCTAAAGATTGATCTTATGCAAATAGAAAATGTTGTAGCTCGGGTTCGAAAGTACTCAAGACAACCTTTCGACGTTCTCTTTGCAGACGGAGTCTATGCCTAAAGAGTCTCTCTGGCTCAGAATCAGCTGAAACTAACTCCAACCTGTTTGACCTGGGCATACACAACACTGAAAGAGATAAATGAGAACATTCTCAAGGAATAAAATTTCCCTGAGACGGATAAAAATAAATGAAAACCGAAACAGATAGGGCTATTGCCTTCCCGACAACGGCGCCAATATTTGACAGTCTAGTCGTATAACTACCAAAAATAACCAACTGGCACTAACTAATATAGCTAGGGAAGTCGGGTCGATCTCATCAAGAAGGCAACGTATCTGTTAAAGGTCCGTCTATTTGGTCACAAAATGGGGGGTTGAATTGGTTTTCTAAACTAATAAAGGGTTGAAGGGAAGAGCAATAAGGAAAGAGCAATAAAGGCAAGAAAATGTGAATAAGAGTGATCAATAAAGAGGGAACATGTCGGGATTTCGGTTCACTATAGTAGTCTAATGACTCAACTGCAAATAGTCTAGATAATTAACTGTGAGACGGATACTGGAAAGGTCATTCCGGTCCACTTTCTATCCTAGATTTCCACTAACTTAACTTCCGTCCTCGTCATGGTAGTCTACTGCTCATAGCAGGTCTATTTAGTCCAATCTTCCGACCCAGGAATAAATTTAACCAGGTTAAAGGGTAACTTAGAAGCGTGCACTTAATTAAGTCTATATTATAATTAAATTGCCATGGGTACAGATTCTCACAAATAAATCATCTAGCCTATTCGCTACATCGTCGCAATTCTACCATAGATCCCCTAATCCCAACATGAATGAATTTAGCTACTCATGCTATTAATGTTGTCAATATTAATAATGATGAATGAACTAATAATAAACATGTTCAAACAATAATAAAATTGCATAAATAAAACTAGGGGAGAAATTAAGGAAGAGAAGAACAAGTAATTAAAGCAATAAATGATGAGATTAAGATTAAAAGAGAAAGATATTACAATGACTAGAATTCCGGCGTAAAAAAACGAACGAGATCCAAGCAAAATAACCCGAAAGCAAAGTTACAGTAGAAACGTTTTGGGAAAGATTAAGCTGCGTTCTAAGAGTAATTAAGAGTAAGAGTAGTGTAAAGGAAGTGTTAATGACCTAATTATCCGATGTTTAAATAGAAATCACAAATTCCATTAACTAAAATATGCAACACGGGTTAATTAAAGCCCGTGAAAACTCCAATCCTCTTGATCGAGCAGTTTAGAACCACTTGATCGAGGACTTCAACTGATAATCCTCTCGATCGAGCAATAATGTTACTCGATCGACGAAAGCCTCGAAATAGCACTTCGATCGAGGAGAATAAATTACTCGATCGACCTCCTTAGCATGTGAAACCACTCGATCGACCAAGAAAAGCATTCGATCGAGTGTACTTCCTCCAAAACAGCTTCAAACTCGTCGCCGACTGCATCGTTAACCATTCCTTCATATATCCCAATGCAGTATCTTGCTCTAAATTTCTCGTCTCCTCAAAATGCATGCAAAACAGGACGAAAAGCGTACGGTTCCGCTACTTTCAGGTTCATTTCTACAAAACAAACCAAAGTAGCCATTTCGGGGCATAATGCAATACAAAACAGTGCAAAAGTGCATAGAAATACGTGCAAAATAAGGCTAAAAAGACTATATAAAATGCACATATCAGTTGTAAGGGATGTTTCATGGGTCTTGCATGTGGTTGTCGAGAAGGGTTTATATGGTTTTCACCTTGGCTTGACTCATGTCAGACTGACCTGGGCTTGCTAGGGTTTAGGTAAGGTTGTTGGTGTATTGGGATGGTGCTAGGATGAGTAAAGGTGGCTTCTTGGTGGCCAAAATGCGCAGATCAGGGTGGTGTTAATGTTGTTGTTGTCGGGTGAGTTAAAGGATTATAACCCCAATTGTGTCGGCTTGACCATGACCATGGGGGATGGTGTGACCAGTGGATCCACCGTGAGTCAGAGGAGAACAACGGTGGCCACTGGTGGCAGGGGTGGTTGTTATTGTTATTGGTTGGTGTTACGGCGTGTTTGTGTTTGGTGGAGTCCTGTAGGGTGGTTAGGGGTATATGGTGAGGCCATATATTGTGGCCAGCTATGGTGGCAGTGGTGTGGTTGTGTAGGTGGCAGAGAGAGCTCTTGATATAAGTGTTTTGTGTAGGGATTGGTATCGGGTTGGTGGTGTGTCGTGTGTAGGTGTGTATCGTGGGGTTTAAGGGTGTTCGGGGGAGTGTTGAACATGGGTTGAACCGTGTATGGGAGGGAGATTAAGTTGGGGTTTTAAGAAGTGTTTTGACCATGGTCCATGGGATTCGATTATGGGATTGAGACGGGTTTTAATTACTAATTTACGTAATAATGTAATTATTATAATTGATGAATAAGTAAGATACAAAATTAGTTCAATTGTTTATATTTTATAAAATTAGAATAATTAGTAATTATAATTAATATCTTATTTAGGTGTCGGAATTGTGGAGCAACATTGCTAGCTTTCGTTTACTTAATTAATTGGAATGCTATATAATTGGATTTGCTGAAAAGGTAGGATAACTACTCAACTTGTCTTACTATTTAATTGATACGAGTAATTGTGGAATTGTGTGGATAATTGCCATTGGATGAAGTACTGGATGTGGAGTATATATATCATTGGATTATGCGTTGTTGGTTTATTCATATCATTTGCATCGGATACCTCAGACATGTTCTGGGATAATTATTTATATTGGCATGGCATATGCATTGAATACCTCAGTCTTGTACTGGGATGATGAATACCGCAACTTCGGTAGGGATGATTAATACCTCCACTTCGGTTGGGATGATGAATACCCCGGGACAGAGAGTGCCGGGATGAACGGGTGTTTCGGGTTATGAGCTCATTTGCATTGGCATATCATATCATATCATATCATGCATTTACATTAATTTCACCTTCTATTGTTGTTAGTTATTCCTACTCAGCCATTTGGTTGACAGTGTATTCGTTAAACACCTATTATGACCAAGTATTGAGGAGCATATTGGCAGACAGGTACTTGAGATTAGCTTACTTGGGAGCTCATGGGCATGCGTGAGGATATTGACCAGTCTACTCAGAAGTTTAGATCACGTAGTTATATTATTCGGTTTATTTAATTCCGCTGCGAGTTGTAATTAATTTTACTCTAAGTTTATTTATTTTGGATTAAATTGTAATAAAACATTTATTCGTTAAATTTTAATCTAAAGTACTTTGGTTTGTTGTACTTTGTTATTCACTACCTTTGGCAACCGAAATGGTAATAGCTCTATTTATCTAGGAAGGCTTAGTTAAGGCTCTTGGATAAATGGGGGTGTTACAATTAAGAACGGTGGAATCGTCTTACACCTTTATCTAATCCTCTTATTTTAGGTTAAATCCACCTTATTGTAATTATAATAAGCTCTAATTAGTAACGATTAAGTAAAAATATTAAGATTAGATTAAAGCTTAAGTTTACTTACAAAACATTAAGGATAATGATGATGAAATAGGATGAATTTAGCTTGATTTTTTCATTGTTCTTTTTTCTCCACTTCACGGTCATCTTTCCCTTTCAACAGTCTTTTTCTTTCATTTTTTTTTGTTGTTGTTGATTTTATCATATAATAAAGATGGAATGACGTAGAATGATGGCTTCGGATGAATTGAGGTTATATATATTGGAGTATATATTAGTTAGTCTAGGTTGTATAAACGGGTCAGTTGTAGTTACAATACGATACTTACTTATTAACGTTAAGTTATGTGACTTAACTCCCACGTACTTCACCTTGAAGTAACGTTTTATATACGAGTTAGTATGCGTTCTTAAGCACGAAAAATTGCCGCACGTCCTTTATTCTCTTTCCCTTTTCGTTTCAAGTTATTAGCGGGTTTTTTATTCGATTTACAAATTGACATAGAATTTTCTTTACTATTCAAATTTGAATTTCCATTACACATCTTCTCTTATTTCTTTCTAAAATATCATTTTATTAAACTATTTTTCACACATTCTTTTTTTTTTTTTAGCGGACTCAAATTTTCGGAGTGTTACAACTAGATATGGCAACGGATCCGGACCCTGATGGATAGGATATGGATCCTAATTTTTCGGACCCCGTGGATATGGGTTGGATATGGATCCACTTATTAGAAAATGGATCTGGATATGGATTTGGAAAATTTGGATCTGCCGGATATGGATCCAACGTTGGTGTGTCGGATATCGATCTGGATCCTATCGGACCCTACCAATATCCGGTCCGTTGTCATCCCTACTAACATTACACAAACACAATACAAAAGTTGTAAATTAGAGATGGCAACAAATCCTGGACCCTGTCCAGATCTGCGGATCCGGACCCTGATGGGTAAGATATGGATCCTAATTTTTCAGACCCCGTGAATAGGGTTGGATATGGATCCACTTATTTGAAAATGGTTCTGGATATGGATCTGTAAAATTTAGACCCGCCGAATATGTATCGGATATGGATCCAACGTTGGTGTGGCGGATATGGATCTGGATCCTATCGGACCCTATCCAGTTCCGGTCCATTGAAATCCCTAGTTACAATAGTACTATTATATTACAAGCATAAACAGAGTAACATGTCCTATTACCGTATTTTCGTTTTTAACATATCAAAATTATGTAAAAACTTTAAATGTACACACTTTACACAACACTTCCGATAAAAAACATACCATTGATCGATTATTTATAAACATCAGATCCTCATTTCATCTAAATATCTTAAGCGATGATCTCTTCGACTTTATGTGTTCGAAACTTAATTTACTTTCTAATGCCTTCAATTCTGAAAGTCACAATTTTAATGGCAAAGATGCGCGTTTTTATAGAAGTCATAATTTCAACAACGAACGATTGGTGTTCCTCCATGTATATATGCAAAAAAAGGCAAAAAATGGTAATTTGTATTTTTTTCAAGTGTATATCTAAAGTAATTATAATTCTAATTGTATTTAATCAAGAGAAATTATACCTCTGGACAATATTTAGCGATTTGTTCAACAGTTCTTTTTAACACCGATTCCGCTAAATCAGAATAAAGAATAACTTTTGTTGATGCGGTTTCGTCTGTGAAGACTATTCGAAGATCATACCTATTTAGAAAAGAAGTTAGGACGATAAATTACACCTTAGTATTGGAGTAGATGTCCTCCACAAAAGTGTGTCTACATTATAAATCTCGTAAAAGGAATATTAGAGATTTATTTTATATTTTTCAGTTGATCAACGTTCATCGGTAACGCTCGGCTAACTAGAGTTTGACGTTACTGTCGTATGACAGCGGTGATCAGCTGATCACTCAGGTCACACCTATATAAAAGAGCCCAAAAAGGTTAACTAATTATGTGTATTTGATACATAATATTAGTTCTTGTATATATTGACTTACGTATAGTCAAGTGTGTTTAATAGAATGTGAAATATTTATTGTTAATTATACGATAATTAAGTAATAAATATGATATCTTATTTAGATAAGATAAAATTAGTACTTAAAATTTAATTTACTAAATTTGTATTATTTATTATTAAGGTATTAACTTTAATACGGTACGTATTTATATATTGTGAGGTAAAGGTAATTACCTATATAAAATTACAAAAGGTTGTAACATTAGCTAATTGGGTTTTATGAGACACATTTTATATAGATAAAATGGTCAAATGTCACTTAAAAGTTAAGTATACATTAGTCATTAATTTGTATTGTTTAAGTGTTAAATAAGTAAATTAATAATTAATTATATAAGATAATTAAATGTAAGACTTATAAGCATTTGTAGAACAAATGTCGAAAATCGAAATAAGACCCAAAAAGGCCCATGTGGACCGGATTTAGAAAGGCCTTTTAAGTCAACAATTTGTTGACTAAATTGGCCAAAGCACCCGGTATGTTTCTATAAATTGTTTACATTTCCTCACCTGTAGATACCCATCTATTCCACATGAAATGTTGATGAAAATTAAAAGAAAACTTTGGTTCTCTTCTCTCTTGTTGGCCGGTTCATCTATAGGGTATTAGGACCATATTTTTCTTCATATTTTCTTCAAATCTTCATCCAAAACTTACACAAAAGTAATACTAAAAATATTATTAAGGTAATAATATTTACTAGTAACATATATATACAAGATACTTCTTGTTTTACCTAGTTAGTAATATAAGATAGTCTTTGGGGGATTTCTTGGGTGCATCCAAGAGGATGACATCAAATTTGGTGTCGAAGGAGGATCATCCATTTCATTCTAGCTCAAGAACAACAAAAGGAAGGAGTCCTTTTGTCGTGCCCATTTTATATCCATCTTACCAATATGACGAATTTTCTTCTAATTCTTCTTACTTTTGCATATAGATTACAAGATTGTGTCTTAAGACCATCTTGAATAAATTAACTAGTAATTTTAGATGTCATTACAAGAGTCTGATGAGGGTCTTAAACTAACATTTGTTAAACTACTATTTCATATAGATGTAGAAAAAATTTACGTCTCATTACATACCTATAAACGACATTTCCTGTATGTGAGGTACTTTCTTTATCGCAAGTAAATATTTCGACAACCTTTGTTTCAGTTTTCCTTGGACAAACGTTATAGGAAATATAAAAGCATCTATCTAAATTAACGATTTCTGTTATTCGCCCATGTATCCAAACTATAACTCCTTTCTGTATTTAAATTTTGTAGCAAACATGTTATATAAGCATAGGATATAACCTACAGATGACCGTATTTGTAATGTGGTTTTTGCCAGGCTTACGTCTTGCTGATTTAGACTGGCGATTGGGATTATTGCCTTTGTGTTGCCAAGATGGTCGTCGTTGAGCCGAGCTTTCGCCAGTTTGAGTTTGTAGACCTTCTCTAATGCATGTGATATCTTTCCTATTTTCAAGTTTCCTTAAAGTGTAAATAATGATGGTGTATATTGTAACTTAATTAATAAAAGTAAGTCAAACGGAATTCTACAAACCATTGTTTTAGTTCTTCATCTTCAGGAACTTCATTGTTCGCTTTAATAGTTGAGTAAAAAGAAGAAGACCAATTTCCTCATGTTTAAATTTTTTTAGTAAGGTAGGATAATAATGGTCCTTTAAAAGAAAAAAAAGTTAAAAAAAATATTTTAGAAGCGTATACCTCCGAATTTCACGGCTCTAACATGGGTTGTAGTAACTATAGGCTGAGAGTCGATAAGATCGATAATTTCTTGTGCGTCTTTTGCAACAAAACTAGCCCACATTATTAATTTGTTTTTCACCATGCTGCAAAATTTGAGATAATATTCGTAAAAGTATGGATAGTACGGCAAATTGCACTATTTCAATAGACAATATGACCAACAAAACCTTTTCTCGATGAGTTTAACGTCATGTGTGTCATATTCATTGTATTTGCGTGTGGACATCATTCTTCTTGTCGTGTCTACATGGATAGCAATTCCAATGATATCTGTAAAACAAAAAACCACATAATAAGCAATTGCTTTTATTTGTTTTGTTATTGATCGACGTCAACCGTTTACTTTACCAATTCTTCTTTGGTGTTCGAGGTAGTCGTAATACGAAGTCAGAAGGATATAAAAGGATTGTTTAGTTGTAATAAGTTGTGGTACTTCAACAATTGTCGTTTGATCATTTATAGTCATTTGATATTTTTTAGCACCTTCCTGCCAAACGAAGGCTCAAGACTGACGCCTGCATTGGTTATTTCGTAATCATTGCCTTCTTTACATTTTGTAGATTAATCCTCAATATTCTCGTCGAATACAGTCGCTGACATATGTGTCCCTTTAAAGTATATAAGAAAATGTTAGATTCATGTATGTCATAATTATGTAATTGTATCTTACGTATTTAGAAACAATATATACTTACTTCAGCGTCTCTAAATAAAAGTTTTTGGTATGTACAATCTCCTTTGCGTGACAATGTTGGAGAGCCAATTGCCTGAAGACGTGCTAGCATGGTGAAATTGCGGCTTTCTTGAGTAACTTCACGAAGAGAGATTTTTACTGTATTCATACTAACAAAGCAAGAACAATCATATTTGTTTGTAGACAATGGACTAATATTATAACTAAAGATTTTTTTTAAAAAGATAAATTACATAAATAAAAAATATGCAATCGTTTTTCATGTGAAATACATATATTAACTATTTCTACATTATACCAGCGAGTCTTGGAATATCATAGCATACAATATTTTTGGTTTCTCTCCAACTATAACAACCCAACTATCCAGCCAAGATAATTGGAGCGTAACCATCTCGGTTTCCCGAGGTAGGATTTCAAAACTTCAATCAAAGAACATTTTATAAATGTAATGTTTAATGAATTACATAAACGTAAACAAATGAATAAATAAAATAAAACTCGTGACATCTATACTCTTCTAGCCAACTAGACTCGTCTCGTGATATCATCAAGCTCGTCCCATCTCCCGCGTACTATCCAAACAACCTGAACATCACCTGCTCCCCATATGACCAAAGGATATCATATGGATCGACACAGTCCACCCCAAAAGAGATAGGTGATAAAGACACATACACAACAAACGTCAGTTTCATTTAAATAAATAAAGTGTGACACGAATCGAGTGTGTGAACATACAACATGACTATGATATGAATGAACCACTGTCAAGCAACCTCCTCCGTGGTATCGGGACACGCCCAGACATACCGACAACCACACTGGTACCGGGACACGCCCACACATACCGATAACCACAAACAGGTACCGAGACACGCCCAGACGTACCGGGTCCGGAAACCAACCGGATCCCCTGCCAGACGTCGTGCCTCAACCACACGAGTCCCTCCGTAAATCAAGCCATTTATATGCACATCCCTCTTGGAGTGGCAAGCTCCAAGAGGCGACTTAAGCGCAAGACGGTCTCCCAACCGTCTTACGTCTCCAAAACAAGTAACCAATCAAACCACCATGTCCTCCGAAATACAAGACAACACGACAAATACTCCTTCTAATCCAATCCAAACTACCCACTTGCTTTTTGGTGGTCTTCGAGGCGACACTTTGACGGCGTTTTTCTGCCTTTAAATATAATTTTGTTTTTTGCAAAAAATATAATTTATGAAAGATATTTTCAAAATACAACTAAATATGTAAATTTTATCGTTCAAAGTTTTATATTTTTCTGTTTATTAACGGTCAAACTTTTCAATGTTTGACCTCCGAAGAGCAAGTGGGTAGTTTGGATTGGATTGGATTGGAGGGAGTACGATATACCAAATAACATGTCAATTACCGACTCACTCAATGCAAATGAATGATAAAAGACTCATTTTGTAAATAAATACGACAATGAAACTGAGTAGGATAAACCTACCTCAAAACAAATCTGCATAAGCTATCCGTCACTCAAGTTAGGTCCGCCTCGTAAAACCGTCTCACAAAACCCATTTCCTAAAATACGATAATAATACAAATACAAATACGTATAAATATACCAATCTAATATGTATAAATATATTATTCTATTTATATAAATACGACCAAATAAACTCGTCTTATACATTACCCAAAACCCCGACTCACCCAACCACCACAACACCACCTCCGCTGCCATCGTGGACCACTACCACCAGCCGTGGTGGCCCCGGCCAGCAGCAGCCACCCACGGCCCCACCAACAACCATACCCGACACCAACACACCCTCACCCGCAACAACCATACACACACACACCGCACCAAGCACCACCGACACCTAGCCGCCAGCCACCACCGTCTCCCCCTCTTACCGACACCAGTGGCCACCCAGCCACAACCACACGACAACCACAGCAGCAACAAAGACCCTGACGGCAGCAACTACAACAAACAATCGACACAACAACATTCCTCACCCCCCCCCCCCGACATCCCTCCATTTTCCCTTGAACCCGCCACCCACAACCACCGTCTCCACCACCTACGACCTCCCCTCAACTCCTCTCACCAACCTCGACCCAAACCTCCCTAAAACTGGTCCAACCCGACCCAAATAAGCAGCCAAAACCGAAGCCCTAACCCGGTTCAGCACAAACCCATAAAAACCCTAAAATCCACTTGGTCAAACCCCTTATATGGATGGTCAACGACAACCCTATGGTGGTCAAAGACGGGTCAAAGGTAGGTCAAGGTCGGGACGGGTCAACGGTATAAAAATAATAACATAAAGGCTAGTATAGGACGGTTTACCTTACAATCTCAAGGCGGAGGGACAAAATCTCCCTTTCTCTTCCTTTTTCTCTCTTTCTCTCATCTCTCTAATTGATGGTGGATTTTGGTGGATTGCAATAGGATAAGGTTGGGTGGGTAAGGATAAGTGAGTATATATGTATGTGGTGGGAGTATAATACATGTATAATGTATCATTATTATTATTATTATTATTATTATTATTATTATTATTATTATTATTATTATTATTATTTATTTATTTATTATTATTATTATTATTAAATACGGAGTATTACAATCTTCCCCCCTTAAAATAAACTTCGTCTCCGAAGTTTCACCTCAATCTTTCATTTCCGACTATTCTCTCAAATCTCATGTGTACTCTCTTCCCAAGGTTCGGTGATCCATTCTCACTACTTCCTCACAACTCTTACTATTTCGTCACATTCCGCACTTCTTTTTTCCTAAACTTCCGAATTGTTACATTGACTCCCCCCCTAAAAGAGAACTTTGTCCCAAAGTTCACCTATCAGCCTCAAAATACAGTCTCATACTCTCATTACTAAATTCCCCAAATGATCATGTTCCAGGTTCAACATTCTCTCCTACTTATTGCAATTCTATAAATAAATTAGATATGGTCCAAATGCCATTGACATAACCCTACTCTACGAGCCTACCAAACGTCAAGGTACAAGGTTCAGCCCACGGTTCGAAAACCTAATCCCATGACAACTCCCAACTCAATTGTTTCTAAGTCTACGCATCAGTCTCGGGGTATAACTCGATTATTACTACACACATTTATATCACATCTAATCTCATACATGGACCTGTATGCAAATCAATCATTGAGATGCGGATTCTATGAAACAAGCAAATAATGCAAAATCACTCATCATGTGACTCAAGTATGCTTAACATTCCCATTTTTTGGATACTATGCCACACATATACCGCGCCAAATCTATCACATGATCACACATGTGTTTCCAATCATCCATTCCCATCTATTACCCACATCTCCGCTTATACGGAAGACCACGATACACAAGTACGCAAATGACCACTATGTCACACACAATTTGTAACCACATCAATTATTACATTATTTTGCCATCAATCCATTCATATTGCATTAACGACTTTCATCACATTACTAGATGGCCACACAGCATGGTCAATGTAAGCAATTCAAAAAATACCACCCATGTAGGGTCAATCATGGTCAACCAACACAAGTCAACTAATATAAACCGCAAAATAAGGGTACATGCTTAATATTTTGTCAAATATCAACAAAACAAGGGTCAAAGTAGACCACTCGGTCGAGTGTAGAAGGTCACTCGGTCGAGTGCATGGTACACTCGGTCGAATTTCACCTGGGGCAGAATTTTTTCATTCTGTGGTTCTAAACTTCCCATTTCATCACACAAATGCTAATAAATCCCGATGGTGACTCATATACCATTTAAACAACCGAATCAAACACAGCAATTGGTCTTATGGCCATCATTACTACACAACTTAATATAAAACGTCCAAGGCATGCTGCCAACACAAACATATTATTTCATCATCAACAGCTGCACCGTAGTGCGATACTCTAGTCACATTGGTGTACAACACATTACGCTATCTCATGGACACAGCCTAATCACTCATCACTCTCAAGGAATAGAAACAATATCACCACTCACTTAAGCACTACAACACAATGATGATACACACTGTGGGCATTTCACAATAACGCTTCGGAGGCAATTTTTCAAGAAACATCTATACTACCAGTCTCAGGATCGGAGTCTGGCACAACTACTTTCACATATCATGCCTATGTACTTAGTTTAAAGGTTACATTAAGTATCATCAATGATCAAAATCATCCACACTTATACCTCTTCACACGGGTTCACTTGAAACACAAACAAATTCCTCACTGAATGATGGCTACCATTTTCAAATCTCCAACTCATCTCTCGTTCTAGTACTCTCTCTCTCTCTCTCTCTCTCTCTCTCTCTCTCTCTCTCTCTCGTATTCCCGATTCCTAAATCTTATCACTATTTATTCAACTCACATAATTTTCTAAACCGAATTCCACATCCCGCAACTACTTTTGCAATTCATGTTATCATTCTCTTTTCAACTCTTCGAATTCCTCAACTATTTCCTCATCATTTCACAAGATATAACTTAACCACATGCTAACCAAAACATCTGAGTCGTGCTCAAAAGGTCATCCTCACATGTCCTCAAATTGCGTTCACTATCTATGAGTCCACACAGTCACTAAGTATCAAATTTTGGTTGCACTCTACTCATCATTTACATGTTGTCTCTCATGATCAATTCGCCATACTCAACACATTACATAGGCCAATTAACATCCTAGTGTTCCCAAATTATAAAACTTGATGAATATGTCCAAAATCACTCGTCGTGTCGGAAACATATGTCTATGGCTAGGGTGAGAAAACACTCTTTTGGTCTTACACACAACTCTATGCCCGGATATCCCGGGTCAACTCAACGTATAAGGAGTATGGGAATTAAAACAAGCCAGAACGGATATGGAAAAGATAGGAAATCAATGGTCGACCCCAAAAAGAATTGCCTTAATAGCACACTTGAAATACGATGAACCTTGAAAAACGATGCAACTTCAAGACTGAACTTTAGCACTTTACTAACTTGTAAAATATTCTTTCTTATTATGCAATTTTACTCAAATTTACTTAAATGCGAAATGCTATATTAAAACTTTAACATAAAAGTCATTTGTCTCAAATTTCTCGAAAACTTTAATACGGAAAAACCCGTCATAGAATGGTACATGTCATTATATGCCAAATTCAAAATATTACTATTAGATTGGTGCAAAATATAACTTAGAAAAATCAAAATACGGGTAGTTGTATAATTTACTTTTAAAAGAAAAATCTTAAAGACGGAAATATTCTTATACACGATTTCACAAACGTTGTAATCGAAGACTAGAATAATAAGGAATAAACAAAGTACGTCACGAACGAAAAATCAAAGCTTATTTACATTTTCACAATATTTTCGGGAAATTTGTCAACCTTTAAGACGGAAAAATTTTGATTCACACCTTTTTGTTACAAAATTTCAAAAACAATATTATAGTTTTACAATACTAGTAAACCATAATTGGATTAAAATCAAAATTATTCATATTCCTCACTTGGTTCAAAATTTTAAGCTAAAATTTCTAACGAAGTCCTCATTTTTGACAATGCACCACATCACTAAGGATATCGGTAGTCTTTGTAAGACGATTAAAACAAGTTTCACTCTTAAAAATGAAAAGTAAGTCAAACTTTTAAATTGAAATTTTTGCATACAAGGTAAAATCCGACATTAACAACAAGCGTAAAGCTTTTCTTGCTCAATATGACCAAGTAACAAACAAGAAAATCCGGTTATCGACTCAAAAGCACAAGTTTCTAAGCTCATCCATGATGGGAAAGGAAAATAAATTATCGTAAAAGTCCAATTTTTGACCACTCTAATGACATCGAAAATCAACCATTACTATGAAATTGAACAAAGCCATGCAATTATTTGATAAAACTTGAATAAACATGTGTATATATAAACCATTTCGAATTGGAAAATAAAGAAGATGAACTCAACTACATGGTCGAAATTTCGGAAAATGAATCAAGAAAAGTGAAGTAGCAAAGTGTAATTCAAACAACAAATTACAACATGAAAATTTTGAATTATTTTAAGATAAATCGATGCCGAAGTTAAGAGGTTCGAGATAGAAATGGAAAGATAAGGTAGAAAAAGCAAATTTTACACGAATTTCTCAGCTAAACAGGCTCGCTTGGCCGAGTACTTAGGGCACTCGGTCGAGTGCAACTCCACTCGGTCTAGTGACAGGTTACTCGATCGAGTGGAAATTTTTCCAAAAGTTTTCCAGTTTCTTAAATTTGTTCACTCGGTCGAGTGACGCATCCACTTGGTCGAGTGACTGGTCAACTCGCTCAAGTATTGTTCTACTCGATTGGATTTGGTCTCACACTCACTATCTTTGGTACACTACTCTCATAAACATAACCATTCTACCACTAACCATCATCATTTATACTCTAATACAACACTAGCAAGCTCAAATATGCATATGATATCTACATGGCAAGATTCGGGACTACCGTCCCTCATATCAACATACACCAATCATATCTACAATATACTACTCACATGTGTCCATTTATTCATCCATCACATGTTATCACATCCTACACAAACGATTCTATCATACGATAATGTATAACGAATAACAACAAACGTATTCACACGTCTTTCACAATGCTCATATTCAACGCCATATGCAAACACATATTAAAACCACAACACATATGCATTCATATTACGATTCACATAGCATTTTCCATACTCCTAACCACCCACTGTGACCAACTAAGACAATAGGCACTAGCTTTGGCATGAGGGCGCCTACTCATCCAAAATCGATCTCCTATTGTACTCATGTTGGGTTCATTTTACTTAGACTCTTCTAGATTCATTTTTGGTTCATTGGTTTTAGGTTCCAAAATCGTCGCTCTGATACCACTTTGTAGCACCTCAACTATCCGGCCAAGATAATTGGAGCGTTACCATCTCGGTTTCCCGAGGTAGGGTTTCAAAACTTCAATCAAAGAACATTTTATAAATGTAATGTTTAATGAAGTACATAAACTTAAACAACTGAATAAATAAAATACAACTCGTGACATCTATACTCTTCTAGCTAACTAGACTCGTCTCGTGATATCATCAAGCTCGTCCCATGTCCCGCACACTATCAAAACAACCTGAACATCACCTGCTCCCCATATGACCAAAGGATATCATATGGATCGACACGGGCCACTCCAAAAGAGATAGGTGACAAAGACACAGACACAACAAACGTCAGTTTCATTTAAATAAATGAAGTGTGACACGACTCGAGTGTGTGAACATACAACATGACTATGATATGAATGAACCACTATCAAGCAACCTCCTCCACGGTACTGGGACAAGCCAGACATACCGACAACCACACTGGTACCGGGACACGCCCAGACATACCGATAACTACAAACAGGTACCGAGACACGCCCAGACGTAACGGGTTCGGAAGCCAACCGGATCCCCTGCCAGACGTCGTGCCTCAACCACACGAGTCCCTCCGTAACTCAAGCCATTAATGTGCACATCCCTCTTGGAGTGGGAAGCTCCGAGAGGCGACTTAAGCGCAAGACAATCTTCCAACCGTCTTACGTCTCCAAAACAAGTAACCAATCAAACCACCATGTCCTCCAACATACAAGACAACACAACAAATATGATATACCACATAACATGCCAACTACCGACTCACTCAATGCGAATAAATGATAAAATACTCATTTTGTAAATAAATACGACAATGAAACTGAGTAGGATAAACCCTTACCTCACAGCAAATTCGCATAAGCTATCCGTCACACAAGCTAGGTCTGTCTCGTAAAACGGTCTCACAAAACCCATTTCCTAAAATACGATAATAATACAAATACGTATAAATATACCAATCTAAAACGTATAAATATATTATTCTATTTATACAAATACGACCAAATAAACCCGTCTTATACACTACCCAACCACCTGACTCACCCAACCACCACAATACCACCTCCGCTGCCACCGTGGACCACCACCACTAGCTGTGGTGGCCACGGTCAGCAGCAGCCACCCATGGCCCCACCAACAACCATACCCGACACCAACACACCCCCCATCTGCAACAACCACACACAGACACACGGCACCAACCACCAATACCTAGCCGCCAGCAACCACCGACTCCCACCTCCTGCCGACACCAGTGGCCACCCAGCCACAACCACACGACAACCACAGTAGCAACAAAGACACCGATGGCAGCGACAACAACAATCGACACAACAATACACCCCCCAACATCCCTCCCTTTTTCCCTTGAACCCGTCACCCACAACCACCATCTCCACCACCTACGACCTCCCCTCAACTCCCCTCACCAACCTCGACCCAAGCCTCTCAAAAACCGGTCAGACCCGACCCAAATAAGCATCCAAAACCGAAGCCATAACCCGGTTCAGCACAAACCCCTAAAATCCACTCGGTCAAACCTCTATATGGGTGGTCAACGACAACCCTATGGTGGTCAAAGATGGGTCAAAGGTGGGTCAAGGTCGGGACGGCTCAACGATATAAAAATAATAACATAAAGGCTAGTATAAGACGGTTTACCTTACGATCTGAAGGCGGAGGGACAAAATCTCCCTTTCTCTTCCTTTCTCTCTCTTTCTCTCATCTTTCTAATTGATTGTGGATTTTAGTGGATTGCAATAGGATAAGGTTAGGTGGGTGACGATAAGGGAGTATATATGTATGTGGTGGGAGTATAATACATGTATAATGTATTATTATTATTATTATTATTATTATTATTATTATTATTATTATTATTATTATTATTATTATTATTATTACTATTATTATTATTATTTTTATTATTATTATTATTATTATTTTTTTTTTTTTTTTTTTTTTTTTTTTTGCAGAAAGATTAGGATCATTATATTAAAATATAAAGTTAAGAGGTACAGATCCTATAAATTCTACAAGGAAGGCCAGGAAGGCCACCTCTAACCATATAAGAAACCCATAAAAGAGCGAAGACTAAAAAACTAGACTATCATAAGCGTTGTCATTACATTGAGATCTCACAAAAACCAAGTATTTGACCTTCCAGATCAGAGAAGAGGGAGGACGAGCCAGATTCTGAAAGATCCGTTTGTTGCGTTCAGCCCAAATGAGATAGATGGAACTAAGCAAGGCACACCTCCTTTGCTTCTTGAGCCGACTACGACCCCGGTTATGGCGTTTGAACCAGGAGCAGACAAAATGCAGAGCAATAGAGGAAGTACACCTAAGCCAGGTTGCCACCCCTAACCAAACCTCTTTCGAATAAGAGCACTCAAAGAACGGTGTGAGTGCATAGTCTCACTGTTGCTCACACAAAACGCATCTCGTTAACAAGCATCAGGCCTCTACTGCAAATGTTATCAATAGTAGGAAGCTTGTTTTGAATTGCCAAGACTCCAATTACTGCATGCTTAGGATATGTAAAAATAAAATATTATTATTATTATTATTATTATTATTATTATTATTATTATTATTATTATTATTATTATTATTATTATTATTATTATTATTATTATTATTATTATTATTATTTTTATAAAATGCTTGTGACTTTCATTATAATAAAAATAAAAGGTTTACATGAAATTGGTGGGGAGCCGAGAGACAATCCGGGCTCCCACACCCTTAGCAATAGTAAAGCTAATACGAGTAAAAATGTAAGCGGCTACCCGAGCCCAAAGATCCCGAGATGCCGAGAATTTCGGATCCGCTTGAGCAAGGCAAAGATCCGAACTCAACTCCCAAGTGAAGAGAAAGAGAAAGGTAGGAAACCATAACCCGCTACCGCGCACAAATCCCCATACTTAGCACACTTTCATTTGAGCGAGCAAAGATCGGCGACAACCCGCCCCAAGCACAAAATCCGCTAACCCCGATCGAGTCAAAGGTGAAGAACCCGTCGGTCGACGCACACATCACGCCCCCGTCCCAAGAATAAAGCAATAAATCCGCAGGACGAAGAGAGCCACCATGCCCATCAACCAAACCGATATCAACCTCCTTCCCGCAGAAATACGGATCTATAGCGGATGTCGAAGAGAGTGTCCCGGACAAGGTTATGCCGATGTTTAACGCCCACAATACAAGACAAGAAACAAGATGGTCCCCAAAAACATCCCCAAAGAAAAAACCCGAGAGCAAGCGGGACGGGGCCTAGATACCGAGAATAACGGAACACCCGGGCGATACCCCAAAGACACTACGGTAAGTCCTCCCGTTCATAGTCCGCCCCAACCCCGAGATAGGAACCGCACGTAACCAATCGAGGAGTGAGAGCCCCGCCGAGACCGCCATAGAGCGATCCGGCGAGGTGTCAAAGAAAAAAACAGACTACGAGGCGAGAGCAACCGTCGTGAAATAAATATCCGCCAATTTCTTCATAAGTTTGGGGGCAGCAATTTCACTAGGGTGACCTAAAATATCGAACCCGTAGTCGCAGTAAACACCGTGCGGCATCATCAAAAGCAGGCCAGCGGCTACAACACGAGAAGGGCCGAGGAGCTTAGCCTCGCAAACCCAGATCGCAAGCGGGACGCAATAAAAGCATAGAACAAAACATCTCCGACCGCATAAACACCAAGGCCACCCAGATGAAAAGGGAATGTAGCAAGGCGCCACTGCCAATCCCCAAAACCCGGCCCTGATGCGGTGACAATACGTTCCAAGCTAGAACGCAGAGCGGCATCAAAAGGAAGATGAACAGACCCAAAAACACTAGGGGAGCAAGTACGAAGAGAGAAGTAGAGCTTAGATATACCAAGTCAAGCTCGAAGAAGAAGCAACTCACACTGCGGGTCCTCAATCCTCGCAACCAAATCCATCAGCTCAATGGTCTTGGTTACTCTCGTCGCCACAATCTCACTGCTAAAACCAGGACAATCTTGACAGTCCTCCCAAATGTAACACCGCGCAATGGCCGAGAAATAGAAGTGGGGAAAACCCCCGGAAGCCGGCTCCGTGGATCCTCAACAGGCCAAAAGACCTCCGTCTTGGAGACATTTAGGTGTAAACCAAAACGAGGGCCATCCAACCTAATCAAGTCCAACACCTTCCCCACCTCCAAAGTATCTCCCACAATGGTGCCATCATCTAAGTACCATGCATGCAAAGTGAGGTCAAAAGTGTCCCGGATCTTGCAAACCAAAGGATGCAAAACCAACGCGAAAAGCAAAGGCCCCAATGGATCACCCTGCTGAACACCCTGACAAGACCATAAGCAGTGCTCCCCATAGAAAAGGCGGGCCGGACTGGAATAACAAAACTCCACCCAACGGGAGAGAGCCGGGCACCGACGGCGGACCTCCTGAAGCATGGTCGAACGGTCAACAAGGTTGAACGCATTGCGAAATCAACCAAAGCAACATAGAAAGCCCCACTGTTCCCCCGAGCCTCAATGAGCGGTTCAAGGCATGCAAGATAGCCTCTCCTCCACCGGACACACCCACCCCGAATCAAGCCCATCAAAATAAGAAGATAAGGACGGGCCAACCATAGAAGCACCAACCTTAGAGACAAGCCGTCTCGGACCGCACCGACAAAGCAATAGGGACGAACTCCACCACCCGGTTTAACGAGTGGTGTGAGAGGGGCGCTGGCAATGTACTCACCCAGAGGAAGAGGGCACCGACCCTCAAGAAAAAGATTAACCACCCTAGTAATAGAAGTGATCAAATCATCGGAGATAGCCACAGCGGCGCCACTCAAACGATCCATAAGGTCTTTGGGCACGAAAACCATCCCTCCCACAAGAAGTACCACGAGGGAAGCTCCGAATCATATCCAAGACCACCGCGGAAGAGGCAACCAGAGGATGATGATCCCCAGACAGAGGAGGCAATGAAGGAGGCAACCAGAGGATGATTATTATTATTATTATTATTATTATTATCATCATCATTATTATTCCGTTTCAACATAACTTGTAGAAATAAAATATTATTATTATTATTAAATACAGAGTATTACACCAACATTCATCCGTATGATTTTGCGGAGAAATGGCAACAGTTATATATTCACGCTTTTTTGTTCTGGACAAAACAACTTACAACCGATCGTGAGAGAAAATAGGGGTTGGGCAGCAAAATTTTAACCTTATCTAACGTTTGTCCTTGTACTTTATTAATTGTCATTGCGAAACTCAACTTTATTGGAAACTACTTTCTCTTAAAATGGAAGGGGTAGTTATCGGATGGAGAGGGTTTAAGATGAATTCTAAAATCATGTTTGTTTCTAATTTAATTTTTATACTTTTTAATTAGGGTGGCACCTAGTCTCGGTACCACTGGGTAGAGCTCTATAACTATCCATTTTATAGTACGCAAGATTCTTTAATAGTACTTTTATTTAAAACAAGACAAAAAAAAAGATCATAATAAATAGTAAATTAATTTTAAAAGAATAATTAAACATATTTACACACTATATATTCGTTTAAAAAAAGAAGAAAGACTTACATATAATTTTTCTAAAAAATAAAGCTTATAAAGATTAAAAGGGCCGTTTTTAAACAAATTAAGAATAAATTTAGAGAAATCTTACCAATTGTCAAAATAAATATGCAAATAAAATTCACGAAATAATAGGGAACTGAAATTATAAATAAACAGTAAAGGTCGTAAAATCCGTTTCCTGGTATAACGTAAGAAAAGCCAAAACAAATTTACCTAACACAAAATAGACATCCACTATGAACTGCTAAAATAAACTTCTAAAGGTAAAATATATTTTATAGTAGGCAAGATTCTTTAATAGTACTTTTATGTGAAACAAGATGGAAAAGACAAAATTGTAATAAATTGTAAAATAATTCTAAAAGAATAACTGAACGTATTTGCAAACTATGTATTCGTTTAGAAAAATTGTTATTTAATGGGAATACTCTACACTATGTGGGTACTGCTCAAAATACACAAATAGGATTATACATCTAGTTGTACTATAAGCATTGTACAACCAAGGTATAAGAATCCGAGCTTATATGTATTTTTTCCGAGCTAATTCAAAGTTTATGTTTTTAATGTGTAAATGGATTAACGCAATACTTTCTAATAAAGCTCATATTCTTTAACATAAAGCTCGGATACTTTATTACAAAGCTCAGATTCTACACCGTACAACATATACAACTGGTTGTATAATCCATGAATTGCTCAAAATACTCCAAACTCTATTTTAATTAATAATAAAACTAACTAGTATTCCCCTTCACTTATATTACACTAGGTTGACTGGTTACCTACTAAGCAGGTAAAGTTTCACTTTGCCCCTCTTTTCAACCCTCTTTTTCACCATTCTCAGACCTACCAGCCAAAAGAAAACCCCAAAAGCCATCAAATTACTTTTATTCTCATACTTGCCATGATTTTCATATCATACTACGAAAATCAACATTCACTTTATAAATTAAACAAACTACCAACAAAAAAGGGACAAGGGCAATAGAAAATCTTCCTGTCCAGTTAAAGAAAAAGCGACCGAAGAAATTTATACAGGACAAGTCAAAAATAGTTGATCCCACTAGGTCAATTTTTAATCATTCAATTTTCACAACACATTTTTAATCACACAAAACTATTAACCACACATTCTTTTATACCACAACAATCCTTAAAACCACCATTTTAACTTATGATCACCCAATAAACGTAATTGATTTTCGCAAGAATTTCAGTGAGCAAGAGAGGAGATTTAAGCAGCTACGGATGTCCAAGTGATTGTTTATTTTAATTAGGAAGTTGGGTAGCAAAGATTCATGAGGCTAAAATTGAGCAACTGCTAATTGAATATGATGTGCGTTTTAATATGGGTATTTTGTCTTAAGACCTTAATTTGAGGAATAAGAATTCTAGTGTTTTAATAGTGAATGGTAGATTAGGGTGAAGAAGATGAGGGTGACTTCACGGTAGGAAGACTCAGGCAATAGAAGATCAATTATCAGGGGCAAAAATTGTAGTGTGTTAATTTGTGGTTGTCGTTTTAAAAGTGAAGGGTGGGTTAGAGAAGAAGAGGATGGTTTTGGAAAGAAGAAAGATGTTTTCGATTGATTTTGTTTGGTAATTCGAAAAGGGTTTTTCTGGATTTTAATGTTTTGTACAGGAAAGTTAAAGAAGAAGAAGAATGTCAATTTTGGTTATCTGGGTTTTTTTATTTTTTCTGGGTTTGAAGAAATACACGGAATATGATGAAGATAAGAAGCATAAGATTATAAAGAAAATAGTGGGACCCACGCTATATTTTACCTGGCATTACCAGTCAATAATAGACCAATACTGTTAAAAGAAAATGGTGTAATAGTTGCATATATTAGTAGTTAAACTATAGTTTGAAGTATTTTGAGAAGTACCTCAATAGTTTAAGTATTCCCATCAAATAACCCAAAAAAAAAACTTTAAAATTATCATCAAAATTTTAACTATTAAGCTTCGCTAACTTTGAACATAAATTCTCATTTTGGTCATTTAAGATGTTAC
This sequence comes from Silene latifolia, assembly GCF_048544455.1. Lineage (NCBI taxonomy): Eukaryota > Viridiplantae > Streptophyta > Magnoliopsida > Caryophyllales > Caryophyllaceae > Silene > Silene latifolia. The sequence continues at coordinate 44,947,510 of NC_133527.1, forward strand.
TATCTATTTTAAGTTTAAAACGGGTAAAATATTACTCTGTATACTACTTGTGACTTAAACTGTCTTAAGTTCAAGAGAGATAATGATGTCTCAAGAAGTTGTAATTATTAAATTTCAGTCCTGCGAATTAGTTTCAGATGTTTTGACGAAGAGAATTTTTTTTATAAGGTAAGAAAACTAGATTGATCCTCTAGGGAATGACCAACTTATCTCATCCTTTCGAATGAGAGAGGTAAGTTGAAGCCATCGCCTTTCAAACTAACCCGAAAGAGTTGGACACGAATGTTCAATAGAACCCATAAAATCAATAACTTTGTTAGGTTCACGAAAACAATGTTTAATTATCACTTTTCGAAATCGAAGAAATGAAGATTTTAATTTTAATTTTACATCCTTGATAATCTATATATATATATATATATATATATATATATATATATATATATATATATATATATATATATATATATATATATATATATATACATACATACATATATATATATATATATATACATATATAGATATATATATATATATAGAAATGGGATCATGTGAGGATACACTATCTTTTTGAGGATTGAGGATTTCGTTACAATATCACAGGTTGTTCAATACAATATCACAGGTTATTCAATACAATATCACAATAAAAAAACACCTGTGAAAAAAAAAAATTATAAATTTTTTTTTCAAAAAAAAAAAATTTTTTTTGCAAAGGTCAAATTTTTCGTGATATTGTATTCACTAATCCTCAATCCTCAAATATTTAGGAGTTCTCACCGGATCCCGACTCTACACACACACACACATATATATATATATATATATATATATATATATATATATATATATATATATATATATATATTAATCTTCTAACATAATTGCTGATATGACATCTTATAGGTGAAGCAATGATTACATGACAAGTATATAACCCATCTCGATATATCGCATTCAAGACTCCCATAGACTTGTACTAAATGCATTGACCACAATTTTCCATTTATATTATTCTTGTATTATCTCTACCATTTATAAAATAAAGGTTTTTCTAAAATGTGCTCAATGGGCACATGTTAGTAATTATTTAGGTATAGGTTAACCCTTATTTCATCATTAATTTATTCAAACTTCCTTAATGTTCTCAATTAAATCATCCTTTCCTTATTTTTCTCCACTCATAATTGGGTGAAATAATATTTTAGTTGAGAAAATAAATTAATTAAGGGAATTAATTTAAATGTGCAATTTTACATTCGTATTCCTTCCTATTCCTATATTATCATCTCTAATACTCCCTCCGTCCCTGTCAATTGTTATCCTTTAGTTTTGGCACAAAGACCGAGGAAAGAGGAGAGGACCAATAACTAAATGACAAGTGGAACAAATTGAATGAGAATGATCGAATTACTCATCAAGCTCATTATTAAAATACAAAGGACAACAAAGGACTAAGAGACCAAAAAATGGAAAAAGAACAACAAATGACCGGCACAGAGGGAATATTATGGTAACAAAATTCACTAGAAAAACATATAAACATGCCAATACAATATACATTTCTACGCACTACCAAGCAAATCGTACGAAACTAATATTTAAGCAGAAGAATGGCCCATACTCTCACCAGATCCATAGCTTAAATAACCACCTTTGTGACATCCACTGTAGCCGATAGACCTGTCAAACGGGCTTGGTCATACGGGTCGGGTTAAATACGTCTCGGATCTCGGGTTGGATTGAGGTTAGAATAAAAGTAGAAAAAAGTTAATAACGTCTTTTATTTTACCATTTTTTAGCCGAAAAATGTACTCTTTAAAATTAAACATATTTAATATTAATAATATACTCTTAATTATATTGATTACATGTTGTAACTATATTAAATGAGTATAAAAATAAATTTATTTTATTATTAAATGATGGAGTATAAAAGTCATATAAAATTTGTTTTTTTTCTTCAAAATATTAAAAAGATTTTTTTATTATTTCAAATAAAATATAAAAATGTCAATATTTTAATAATCTTATTGATTTATCTTTGACCCATCGAAAGAGTCTTGTTCGGTTTTGACCCTAAAATAACGGCTTATTTCGGGTGGCGGGTCAAAATTTACAGGTCCTTGACAGGGATGACCATTAAATACGGGGTGGGATCGGGTTTACGGGTCAGGTCAAGCTTTAACAGGTTTAAATGGACATAAGAATGCAACGAGGAGTCCCATATAAAGACATACCATTCATGACAATTATTATACTTAAAAAAATAAATTGCGATGTAAATAATATTGAACACGAAGTTTTTTCACAAAGTTATAACCATCCATCTGATTTAAATAAAAAGTAGGATCAATTGATGAAAACCCCCTTAAATGTTACACTTTTTAAAACTTAACCCCTTATGATTTCTTTAAAAAAATTAATACTACCTTAATGTGAACTTCGTTCACATTTTGGCACCATAAGTGAAATACGGCAAAAAAAAAGGAATATTCCGGCCGCTTTTTAAATTTCCCTCTAAATTCAAGATTTCATGTCCATTATACCTTTATTCATTCATTCCACTGCTTCTTCCCTTCCTTCTTATATCATCTTACCTCTTTCAATTATAACCCTTACTCAATTTTATTCTCAATCTCTCACTCACCATATCTTCTTCTCCCTAAGGTAAATATTTTTCTTTCATTCCACTCTTTAATTTCTTTCTATTTATTTTCAGGTTTTAATTTTATTTTTGTTAATATATAATTAGGGTTCATAAATTTGGGGGTAAATTGTGAATTGATTTTTTTCAGGAAATGTCGATGAGTAGGTCAGATTCTTCGTCAAGGTCTTCTTCTCATGTCCCACGGAAATATTTTTGTGGCATCCCAGTTCGTCGTTACAAGTCTGGGACGCAGTTAAATCTGGAAAGATTATTTGAAGCTTGCAAATTTTACAACCCGGAAAATAATTTTCGTGGTTGTAATTTTTTTAGATGGGTTGATAAATCTCAAACTGAGTGGCAAAGGAATGTTATTTTTGAGCTAATGAAGAAGAAGAACATCCAAAAAAGTAAAGTATCCATTTTGAAAGAAGATTTGCAATATGTAAAAGAAGAGAGGAAAAAAGGGAAGTTGGAGATAGAAAATTTGAAGGATGGCAAAGTTGAAATAGTTCGAGGTTGTCGTCCTACAAACAGCTATACATCAAAACTGATGTTCATGTCAGTGAAGATTGTAGTTATTGTTGTCTTAATTGTGCTATTTGGCAAGTTTATTTAGTTAGGTATATGAGATGTAATAGGTGAGTTGTATGTGTTGACTTCATGCGTCATGGCCATTTTTCATTCACTTGTAATGCCATGAGTTATTAGATGTTATGCACTAGGTATTTGAAGTAGTTGAAGGAGGAATTCTAAGATTTTTACAAACAGTTGTTGCTCTTCTCAAATGTTGATAATTAGCATAACATTACTTCTTAAATGTCTTACAAAACATTAAAAGTTATTTGAACATAATACTAAGGATACAACACAACCAAATACACATCATTGTTTTGTTTCATAAAATTACAAGACATAATAGGTTTTAGCATTAGCTTGATTGGGTTACAATGACAAGAGGCTGGCTAGCACTTGTTGTTGGAGCTGTTGTTGGTGCTGCACTTGCACTTGTTGTTGGAGCTATTGTTGGTGCTGCCCTTATTTTAGCAGCATTGTTCCTTTGCTCAGTGGTCCATGCATTTGAAGACTTTGGTCTCCCTGGTTTCCCTAGTTGCTTTGGAGGGGCTGGTGGGTTCTTGCATGTCTTCTTAGTATCACCTGGTTGGCTACAATGGCTACAGTTATGTGACTTCTTTGGCCTCTTCACAAATCTGCCCTCACCTTCATCGGGTTCTTTCCTTCTTTTTTTCAGAGATGGCCTCCCAGGCATCTTTCTCATGAATGGGGGTAGAGGTTCAGGCATATTAGTCTTGGCCCAGTGCTTCACTCCTGGCATTGGGGCAACAACTAGCTCATAAGTTTTGGTGTACTTGGCCTTAGTGTATGCCTCATCCATATAATCCTCAGGGTTCAGCCTTGCTTTCATTAAAGCTGCCACTGCATGAGGAGATGGCACTCCAGTGATACCCCAATGTCTACATGCACATGTCTTTTCAGTGATATTGATAGTAATGGGCTCTCCTTTGTAAACCACCTCAGATACACCCACCTCTGAAGGTAATACCTTACTGTACCTGGCCTCCTCTCTAGCTCATTTCAAGTACTTACTTACATAAGGCATAACCTTTCCCTTATAATTGACCACACCTTCCCTCTTGTCGAAGTTTCTTTTCATTACATATCTCCTCATCCATTCCATATAAGTTAGGATGGGCTTATCTCTCACTTCTTTCAGTACACTATTAAAAGACTCACACAAGTTATTAAGTAGCATATTTGACTTAGCTTGAGTCCCAAAGGCATGTCTTGGCCAGTGTTGTGGGGGTATGGCCTTCAAATATTCATAAGCTTTATTGGATAATGACTTTATACCATCCATGTGCATGTTAAAGTCAGCCTGCATATATGTTAAATGATTTGTTATAGACTGGCAAATTAGATTACTATTTAAAAAAAATTCAATAATTCAGTCAGAGAAGGAATTACCTCTGTTGTTGCTCTTGCAGCATTCCACAAGGCATCCTTGTACACTTGGCCACTGAAATTGAGCTTAACGTTATCCCAAATGTCTGACACAGTACATGTAACACCCTCGTACACCAAGATGCCTTACCAAGGACCATCCTAGTGTATGAAGGTGTTACCATCTCGGTCACCCGAGGTAGTAGTGTTGGAATAAGTGTCCTCCGACAATAATGCGATCACAACTGTCGATCATGATGATCACATGTTTAAATCTCATGTTTAAGAATACAAGAGGGATGTAATATTTTACGGTCAACTGGTCCACACATATCGGTAATGATTAGCTGACTAGAGTTTGACATTACTGTCGTGCGACGGTGGTGATCAATTGATCCCCTTAGGTCATACCTATTGGGAAATATCCTTAATTGATTATTTAATTAATCGTCTGCCGATACGAGTTAATTAAATTGCTTAAAATTGACGGATGATTTGTGAGTAAAATTAACGTGTCTTATTGTAATTCGATTAAATTAGATACGGTCTAAGTAATCAAATTGTCTTGTTACTTAGATTAAATTATTGTTTACGAAACAATTGAAATAGAATGAATAATTTATTATAAATACAAGTTGTTGTAAGTTATAATTTGATAAACCATTTTGGTACATATAATTAAGAATTACTAGTTAATTTTGTATGTGACATATTTTATTAATATGTTGATTTTTAATATGTTAAAAATACGTTAGAGTGTAACATGTCATGTAACATGTGATACATGACAAAATTGATAAATGACAAAATAAAATGGACTACCCATTTTATCCTAAGTGTATCGAAATTATGGAGGGGTTAGGATTAATATTGTGTTTTTGTTTTAAATGGAAACATGATGATTAAAGCCTAATGACTAGCCTTGCATACCTAGTCTTACCTTGAGAAGAACAAGACCATGCATTGGCTCCCCTTAGACCACCCTCCCACTGGTTTTCTAGAGGAGAAAAAGCCAAGGGTTTTTCTCTCTATTATTCACTACTTTACTTGATAATTTTCTAGTGTAAGAAAACAATTATTGTCTCTACAATTTGTGGAAAAACTTAGAGAAATAAAACCTCACAAAACTCTTCTCTCTTGACCGAAATAAGAGAGAACAAAATTAATATTTTGTGTCCTAATTTTAAGTAAGATTAGTATTATTACTAGCTCATAATAATATTAGTCATTAAGGGTGTTCCTTGGGTATAAGCTTTTGGGAGAGGTTCTAATTTGAACCTTGTTCATCCATTGTTGGAAAGCTCAAGAACTAACAAGTAGGAGATCTTGTTGGTGCCCAAAATCCGAAACATCAATGTAAGAAGTGACGGTTTCTTCTCTATTTTATTTTATGTTTGCATGCATAAGATCTTGTATTTATTTTATGACCAAATAAATTAATTCATATATGAATATGTATACTAATGAGATTAACGAATTCTAACAAACGGTATCATGAGCCTTAGGTTGTTTGCATGCAAATCGGTTTATTGTTTTTCCGAGTTAATCTTATTAACAAATAAAACTTGTAATTTTGTGTTTATTATGATATATCACGAAATCACTTTGCATGTTAAAGTTTCTGGTCCTAAAATGTACTTGGGATATTTTGGTTCATTTATGGATTTTATTGTTCATTTTATATATTATTGGCATTAAAATGTGATTTTTATGAGAAAAATGTCATTTTTGGATGAAAAATAGCTAAACTTCGTATTTTTCAGTGGTTTTTGGGTATGTTTTCACATATATTATCTACAGATGGCCTGTAAATTTTCATGTTAAAATAAGTTGTTTTGCTCAAAATATGAATTTTATAAGTTAAAATCGTAATTTAAATGGGTAGATAGGTTAATATGAGTTATATTTCGAATCTGGTCATGGAAATTTAGTATGTTGTCACATGAAATTTTACAAGATGTGTGTAAAATATTTGACAATAGTGAAGTCCTTATGCATGATTTATGAATTTTTGATGAAAAATCACATAAATAGTGACTAAAATTAGTCATAATGCTAAAACATACTTCATGACTAAAGGAAAAATGTCACATGTTGTATTTTATCATATATTTCAGATCTAAAAGAGAAAAATTGATAAAAATAAATTTTCTTATATTTTTATGGTCATATTTGTTAAAACCGATAAACCGCAACATTGTTTTTGTTGATAATTTATCGAACTTTTTAACCTAAGTTTTGAACATTATGAGTGTCATGGTATTTTTCCAGAATGTTCATGAGTTTAAATTTCAAATTTTAAAATTATTTGAAATTTTTATAATTTAATTTGAAGTTTATAGCATAATTTTGTATTTTTGGTCCATAATGAACAATATTAAGAAATCAAGTTGAGTTATTGTCAAAATATTAGTGAAGACTAAGGTTTGAGTCCTAAGATGGTTAGGGTAATTAACTTGTACATAAATATGAATTTATGTAATTATTGTGATTTTAATAAGTTAAATCACGTAAATCCATAAAAACCGATAACATATACGATATTGGCTCTTAAAAGGCAATTTAGCATAAAATTAAGCATGTTCATACATATTATAATGCTGCATTTTATTTATGATTGTCATATTTTAATTTTATGTATTTTTTGAATTATGTAATTTTACTTAATATGGCCTTAGTTTTAATTGGTATTACCTGAAATGTATTGGAATATCGATTCGGTTGTAATTATTGTGATCTCGTATCACCGTTTTGTAATTTAATAGATTTAAATTTTAATTAAAAATGTATAATAGGAAATTATGTAATTCATTTTGTAATTTAATTATTCCGGAGTTCCTTGAAGACGGTACCATTCGAGAAGGCGGTCCATCAAAGAAAGTGTTGCCTTGATGTGCGTGCCAAGACCGAAGTTCAAGGGACCAAAGGAGTTGGTTTCCGAATTTGTAATAGTTTATTAGGTTTACTATTTTAGGAAGGCCATACTAGGACTTTATATTTATGCTTTGCATTTTCTTTATATGTTTACATGCATCGCTAAATCGTCATAACTAAACATGCATTTTATTTAATCGAGTTTATCGACCGTGTCAATTACAATTATCGTAGTTCACCGCTTTAGTTCACTTAAAACGTGATAGATAATAAATTGACATGACCTCTCGCTAAATAAACAATTAAGACTTAGCCTTACCAAAAATTAGAAACCATGAAAACCTATTTCGTGAGGGAGTGTGCTCGGCCAAACCGGGGTACATACCTTGTTACGTAGGGGAAGTGGGTGATAAATGTCTATCCACCGAATTTATGTTGATGAGGGTTGTATCGCCAAAGCGTGCCCAAGTTAATGTGGATTTGGATCATGGACAAGTTTATTCGAAATTTGGGTTGAACTCAACAAAAGTATTCTCGACCATAGCCGGATGTGTTTTTGGTTAAAGATAAATATTAATGTAATTTTATCGACCAAGAGTTCTAAAAGTAGAATCGATTAATGAGTTAATCCACCGAGTTATATTGATGAGGGTTGTATCGCCAAAGCGTGCCCAAGTTAATATGAATTTGGATCTTGGAATCATTTATAATAGTTGGGTAGAGGTCACTATATAAATGCTCATATCTTGTTAAATTATTTACAAGTATTATTATAACGATAAATGTTTTGTTTTCATTATTCCGTTATCATATTGTTCTATTTCTTTACCTCAATTTATACGATATCATTACGATTTTAATTCAAATCTCCATTAAAACATCGTAACTAAAGACAAATATGAATTTTCTTCTAAAACCTCGTGTTATCCATTGGAAGGATCTCTTATGAAGAGTATAGATGAAAGTTATTCGTGATCAAAAGGGTTTTTGATTTTTGACTAACACATCTACTTACAATGAATTGTTTCTCATGTGCTTAATTGAGTTAAGTACTTTGAAACGTTAAATCATTTTGGTGACTAGATTTGTTAGAAATCGTTATAGACCAAAATACCGCAACGACTTCAATAAAAGTTTTAAGACTAAACGAATAAATTGAAGAGTAGTCTTCATGAATTTCAATTTTGCTTCTCTTAGCAAAGACTCATTGAAATGAGTGGGAGCATTCTCTTAAACCGTTAAGAAAAGGACGAGGTTCTAAGAAGTAAAATTAGAATGGAATTGATACAAGGTAATGGTAAAAATAAAGTTATTGAGAATAACGATACTAAACCTATCAATCCCGACCGATAAAGTTTCCATTATCTTAATTGTTGGACACTAGAAAGGAAATTACTCCAAATTATTGAAAAATCAGCAAGTTAGTTGTGGGACATCTAATGGGATCTTCTTCTTTAAATGTTTATTTGATTATTATAAATTTTGCTAGTACTACTTCGTCAATATTAGAAACCAGTGGAGGTTTTCATCATTGTATTCGATACATAAAATGATTATAATATGACGACTAGCATCAAATAATGTCAAGAGATAGAGTCATTGTGTAATCAATCTAGTTTTGGGTTTATAGTTGTACCTTAATTATGACTATTAAGTGCATAAACTCCGAACAAGAATATAATCTTGTTGAGATACAAAAGAGGTTTCACTTTTGTGACCCTATACACCACGATTTGATGTATGGCTAGCCCATTATCAAGGTGAATATATTCTAAACCAAACTAGAATGATACATCATGTAGATGATGCAAGACTCAAATTGGTAACCCAAGATTAAACCTTAAATTCCGGAATGATGAACGCAAAGAGTTATCGAGTACTCTTGGAACCATTAGATTGTTAATCTTATGGTATATGCATATCTTGTATTCAAAGCAAGATGTCTCGTGCTTTTTGGTTGAAAAGGAGATCGAGGTTGTAAATCATTGATTCAAAATAGGTTGATCATTTTCTTTTACCAACGATTTAAGTTGACACTAATGTGTTCACTTAATAAGGTAAATAGAGAAATATTTGAAGAAGTTCAAAGAGTTCCATGAATCACGATCTAGTCGTGATGGGATTATCAAAGTGGAGACTTTGATATAAGCCAAATGAAATGTGATATAGTATCACAAGTTAATCTCTCTTAGCACACTTTATGGGATAATGTGTGGTTGGATAAAGAAATCAAACGCTATTCAATATGGTTTGGACTTTAATCAAGTTACTTTGAGTTACTTGATCCTTTTGGGGATTTTATCATATTATCTAAATTATTTTTCCACTAAAACAATTCATATGAGATACAAGAAACAAATGCTCATTTTTCCTTACTATAATCACGAGTACAACGAGTTTGTGGCTCGTGAAGCTGTCTTTCTAGAATACAAGTTTATTTCTAGAAGACAGAGTGGGAGAAATTATTCAAGAGCCACAAAAGAATTGTGTCAAAAAAAATTGTATGTCGCAATAAACTGTTTTTCCTTGGCTACATGACGTTGTTTCTTCGAAACCTAGGAGGTTAAATTCATCACTTGTTGAAGATGATGAATTCATGTTACTTTTAAGAAAGTAAAGAGCTTACAACTTACAAAGAAATTGTTTGATTCAAGTTACTTCTGGAAAGTAATGAATATATGACTTACATGAGAGTGTTTAAGTCACAACTCAATACAAGGCTTAGAGCCATGAAAATCCGAAATAAATTCCAAGTGAATTGTTAGATATCAAAGCTTGATTGGTGGCAAAGGGTTTTGCACTAGTTGAAATGCTTAAGTCTATTTGGATCTTCTTAGGGATTGTGTTTCATTATGAGATATATAGCGAGTGAATCTAAAACCCACTTCTTCAATTACAAGGAATGTATTCAATACATGTCTTGAGTTTTGTAGATTCTTGCAATCCTAAGATAATGTGAAACTTAAGAGAGGGTCTTAAGTAGGACATCAATGAGTTGGAATAAATGTTTTGATCATGTTATAAAACTTTTCTCGATAAATCGAGAAGTTGTGTTTATACATGGAGTTTAGTGGGAGTTATGGTAATTTTAATTAGTCTAATATGTGGATGACATGTTGATCACTGGGGATGATTTAAGACTTGGAGAAATATAATACATCTATAATATCTGGATTTATGGAGATAAATCTATATGATGTTAGCATCATATAAGAGTTCTTATGTTGATAAGATTCAAGACTAGTTCAATCGAGTTGAAGATATTTGATTGATTCCATTTGCTTCCGCTACCAGATCAATTAAATAAGTAATGATGTATAACACTTCATATGCTTTGAGTATGATGAATTGTTTCAAAATCGAATTTAAGTAATAGTTACCAAATAGCCATATATATTATTCTTAAGTGCTTGAAAATGCATTAAAAGTTAAGTGTTTTTTATGCAATTCACAAATTTGTGTAAGGGCTTACACTAATGACTGTTGAGATTACATAAGGTTTCGGACCAAAACCGTATTTGAAACACCTAAAGATGGTTAAGGAACCATTGTGGCTATGTTATTTAAGAAGTGGATTTGCTAGAATTGTTCTAGGCAATAAAGAACAATGAGAGATGCTTACAACGGAAATTGAGTACACTTGCAATCATGAGATGTGCGAGAGGGATGGGTCCCGCACACTGTTAAAACAGTGGGAGCTGTTCTATGACTAGAGAGCTTTTGTCTAGATTGGATCTAGACACGTACTCAGAAAGTTTTGTAATACAAATGTATACATTACAAAGGAAAACGAGTATGTAGTAAGGTTAAGTAAGGTACAAGAAGATGATAAAACCTACTAACGAAAGCCTTCTCATAGGCTTAACATGATGAGTCATGTCATTTCAATTGAATTAAGATGAATAACTAAATACAAGATCAAATAAGATTATAAGAATATGAAATAGTAATCAGGTATTGACTATTCATATGTGATAATCACATTTGTCGTTCGAGTTTTTAATCTAAAAACTCCTCTTATACTTTGTTACATCCAAACGGGTTGTAGAGACAATATTGAACCCCGTTAAATTGAACCCGGATTAACATGGTATTCGCCCATAGTCACTTGTATGAGGTGACGTCTCGAAGTGACTAGAGTTTGATGCGATTTATGGCAAGTTCAAGTGCCATAAAGTCATGTGAGATGACTAGTCGATCACATAGGCATACTGTTAGGAACACTTTGCCGGGCTAATGACCGCTTATAGAGTTCTGGCAAATTTATATAGCCTGGTCGTGGCGAGAGCTACTATAGTATTCTAATGAGTCAATTCTTTGACTAAAGACTGTTCGCCTAAGGTGGCACAGTTTCAGATTAATTTTGATTTATGTTACTACGACCTTCGTAAATGGGGTCAAATGGGCATATTTTGGGTTATGATGGTTGTGGCTAATCGAAGGGAATAGTGCGATAGGAATTGTCCACCCCTTGTCAGGGTTAAAACAATATCTCAAGGCCACTCGAGGAGTAATGAACTGGAAATGCATGGCCACGCTCGGAAGGTATCTATGGTAGATAATTCCGGTCAATCAGTTATTCTCCAGATCGAGGAAACCACTCTCGATATGATCACTTGAGAGTACGACCCGAAAGACACCATGCATTGAATGGGAGATAGTAATAGGACAAGAGAATTGGTGACGCACACTTGTCGAGGACAAGTGGGAGATTGTTGGAATAAGTGTCCTCCGACAATACTGCGATCACAACTGTCGATCATGATGATCACATGTTTAAATCTCATGTTTAAGAATACAAGAGGGATGTAATATTTTACAGTCAACTGGTCCACACATATCGGTAATGATTGGCTAACTAGAGTTTGACATTACTGTCGTGCGACGGTGGTGATCAGTTGATCCCCTTAGGTCATACCTATAGAGAAATACTCTTAATTGATTATTTAATTAATCGTATGCCGATACGAGTTAACTAAATTGCTTAAAATTGACGGATGATTTGTGAGTAAAATTAACGTGTCTTATTGTAATTCGATTAAATTAGATACGGTCTAAGTAATCAAATTGTCTTGTTACTTAGATTAAATTGTTATTTACGAAACAATTGAAATAGAATGAATAATTTATTATAAATACAAGTTGTTGTAATTTATAAGTTGATAAACCATTTTGGTACATATAATTAAGAATTACTAGTTAATTTTGTATGTGACATATTTTATTAATATGTTGATTTTTAATATGTTAAAAATACATTATAGTGTAACATGTCATGTAACATGTGACACATGACAAAATTGACAAATGACAAAATAAAATGGACAACCCATTTTATCCTAAGTGTACCGAAATTATGGAGGGGTTAGGATTAATATTGTTTTTTTGTTTTAATTGGAAACATGATGATTAAAGCCTAATGACTAGCCTTGCATGCCTAGTCTCACCTTGAGAAGAACAAGACCATGCATTGGCTCCCCTTAGACCACCCTCCCACCGGTTTTCTAGAGGAGAAAAAGCCAAGAGTTTTTCTCTCTATTATTCACTACTTTACTTGATAATTTCTAGTGTAAGAAAACAATTATTCTCTCTACAATTTGTGGAAAAACTTAGAGAAACAAAACCTCACAAAACTCTTCTCTCTTGACCGAAATAAGAGAGAACAAAATTAATATTTTGTGTCCTAATTTTAAGTAAGATTAGTATTATTACTAGCTCATAATAATATTAGTCATTAAGGGTGTTCCTTGGGTATAAGCTTTTTGGAGAGGTTCTAATTCGAACCTTGTTCATCCATTGTTGGAAAGCTCAAGAACTAACAAGTAGGAGATCTTATTGGTGCCCAGAATCCAAAACATCAATGTAAGAAGTGACGGTTTCTTCTCTATTTTATTTTATGTTTGCATGCAAAAGATCTTGTATTTATTTTATGACCAAATAAATTAATTCATATATGAATATGTATACTAATGAGATTAATGAATTATAACAAGTAGATCAAATAAACAATTAAAGAACATTTACATTATAATACTTTAAATCTTTACACTCAAACAGCATGACGAAATATAAAAGATAACTATAACAACCACTAAGCTCAAGCGTCGAGACTCCTACTCCGGTAGCGTGGTGACTCGATTCCCTTCGTGCCCAACAACAAACAAACCAACTGTACCTGCTAAGCCAACTGCTCACCATCCCCGAATGGATCACCACAGTTTTGAAAACACAACACGGGGTCAGTTACTAGTTAACCAAAGTAAGACGGTTACATGAAAAACAACAGTCGACCAACATCCACCTCTAATCTCCCAATCACACACAATAACCGACTACACCCCAAGGGTGTAGCCCTGCGAGATTAATCGTCGCAACAAGTAATCCTCTCCGCCAGTGGGGAGCCGCAGCCAATCCCCACCTAAGCCCCCGCTTATTAACGAGCGATAACCGTGTCCCATTAATGTGCACATCCCCTCCCGTGGCGGGTTCCACGGAGGGCGAAACTAAGGCGTGAAGCCACTCCTGCAAGTGACTCGACTCAACCGAGGACGCACCTCGCCAACCATCATCATCATCAATCGTCACAACCCAACACCAACTTCAATACTCCAAGGTCTCCAACAACAACCAGCAGATAAACAATCATACAACAATATCGATTATAACAATTACAACAATCACAATACGATATCAATCTTAATCCAATTAAACAGTAAAACTAAGTAGCGAAACCCTACCTTATCGCCAACCATGAAAATGCTTCCACAAATAGCCAAGCAAGACTCAGAGACGCATCCTACAACGGTAACCACATCCTATTACAAGACTACCCCAACAATTTACTGAAAAGGACAACAAAACAGCGACTTACCTAGTAACGTGAACCGACGATGACAAAGACGACATCCCCACATGCATCCTCCATATGTAAACCCGTCCCCTTCCATGGTTAAGGTCTAGTCTATAGGAAAGTGTAGGGAGAGATGGGTGATAGGTGATAGGTGAGAGAGAGAGAGAGAGAGAGAGAGAGAGAGAGAGAGAGAGACAAATTAGGGTTGGAGTAAAAAGGAACCGTCGAAAATGAAATGAGACTTGCGAACTTTCATTTATATTAACACGTCAACAGCAGCTATACTCGGTCGAGTACTCTCATACTCGACCGAGTTTTCACACTACTCGACCGAGTAGTCCCTACTAGGTCGAGTAACCAATCACGTAAGACACTTATCTTAACTTAGCTTCTCACCTAATCCCTCCTAAGGTCTTCCATGGTCAAAGGGTCGGTCAAAAGGGTCCTTAAACATTGTGGGTATTACAGTCTTCCCCCTCTAAAAAGGAACTTCGTCCTCGAAGTTCAACCCCTATGTCCCAACCGCGAGGATAAACCACCTATGCGACGTTCAATACAATATAAAAGATGTACACAACTCCGACCACCGCAAAACACACAAGATGTACCACTACAAAACACACAATGCACAAGACTCCGTCCACTACCCAGATATAGCGTCCAATTCTAATTCTAATGTCGGTTACCACCATTAAGTTCATGAGAACATACAAGAAGGATGGGCATAGAAAGAAGACATACATAGAAAGAAGGCTAAACACCAAGGAACCTTGATTTAACTTTGGTTTATATGAACTTTTATATCGCGATATGTTATCTACCCCTCTAAAAAGGAACTTCGTCCCCGAAGTTCGTTCCACTCAATAACTACGATCAACCAAAAGCCAAAAAACTATTATGAAACATATATTTTGGTACACATCAACCACACAACTATACCCGTAAATAACGAACCACTTTAAGAGTAATACGCAAGAAAAGGAAACACACCATCCACTTAACGAACTACAAAAGCAGGGAACGTCATGGTATTACTATTATTGCGAACCAAATCAAGCCACGTATTACCGTTACTGCCATACCTGAAACTCTTCCATAGATTATATTCACATGTACAAAGTACCCTATACTAAAGTTCGGATATACTAGCAAGATATTAAAGTACACCCAAGACCAAAGAATTAATCCTATAAGGCTATAACAATTTTAAACACTATAATCATGCAATACCCTGGTACTCGGCCGAGTATAAGAGTGTACTCGACCGAGTAAGCTCTACTCAGTCGAGTATGTCGTATACTCGGTCGAGTTTTCTTGGGCAGAGAGAAATTTCGACATTGAGCACAATTCCACCCATAAGCTTACCTGTACCAAGTCATCTATGCCATTCACGGTGGAAAGTTTATGTCTACCAAACCTCAAACATAGTATATTAAAACAAGCAGTGGCCTTAAGGCCAAGTACAGTCATCCAAACGAAAAGAGTACGACAAGAAATGATAAATATCCATCAACAAACTGAAAACTAATCCGAGCACACAACGAAATCATACATCTGGACCCTCCTCCATGTCGTCACCACCACCTGCACCGGATGTACCAGCTCCTGATGTACCAGCTATATGGAAATCTCCAGCTGAGTAGCCTCCTCCGCCTAGTTGACTGCCATAGTTGGCTCCTCACGGTCCCGCGAGGCAACCAAACTCAGTCTCCTCTGGTGGCCTCCAAAACCTAGGGTCGACTCCATAGCTGTGAAAGACACCTGTGTCTACTCCTGGGCCCCTCCACCAGATAGGTTGTGCCAACCCGGTCCCTATGCCCTGATTATGGGCCATCTCATGCATGTTGTAGAGCACCAAGGTAGTGGATATCCGCTCAGTCAAGTCACTAATCTGCATCCTAGGGTCATTAACGGTGGGGTAGGTCGAGTTGCGGTGGGTAAAAACTCGGCGTGGAGTAAGAGGGCTCAGTCTCAACCAATTCCACCTTAGGATGTCTAACTCTACGGCACTCACGAGGTGGGGGAGGAGCCTGTTGCCCCTAAGACGTTGTGGTAGGCCTAGGCAAGTCTAAGAAGATGGTAGGGTCGATGAAGTAGTGTTAAGGCTCGGGTTTAGGTACACCTATTGGCTCCCACTCAGCTAAGTGGTCAACTACGGGAAAGTGTGTGCGGTCAGGAAGTACCATCCACAAGGATCCCCTCACTCTACAAGCATAAGATCCATCATCCATCTTTCACAGCCATCTGTTGTTGCACCAATACTTGGCATTCATGGTAGGTACGGTCTCAAATAGCTCGTCCCCCGATGGAGGTGGAGCTTCAAAGTCAGTCAAGCGCTGGGCTAAACGGGTCACTATGGCCCCACAAGAGATGTGACGGTTTGGGGACCGTGTCATGTGCTAGCGCATACCACTCCCGGAGCACTATAGTAAAAAGGCTTCCTACGGTGCAGGTTCAAGTAAGACATCAACAACATGACCTCATAGGAGTTTAACTTACTCACATCATCTCTCGAGTACAGAAGGCAGGTTATCATCCTAAGAAACATGCGGAGGGATACATGCTGGACATCATTAATCAACATGGCATTAGCACTAGGAGCAGGTCGACCGGTCAGATAAGGTAGGTAAAGAGGTGCGCCACTGTTCTTGGCTATATAACTAAGGTATCCCTCTCCCTCTGTCGCTAGGCCCAGGTGGCCAGCAAACTCATCAAGGGTCAACTCGTGGTCCTCATTCATGAGGCGGAAAGAGACAGTCTTCTCTTTCACGTCATACACAAATGAGCTCATAAATTCAAGGTCGGATAGGGGTAGGACTTATTCCGCAAGTGATAAAGTCCCTCCATTCCCAAGGTCTCAAAGATATGAACTATGTCTTCCTTAACCCCCAAATTTTCCAAAATCTCGGGATTTACACACCGAGTTGGTCTCATGGGACGACCCATCAAAGGTATAAAGGCCCTACGTTGCTTGAAGTCGGAAAAGATTACCGATGGATATTCTTCCACCGGTGGAACATCGGGTTCTCGGCTAGACTGATCCGTCTCCAATTGAACATTGGCACGAGTCCGCTTGTTGGTTGGGGCTCTTGTTTTCGGCATACTGCAAAAAGATGAGTTTTAACAAGGGTATTCTTAACGGAAAATTTTGCCACGGATGGACTGTTTTTTTTTTGGAATTGTATACATTTTAAGACGAAATTTTCTCACAAAACACAAAGCATTCTAACAAAGAGAGGCATTTTTATCACCAAGAATCCTTAAAAGAGTATCTTAGAACAATCAAAAGAACTTAAAATTCAACTTAGAGCAAACCCTAGAAAATTTTTTGTAGTACACAAGAAGCGATTTTAAAGCATGAAATCCTGTTTGTGATGGCATAAACGAAGTTTGTAAGCGACTAAACTCAATATATCAAAAGAAAAACACCAATTTCAGATTACGTATGCTAGGGATTCGAATTTTGGGCAAGTTCATACCATAAATTGATAACAAATTGAAGAAATTGGTTAAAAACTTTATCTTGATCAAGGTTTTGCGCAAGCAAGGAGAAAAATTAACAAGCAATTACCAACAAATCACCTAAGAGCTTTGAGAGAGAAAAGTATTTTAATGTTTTAGAAGTGAAGGAATGAGAGTGAAGGCGGAAATAAGAAAGAAGAAGAGATTATAGGGTTTTGATAGCTAACTGGGCCGAGTCACGATAAAACCGTACTCGGTCGAGTGTCAACTACTCGGCCGAGTATGTAGTTTGCTCAGTTGAGTGCACAAAGATCAGTAGCGATTCTAAACTGACTTAATGTGTACTCGGTCGAGTGCTACTATACTCGGCCGAGTGTGGCCTACTCGGTCGAGTCTCACAAAACAGAATCGAAATTCAAATTATTGAACCTGCAAAACAAGTAGCAATGTTCGGAGTTCCGTATAATCGAGCTCGTCGCCGTTAGACTCTGATTCTACCACGTCAAAAAGCACCACACACAATATAACTACTGCTAAGTTAGTCGACGAACTACATACGTTTCTCACATCAACAATAGTAAGCAATTACATCACGACCAACACACACGACTAAACTTAGCTACACAACCTACAAGGGTCAATATATAATGCTACAACATCACTCCTCATGGCGCATTCCTACACCATTTACCACTTATCCATGCATGTACTCATCACATTATCTCACTTCTAATCATGCTTTTGCAAATTCAACGGTTCAACTTATACTCACACTACTCCAAACATTCATTTAACGATAAACTTTCACATGGCCCAACAAGTTATCAAGTAAATCATTCGACTTAAATATGCCATAGCACAAGAGTACTCAATAATTCACCCATCGTAATTTCCAATCACCACTTGACACAAATTGCAACTAGTTCAAAACTTACCACTTACTATCATCACTATATGCAGGACTCACATTATTATACGAGTTACGATTAACAAATACACATGACAGACACTCTTCACGCAACTATTCCTATTATCTACCCATTTCCGTGTGGCTGGCTTAAGCATGATTAGGGCCGGTATTTTGAGATGGGGGCGCCTTCTCACCCAAAACCGACATAAAGGGGCTCCCAACACACATACACTAGGTTCATTTTAATTTGACACCCTATGTTCATTCGGTTCATTGATTCAGGTTCCAAAATCGTCGCTCTGATACCACTTTGTAACACCGCCGCACACCAAGATGCCTTACCAAGGACCATCCCAGTGTATGAAGGTGTTACCATCTCGGTTATCCGAGGTAGTAGATCAAATAAACAATTAAAGAACATTTACATTATAATACTTTAAATCTTTACACTCAAACAGCATAACGAAATATAAAAGATAATTATGACAACCACTAAGCTCGAGCGTCGGGACTCCTACTCTGGTAACGTGTTGACTCGATTCCCTTCATGCCCAACAGCAAACAAACCAATTGTACCTGCTAAGACAATTGCTCCCATCCCCGAATGGATCACCACAGTTTTGAAAACACAACACAGGGTCAGTTACTGGTTAACCAAAGTAAGACAGTTACAAGAAAAACAACATTCGACCAACATCCTCCTCTAGTCTCCCAATCACACACAATAACTGACTACACCGCAAGGGTGTAGCCCTGCCAGATTACTCATCACAACAAGTAATCCTCTCCGCCGGTGAGGGGACCGCAGCCAATCCCCCACCTAAGCCCCCGCTCATCAACGAGCGATAACCCTGTCTCATTAATGTACACATCCCCTCCCGTGGCGGGTTCAACGGAGGGAAAAACTAGGGCGTGAATCCACTCCCGGAAGTGACTCAACTCTGCCGAGGACGCACCTCGCGAACCATCAGCATCATCATCAATCGTCACAACCCAACACCAACTCCAATACTCCAACAACAAACAGCAGATAAACAATCATACAACAATATCGATTACAACAATCACAATACGATATCAATCTTAATCCAATTAAACAGTAAAACTGAGTAGGTAAACCCTACCTTATCGCCATAAAAATACATCCACAAACAATCAAGCAATACTCCGAGACGCATCCTACAACAGTAATCACATCCTATTACAAGACTACCCTAACAATCTACTGAAAAGGACAACAAAACAGCAACTTACCTAGTGATGCGAACCGACGATGACAAAGACGACATCCACACACGCATCCTCCATATGTAAACCCGCCCCCTTCCATGGTTAAGGTTTAGGCTATAGGAGAGTGTAGGGAGACATGGGTGATAGGTGAGAGAGAGAGAGAGATACAAATTAGGGTTGGAGTAAAAAGGAACCGTCGAAAATGAAATGAGACTTGCGAACTTTCATTTATATTAACACGTCAACAGCAGCTATACTCGGTCGAGTACTCTCATACTCGGACAAGTAAGCTCTACTCGGTCGAGTATTCACACTACTCGGCCGAGTGGTCCCTACTAGGTCGAGTAACCACTCACGTAAGACACTTATCTTAACTTAGCCTCTCACCTAATCCCTCCTAAGGTCTTCCATGGTCAAAGGGTCGGTCAAAAGGGTCCTTAAACATCGTGGGTATTACAATACCTCACTTCTGCTTGGGCACCACAGTTCTCAAGGCATCAAGCAACCCCTTCTGCCTATCTGACATGAATGTCACACCCTCTCCTTCCTCTTTGCATATGTCATGGTTAAGAAATTCTAAGAACCATCCCCATGCCTTAGTATTTTCAACTTCAATAACAGCCCAAGCTACAGGGTATATATTGTTATTCCCATCTTTGCCAACTGCCACAAGACACATACCTGGGAAAACACCTTTCAAATGACACCCATCAATCCCTATTATAGGTTTACAACCAGCTTTGAATCCCTTCTTACAAGCATGGAGACAAATATACATTCTTTTCAAATAAACAGGTGGCCTATCAATACCACCACACACCACAAATGAGGAGGAACGTGGGTTATACTTCTGAATAGCTGAGGCATATTCCCAAACCTTAGCATATTGGTCTTTATCATTACCATAAATCATCTTTTCACCCTAGACCTTGCTAACCAACACTTAGCATATGAAACTTCCACATTTAAAACTTGAAAAACATGATCTCTGAACTGCTTCAGTTTCCAATCCATGTTTGTTCTCTAAAACTCAAGACATTTATCAGCTAAGTATTCAGAAGACACTTTCCTATTGTAATTTGACATTCTACAAGTATGTTCAAGAATCAAAGACTTAATCTGAAATTTGTGTCCCTTGCCCAGTGGTCTAGCATGCACTTTAAAGTAACACCTTCTCTTTGGATCACATGTACAACTTTCTAAAGACTTGTGCCTTGACCTCACACTATCCCACCCACACTTGCATCTGTTCATGTATTGAGTAGTTATCTTATCAATATCATTATGCATATAGTAATAGTCATAACCATTTTCTATGCTATGTTGAACTAATGTCTTCCTCAGTACAATGCTATTGGCAAATTTAAGCCCTACTTTTAAAACAATTGGCCCCTTCAAATCAAACAGCTTCATTAAAAGTGTTGTAAGGATCTACCTCATCATTATCTGAGCTCTGTAGGCTTCTGAGTTCATCAGAATCATCATCCCTCTCTTCATTGATTGCAACTTGTCATCAATACCCCAGATATGCTTCCCATTAGCTTAACAAGTTTCAGGTTTAGACTGACTCAAAATACTTTCAACAACTTTTAGTATCTCTTCCATCCTCTTTGTCATGAAACAAATCATCTTTATCAATCAAATCTTCCTCCCCAAACTGCCACTCACAGTCACTTATATCATTTTCATTATCACTGCCTTCTGAATCAATAAACTGATCTTCAGGAGTAGGATCGTTCAGTATTCTCTTCCTATTCCTTGTACCATAAGCAACAACTTCAATACCACTACTATATCCCTCTTTTCTACCCTTAGCCCCTCCTCTTCCACTATTCTTTTGATGAACTCCTAGATCTGTACCAGCAGCTACCCTCTTACCTTCACCTACTTTAGATTTCCCTTTCCCTAGTCCAGATAACACAGAACCACCTTCACTACAAACTTTAGCTTTCCCTTTATCTAAACCAGACAACAAATCTTTACCTTGCCCTTTCTTTAGCTTATCTTTATGTTGCCCTATCTTCAGCTTGGCTTTACCTTGATCTTTCCCAATTCCCTCTAACACCTTAGTGACATCATCAGAAGCTGGTATTTTAGGTAAAGTGGGAGTTTTTTGAAGGTTTATTGAAGGTGGAGTGGGAGTTTTTTCAAGCTTTTTTGAAGTGACAGTGGGAGTTTTTTGAATATTTTTTGAAGGTGGTGTGGGAGTTTTTTCAAGCTTTTTTGAAGTGACAGTGGGAGTTTTAAGGTGGAGTGGGAGTTTCTTCAAGCTTTTTTGAAGGTGGAGTGGGAGGTTTCTGAAGCTTTTTCACAGCCTGTTTTTTTTTTTTTAAGTTCAGTCGGTGTATTAAATCTTCTAGGATCTCTCCTAGACCATTTTATGTCATCATTGTCTTCAATGAGAGGGTGTTGGGAAGTTATTGTTGTGGTTGTTATCAGATTTGAAGGAATCTTTTGACTAGGGGCCTTAAAAGCAAAAGCAGAACTGGGCAATGCATTTGTTGTGTTTGTCAAAGTCAAAGATTTTGTTGTGACATTTTGTGAAGATGATGATGCAGTGATGTTGGGCTGCAAAGATGGGCCATATTTTGGTAAGGGCTTAACTAGGGATAAGCCCAATAAGAGTTTTTTGTTTCTGGTCAAATGGGACTGATCATAGAGGGTGGATGGGGGGTTAGTGGCTTAACAAGATATAGAAAAATCTCCTTATTTGCATCCCTGGATTTCAGTAATGGTATTACATCATAATCACCTACAACTTGCCTTCTACCACAACCCAGATTAATTCCACCCTTCTTATTACCAAATTTCACACTCCTTCCCCATTAATTTATAAACCATATCCCTCATATACTTGAAGTTTATGACATTACTCCACACACAACCGTGTAAGTGTACAGCACCACCAACATATTCCACACGACTATTCCTATATGCAAAGTTACCTCCATGGCTTACATGCAAATTAACATTAAAATTCTTCATGTCTACAACAAGATATTATATGTAAACACTTTCTTAACAACGAACTCAGAAAAATAAAACAACAATATTCAGGGTTTGAAAAAAAAAATTAACTCAGAAAAATTATGGTCAATTAATCAGGGCTTGATAAAAAAAAGAACTCAGAAAATTAGGGTTTGATAAAAACCAAACAAATTAAATAAAAAAAAAAGAAAAGAGTGAAGAATCTTACTTAGAAATGAATGAAAACTTGATCTTTGATTGTTGATGATCATCAATTAATCCGCATTTTGGTTTTGAAATCGTCGAAGGTAATTTGGGGGAAAAATTGGATTTTGTGGTGTTATTACTGAGGGGTTAATGAGAGTGTTGGGTGAGTTGTGTTGAGTGAGAGTGTATATAAAGCCAGGAGTAAATTGGGTATTTCATGTTTTTTTACCGGAATTAACTTAAGGTACCAAATGTGAACGGAGTTCACATTAAGGTATTAATTTTAAAAAAAAAATCATAAGGGGTTAAGTTTTAAAAAGTGTAACATTTAAGGGGGTTTTCATCAATTGATCCTAAGAAGTACTACATTACACATATCCAACAACTCTAATTCGTAACTCTTACATCTCCAATTGTTTATATAAATGATAACTAGCTTTAAAACCCGTGAAAAATCACGGCACTATTTTCGGGTTCTCTTTTATATTCTTTAGTTGTCAAATAATTTTGTGGACATACATATATAATATTACATTTTTGTGCTCATTCATTTGGATTTGTATTAGGTACGCCTTGCAGTATATTACGAACATCGTAAAAAAAAGTAAAAAAACTTTGATTGTTCTTTAAATTGATCAAACAAATATCTCTCACTTCAAAACGAAATTCATATCAAACAAACAAAACAAAACAAATTTTCTAAGTATGTAGGAGGGAATTATAATATGGAATAATATAGATCTTTTAAGGCAAAGAAATCATAAGAAAATCTAAGTATATTACGAGCATCGACAAAATCAATAAAAAGTTATTGGTCATTAAATCGTAAAAATATATATTGTAATTGATTAGAGACTTAAATCAATTCAATGCCCTTCAAAATCCCTATCAAATAAGGAAAAGTAACATTGACCAGAAATATATATGGGGTGAGAAACATAGGAGTAATAAAGTTGAATCTTACAAATGTAGAATGTTCATGGATCAAATCAACTCGACCGTTGTAACTGTATGCTCAACCCAAACCAACATAAAATAAAAAAGAACAGTCCAATAATGTTACAACCACAAGATAACGGTGTTACTATACACTAATTGTATATGAGCATTGGAGACTAAAAATAGAGTCCCTACTTATCCTTCGATTTGATAGTCATTGTAAAAAAAATGAAGAAGAAAAAGAACATAAGATGACAATTTTTTCTTCAGTAATATATAGAACAAAGGAAACCAAAAACAGAAGTGAATAAAAAATTTTAATCAAATAAACATCGAAAGAATGATAAAACGAGAAAAGTAATGATTGACCAAATGAAGCACATCATGACTTGTGAGCTACTATGTGGACCACTCCATATGTACGTAAATTTGTGATACTCTTGTTGGAGTATGTGTCCTCAACAATAGTGCGGGAACATGATTTAAAATCATAATTAAATCTCATTATAAGAATACGAAAGGGATGATATATTAAATAGTCAACTGATCAACATTAATCGGTAACGATTGGCTTGCTAGAGTTTCACGTTACTGTCGTAGGATGGTGGTGATCAGTTGATCCTTTAAGGTCACACCTAAAGGATGATGCCCTTATCAGTAAAGTTAATTAGTTGTATATTGATACAAGTTAATTAATTCCTTAAATAAGAACAATTTATATTTATGAGAGGAAATATATATCTTATTATAATGTGATTAAATAAGATTCGATTTAGTGGATTAATATATTAATTCACTAAATTATGTTGAGGTGTTATAAATATTTCGAGGTAGAGGTAATTAGTTATTTACATTTACAAGAGGTTGTAAATTTAACTAACTAATTATTATGGGACCCATTATATGTCGTTATAATGATAAAATATTACTCAATAAGTTGAGTGAATATATATTTATTAATTTGTCACATAATTATTGTATGATCAAATTAATATTTAATTATGTAAGATAATTAAACATAAGACTTATAAGCATTTGTGGGACAAATATTATAAGACAAAAATGGACCAAAATAACTCATATGAACCGTCCAAATGGATGGATGGTTGAGTTTTTATTTTTTGTCATTTTGTTGTTGGAAAGATGCTCCAACATCTTATGACATGCCTACCTTACTACCTACACTTATAGATTATTGTGAAAGACATTTTGAGAAGATAAAAATGCTCTAAATAGAGCATGATGGCCGGACCATATAGAGGGAGAAGAACACTTTGTTGTTCTTATTTTTCTCACTTGTTCTCTCAAAAGATGCTTACATTCATTCACATGCAAACTCCTCTTACATTCATAGTTTTCCTTCTCTAAAACTTGAGAAGTTTTAATCTAGATTGTTCAATGATACTACTAATATTATTAATGTAATATATGAGTATTAGTAGTCATTTTTAAGGTAGACTACTAAATAAATATCTAGCCAATATTATTTAGTAGTAATAACGGTTAAATCATGGGTGCAATCAAGAGGAGGGCTCCTAATATAGAGTCTTGGAGGATCATCCTAATACTTATCATAGCTCAAGAACAAGTGAAGGTAGGAGACCTTACTTGTGCCCAAAATCCGAAAATATATAACAATGTAAGAGATGTCTAATAATAGGTATATGAACCTAACAATTGGTATCAGAGCATAGGATGTTGCATGCATAATTGATTTATAGTTTTTTCGAGTTATTAGTAACTTAATTAAAACTAAAAATTTGTGATTAATTTGATTAAGTCACGAAATCATGATGCATGTTATATATTCTGGTTCTAAAAATTGTTTAGGTCATTTTTATGATTTATGGTATATTATTGCTCATTTTAATGTTTTTTAGTGAAATAATTACATTTTTATGAGTAAAATGAACTTTTATTTACAAAAAATAGTTAATCTTCATTACTGGCTGTGATTTTTTAGTATGACCTCACATTAATATTTTATTTATTGTATGTAAAATTTCGTATTAATGTGATTAATATTTCATGATTTATGATTTTTATGAGATAAAAATGAATTAAATGGAGGTAAAATGGTTAAATATAGTTAAACTTCGAAATAGGCCATGAAATTTTAATATGTTGTCACATGCATGTTTGAGTCACTGTGTGTAAAATTTGAAATGAACTTGATTCATTTAGCATGATTTATGAATTTTTAGTGTAAAAATGACATAAATAGTGACTATCTTAGCATAAATAACTAAAACTAATTACATGGTATGACAAATTATTTTAGGTTGCATTTATATCCCACTTATCATATCTAAAGTCATAAAATTTATTTGATTAATTTTTGTATACTGTAGAAGTTTTATTTGATAAAACCGATAAATTGCAACTATATTTTTCTCGAAATAAATTTAAAAATTTTAACCATGATTTTTGATAATATGAGTGTCATGTATATATTCCAGAATATTCAAAAATTTAAAATTCAAATTTTGAAATTATTGTAATTTAATTTGGATTTATTTCATAATAGTTATGATTTTAAGGTCAAAATGAGCATAAAATTATATCAAGTTGAATTATTGTCAAAAAAATTGAGTGATGACTAATTTTTGAGACCTAAGTATGTTAGGATAATTAACTTGAGCTTAAATTTGATTTAAGTATTGATTTGTGATTTTAATTAGTTATTATCACGCATTTCCATAAAACCGGGTTATATAAATGATGTAAGTTAAATAGGGCAATTTGACACATAATTTGGCATGATAGACACATATTATAATGCTGAATATTTCAATTGTTGAATGTCTTTTTATTTATACAATTTGAATTATATAATTTTATCTTAGTATGGCCTTAGTTTTAAATCGATATTACCCGTAGTGAAAGGGAATATTGATTCGGTTGTAATTTAATGTGATCTTGTATCACTTTTATTTTTACTAGTTTTTATTTTTACAAATGTATAATAGGAATAACTATGTATTTTTATTATTATTTATAATTCTGGAGTTCCTTTAAGACGGTGCCATTCGGAAAGGTGCTTCGACAAAGACGGTATTCTTGGGAGGCGTGCCACTTGAAGATTCAAGGGACCAAAGGAGTTGGTTTCCGAATATCTAATAGAATATTTGATTTTCTATTTTAGGAAGGCCATGCTAGGAATTTATTATTATTGTTTTGCATTTATATTAATATGTTGCATGCATTGCAAAATCGCCATAACAACTCATGTATATCATATCGAGTCATCGACCGTGTCAATTATAATCATCGTAGTTCACCGCTTTAGTTCACTTAAAACGTGATAGATAATAAATTGACAAGACCTGTCACAAATAATAATTGAGAATTAGCCTTACCAAATAGTAGAACCATGAATCCCAATTTCATAACGAAGTAGGTTCGGCTCACCGAGGTACTAAACTTGTTACGTTGGGTAAGTGGGTAGTAAATTGTTATTACATCGAAATTTGGATAGAGCTCAACGGAAGTATTCGCGACCGTAGCCGCATGTGTTCCGGACTTAAGATAAATATTAAAGTAATTTTATCGACCGAGAGTTCTTGAAGTAAATTCGATTAAAGAGTTAATCCACCCAGTTATATTGATTAGGGATGAATCGGCTCACCGTGCCCCAATTGATATGAATTTGGATCTCGGAATCATTTATAATAGTTGGGTAGAGGTCACTATATAAATGCTAAAACTTGTTTAAAATAGTTACAAGTTTTAAAACGATAAATGTTAATTATTTCCTTCATTTCCGTTTTTGTAATTATTTATCCGCAATGGATTCATCTAATACTCTTACACCAATCACCATTAATTCGTGGCTCCAATCATTTGATGAAAAGTGCTCCGAGTATGACAATGAAACGATTAGAGAATTACGCTTAGGCATTGGTCAGGATGGAAATCTTTTCTACTTTACCACTTCCACACCTCCCACTCCCATATTAATGCCCACCTCTTTGGTAAGAGAATCTTGTGAAGAAAATCTCACTAATTCCAAGGCATCCTTGTTTGTAGAAGCAAGGAGAAATATTAATTTCAGTGGGAGATCTAGCAAGAATGTCCTTGGAACTGAAAGGAGTAATGGTATTATTAAAGGAAAGGCAAAGAAGGGTAAGAAACCCAAACCCGATAATGAATTAGAAATGGATAGTGAGACTACCACAACCAAAACCAAGAAGGGTGCCCAATCCTACGAAGAATATCATTATTGTAATGTCATGGGCCATTGGAAGCGAAATTGCCCCAGATATTTGGAAGATATCAAAGCTGGACATGTCACTCCAGTTAGGGTTAAGGAGTGTGGAAGCACTTAGCAAGGGTAACATGGATCTCCAATTCGCAAATGGAACTAGAGTAGCCGTCATTTCAAAGGGAACCCTTGTGATTGCCTTAGCTAAGTGACTTTAAGCTACATCTGCATAATTGTGATTATGTACCCACTTTGTCTAAAATCATTGTTTCCATGTTAGACATGGAAGATTTATGTTTTACCATAAAAAAATCGTTGTATTTTGTTTACAATGACTTGGCCATGAGCCAAGCCACTGCTATATATGATATTTATGTTTTAGACACTTCCAAATCAACAAAAGATATCTATATCATACGATCCAAAAGACTCAAACAAATGATCCAAATGATTTATACATTTGGTATTGTCGATTAGGTCTCATAAATAAGAAACGCATTAAAAAGCTAGTGTCGACTAGATTTATTGGACCATTTGATTTTCAATCATATGGAATATGCGAATCTTGTGTCCTTTGCAAAATGATTTGTACTCCTTTTAGTGGTAAAGGGACACGAGCAAGTGATTTGTCGGGACTAATACATGCCGATGTATGTGGTCCAATGAGCATCACCGCAAGGGGAAATTATGACTACTTCGTCACTTTTACCAATAAATTAAGTAGATATGGGTATGTTTACTTAATCAAATATAAAGTGAAGCATTTGAGAAATTTAAAGAATTTCTAAATGATGTAGAGAACCAATTGAACAAAAGTACTAAAGCGTTACGATCCGATCGTGGTGGTTCTAAGTGATGAATTTGATTTATTATATATGGATTATGACCTTGTGTCACTACCCATAAAGATCAAACTAATATGAGTCGGATTGAGTTATCGAGCTCACTTTTGGGAATTTGCAATCCAAAACGGACACATTATTAAAAAACGAATGGTCAACCTGGAGATACCTAAAATAGCAAGTCTATTTAACAAATGACATGGATCAGACACGCATATGACATGAATCAAGCTGCCATAAAAAGGCTGGTCTTTTATGTGCTAACACATCAGTCTAGACAAACTTCTATTACTTCACCATATATGTTTGTAACTCACAAAGCTATCTCTTAAGAAGATAGATGTGTTTCTAAGAGATAGAGTGGGAGTAGATCATAACAAACATGTCTTATAGTTAATGTGTTACTTTTTGAAAGTAATGGAACTATAATCTATAGAGATAAAGTGGGAGTAAAGCACACATGTCTTATTGTTAATATGTTACTTTTCGAATGTAATGGTATTATGACCTTGTCCCAAATCGACTTTGTTGCATACAAGCCATAGCATTACAATCCAAAAATTGTTACTCAAATGTAGATTTACTTTAAGGCGATGGTCTCTTTAAAGTAAATAAAGTTTTAGAGTACCTAATATCATAGATTGACATGAAGATGTTAATCAAGATAAATCATGTTAGGAATTGCCACATTTCATTCTAATAAATAATGGCATATGATATTAAAAATTCGCTTTTCTAAAAAGGGAATTTAAAAAAGGATGTGTATGGAACACAAGATCTTAGATAAAGATCTAAGAATCCTAACATATTATGCAAAGCTTTCTTAAGTGATCCTAGAATGGTATTAAGCAAGCATCAAAGGATTATACTTTTCGTTCATGTGATAATTGAGAATGGTTTCGTTCACATAGTGAGAATCATATTTATACATAAAGTTAAGTGGGAGCCAGAATTATTTTTTCATTTCTTATATGTTGATAACATATTACTTATTGAGAATAATGTACCAATGCTCTCTTCTGTGAAAGAGTGATCGGGAGACTAGGAAAAGGTGCGATGTATTTTAGATTTCCGAATCTATGTGTTAAATTTGAGAGAATATTGGCATAGAGTTGAGAGTCTTATGATGATAAGATCTTTCATATCTGTTTAACATCAACAAGGTTGAGTAGGTTATTCATGTTGATGAAAGTAGAATTGCTATGATAGAGTCATAGTCATTCACTGAACCTAATAAGTTGTTGATTACATGAAATCGATTGCTAAAGTTTTCGCCATTAGAACGATTATGCCAACAAATGCACACGCCATGATGAATCATATGCTTAGAGCATAATAAATCAATAACAAGTAAATTCGAATGATGGTCTTGTGAAAGCCTTAAAGAAGATCCTTGAGATTCTCGAGAAGAATTGAGGATTCGTTCATATGTTTGGATGATATACCGAGTTGTGTGTTGAAGGGTTGCACAAACTTTAGTTTCCAAACCGAAAAGGATTTGTCGAAATCCTAGGCTGTTTTTATTCACTTAGGAGTAAGAGACTAGAGAAATATTTTACTTTCGACCATTGCAAATTCTACAAACAGAATCTAAGTAAATTATGATAAGATGGTCAACATAGGGAATGAGAGTAGATTCCTCTGCCAAAGACTTTATCACAAGTTATATGATAACAGTGGGAGCATCTTTCAAGCTAAAGAATCCAAGTCTAGTAAGAAGACTAGACATATACTTAGATAAAATTCATGTTATTGGAAATAACATTGAATAGAAGGAAATAGCAATTTATAAAGTTGGAATATATGGATACATGGTACATCCTCTTGTCAAGCTTTTATTGCATTTCAACTAGTGTAAAAGGTACACTATAAATTATAAGATATGAAGTAGTAATAGTGTATTGACTATTCTTATATGATAATCGCATTTATTGTTTGAGTTTTATTAAACTCACCCATTACTTTGTTATATTCAAATGGGTTGTTGGGACAAATTGAACTCCATTGAAGTGAACTGGATTGACATAGTATTCGCCCCTGGTTACTTGAAGGACGTGACGTCTCAAAGAAACTAGAGTGTGATGCGATTGATGGCAAGTTCAAGTGTCATAGCGTCATATGGTATGACTAGTCGATCACATAGACGGACTGTATGGGACACTCTGCCAGGCAGTGACCGCTTATAGAGTTCTAGTAATTCATAAAGCCTGGTCGTGGCGAGAGCTACTATAGTATTCTTATGAGTCAATTCTTTTGACTAAAGACTATTCCCCCAAGTTGGCACAAATTTTTGAATTGCTTTGATTTATACTCTACGACTGTCGTAATTGAAGTCGAATGAGTACATTTTGGGTTATGATGAACTGTGGCTATACAAAGGGAATAGTGTGATAGGAATTGTCCACCCCCTTGTCAGGGTTATTTGAAATCTCAAGGCCACTCGAGGAGTAGTGAACTGAAAATGCGTGGCCACGCTCGGAAGGTATCTACGGTAGATAATTCCGGTCAGACAGTTATTCTCCAGATCGAGGTAGCCACTCAATATATGATCAAATGCAAGTACAACCTGCGAGACACCTTGCATTGAGTGGGAGATTGTAATAGGACAAGTGAATTGGTGACGCACAATTGTCTCGGACAAGTGGGAGATTGTTTGAGTATGTGTCCTCAACAATAGTGCGGTTACATGATTTAAAATTATAATTAAATCTCATTATAAGAATACGAAAGGGATGATAAATTAAATAGTCAACTGATCAACATTAATCAGTAACGATTGGCTTGTTAGAGTTTGACGCTACTGTCGTAGGACGGTGGTGGTTAGTAGACCCCTTAAGGTCACATCTAAAGGATGATGCCCTTATCAGTAAAGTTAATTAGTTGTATATTGATACAAGTTAATTAATTCCTTAAATAAGAACAATTTATATTTATGAGAGGAAATATGTATCTTATTGTAATGTGATTAAATAAGATTCGATTTAGTGGATTAATATATTAATTCACTAAATTATGTTGAGGTGGTATAAATATTTCGAGGTAGAGGTAATTAGTTATTTACATTTACAAGATGTTGTAAATTTAACTAACTACTTATTATAGGACCCGTTATATGTTGTTACAATGATAAAATATTACTCAATAAGTTGAGTGAATATATATTTATTAATTTGTCACATAATTATTGTATGATCAAAATAATATTTAATTATGTAAGATAATTAAACATAAGACGTATAAGCATTTATGAGACAAATATTATAAGATAAAAATGGACCAAAATAACTCATATGAACCGTCCAAATGGAAGGATGGTTGAGTTTTTGTTTTTTGTCATTTTGTTGTTGGAAAAATGCTCCAACATCTTATGACATGCCTACCCTATTACCTACACTTATAGATTATTGTGAAAGACATTTTGAGAAGATAAAAATGCTCTAAATAGAGCATGATTGCCGGACCATCTAGAGGGAGAAGAACACTTTTGCTGTTCTTATTTTTCTCACTTGTTCTCTTAAAAGATGCTTACATTCATTCACGTGCAAACTCCTCTTACATTCATAGTTTTCCTTCTCTAAAACTTGAGAAGTTTTAATCTAGATTGTTCAATGATACTAATAATATTATTCATGTAATATATGAGTATTAGTAGTCATTTTTAAGGTAGACTACTAAATAAATATCAGGCCAATATTATTTAGTAGTAATAAGGGTTAAATCTTGGGTGCAATCAAGAGGAGAGCTCCTAATATAGAGTCTTCGAGGATCATCCTAATACTTATCATAGCTCAAGAACAAGTGAATGTAGGAGACCTTACTTGTGTCCAAAATACGAAAATAATAATGTAAGAATCATTGTTTTCTCATGTCATGCCTTATTTAGCTATGCATGCACTAGATCTAAAGAACTAATAATTAATATGTTAATTAAATCATATTAGAGATGTCTAATATTAGGTATATGAACTTAAAAACTTTGTGTCACATATTCTATCCATACATGATTATAATTATGCTAATGGGCAAACAAAATAAAAACAGTATTAACTTACGGTAAAGAACACAAATAAAAGATAATACGAACAACAACACTTATCTATAACTTCATCTAATTTAAGAACAATAAGGCGGTGGTGATTCTACTCTAATAAGTGAACATATAAGGGTTGGGTAGTTTAAAAAGATTATGTACGATTCAAAAAATTCAAATTCACATGAGGAAAAAAGGTTCAATAAAAACTATTGTGTACCAATATTATCTTCCATCTTGCTAAGGAGTAAGAACCTCTTTTCGTTCTAAATTTGTGTAGCTCCTCCGTTAGTAATTCACCTGACAAATAATTTAAATTTAAGTCAATAACCTCTCTAAATAATTTTTCTGGAATATCAATAAAAAAAATCTACAGTAATAAATTACCAAAAATGAAAATTTGCAGCGAAATCAAATAAAAAGGAGTATTAGAAATTAAAATTAGTGACCACTTTTATATATGTGAATATTGGGACCATTTTGACACTATCTATACATAAATTTTTCCACTTATGATTAAGGAGTAATTAGTTACTTTTGGTATTCCTTAATATCTTTAATGTTGAAGATAAAATTTTAGAATATTAAAAGTTACAATTTATGTGGATAAATTCTAAAAACCAATATTGAGATAAGAAAGGTCAAAAGTATTAACTTCCCCCCTTTAATATCGCCTTGAACATTTTTTTAGATGACTTGTGAAATATAGTAAATAATTTTAATTTTAATTTTTTAGATAAATACTTTGTAAATAGCTTAACTTGACACGTGATAATTAAAAATTATTTAAGTTTGTATTTTAATTATATTGCATATGTGTATTATATATACAGTATATTTTTTTACTTATGATTAAGGAATAAATTAGTTATTTTTAATATTTATAAGAACTTTAATGTCGAAGATAAGACATTGGATAAATTCTAAAAATTATTATTGAGAGAAGAAAGGTCAAAAGTGTATTAGAAGTTATCAATTTCACCTATTAATCTTCCCCTTTATTTTTATTTTTTTTTATGATAATTTGTGAGATATAATAAATGTTTTTTTATTTTTAAGATAAAATCTTTGAATTGTATATATATATATATATATATATATATATATATATATATATATATATATATATATATATATATATATATATATATATATATATATATATATATATATATATATATATATATGTATATAATAATTTAATGAAATTGAGAAAGTTTATAACAAAACGCAAGAATAAACGTCGGAATTTTAATTTAGTATGTATTTTGATTTGTTAATTGTTGTTTAATTTTTTTAAAAAATAAAAGGTCGAAGTTTGTTCTTTATTATTATGCTATTTAAAAACTTAGACACATTTAATGTTGGCAAATTAATTAATTATTTTTTATTTTCTAAATAATGGTCATTAGGTGGCTTGCTATAATTGTCTCAAAAGTGGATTTGTGTAGTGTGGTGGTTTTGTATTGCCTTTTTATTAAAAAAAAAAAAAAAAAAAAAAAAAAAAAAAAAAAAAAAAAATTATCCATGTGGCAATACAAAATGACTCTCAAATCCCATATGTCTACCTCTCGACATTCTATATCCTCAACTTTCAATTCATATTGTAATACTACGGTTTTCTAAGTCTGTTACTCGGACGAATATGGTTTACTCAACCGACTAATGCGTGGTGTGTTTCTGGTCAGGCTACTGTCCAGGAATACTCGGCCGAGTAGAGGATACTCGGCTGAGTATACTCTATACTCGATCGAGTACCCGGTCTGTTACGGGTTATTTCCGCGATTTTGAATAAAATGATTAGAGATTATATATAAGTCGTTTGTGAGTTTCTAAAATCATTTCTTCCAAAACCTAAACTACGTTTCATTCTCCTCTAATCATCTTTATCAATTCCAAGGCAAAGGTCGTCGAATGTGGGTTATAGCATCTTATTCCGTGACAATCGTCGTAGTGATGATGTGTTACTCGTTCTGCATTTGTATGATTGGCTGCAGCATAACAGATTACGAGAAGGTAGGGTTTCCCTACTCGGTTTACTGTTTAATTGATTTAAGATTGTGTGGTAATTGTTTGTACGATTGATGATGTGATTATCTGCTGTTATTGGATTAGAGTTTGGTGTTGGTTTTGTGATGGTTGTTGGTGATGTTCACGAGGCGTGTCCTCGGCTGAGTGGAGTCACTTGCGGGAGTGGCTTCACGCCCTTGATTTGCCCTCTATAGAACCCGCCACATGAAGGGGTGTGCACATTAATGAACAGGGTTATCGCTCGTTGATGAGCGGGGATTTGATGCGCAAGGCTACGGTCCCCCGATGGCAGGGCTACACACTTTAGTGTGTAGTCAGTTACAGGCGAGAGGTTAGAGTAGGGTGTTAACAAATGGCACGATATGATGAGATTGGGAGTTGGAAGTGGATTGTGAATAGTTGTTTATCTTTACCGTACTTGTCTTATTTTGATTATGCAGTGAACTGACCCCGTTGTTGTTTTGTAAATCTGTGGTGATCCATTCGGGGATGGTAAGCAGATTGTGACAGGTGATGATGGTCTTTAGCTTGGGGTACGAGATGGGGAGTCATCACTTCGAGTCTAGCTTCCGCTGTCACGAGTTTAGCTGTTTAGCTTTCAGTTGTTTTGAGTAGTAGTAAACATTTCTTTGGTTTGGTTTTTGGAGCTATGTAAACTTTAACTTATACACTTTAATAAATGTTGTGGAATGGTTTCTTTTGATATACTATCCTCGGGCAACCGAGTTGGTAACAGTCTCTCATGCTAGGGTGGTCCTTGGTAACACGCCTTAGTATGTGGGGTTGTTACAAAGTGGTATCAGAGCGACGATTTCGGAACCTGAAACCAATGAACAAATGAACTTAGGGTGTCTAATCAAAATGAACCCGCATAGGAATTGTTTGAAGCTACCGCAAAGGTTTGATAGACGTCTCGAAACCGCAATGTTGCCCATACAAGTTCAAGCCGGTCACTACAGGGTGTGTTGTGGGAATCGGTGTATGCTTGTGTTTATGTTTATGTCTTATAGTATGATATGCATGTTGTGGTTCGAGATGAAATGGTTAAGTGGCTTTATGTGTTGTGAAAAGTGGAGATGATAGTATGGCATGTTATTAGAAAAAGTATGTTTTGTTTGTTTGGTAATAGATTCATATGCATAAGATGTCGGTATGATAAAAGCTCATCTAGTATACTGTTTTTAAAAGTATTGAGTTGTCTGTGTTCGCTTTGTTGTTGTTTAAGTTGTTTGGGCAAGAAAAAGTGGATTGTATGGAGTTTGATTTCGTTAAGGCTGTCTTTATTTGGTCATAAGTCTAGTTTTAGAAATTATATTGCTGTAATTATAATTGGAGGTGATAGCTTGTCCTCTTACGATTCTAACGATAGTTCACACGCCCAAAATGACCAAGTAATGAGTGAGATATGACTGTTTAACGAAAACTGGACGTTGCTGAGAACTGTGTCGGTACTCGGCCGAGTAGACCATACTCAGCCGAGTATCTTTCATACTCGACCGAGTTACCCATATTCGGCCGAATAATCTTTCGGTGATAATTTTTTTTAGCTTCTGGAGTCGTGAACTCGGCCGAGTAGTCTCATTATTCAACCGAGTGTCATGTACTCGGTCGAGTACGTCATGCACTCGACCGAGTATCTCTTTAGGCGGTTGTTTTGAGTTGACGGCTACGTTCTTACATATGTTTTGAGTAGTAGGTTATGTGCACACGTATGTTTTGGGTCTTAAAGCATTCGTTTATATTTGTGACGGTCTTGATACGTAAGTTACCAAATGTTATGATATGGAGAATGCCGGCTTATGAGGGATATATGTTGGATAGGGAGGACACGAGTTATATGTGGTTGTGAGGGCTAGTGGAAAAAGAAAGGGAAGATTGATTAGCTAATCGAGACAAGGAGCATGTTTTGTGAGATATGGTGAGTGATATAGTCGCATGTTAAGTAACATAAAAATAAGTGTATATAGGTAATGGTGATGTAAGTGTAAAGAAACGTGAGAATGAAAGATTGAAAGGAAGGATGTAAATAGTGATAACTTGAGAGGTGTAAGGATTTATAGAGGGAGATGATTAGGATTGTGTTGGTTAAGAATATATATGTAATGAAAGGATTTTGTAGAGGGATGGAGAATAGGGGTATATAATGAACGTAGATGGAATTATGTCGCGACGTGGATTTGTAGATAGTGACTGAGTTTGGGAATTTGGATTATCAAGAGGTGAGCCTAGTGTGTAATTCATTGGGCAATTAACGTTATGAGGTGAATTTTTGGTTTTCTAGGGATACGAAAGGGAGATACAACTAATTAAAGGGTAACCGTTAGTTGTGTGGTGCTGATGGTGATAAGTGTGAGTGAGTAGTATGATGGTAGAGGATCAGTGACAAGAAAAAATGAGAAGATATTGATATGAATTAATGGAATTTGAGTTGTGGAGCAACAAGAAGGTAATCGGATTACTAAAGAGTTAGGTAGAAGAAGGAAGGAGATGAATTATTAATTGGTATTATTGGATGAAAGTAAGTTGGGAGAACGTTGACCAAAGTTATGGGACATGAAAGTAAGGAATCATGGAAATGCACGATAACATCATGAGAGGTGTGAGTTAATAGTTATATAGGAGTTTAAGACGACAGGTTAGCCGTGAGTTCCGAGGTTATTAAGGGAGTAAGAAGCTGGCAGAGTATTTGCACGATATGAGATTTTGGTGGAGAGTTAGGTGACGATGCAATAAAGGATGGAATTGGAAATAATGTTGAGGTAAATTTTGTTGATGGATTTGATGTTTGTTATTTGGGTTGATAACCAAAGAGAGGAAACGGACTGTTATATTAAGAAGTGATAGTAAGAGAGTAGTTGCATGAAAGATGGTGGCGTCGTAGTGTTGTCACTAGTGGTTAAGGATGATATTAAATAGGGAAGATAGCCATTCTAAAGAGGTTTATTTTTGTAGAGGCCAGGTTGATATGTATGGTTGTGAGGGAGTATGAAATTGGTTACAGGAGGCGGGTGCTAGTAGTCGAGTATTAATGGTATGGTTACATTTGTCAGGAAGTGGTAGTTATGCAAATGGGAGGATGTGATAGGAGGGGCATACGAGTTAAGCACGGGTGAGAGGTAACCTTTATCAAGCGGTAACTTACATGATCAGGATTGGCTAGTTAGATTCGATTATGGGTTCATGATATGTGTAAATGTTTGTGTGAGGTTCTGACCTCATGAGTCATGGTATGGATAATATTCATAAGGTTAGTATATGTGATTCCATATAATATATTGCGTTGTGATCTAGTAAAGCGGTTCTAAGAAAGTTTTCTGGTCAAGGAAGTTGCACTGAGTCAGTGTTATGTGATTGTATAAGTTGCGATGATTATCGATGTGGTTGTTGTGCCTTGGGTGGAGATTCGGGTACGGTAATTCATGTTGTGATACGAGTATTTTCGCGCTGCGGTGCGGTTGTTGGTGGCGGTGTTGCGATGCCATCATCGGTTGTGGTGGAATAGGCGGAATACTGATGAGACGAACTTTCGAAAGTATATATTAGTTATATAGATTGTTGTTTTTTACTGCTGTTTCCTGTCAGTGTCAGTCTGGGCATATATATTGTTGTTTTATTTATTAATGTTTCTGTAACACCCCCTCATACCAAGGTACCTTACCAGGACTACTCCAGCATGAAAGGCCGTTACCATCTCGGTTGCCCGAGGTTAGTATATATCAAAAGCTTCCGTCCTAAACACATTTATTAGAAGCACTTTAAAGTATTAATGTTTACAACAATCCAAATCCAAACCAAAACCATTAAAGTGAATTCAACTGAGGACAACTAAAAAATCATAGCTAAGACTCGTAACTGTGATACTAGAACTGGTGATGACGACTTCCCCATGACCGCCCAAGCTCACCAAATGTAATACCTGTCAAGTCTGCTCACCATCCCCGAATAGATCACCGCAGGTTTTACAAAACAACAACAACGGGGTCACTACCATTCAATCAATGTAAGACAAACAAACAATGTAACCGGCTGATCACCCTCCACAATAACCGACTACACACCGAAGTGTGTAGCCCTGCCAGATTACCCACGAGCGACTAACAATCCCTGTCCCTTAATGTGCACATCCCCTCCCGTGATGGGTTCCATGGAGGGCGAACTAGGGTGTGAAGCCACTCCCGCAAGTGACTCCACCACAATCACACACACACACACAGCATCACAACTGTCACAACACCACAACCGTCACAACATAACCACACCAACACCGTCACAACAACACCCATCCTCCGATGATCAGCAGATAACAACAATTAAGAAACATATGCAATCTTAATCAATCAACAGTGCTGAGTAGGAGAAACCCTACCTTTCGCAATCCAAGCACACATAAGCAATCAATAGCAATTCCTCATGACACTGTCACCTACATACAATAATCATATAATTCCAATTACCACATCGCACAATCCCATTTCCCCCAATTCATAAATAAAGGCAAAACCCTAAATATCAATCACTGAATATAAGGATGAGGACTTACCGCCGATGAATCAAAGGAAAGAATACAATTACTATGATCACCCAGACGAGAGATTCATATATGATTAGAGCGTCGTAGGATGTTTTAGGTTTTATAAGTTGTAATTAGAAACTGTTCATCGTAATATATAACGCCCTATCCATTTCCAAATCAAACCGCGGAAATAACACTCGACGGACCGGATACTCGGTCGAGTATAGAGTATACTCGGCCGAGTACCCTTTACTCGGCCGAGTACCCTTTACTCGGTCGAGTATTCCGCATACTTGGCCGAGTGTTCCTGGGCAGCAGCCAAACAGGATGCACGACACACTTTACTCGACCGAGTAGGCCATACTCGGTCGAGTACCAGCCTATAAAATCCGTAGTATTACAGTCTTCCCCCCTTAAAAAGAACTTCGTCCCCGAAGTTCCAACCCAACCTATAAAATATGGACACCTAACACTAACTCCACCAACCACACTTACTAGTTAACATATCCTCTCGATATAGACTTCATAATACCATCAAATAACCATAATATAATGTTGCCAACCTTGTCTCATCCATAACACTCACTAGCAACTCAATACCAAGACTATCCACAAAATAAGATCAACCATCAAAACAGAATGTTACATTCTACCATCCTTAAAACAAACTTCGTCCTCGAAGTTTACTCACACACATAAACCTCCTCACACAATCCGTTACTCACACTCCTAAACATCATACTACTACGAGCACTGTCATTACCTGTACTAAAATCAACCACAACACGAAGAATCCATCCTTTACTTTACACCAACACTCAAACTTCCAATTGTACTATAACATGTACAACCATCAAACTCTTTTTGTCGATCCTACTCCTCTTAAGATGAAAGTTACGTCCTCGTAACTCACTAATACTAGGTCCATTGTCATACCTCCCATAATCCACATTACTACCGCATGATAACGATAACCCACTATAACCTCAACACTACAACCATTCCTATAACCAGGACTCTCTTTCTTTAACAGTTCTCGTGTCTCCAATTATTTTGTACTCACATAACATATATCATAAAATCCTCAGTAGAGCCACCACTCCATCCCCTCCACATTACCGCAAAACAACATACTTTGATATACTTATACACTCATCTCCACAATCTTAGCTCACAATCCACAATTGTTACACATACCCACTTTAGCTTCTCAAGTTCGTCTCTTTTATTATCACTAATTTTACCCTTAACTTAACATGATACAAAGTCTCAAAACTCCGTACTCACTGTCCCAAGAAAAGGTGCTAAACCACTTGTATTTTCTAGATCATACCACACCTTTTCCACAATTCTCTTGCCACAACTATGTCCACCAATGCCTCATCTAAAACAAGATCAAAATTACTCCAACCACCTCTCACAACTGTGTCCCATTAACATAATATTACTTTACCATGACAACAATAGAACCATACCCAACTCTCTTTCATATCATCCTCTATACAAACCAATAGGAACATACCCATACCGACACTGGTAAGGAACATCGGGAACCAACACAACGGCCTATATACCTCGACCGACACTGACAAGAAATAGTAGTAAACAAACAGCGATCTATGACAACACGAAAATACTCCTATCACAACACGAATTACCGTGCACAGTGCACAACAACCACATTGATAGCCATCACAAGTTTTACAATCTCATAACACTGACTCAGCACAACTTCCTTGACCACAAGACTTTCTTATAACTGCTCTACCAGATCGCGACGCAGCATATTAGGCAGAGATCACAAATACCAACCTTATGGATATTATCCATACCATGACTCTTGAGGCCGGAACCTCACTCCATTACTTACAGATATCATACATACACATATAAGTATAACTTATGACGCGGAACACACATTTAACGACTTATAACTATCACACCACATCATTACTCGTGAGGTCAGGACCTCACACAAAGTTTTACACACCTTATGGACCCATGATCGAATCTAACTAGCCAATCCTGATCATGTAAGTTACCACTTGACAATGAATACCTCTCACCCGGACTTAACTCAGGTGCCCTTCATAACATATCCTCTCATACACAAAATTATCACCCCTCCGGCAAATGTAGCCATAACATCAGCACCCAACTTCCAGTGAACACCCCATATATCCACATCTTATACTCCCTCACAACCATACCTACTGATCAGTCTCCACATAATCAACCTCATTAGGACAACTAACTTTCTTAATGTAACATCATCCTCAACCACTAGTGACAACAATACGACACCACCATCCTTCATGTGGCTACTCTCTAACTATCATTTCTTAATATCACAATCTGTTTCATCTCTTTGGTTATCATCCCAAATAATAAACATCAAATCCATCAACAAAATTTACCTCAACTTTATTTCCAATTCTATCCTTTATCGCGTCGTAACCTAACCTCCCACCAAAATCTCATATCGCATAAACACTCTACCAGCTTCTTACTCCCTTAATACCTCAAAACCGACAGCTAACATGTCGTCCTGAATTCCTATATAACTATTAGCTCACATCCTCTCATAATGCTATCTTTCCTTTCCATGTCCCGTAACTTTGATCAACGTTCTCCCAATTTACCTCCATCCAGTAATACCACTTAATAATTTATCTTCTTCCTTGTTCTACCTAACTCCTTAATAATCCAATTACCTTCTTGTTACTCCACAACTCAAATTCCATTAATTCATATCGATATCTTATCTTTATTTCTTATCACTTATGTTCTCCCATCATACTATTCACTCGCACTCATTATCATAAAGTCCACACACTAACAGTTACTCTTCAATAAGCCGTATCTCCATGTCGTATCTCTAGGTAACCAAAAATTCATCTCATACCGTTAATTGCCCAAAGAATTACACACTAGGCTCACCTCTTGATATTCCAAATTCCCAAATCAACCACTATCTACTCATCGCGGCATAACTCGATCTCACTATACACCATTCGTTTCCATCTCTCTATAGCGACCTTTTATCACATATATCCTTAAGCAACTCAATCCTAACTGTCTCCCCCCCATAAATCCTTATACATCCCAAGATGCCACTATTCGTATCCCTCATCTCAATCTTTCATTCTCACGTTTCTTTACACTTACATTATCCTTGCCCATATACACTTACTTTTATATTACTCAATACACGATTATGTTACCCATAATATCTCACAAAACATGCTCTTTACCTCAACTAGCCCATTAATCTACTCTTTTCTTGTTCCACTATCCCTCACAACCACATATAACTCATGTCCTTTATATCCAACACCTATCCCTCATAAACCGGCATTCTCCCTATCATAGCATTTGGTAACTTATGTATCAAGATCGTCGCATATATAAAAGAATACTTTAAGACCCAAAACATACATGTATACATACCCTATGACTCATAACAACCGTAAGAACAAAACCACCGACTCAAAATGACCGCCCATCGAAGTACTCGATCGAGTACATAACATACTAGATCGAGTATAGGGTACTCGGTCGAGTAATGAGACTACTCGGCCGAGTCACGACTCCAGAAGCTAAAAAGAATTATCACAGAAAGATTACTCGGCCGAATATGGAATACTCGGTCGAGTATGAAAGATAACTACTCGGCCGAGTATCGACAAAGTTCTCAGCACCGTCCAGTTTTTGTAAAACAGTCATATCTCACTCGTTACTTCGTCATTTGGGGCGTGTGACCTATCGTTAGAATCGTAACAAGAAAAGCTATCACCTAAACTTGGAATCACAACAATATCACTTCTAGAACTCGACTTGTGACAGTTTTAAGACAACCCTTCCGTAATCGGTCTTTATACAAATAAAGTTTTCTAAGCCAAAACA
The DNA here is from genome assembly GCF_048544455.1 of Silene latifolia. NCBI lineage: Eukaryota > Viridiplantae > Streptophyta > Magnoliopsida > Caryophyllales > Caryophyllaceae > Silene > Silene latifolia. The sequence goes on from NC_133527.1 coordinate 44,991,087, forward strand.
ACTTGAACATAAATAAAGCAAACATTAGTAACTCAACACTTCTAAAACCAGTACATGGGTGAAATTTTATCATACCCACATGAAAATTAGACCCGACATTCATGTATATAGACACATGCCCGTAACCATATACTACTACCAACAATCAAGCATTATCATCATCATGTTCATATGCACATGTACAACTACCATACTTCATGCTCAAGATTGTATTAAATAGGTAACATGATCACATACTTCATGCTCAATATCAATCAGATAAAAATTCACAATTCACCTTTCATATTTTACCATGCTCCAACACTTAACATGCCAACATATTCATGCTCAAAGTTTAACATCAACAATCCTCGATACATCTTTCAACAACTATCACATTCCACTTCTTTCATCATTTCATCCAACCATGCACAAGATTCAAACTATAGGTATCAAACTCACATGACTCAAACATACAACAGTTTCCCCCATGTGACCGGCTTGAGATCGTAAGGGCCTTAGTGCGACTCAGGGACGTCTCCCAAGTCTTTGCGGTAGCTCCAAACAACTCTCCCCAGGTTTATTTTATTTAGACTCCCTAAGTTCATTGGGTTTATTAGTTTTAGATATCGGAATCATCGGCTCTGATACCACTTTGTAACACCCCCCCATACCAAGGTACCTTACCAGGACTACTCCAGCATGAAAGGCTGTTACCATCTCGGTTGCCCAAGGTTAGTATATATCAAAAGCGTCTGTCCTAAACACATTTATTAGAAGTACTGTAAAGTATTAATGTTTACAATAATCCAAATCCAAACCAAAACCATTAAAGTGAATTCAACTGAGGACAACTACTAAGACTCGTAACTGTGATACTAGAACTAGTGATGACGACTTCCCCATGACCGCCCAAGCTCACCAAATGCAATACCTGTCAAGTCTGCTCACCATCCCCGAATGGATCACCGCAGGTTTTACAAAACAACAACAACGGGGTCAGTACCATTCAATCAATGTAAGACAAACAAACAATGTAACCGGCTGATCATCCTCCACAATAACCGACTACACACCGAAGTGTGTAGCCCTGCCAGATTACTCATCGCAACAGGTAATCCACTCCGCCAGTGGGTGACCGCAGCCCATCCCCACCAAGTCCAGCTTATCAACGGACGACTAACAATCCCTGTCCCTTAATGTGCACATCCCTTCCCGTGACGGGTTCCACGGAGGGCGAACTAGGGTGTGAAGCTACTCCCGCAAGTGACTCCACCACAATCACACACACACACACACAGCATCACAGCTGTCACAACACCACAATCGTCACAACATAACCACACCAACACCGTCACCACAACACCCATCCTCCGATGATCAGCAGATAACAACAATTAAGAAACATATGCAATCTTAATCAATCAACAATGCTGAGTAGGAGAAACCCTACCTTTCGCAATCCAAGCACACATAAGCAATCAATAGCAATTTCTCATGACACCGTCACCTACATACAATAATCACATAATTCCAATTACCACATCGCACAATCCCTTCCCCCAATTCATAAATAAAGGCAAAATCTTAAATATCAATCACTGAATATAAGGATGAGGACTTACCGCCGATGAATCAAAGGAAAGAATACAATTACTATGATCACCTAAAGGAGAGATTCAGAGATGATTAGAGCGTCGTAGGATGTTTTAGGTTTTGTAAGTTATAATTAGAAACTGTTCATCGTAATATATAACGCCCTATTCATTTCCAAATCAAACCGCGGAAATAACACTCGACGGACCGGATACTCGGTCGAGTATAGAGTATACTCAGCCGAGTACCCTTTACTCAGTCGAGTATTCCGCATACTCGGCCGAGTGTTCCTGGGCAGTAGCCAAACAGGATGCATGACACACTTTACTCGACCGAGTAGGCCATACTCAATCGAGTACCAGGCTATAAAATCCGTAGCATTACAGTTTGTTACCAGTTTCGGCTTGGGAGAAATGGTAGCGTGATATGGAAGAAAGTTGTGTATGTTTCCATTGTTGTCATGGTATAGTGATATTCTGTTAATGGGACACAGTTCTTAGAAGTTGTTAGAGTACTCTCGCTCTTGTTTTAGATGAGGCATGGGTCAACATAGTTGTGCCAAGAGTTTTGTGGATTGTGTGTGTCCTAAGCTGGAAGCGGCAAGTGGTTCGTAATCTTTATTGGGACAGTGAGTATAGGGTGTTGGGAACTAGTATTATGTTAAAGTTATGGATGCGTTTACGGCAATAAACAGGATAACTTGAGGATCTAGTGTGACTGTGTGTAATAATAGTGGATCGTGAGTTATGATTGTGGAAATAAGTGCAAGTATAAAGAAGTATGATTTGGCGGTAATGTCGAAGATATGGAGTAGTGGTTATGCTGAGGATTTTATGATATAGGTTAGATGAAGTGCAGAATAATTGGAGGCACGAGAGCTGTTAGGGAGAAAGGGCCTTGGATATGGGATGGGTGTCGGTGTTGAAGTTATAGTTGGTGATAGGTGATACAAGATGAGGATAAGGGGAAGAATACAGCTAAGGATCTAGTATTAGTGAGTTACTAGGACATAACATTTATCTTAAGAGGAGTAGGATGCGACAAAGAGAGTTTGATGGTTGTAAATGTTGTAGTATAATTAGAAGTTTGAGTGTTGGTGTAGAATAAGAATGGATTTGTGTGATGGTCGATTTTATTATAGGTAATGGCAGTGCTTGTAGTAGTATGATGTTTAGGAGTGTGAGTAAACTTCGATAGTGTGATGATATTTATGTGTATGAGTAAACTTCAAGGACGAAGTTCGTTTTAAGGGTGGTTGAATGTAACATTCCGTCTTGGTGTTGATCTTGTTTGGTGGATTGCCTTGGTATTGAGTTTTCTAGTGAGCGTTATGGAAGTAAGACAGAGTTGGAAACACTTATATTGTGGGTATTCGATAGTATTATGGAGTTAGTAATAAGAGACTATGCTATAGTTGAGATGATATCGTGAGGCATGTTGTAGAAGTAAGCGTGGTTGGTGGAGTTAGTGTTAGGTGTCTATGTTTTATAAGTTGGGTTGGAAATTCGGGGATAAAGTTCTTTTTAAGGAGGGAAGACTGTAATACTACGGTTTTCTAAGTCTTTAATTCGGCCAAATATGACTTACTCGGCCGAGTAATGCGTCGTGTGTATCTGGTCAGGCTACTGTCCAGGAATACTCGGCCTAGTAAACTCTATACTCGACCGAGTACCCGGTCTGTTACGGGTTATTTCCGCAGTTTTGATTAAAATGATTAGAGATTATATATAAGTCGTTTGTGAGTTTCTAAAATCATTTATTCTAAAACCTAAACTACGTTTCATTCTCCTCTAATCATCTTCATCAATTCCAAGGCAAAGGTCGTCGATTGTGGGTTCTAGCATCTTATTCTGTATCAATCGCCATAGTGATGATGTGTTACTCGTTGTGGATTTGTATGATTGGCTGCGGCATAACAGATTACGAGGAGGTAGGGTTTCCCTACTCGGTTTACTGTTTAATTAATTTAAGATTGTGTGGTAATTGTTTGTACGATTGATATTGTGATTATCTGCTGTTGTTGGATTGGAGTTTGGTATTGGTGTTGTGATGGTTGTAGGTGATGTTCGCCCTCTGTGGAACCCGCCATAGGAGGGGGTGTGCACATTAATGAACAGGGTTATCGCTCGTTGATGAGCGGGGATTTGGTGGGCAAGGTTGCGGTCCCTCACTGGCATGCTACACACTTTAGTGTGCAGTCAGTTACGTGATGAGATTGGGAGTTGGAGGTGGATTGTGAACAACTGTTTATCTTTATCGTACTTGTCTTATTTTGATTATGCAGTGAACTGACCCCGTTGTTATTTTGTAAATCTGTGGTAATCCATTCGCGGATGGTGAGCAAATTGTGATAGGTGATGATGATCTTTAGCTTGGGGGCAAGATGGGGAATCATTACTTCGAGTCTAGCTTTCGGTGTCACGAGTTTAGCTGTTTAGCTATCAGTTGTTTTGAATAGTAGTAAACATTTCTTTGGTTTGGTTTTTGGAGTTATCTAAACTTTAACGTATACACTTTAATAAATGTTGTGGAATGGTTTATTTTGATATACTATCCTCGGACAACCGAGATGGTAACAGTCTCTCATCATAGGGTGGTCCTTGGTTAGGCGCCTTGTGATATCGTCCTAATTTAGGACGATTTACCCCCGTCTTATTCTCCAATTTAACTCAAATTTGCGTGCTTGAATGTTTAAATAGCTCATTTAAATGCTAATTTATAATAATTAGGTGTCTTAGTCATATTTAATATTTAATCGTATTTTTATTGTAATATTCGTATTTTTATTAATTTACTAATCTATAATTATTAGTCGTATTAGGTATATTTAATTATTACTCTGGTTTTTATAATATTAGTATTAATATTATTCATTGTTTGTAATTTGTAGGTGAGACGAGAAAGCAAGGTGGAGCAAAGAAGGAAAATGGTGATGCAAGCAAATCAAGACGGGTCAAATAACCCAAAGCAACAAGAGAAAGTCAAAGGTCAACCTCGACCTTTGACCTTCATCATCATCATCAACAGCATCTTCACCATCAACCCGCACTCGCCATTCACCCGCATCACCATTGCACTTTCACCATTTCCATGTTCCTTCGTTTAAAAACCCGCATCAGCAGCAGCAGTAACTGTTAGTCATTTAGACCATGTTAATACTCATCTTATGATATTAAAATTACAAATTAATTTAATATGGTCTAAATCTACATGCATGGAAATAAAAATATAAAAATGGTATAAAACCATCTTAAGACAAAAATCCTTACAATGGTTTAAGGCAAGTAAGGGCACTACAAAGGTCTCTTACCTTTATAGTTCTTGAGCTATAGGAATATGGATGATCCTCCAAATACACCACAATTACCAAAATAGGTAATCTCCTTTTGATGCACCCAAGATTAAACCCAAAAATCCTAATAATTACTAACTAGATAATTAGTAGGATAACCTTGTATACTATATAATATCATTACACTAATAATATTAGTTTATGTATATTATAGTTTTGTGAATTATTTTTGATGATGATCAACAATTTGATCAAGTTTTTGATGAGAAAATATGAAGAAAATAAGGTTTTTTTTTCTTTCTCTTTTTCTCTTCAATATAGCACGACCAAGGGTCTATTTTGAGGTTTTTAAAAACAAAAATTTTCACTTGCATGGCATTTTTGGTGTAAGACCAGAATGTTCATGGCTTTGAAATTTATTTTTCCATAAATTTTTAAATCTTGTTAAATTGTTTCACAAGTTAAATATTTCTAGACGATAAATGTTAATCTTTCCTTTATTTCCTTTGTAGTAATCACGATGACTTCTACTAGTGAAACCGTCACCATAGCTAGAGATTCATGGTTACGTTCTTTTATGGACAAATATGTTTTAAAAGCCGACGGTAGTAATTTTAAAGATTGGGAGGAATAACTTCGATTAGCTGTCGCAGGTGATGGCAAATTACGCTACCTTGTCGATCCCTCTCCCCCTTCGCCTAGTACTAGGGCCACTGCCGATATAAGGGAGGCTTTTTCAAATTATCAAAATGAATCCGCTGCAATAAAAAATGTTTTGATTTTTTCAATGGATCCTGCTTTACAAAGGCAATGTGTCAAGTTTCGCGATGCACATGAAGTATTCTCGGGGCTTGAGAAAACATAGTAGAAAATTTGAACTTGTCGAAGTTCAAGAGCCACAAACTGATTTGACAATACAGGAAGATGTTCCTTCTACGTCTGAATCAGTTATTGTTCCCTCTGAACCTAGGAGGTCAGAAAGGGTTAGTCGCCAGCCTGATAGATATCTTGGTATTATCGAGGAAGATGGTAACCATGAGGTTTTACTTTTAATAAGTGATGAACCCAAGACCTATAAAACAGCTATTATGAGTTCTGACTCTAAGCTATGGCTCGAGGCCATGCAAACCGAAATGGATTCCATGTACGATAATCAGGTATGGGACCTGGTTGACTTACCTAAAGATGTTCGACCTCTTCAGTGTAAGTGGATATTCAAGATTAAAATCGGTATGGATGGACATAAAGATGTCTACAAAGCTAGATTGGTTGCAAAATGTTTCACTCAGGTTCATGGTTTACACTATGATGAAACTTTTGCACCAGTTGCTATGCTTAGATTTGTTCGGATAATGTTAGCAATTGCTGTATTTCATGATTATTAGATATGGCAAATGGATGTCAAAACCGCTTTCCTGAACGGGTTTCTGGAAGAGGAAGTGTTCATGACACAACCTGAGGGTTTTGTGGATCCTAAAAATCCTAACAAAGTATGCAAACTTAAGAGATCCATTTATGGTCTTAAGCAAGCGTCAAGGAGTTGGAATCATCGTTTTGATCATGTTATTAAACAGAATGGTTTTTCTCGAAGTGTTGAGGAACCATGTTTATACATGAAGTTTAGTGGGAGTAAAGTTGTTTTCTTACTTCTTTAGGTGGACGACATATTACTAATTGGTGAATGCTAGACAATTAAATCGATAACAACAAAAATAAAACATGAAGTTAGACGATTTGGCATGTCATTTTCCATAATGCATTTTATTATTCATTTGAATGTTTTTTTTTTGGCATTATAATAATGTAATTTTTCCTAATATGGTCATAGGTAGAAGTTGGTATTTCCCGTAATGTAAGGGGATATCGACTTGTTTTGTAATTAATTGCGATTTCGTATCGCCTAATTTGTAATTAATTAATAGTTTTATTTTAATTTTATTACAAATTGTATAATAGGGTACTGTTATGTAATTTAATTATTAGTAATTAGATGAAGCATCTAAAGACGGAGTTTTCATGAAGACGGTGTTTTCGGAAAGGCGTTCCGAAATCCTAAAGAAGGAGGCCAATTTATGAAGACTCAAGGGACCAAGCTATGGTGACGGTTTCACTAGTAGAAGTCATCGTGATTACTACAAAGGAAATAAAGGAAAGATTAACATTTATCGTCTAGAAATATTTAACTTGTGAAACTATTTAACAAGTTCCCATTTATATAATGATCTCCCACTGAATTATATAAATGATTCCAAGATCTAATTTTATATAAACACGGGCACGGTGGACCGATTCAACCCACATTTATATAAATTTGGTGAGTCAACAACTTTGACTGATTTTACTACTAGAACTCTTGGTTGACGGATTTTCTTAAAATCTATCTTTTAGCCCCAGAATAAATATGGGCACGGTGGACCGATTCAACCCATATTTATCCCGTTGAGTCCAACTAATTTAGTTCACTTAAAAGTGATAGACAATTAATTTGATAAGATCTCTCACATTTGTTTAAAATTGAGATTAAGCCTTACCAAATAATAGCACCTATGAATCCCTTCTTCATTAGAGGTAGGTTCGGATCACCGAGGTACACTCTTTTTACGTTGGGTAAGTAGGGTAATAAAAGTTATTACGTGTTAATCGCAAGCACATCTTTCCTTGTACTCCCACTCAATCCCATGTCCTTCTCTGCTTGTGCAAGCAGAGAATGGAGCTCATGTAAACTCTTTCTCATGTTTGTCATATTATAATTTACCCTAAATTGGGTAAATCCTTTGACGTGAAGGGGAAGAAGCAGTTTAAGAGGAACGCATGTAAGAAGCCCGTTCAGGTGGAGGGCAAAGGTAAAGCAATTGCGAATTGCTCTACCAAGCCAAAACCTATAAAGGGTAATCCTCTTAAAGATACTTGTAATTATTGTAATAACAAGGGACATTGGAGACGTAATTGTACAAAGTACATGGATGACATAAAAGCTGGCATTGTGAAGCCGACATGTAATTTCTCAACTAAATCTTTTATGATAGACATAAATTATGCTTCAAATACAACTTGGGTATTAGATACTGGTTGTGGTTCTCACTTGTGTAATCATTTGTAGGGCCTAAAAAGCATAAGAAAGCTAAACAAGGGTGATGTCGATCTCCGAATGGGAAACGGGTCTAAAGTAGCTGCCGTCTCAGTAGGAACTTATGTACTTAGTTTAGCTTCGCGGTTAGAGTTACATCTTAATAATTGTTATTTTGTACCAACGCTATCTATAAATATAATATCCGTATCTGTGTTAGACACAGAAGGGTTTTCCTTTGTAATTAAAGACAAGTGTTGTACTTTTTCCCTTAATGGGATTGTATATAGTCAAGCTATTTCAATCAATGGTATTTATATTCTAGATACTTGCAACGATGTTTATCATTTAGATAATAAAAGACAAAAACAGTGATCCTGATCAATCTTATTTATGGCATTGTCGATTAGGACACATCAACGAGAAGCGCATTAAAATACTAGTGTCGACTGGTGTAATTAAACCTTTTGATTTCGAATCATTTGGTACATACGAATCTTGTCTTCTTGATAAGATGACTCGTTCACCTTTTCTAGGAAAAGGATCTCGAGATAGTGAGTTATTGGGTTTAATACATACCGATGTATGTGGCCCAATGACAGTCACTGCTAGAGGTAATTATGACTATTTCATTACTTTTACCGATGACATAAGTAGATATGGGTATATCTACTTAATGAGGTATAAAAGTGAAGCTTTTGATAAGTTCAAAGAGTTTCAGAATGAAGTAGAAAACCAATTAAATAAGAAGATTAAAGCATTACGATCAGATCGTGGTGGGGAATATTTAAGCAATGACTTTAAAGATCACCTTAAAAACTGTGGTATTGTATCTCAGTTAACTCCTCCTGGCACACCACAATTAAATGGTGTGGCTGAAAGGAGGAATCGAACTTTATTAGATATGGTTCGATCGATGATGAGTCAAACAGATTTACCTAAGTCATTCTGGGGTTTTGCCATTTTATCTGCTATACAATCACTTAATAAAAGTCCCACTAAAGCAACTGACAAAACTCCATATGAGATATAGAAAGGGAAAGTCCCGAATCTGCGATACATGAAAGTATGGGGTTGTGATGCTTATGTCAAGAGCAAGTCTGACGATAAGCTTGCACCTCGTTCTGAAAAGTGTATTTTTGTAGGCTACCCTAAGGAAAATTCTGGATATTACTTCTACAATAGTAACGAGAACAAAGTGTTTGTGGCTCGTGAAGCTGTCTTTCTAGAAAAAGAGTTTATTTCTAGAAGACAGAGTGGGAGAAAAATTGAACTTGACGAAGTTCAAGAGCCACAAACTGATTTGACAATACAGGAAGATTTTCCTTCTACGTCTGAATCAGTTATTGTTCCCTCTGAACCTAGGAGGTCAGAAAGGGTTAGTCGCCAGCCTGATAGATATCTTGGTATTATCGAGGAAGATGGTAACCATAAGGTTTTACTTTTAATAAGTGATGAACCCAAGACCTATAAAGCAGCTATTATGAGTTCTGACTTTATGCTATGGCTCGAGGCCATGCAATCCGAAATGGATTCCATGTACGATAATCAAGTATGGGACCTGGTTGACTTACCTAAAGATGTTCGACCTCTTCAGTGTAAGTGTATATTCAAGATTAAAATCGGTATGGATGGACATAAAGATGTCTACAAAGCTAGATTTGTTGCAAAAGGTTTCACCCAGGTTCATGGTTTACACTATGATGAAACTTTTGCACCAGTTGCTATGCTTAGATCTGTTCGGATAATGTTAGCGATTGTTGCATTTCATGATTATGAGATATGGCAAATGGATGTCAAAACCGCTTTCTGAACGGGTTTTCGGAAGAGGAAGTGTTCATGACACAACCTGAGGGTTTTGTGGATCCTAAAAATCCTAACAAAGTATGCAAACTTAAGAGATCCATTTATGGTCTTAAGCAAGCGTCAAGGAGTTGGAATCATCGTTTTGATCATGTTATTAAACAGAATGGTTTTTCTCGAAGTGTTGAGGAACCATGTTTATACATGAAGTTTAGTGGGAGTAAAGTTGTTTTCTTACTTCTTTATGTGGACGACATATTACTCATTGGGAATGATGTTGATATGCTTGCTTCTATTAAGAATTGGTTGGGAAATCACTTCCAAATGAAAGATTTGGGAGAAGCTCGGCGCATCTTGGGTATCCGGATCTATAGGGATAGATCCAAAAGGATATTAGCATTGAGTCAAGAAGCCTATATCGATAAGATTCTTGACCGATTCAATATGAAAAACTCCAAGAGAGGTTTTCTACCTATGGGCAGTGGGATCACTTTGAGTAAGTCACAGTGTCCTACTGAGCCTAAGGATATTGAACGCATGAAATCGATTCCCTATGCTTCCGCTGTTGGATCGATCATGTATGCTATGATGTGTTCTCATCCTGACGTCTCGTATGCTTTGAGTATGACAAGTAGTTTTCAGAAAACCCTAGGTGAGAGTCACTGGATAGCCGTCAAGAATATTCTAAAGTACTTGAGAAGGACTAAAGATTCATTCTTAGTGTTTGGAGGAGAATCTGAATTACGTATAAGAGGTTATACGGATGCCAGTTTCCAAACCGATAGGGATCATTTGAAATCCCAAGCTGGTTTTGTCTTTTTGTTGAACGGAGGGGCGGTTTGCTGGAGAAGTTTCAAAGATTCTGTGATTGCTGATTTTACAACGGAAGCCTGAGTACATTGCAGCCTCTGAAGCTGCAAAGGAAGCTGTTTGGATTAGGCAATTTTTAGAGGGACTGAAAGTAGTTCCGACCGCCGAGGATCTTATCACTTTGTATTGTGATAACAGTGGGGCAATTTTTCAAGAAAAAGAGCCCAAGTCTAGTAACAAATCTAGACATGTACTTAGGAAATTTCATGTAATTAGAGATTTAATCGAAAGGAAAGAAATTACAGTTTGTAAGGTTGGGACAACTGACAACATCGTTGATCCTTTAACCAAACCTTTGTCTCAAGCTAAACATGATAGTCATGTAGTTTCGATGGGGTTGAGACGAATGCCAGAACTGTTGTAAATTATATGATATGTAATAATCAAAATATTGTATTTATTATTTCATATATGATAAGTTGCATTTATCGTCATATTCAGTTTTATTTCTGAATTTTATATACTTTCTTTTATCCAAATAGATTGTAGTGACAATGTCGAACTCTATTAAAGTGAACTGGATTAACATTGTATTTTGTCCCTAGTTACTTAATGAGGTGACGTCTCGGAGTGACTAGATTGTAAGGCGATATATGACAGGTTCGACTGTCATATGGTCATAGTGATGGCTGGTCGATTACAAAGGCAGATTGTGAGACAATTTGTCGGACAGTGACCGTTTGTAGAGTCCTTTTGTTGCTAGGTCGTGGCGAGGATTTCTATTTATTCCTTCGAGTCAATTCTTTAGACTGGTGACAATTTGTCTGAGTTGGTACGGTTTTCCGGTGGCTTTGGTTTTTGTTCTAGGTCGCACCGTAAAAGGAGGCCGATGAGCATTTACTGGGTCATTGTGATCTGTATCGAATGAAGAAAATAGGTCAATAGGATTGTCCTTTTAAGTCATACTTTATCTCAAGGCCACTCGAGGAGAGATGACTGTGAATGCGTGGCCACGCTCGGATGCGATCTATAGTAGATTATCCGGTCAGACAGTCATTCTCCTGATCGAGGAAACCACTTTATGATATGATCACGTGCAAGAACGACCTGAAAGACATCTTGCATTGAGTGAGAGATATTATTGGACAAGAGAATTGGTAACGCACACTTGTGTCGGACAAGTGGGAGATTGTTGGAGTAGTGTCCTCCACAATAAGTGCGTTTACATAATAAATTTCGTAAAAGGAATATCAAGGATTTATTTATTTATTTGTCAGCTGGTCATCGTTAATCGGTAATGATTGGTTGACTAGAGTTTGACATTACTGTCGTGTGACGGCGATGATCAGCTGATTCCTTTAGGTCACACCTATAGGATGATGCCCAAATTGGATAAATTAATTATTTGTATGAGATACGATATAATTAATTCCTTGTATTAATTGACTTTTAATAAGTCGTGTGAATGTATTATTTGATGACGGGTTACGAACTCGGGCCAAGAGGATTTATTATTTAATTATGTGATAATTAATTAATAAATATAAATTAAAATTTATTAATTAATTGTTAATTAATTAAATTTATACGATATATGTATAAATTTTGAGGTAAAGATAATTAGCTATTTTAATTTACAAGAGGTTGTAAAATTAGCTAAATGGGGTAGTATTGACACAATATATGTTGATAGAATGGTCTCATGATTACTTAATAGTTAAGTAATCATTGGTGGTTAATTTGTATTATTTAACTGTTAAATAATTAAATTAATATTTAATTATATAAGATAATTAAATATAAGACTTATAAGCATTTGTGGGACAAATGTCGGAAATCGAAATAGACCAAAATATTACATGTGGGTTGACACTTGTATAAGATAAGTGTTATTACATGTGGCATAACCCACTAAGAAATGTTTAACTCATTTCTTTACATTTTGTTCTCTATAAATACCCCACTATTTACACTCATTAGATGATGATTTTGGAGACCAAAAAAACCTCAAAATAGACCCTTGGTCGTGCTATATTGAAGAGAAAAAGAGAAAGAAAAAAAAACTTATTTTCTTCATATTTTCTCATCAAAACCTTGATCAAATTGTTGATCATCATCAAATAATACATTCACACGACTTATTAAAAGTCAATTAATACAAGGAATTAATTATGTCGTATCTCATACAAATAATTAATTTATCCAATTTGGGCATCATCCTATAGGTGTGACCTATCAGCTGATCACCGCCGTCACACGACAGTAATGTCAAACTCTAGTCAACCAATCATTACCGATTAACGATGACCAGGTGACAAATAAATAAATAAATCCCTGATATTCCTTTTACGAGATTTATTATGTAAACGCACTTATTGTGGAGGACACTACTCCAACAGTAACAAGCCAAATTTACCACCACACGCACATCCACGACCACCGGCCACGCCTCCACTGCCGCTCACCTCCTCGATCACCATCGATGAAATATCATTAAAGCAACAACAACAATTCCCCTCCACTTCGCCATTATTAAAATATCAACCATCACCGCCATCATCATCACTGTACTCGGCCACCATCTCCCATGCTCCTCCGACAAGCAACCATGGCTTCCACCTGCAGCAATAAACCACCTGCATCAAAGCAACAAACCCAACAGCTACCATTCATGCATCAGTGCATCACCAATTTGAGGACCATCGGAGCTGTGCCTCGCATTACCACCGTGTCCTACTGTCCCATCACCATGATCCGTCTTCAACAACCAAGCACCATCAGTGAAACCACCACCTCCTCGACATCAATCTCGCATCCCTGTCAATTCGTGCTCTTTGCCGGCCAACCGGCAGACGACTACCCCTACCGGTACCCACACACCATATTCTCCTCTTTTTTGAAGTGATCGCTGCCGGCATAGCCATCGACAGCTGACTCGCCGATACGCAGCACACCTCAATCAATCTCGCATCAATTTTGTGCTCCTGTACCGGTAAACCGTCTGCCGGTTCACCGGCACCCAACACACATCACCAAATTTTTCCCCTTTCTTGATATCCCTCGCTGTCGGTCCCTACCCCGGCCGCCGCCTCACCGGCAGGCACTCCCTTGTCTGCGTTTTTGCCTTTTTGGTTTTTTCCCCTTTCCCCTTTTGTTGTTTTGTTATGTTTTGAGTCAAAGTGTCGTTTGATCAGTTTTAGGTTTATTATTATAATTATTATTATTATTATTTTTTTATTATTATTATGAAGGATGCGCGCAGTTATTATTAATTGAAAAACAAAAGTTTACATGAAATTGGTGGGGAGCCGAGAAACAAGCTGGGCTCCCACACCCTTAGCAACAACAAAGCTAAGTCTTGTAAAAATGTAAGCGGCCACCCGAGCCCCCGCATCCTGAGATACCGAGAATTTATGGATCCGCTTGAGCAAAGCAACAGCATCCGAACCCAACTCCCCAAGTGATGAGAAAGAGAATGGAAGGAAACCATAACCCGCTGCCAACAAGTTATAACCATAAGTCAATCATATCCTACACTAGTTATAACCATAAGTCAATCATATCCTACACTAGTGAACCCAAATACCTTAGTTTCCTAATTTATTGAGTTAAATAATCGCTTTAGCCATCATTCATCTACTTACTTGTTCGTAGTGTAGTTTTGGTGGTTAATTTATCATTTAATTCAACATTCGCTAGAACTAAACTAGGAAGCAAAACAATTAATCTAAGAACCATAATCAGCGTCTCTTGGGTTCGACACTCGCAAACTACAATGGGTAACCGTACACTTGCGGGATTATAAATATAAAACAGACAACAAGTTTTTGGCGCCGTTGCCGGGGACGGTGATATTGGATTAGGTAAATTGTTTGTTTCTAGGCTTAGTTTATTTATTTGTTTGTTTTTCCATCCTTGTCCTAGTGAATTCATTGCATTAGGACCATTTGATCTCTTTTTTTTGTGTGTGTTTGTATAGGTGTAATACCGGCTCTCTTGTCCATCTTGATCAAGAGATTGAGAAGTCTTTCCGAGTAAGAAGATGGTTAGCACTATCGGCTCTATGGAGATCTCCACCTTCACCAAACCAACTACAAATACATCCATCTCCACCACCAATTCTCAACCAAATCATTCACCTAACCATTCACCAAACCACTCTCCAAATCACTCATCCACCCATTCACAATATTAAAACTCTCCTAGCCCACCAAATACACCAAGAACCAATTTCATTGAAAAATAAATGACGGACCAACCAATGGGTTACTACCGTAGACCGGATCCGAATCGGTCTTACTTGGCAATTAATTATGGAGTTCTTGCTCCTAATACTTTTGAGCTCCGTCATCATACAATCTCCTTTATTCAACAAGATACTTTTCATGGTTTGAAGAATGAAGATGCTCATTAACACCTTGTCTTATTCAAAGAAAAAGCGGGTATGATCAAGTATGATGGCATCACGGAAGAGCAAATTCTCCTTATGATATTTCCTCTTTCCTTGAAGAACAATGCTAGAAAATGGTTGAATTCACATGAACCGGGTACTTTCACTACTTGGGAAAGCTTGTCAAAGGCTTTTATCAACAAACTTTACCCTCCTTCAAGAACCTCTAGAATAAGGCATGAAATCTAAACCTTTAAGCAAAAGCATCTTGAAACCTTAAGTGAAGCATGGGAAAGGTTTAGATGTAACACCCCCGTACACCAGAATGCCTTACCAAGGACCATTCCAGTATATGAAGGTGTTACCATCTCGGTGGCCCGAGATAGTAGATCAAATAGACAATAAAAGAACATTTATAATACATTACCGTACACTTTACAACTCAGTACAGAACTAATTACATATACTGATATAGACTACTATAACTCGTGATTCTGTACTTCTAAACCGGTAGCGTGATGATTCGATCCCTCCAAGCCCAGAAGCTACAAACCGACAGTACCTGCTCACCCAGCTGCTCACCATCCCCGAATGGATCACATCAGATACCACAAACAACAACACGGGGTCAGTACTGTCTAATCAATAAAAGACAAACAAGCAATGTAATCAGCTAATCATCCTCCATAGTAACTGACTGCACACCGAAGTGTGTAGCCCTGCCGGATTACCCATCGCAACAGGCAATCCACTCTACCAGTGGGGGGCTGCAGCCCATCCCCACCAAGTCCAACTCATCAACGAGCAACTAACAATCCCTGCCCCTTAATGTGCACATCCTCTCCCGTGACGGGTTCCACGAAGGGCGAACTAGGGTGTGAAGCCACTCCCGCAAGTGACTCCACCATAATCACACACACCACAGCATCACAGCTGTCATAACACCACAACCGTCACAACACAACCACATCACCATCATCACCACAACACCCATACTCCGATGATCAGCAGATAACAACAATTACAAAATAAACACATCTTAAATCAATTAACAGTAACTGAGTAGGGAAACCCTACCTCATTGCCAAACATGACAAGCATCCACATACAGCCAAGCAAGACTCCGACATGCATCCTACAATGATAGCCATCCCCCTATTATACAACTATCCTCAATAATCTACTAAAAAGACATAAGGCAAAGACTTACCTAATAATGCGAATCAACGATGACATGGACGACGACCACGCACGCAATCTTCCTAAGCGAATCCCGTCTTTCCTATGGTGGAGGTGTAGGCTATATACATGAGAGTGTATGAAGGTAGGGGTGATAGGAGAGAGTGGTAGGCTAGGGTTAGAGAAAGAGGAACTGTCGAGGAAATGGGAAATGAAATGAATCTCGCGAACTTGCGTTTTATATTAACGCGTCAACAGCAGCCATACTCGGTCGAGTACTGGCGTACTCGGCCGAGTAGGCTCTACTCGGTCGAGTATAGATGATACTCGGCCGAGTAGCCTCTGCTAGGTCGAGTAACCAATTCTTTAAAGTTCATGTTCCAATCTTAGTCCCTCACCCATTCCTCCCTAAGGTCTTTCTTGGTCAACAGGGTCGGTCAACAGAGTCCTTAAATATCCTGGTATTACATTAGAGACCTTCTTACCTCTTGCCCACATCATGGAATCCCCAAATAGATGACAACTCAAATCTTCTTCAAAACCCTTGAGCAAAGGTTTAGGGATATGATTGTGGCGGCCTCCGGTAGAAACTTTGTTAATATGAAAAATGCCCAAATCACGGAGTTGATCCAAAACATTTCCGAAATGGAAATTAGATATGGAGGTAGAGAAGGTGACTATGGAAGAAAAAATTAGTCCAAGAGTGAAGGACTTTCAAAGCTAGAATTGGAAAACAAGACCAAGTTGGATGCATTGTCAAAGAAATTTGATAGCTTTTTGGGGGAGATGAAGCATGAAAATGCTTATCATGAAGAAAGACCAAGCTATTCCAAGGTCTACTATGTTCAAGAGGCCAGGTCACCACCAAGGGCCTACTCTCAACCAAGTTCTCCTCCTAGAAACTATCGACATTATGTTCCTACTTGTGAGAATTGTGGTGATATTGGTCATTCTTATAATACTTGCTCATCCTTTTCACAACAAGACCCATACCCAAAAGAACCTTATGTTTTACAAGACCAACAACCTTACCATTCCCAACAACAACAAAATCCTTACCAACCTCCACAAAATCAACAACAATGCGTAGAACCACCCAAAACCACCTCTTCTCTTGAGGAATTGTTAAGGAAAATTGATGCCAAGGTTGACAATCAATCAAAAGTTTGAAGACCGAACTCTTACATGTTCAAGCACACCAAAGGACACTTGACTCTTACATGGCCAACCAAGGGGCCACTAATCCTCAAAGAATGCAACACTCCCTTCCAATTCAAGGCTCTAATCCTAAAGATGGACTACTACTTCATCAATAAGTCCACTTGGTCACCTTGAGAAGTGGGAAGGAATTAGGAAGATCGATGGAGATATTAAGTGAACAAATTGGGGGAAATGAAAATTTCGTCTTAGAAGAAATTGTGGTTGGAAAAGTGGTTGATCGGGAATTCTTGGTTGGTCTTGAACCAAATGATGAAGATGAACTTGGCCCTCCCATATGGGACACTTATGAAGATTCCTTGCAAAATGATAAGTGTGGGGAAGGAAGTTATGAAGAGCTCGGTGCCCCTAATTGGAATGTCTATGATAATGAGGAAGACCCCCAATACCACCTCCTTCCGAAATCTTTGAAGAAGAAGTGCTTGTCAATGACAAGTGTGGGAAGGAAGAAAATAAATTAGGAAACGGAGGTTGATGAATTCGAAATTGCCATTTTGGGAGAATTGAGGAGCCATGAGAAAAACTACGACATTTGTAGTTTTGACTCTAGCTTGGAAAAAATTGAAGCTCTCATCTTTGGAAATGGTTGGGTTCAATTGGAGAGTCAAAGAATGAGGACATAAGTGATAGCATCATGAACCTCAATGTTCAGAAGTTGACTCCTCCACCTCTTATTGACCATCACCCTTCTCCTTACCTTGATATACATGAGGAGGTTTCCTTATTCTATAAAGTTTTTGAGATTCCCTCCCTCTCTCCTTATAACCACTACATTGAAATGGAGGATCCTAGACACCAATAGGATCCTAGAAACAATACCAAGAGGAGTAAGAGGAAGAATGGGAAGAAGCATTGGAAGAGAGGTCGGGTGCGGTTTGCTATAGCTTGGAGCTACTTGTGTCTAGTTGAGGATTTTGCTAAAGCTTTTGACCGATTACTCCGTGCCTTGAGTGATATGGACCATGCCACTTGGAGATTCAAGCAAGACAATTTTGGATGAGAGGTTTGGTGGAGTCCCTCAAGAACCATTAAATTGTATATATTTCCTTCTCTTTCTTACTTATACTTTACTTGCATTTCAATTCCTTCTCTACATTTATTCCATTGAGAACAATGCCACATTTTAAGAGTGGAGAGGGGATTCATTATATAAAAACCATAAAAATTTGAAATTTTAAAAATACCAAAAACGTGTTATTTATTTCAAATATTCAAAAATCCAAAAACATGTTATTTTATTTCAAAATCCAAAAATATGTTATTTATTTTTCCTAATTCCTCCTTATACGTTGTTCCATTGAGGACAATGTAAATTTCAAGTGTGGGGAGGGAAATATCCACTTTGTGCATATTGTTTATATTTGTATATATTTGCTTGTTCATTTGAGAAAATTACAAAAATGGCTAAAAATTGAAAATTTTCGAAAAAATCAAAAATCTTGCATTGTTTATATGATATATATTGCATTTGTCCTAACCATTTTGACAGGCAACACATAAATCATCGGAGAAGATGCTTGGTAAAATTATTCCAATCTTTCTCTTTTATCCTTCTTTTCCTTTTTGTATATATAAGCATGGATGAGGACGGGATATGTGATGTGGGTGTTCCCTTTGGGAACCGTTTTGGATATGCGTGTGTTGTTGGTGTGTTGCTAGGACTAGATATTGTTTGCATTTAGAATAGAATTGTATATATGTGTTCACTCTTGTGTTCACGTAGATTGTTCATATGTGTAGTTTGCATCCATACGCGTTGCATTTCGTATGTAAATATTTGCATAGGGAGTCTAAATGCGGAGGGCATATGTCGTTAATGATGATAATTTGTTTTACCCGTGTCATTTCCCTTTTTGATAGCTCGTGCCTTTTGATGACACAATTTAGGGTTTTTGCTTGCAAAAACCTGGAAGTCTAGCTTAATAACCAAGTTTCGAACACCTTGTGAGACCATATTAGGCCCGAGACTTGACCTAGGTTCGACATAGCTACTAAAATGTGAGGATAGAGCCTCCATATGGCCGGTCCATCAAACCGGTCCCGTTTAGGTCATGAGAGTAGTTCTCCTTACGTGGTATGTCATGTCAAAACGCATAAGTATGGAGCTCATTCCTTGATTCCGTAGAAGTGTTGATGTGCATATTGAGATGATTTTGGTTCAATAAAGTAACCTCACAATAGCCAAATAAGCTTTTGTTATGCCCTTGAGTCGATTGTTTCCTTTTGTTAACCCATTTTGAGCCTAAGTCTTATCGTTTCTATTGCCAACAAAATAACTACATCTCATAAACAACTCACCTTGGTTGAGTAGTTCGTCATTGTGGTTCTTTTGTGGAGTATATTTGGGTTGAAATTTTGACTCACCTTGGGGTGTATGATCTTAATGCCACATGAGTGAAATGTAACTTTGGCTACTTTCGTTTAATAAGAGGTGAACAAGTCGTGAAAATGCAAGAAAGAAAATCAAATAGAAAAGAAAAAAAATAAAGAAGAAAAACAAATAGAAAAAGAGAAAAATGAAAAAAAAAAAAAAAAAAAAAAAAAAAAAAAAAAAAAAAAAAAAAAAAGAATGTATACTTTGTGCCAAATAAAGAGTTGGTAATTTGCAAATCGAGTTTTGCTTTGAAGAGGATTGAATAATTTTTTGGAAATGACAATCTTGTCATATTTTGTGAAGGAATTCATTTGCATTGGTTGAGTTTAGTGGATTGGTTAGATGTGACGACTACTCGATCCGATAGCCTCACATGTCATAAAATGGTGTTTGCACCGATCCTTTTTCACCTAACCCAAGCCCCATTACAACCCGGTTGTCTCTCTTGTATGTGCATCGTTTTGACATTTATATTGCGGATATTGGATGGAGTATCATATTAGATTGCGGGCATGCTTCGCAAGTCGAGTTAGGAGAGTGATTTTGGTTACTTTTTGTCAAAAAGATCACTCGGTTCTTTCATTTGAGTGACTAGTGAAAACCGTGAGAGTCAGGCTTTGGTCTCCTTTTGGTTAAAGGTTTGATATTAGGTTGAATCTTGCGTGTGTCATGTCATTCTTGGGAGTATAGCTTCAAACTTCTTCTTTCCCGCCTAGAATTTGTTTCTTAGGCACCCCGTGTTGTCAGTTTTGGTTACTTGAGCTAGAATTAGGGAGACGACACCTTGGTAAAACCAGGAGATGACATCTTCCACTAATGACTTTCTTTGTTCGGTTTTTGAAAACAAAACGGCCGCTTAGATGAGGAAAGCGGTTTGACTTTTGGTGATGCATCTTATATGTTGATTCGTGCTTAAATGATTGGATGTGCCAAAATTTTCCGCAAGCCCCCACTTGCCTTGCATCGGGATACATACCTCATTGTGTTTCGGTGCAAGTTGAAGGGACGGAGAAGGCCCGTTAATTGCCTTTCATCGGATATTACTAGTTTAGATTGTCCTTTAACTTTACGGGTCTTAGCTTAATTAATGAACTTACTCGAGGACGAGTAAGGTTTAAGTGTGGGGAATTGATATCGTTCTAATTTAGGATGATTTATCCCCGTCTTATTCTCCTATTTAACTCAATTTTGCGTGCTTGAATGTTTAAATAGCTCATTTAAATGCTAATTTATACTCCCTCCTATTCACTATATTCTTCCATATTTCCTTATTCGGATTATTCGGGTTTTCTTCCCTATTTCCTTTTTTGGGTTAATTTGTGTGGTCCAAATTAAATTGCATGTGGGGTAGTGTGTTTTGTGTGGTCCAAATTCACTTTCTTATTTCTTGTGCAAAAAGGAAAGGGGAAGAATATAGCGAATATGAGGAAGTAATAATTAGGTGTCTTAGTCATATTTAATCGTATTTTTATTGTAATATTCGTATTGTTATTAATTTACTAATCTATAATTATTAGTCATATTAGTTATATTTAATTATTACTCTGGTTTTTATAATATTAGTATTAATATTATTTCATTGTTTGTAATTTGTAGGTGACACGAGAAAGCAAGGCGAAGCAAAGACGGAAAATGGTGATGCAAGCAAATCAAGACGGGTCAAATAACCCAAACAACAAGTGAAAGTCAAAGGTCAACCTCGACCTTTGACCTTCATCATCATCAACAACAACATCTTCACCATCAACCCGCACTCGCCATTCACCCGCATCACCATTGCACTTTCACCATTTCCATGTTCCTTTGTTTAAAAACCCGTATCAGCAGCAGCAACAACCCAAATTTACCACCACACGCACATCCACGACCACCGGCCACACCTCCATTGCCGCTCACCTCCTCAATCACCATCGATGAACCATCATTAAAGCAACAACAAAAAATTCCCCTACACATCGCCATTATCAAAGCTCAACCATCACCACCATCATCATCACTGTACTCGGCCACCATCTCCCCTGCTCCTCCGACAAGCAACCATGGCTTCCACCTACAGCAATAAACAACCTGCATCAAAGCAACAAACCCAGCAGCTACCATTCGTGCATCAGTGCATCACCAATTCGAGGACCACCGGAGCTCTGCCTCGAATCACCACCGTGCCCCACTGTCCCATCACCATGATCCGTCTTCAACAACCGAGCACCATCAGTGAAACCACCACCTCCTCGACATCAATCTCGCATCCCTGTTAGTTCGTGCTCTTTGTCGGCCAACCGGCAACCGAATACCACTACCGGTAGCCACACACTCTATTCTCCTCTTTTTTTGAAGTGATCGCTGCCGGCATAGCCACCGGCAGTCGACTCGCCGGTACGCAGAATACCTCAATCCATCTCACATCAATTTTGTGCTCCTGTACCGGTAAACCGTCTGCCGGCTCACCGGCACCCAACACACATCACCAACTTTTTCCCCTTTCTTGATATCCCTCGCTGCCGGTCCCTACCCCGGCCGCCGCCTCACCGGCAGGCACTCCCTTGTCTGCGTTTTTGCCTTTTTGGTTTTTTCCCCTTTCCCCTTTTGTTGTTTTGTTATGTTTTGAGTCAAAGTGTCGTTTGATCAGTTTTAGGTTTATTATTATAATTATTATTATTATTATTTTTTTATTATTATTATGAAGGATGCGCGCAGTTATTATTAATTGAAAAACAAAAGTTTACATGAAATTGGTGGGGAGCCGAGAAACAAGCTGGGCTCCCACACCCTTAGCAACAACAAAGCTAAGTCTTGTAAAAATGTAAGCGGCCACCCGAGCCCCCGCATCCTGAGATACCGAGAATTTATGGATCCGCTTGAGCAAAGCAACAGCATCCGAACCCAACTCCCCAAGTGATGAGAAAGAGAATGGAAGGAAACCATAACCCGCTGCCGCGCACAAATCCCCAAACTTAGCACACTTACGCTGAGCAGCATCAGCAACAACCCGGCCAGGCACAAAATTCGTCATCCCAGTCTGAGTCAAAGGAGAAGACCCGGTCAAGTCAACGCACACATCACGCCCCATGTCCCAAGAATAAAGCAGCAAATCCGCAGGACGAAGAGAACCCCCATGCCCGTCAACCAAACCAACATCAACTTCCTTTCCCGCAGAAATACCAGATCTATAGCAGATGTCGAAAAAAGTTTCACGGATGAGGTTATGCCGATGTTTAACGCCCACAGTACCAGTACAAGAAACAGCGTGGTCCCCAAAAACATCATCAGCCAAAACCCGAGAGCAAGCTGGACAGGGCCTAGAGACCGTGAATAACGGAACACCCAGACGATACCCAAGCACACTACGGTACGTCCTCCCGTTCATAGTCTGACCCAACCCCGAGATAAGAACCGCACGGAACCAATCATGGGAGTGGGAACTCTGCTGAGACTGCCACAAAGCAAGCTGGTGAGGTGTCAAAGAGAAAACAGACCCTGAGGCAGCAGCAACCGTCGCGAAATAAATGCCTGCCAATTTCTTCATAAGTTTGGGGGCAGCAATTTCACTAGGGTTACCTAAGATACCAGAGCCTATTTTTGTTATTGTTGTTATTATTATTGTTGTTGTTATTATTATTATTATTGTTATTATTATTATTATTATTATTATTATTATTATTATTATTATTATTATTATTATTATTAGACTAGTATAAAAAGACTAGACATTACAAAAAAAAAAAAAAAAAAAAAAATCTTACATTAGAAACTACATTAGATTAGAATAATTAGTCTCTCATACTCTCTCAATTAGATTAGAAAATTAGTCTCTCCATTATTGTAATAAGAATCCTAATTTTTCTTCCTTTAATCTCTCATGAATAAAAGTTGTAATCTCTCTTTAATTATCAATTTAATTCTTCTTTAATTTATTCATTTCCTCTATTCTCATTAGTTTACATTTAGATTATTGGGTTGTGATTGGAAGACAATAAGAGATTCATCTTCCTTATTTCAACCAAAGTTTCCATCTTTAATTAATGTTGGTATAATTCTCCTCTTAATTTCTCTTTCTTTCATTTGTTTACATGTTTATTGTTGTTTAATTACTTGTCTTTATATTATGCTTGTTCTTCCTATTTACATGATAAAGTTTCCATCTTTTGTTCTCAATTTCATAATCATGTTTGAGTAGTGTATTTTCTAGGATGATGGGGGATCTTATGTGGGTTATTTGTGGTTTGATTATTGGTTTTGATACAAGGGGGAGTCTTTGATTAAAAGCTTTGTTGTTGTGCACACCAAGTGTTTGTTGGAAGGCTTGAATGAGAATTTGAGTTCCTTCATCTTCTTTTGCATGCTTAGGTGAGAACTTAGGCTTGTGTCGAGTTGTGTGTGATAATAGCATGTTAGGGAGGGTTAGAGCGAGAGTTTGACTCGGCCTAGTCTAAGAGGATCGTCTTGCACCGAGAGGTGGAGACCTTCCTTGACCTTACTCTTAGGCTACCCTAGTTATAACCATAAGTCAATCATATCCTACACTAGTGAACCCAAATATCTTAGTTTCCTAATTTATTGAGTTAAATAATCTCTTTAGCCATCATTCGTCTACTTACTTGTTCGTAGTGTAGTTTTGGTGGTTAATTTATCATTTAATTCAACATTCGCTAGAACTAAACTAGGAAGCAAAACAATTAATCTAAGAACCATAATCACCGTCTCTAGGGTTCGACCCTCGCAATACTACAACGGTCAACCGTACATTTGCGGGGTTACAAATATGTCATTGCTTATCAAGTGTCCTTCCAAATCCGTCCATATTTATTGATTTTACGATTAATCCACCTTTCCATTTGCTTTTTAGTTAATGCACATTTAAATCTAACATTAAACCTAGAGTATCAATTTTGTAATGGATTTGTATAGTGTGGTGGTTTTGTATTGCCTTTTAATATAATTTATAGATTACATACTAATTTTTGAAATTTACACAACGGAAAATGCGCGCGGTGCCCTTGAACTTTGATGTTTTGCCCGAAATACCCAATTTTTTGATCCGGAAAAATCTAAGAGGCTATAACTCGTGTTTATGAGCTCAGAAAGTGACGATTTTTTTTCAAATTGATTATCTTTTCGAGAACTACGACTTGAAAAAAAAATTAAGTTTGGAATTCTTGACCAAGAGATATGGTCACTCAAAATTTGTTTGGTAAAAAAAAAGATTTGACGTACAAAAACTCCTAGCCATGGGATCCAAATATGACATTTTTTTTCAAATCGTAGTTCTCGGAAAGCTAATCGATTTGAAAAAAAATTATCACTTTCTGAACTCGTAGACACGAGTTATAGCTTCTTAAAGCTTTCCGGAACAAAAATTGGGTATTTCGGGCAAAATTCGAAACTTCAAAGGCACGCCGCGAAAGTGGTAAACAACCCCCTTAAGTTTATTTCAACGTGAGATTAAGTCCCATAAGTTTGTTTGGAGTAAACAACCCCCTTAACTTTGTTATAAATTAAAGTGACTTCAAGCCCCTTTTATTTTTCCAGCCAAAATCTCACCGGATTTTTCAATTTCTCACCAATTTATCATATCGGTGTACATATTAGGTATAAATTTCACTCCTTATTACTTTATACATGTAGATGTACCGCAATATTTATAGCGTCTTAAAAAATACATGATCATACTCTTGATATTAACAATCAAAATGCCGACTAAAATGCGTGAATGAAGAATAATTATGAATAATTCCAGTAATTGCGCACACTCAATAGTCGTACAACATATTTTTCCCTACCAACACCCTTGAATGATGCTAAGAATAATAGCTGCATCTTGAACAATTTAATTTGTAATTTTGGAGGGGAAGACCAATTTGGCAAACCATGGATTTGATCTTAGACTACCAGGTAAACAACTCGACAGTTTTTGAGGATCATCATCACCGCCCGTACTCGATGACAGGAGCACACAAATGAAAAAGTAAACGTATCCGAGAGAAATTTATACCTAATATGTACACCGATATGAGAAATTGTTGAGAATTTGAAAAATCCGGTGAGATTTTGACCGGAAAAATAAAAGTGCTTGATTTCACTTTATAGCAAAGTTAAGGGGTTATTTACTCCAAATCAAACTTAAGGGGCTTAATCTCACGTAGAAGTAAACTTAAAGGGGTTGTTTACCACTTTCGCGCACCGCGTGCATTTTCCCTTTACACAAACATGTTCTATATAAACAAATTAAACCACGGGATTGCTTTTAAATTTTTTATGCATACTAGTGTAACACCCGTGAAAAATCACGGGATTGTTTTAAATTTTTAAAAATTAAATTTATGTGCTAGATTTGTGAGACTAACGTACTACAGATTTAGTATTTATGTAATCATTATAAACATATACTTCGTGTTAATACGTCTATATATGCACATATATTGTGGTGCCCAAATTCTCAAGAGAGAAGACTCTAATGATAGTGAAATACCTCTCTCACAAGAGATAGTTATCATTTTTTGTTTAAGTTTATCTTTTTCTTTTTTAGTTAGCTTTTAATGTATTTTTTTTATGGAGCTTTTAATGTATTTATTGATTGTCTCTAGCTAATGTAGTGAAAGACAGTCTCTCAAGAGACGTACTATGATTTTGGCGTCCTAGCCCCAATTGACTTATCTATGTTTATTTCGATCACATCAATAAAGCTATTTACTTATAGACCATTTAGCATATGAGCTTAGATGTAGAAACACTTGGGTGCATAAAAGTTGCAAGCTATATTCAATATTAATAAAATAGTCTAGAATCAAAAGTGGAATACTCTTTCGAAAATTGATGCATTCACACAAATAACTCATCAGGAAGAGCCGAAGAGGTATGTTATCACTCTGTTGAAGGTGGAAAGAAGAATATTCATCCAATATATTTTGCCATTTGTCCGAGTTTTCATAGTGCGTAGTTGATTATCCTTTCGGGTAAGGACATACACTGGTTTTGAAGTGTCCTTCCATGGATTGGCATACAACACTTCACAGGTTAAGCCGTTAAGTAAACATGAAACTTTCCTGCCATCACACAAAAACTAATTACGATGAGTAAGATAATTGACTACAAATATTTAATTAAACTGTAATTTTAGTAAGCGAACAACAAGTTGTGAATTTTGTCGTATTCTCCTGCTATGAATCAAGACAAACAAAGCTAATCTCCTATACATTAGTTTCAAATGCATTGCTCTTATATCATTAGTTTCTTTTTAGTTGATTATAAACCCATATGCTAAAGTGGCATGCTGTAACACCCCGTAATTTCGGACCGTTAATATATTGCGGAAGTAATTTATTAATCAAGTAAAATTTGATATTAATGTATTTGAAGTAATAATAATTCAAAGAAATATAATTTTATTATATTTTGAAGTAAAGTATTTATTTTGATAGTTTCGAAATGTTTAAAAATAGTTTAAACCGTGTAAAAACTTTTTATTTCGAAATAAGGGCATATCGGGGAAAAATGACAACTCTTTTGAAAATTGGGCAAACGATTTTGGAAATGGGTCGTATGAGTATTCAATTTTCTTGTAATCTCGTGTTTAAGAACTTTGGTCTTGTCGGAATTTGCATTTGACAAGCGGTTCTAATTATTATCGACACGAGCCAAAACCGACTCGTAAAATCCCGACTAAAACCCGCTCCCTTCCTCTTTTCCTTTCCTTTCCCGCGGCACCTCCCTTCCCCTTCCTTTATTTCTGATTTTTCTTACCAAACACATCTCCTTGAACCATGTTAACATAAACACCATTTTCATCTTAAATCTTAAGCTTTTCTAAGCCAAATTCCACCATAATTTCTTCGTTTCTTGTCCGTTTTTCGCAAAATTTATATTTTCGGAATCCTCTCTTCGAGATCTACATCCTAGTATGTTTTAATTTCAGTTTTCTTGATGTTGATTTAAGACGAATTTGGGCAAATTTCGGTTTTTATACTTATTATTGTGTTTTTATTGTTTATTTAGGTGAAGATTTGGAAGACGAGTTTGGGGACTCGTATATTGTTGAAGATAGTGGCTAGTGTATATTAGGGTTTGGTATTCAAGGTGCTAATTGCTCATTTTCTAGCTTAAGGTAACATATTTCGAGTTACTCGACGAATAATCGTCACATTCTTTGCTTTTTGTATGTTTTTGTGATTTTTGTTTGAGTAGTAAATTTTCACATGATAAAATGGGTTGCATGCATGTCTAATGCTTGTCTTTTGTTAGTTTAAGTTAACATATTAGTATAGGAATGATTAATTAATGCTTCAGACGATGTTAAACTGAACAAAAATGGAGAAATGGAGGGTTGAGGGTGGCGGCCAGCAGGCCCGGCAGGCCCAGGCAAGCCCACGGCTGCCTTGGGGTTGGCCCGGGTTGGTCCGTTGCTTGTTTCGCGGTTTTTCATGCTTTGTTCATCGTTTTAGGTTCATTAATGTTATAGTTAGAATAAGTAACATATGGTTAAACCTTTGAAATGAACAATGTTAGTAGTAAAGATAATGAGGTTGGTAAAATTATGTTTATTTTGGTAGTTGCACATGTTAGGATAGATTATAACATGAAATTGTAATGAATAGGCTCAAAATGAATTTTATAGCAATAATTGCAATGTTTTGATGATTGTGCCGAAAACTGAGCCTTAGTCCCTTTGACTGATTCGATGTCAGTCAATTGTGTGATTGGTCACCGCAATTTAACCCGCACTGCCGCAGATCAGGGTTGCGGGTAAAAATTCGGTTGGATGAAATTTTATATGAATTGGACAATCGGCCTTTTTCTTGTTTTAGGCCATTTATTAAGTTTCAGTTCACATGTGTTGTTGGTTGAATTTAATAGTTTCTTATATTGTAGAAACGGCTCTAGATTCCCTGAAACCTTTAATATTGTTAATATTGCTAGAAATGGTATTGGAATTAAATACTTTTTGCAGGTTGTTGTGTTTGTCATAGATAGGTCTTTATAGTCTTTGACGAGTATATGTTCAGTGCTTAATAGCCTTTGTGTTCCTGACTTGGTGGGATTATATCCAAGTTGGGGCAAGACCTCGTTACTTATTTTGATAGTAAGTGGTCAGCTTAAGTACTAGCCAACCCTTTGGTGGACTCCTTAGGGTACTCACTTTGTTTTAGAAAAATTGTGGGTCTTGGGTGCGGTGGTGTGTATCCGCATGTCTAGGTCTGCGCAGATTTTAGGCTAGGGTTGTGTTGTGTCTTGGCCATGTTTTGATAGAACTTCTGAGCCAAGATACCGGTTCGATTACCTTCCCTACCTCGTGGTATAGACTCGAGTTACAGAGTGACTATTGACGGTGCTAAGAACTTATGCCTGTCTTTGATATATTGCCCTTTCTTGTATGGTGATTTTATGAATTGTAATAGGTGAGATGTAAGCCGGTTACAATTGATAAAGTTTGGATTACTATTTGTTATATGTTTCACATGATAGTTTAATTTGGTCAGTTTAGGGGTCATAGGTTAGAATACTTGATAATTAAATTGTTTATCATATTGTTTACATGTTACACTACATGTTACATTAAATATGACATTTCGTGGCTGGGAGGACTCGAAGTTACTCCCCACTGAATTGTGGCTTTCGTGTTTGTATAAAATGCGATTGACAGGTTGATGATGCTTAGTTGGGGTAAACGGACGAGCTAGTGAGCAAAAGAACCTTAGACCTAGTTTGGCTTTTTTTTGTAGTAAACCTTTTAACTTTTGGTTGTGTATATATTTTGAAGGGACATATGTCTCCCTCTTTTTCTTTGGGTTGTATCACTATAATTCCTTGTCTTTAGCATAGTTATGTAAATTAGTTTATTAGCTTTTGCAGGTTTTGGGCACTCTTAAGTTGGAGATGTTTGTGAATGGTTTAGGAAAGTTTTAAAAATTACAGGTTTTGTCTAGTTGAACCAATTACAAACATATCCTGTCAGTTTTTCTGTAGATTTTACGTGTTTATTTATCGCTAAATTTAAGGGTGTCACACATGCCCCCACAATAAATCAAATAATACTACTCCTAGGCTATAGTCCTATCTAATCTACCGGCAACTTGAACTTGAGTCTTGCAAATTCGTTTCATCGTTCAATTATATCCATCATAGTACCTTCTTTATTACAAAATAATACAATAATTACTACTCATCTTTCTACCATCACCAAAATCGAAGTTCTTCATCTTTTAATTACAATCATCAAAATCAAAACTCTCCACAAACCCCCAAAATCCCAGACTACTACTGCTCCAATTAAAAATCACAAATCATAACATTAATCCTCAAAATCGAAACTTAAGTATTAAACGTCTATTATGAATTGATTCAATAATTACTACATACTTCCAATCACAAATCAGTGAATCACAACATTAATTTAATTTTAGAACAAAGGTTTCGTAATTACCTCAAACAAAAGAAGCTCCGTCGACTGTCGACCGTCTTTAATGGAAGATTTTCAGTTGAAATGGCGACTATCAATCTGACAGCGAGATCGGGAATCGGGGAGGAAAAAATTGAAGATTCCGGAGTAATCAAAGTGCCTTCTTAATAGGAATTAGAATATGCCTTGATTTTCTTGAGAATAAATTCAGTAAGTTGCCTTCTTAATAGAAATTTCGAATATATTTCCCTATATTGTAGAGGTTATTAAGGAAATCAACGTTTTGTATGAAGCATATTTTTATTTTAAGAATTAATAGTAGGAGTATAATTATAATTATATACATCTAATTAATTTTATGGGGTTGCAAATTATTTGTTTCTCAAAACATTTTTTTTTTTGAATGGGGTTGCAATGGCTACCTGTTGCTACCAGGTACCTTCGCCCCTACCGACTTTTGGGGTTTGATTTCTTGGCTTTGAATATATAAAGCAAGCTCCAAGTTCCTCCATTGATGGTTTTCAATTGTAGTTTTCTCTGGGATTTCTATCTCCTCAAGGCTCAAGACATACTTGTTGAATTTTTCCAGTTTCCTCTTTTATAATATGAGATTTTTTTGAATTGTTATGAATTGAAATTTTGTTCTGAGAAGTTAATTGAGTTGCTGAGTTAATAATAATGGGGAGATGATGGGTGGAAGTTTTAGAGTCTTTTCTTTGTGAACCACGCTTCTTTTTTGAAAATTGTAATCTGTATGGTAAAGAGTGCAGACGGTGTAGCAGTGACTTGTGTATTGCAGACGCTTCTTTTTTTAAAATTGTAATTTATGGAAAATTGGGTTCAGAAAGCAATAATTTCACACGGCTGACATGACAGCTGACATGGCAATGGTGTTAGTTTTGATTGGCTGAGAAAAACTGAAATTGTGAGAGTGAAGTAGAGGCCTTGTAGAGTACTTTTATGAAATATGGTTGCGCCACGTCAGCGGTTTTACAAGATTCTTTTATATATAGAATGATGGACATATGGTATTAAGATTGTACACATAACCTTTCTAATTTGTTCCATTTTTATATTTATAAGAATTATTTAGCGATTATAATTCTCTTTTTAGTGGTAACATATATTAGTTGAGTCTATTCATCTGAATATAAAACAGTCCATGAAATTCACGAGTTCAAAACTAGTATTAAAAATTTCTCAAGAAATTTGCTAAATGTTACGAATTGAGTTAATAACACATTGACGAACGGAATTGACGAAGTATTTTTCAATTGATCTGAAACTAGTTTAGGCCCCGCGCAATAAATGCGCGGTATTTGTAGAGTTTTTATTTTTAGAAAAAAAAATTAACTATAAAACTATTCAAAAAATTGAGTAATAACATGAAATGTTTATATTTATAAACAAAATTAATGAAACTGTTTATAATTTTTTTATTAGCATTGTAGCATACAAAGAACGAATTTTTTATCACAAAAATCTTAGAGACAAATTTTAAATAAGAGATTATATCAAAATAAAAAAGTAAATAAGAGATTTTATCAAAATAAGAAGTGTCGTGCTTTTTAACATACGGATTTTACTCTTTCACATACGCCTTTTACAATTATACCCTTGTCATTTCCCCAACTTAATCAATTTTTGCAACTCCCTACCCTTCACCTCCCTCCGTACAACTGTACTCCAACGACCCGTGCTCTGGCCGACCTCGTTGCCTCCTTTCTCCGACTACCCTTGTTCGACCTCCATTCACTCCCCTCTTCCGCGCGCTCCTCCCCTTGTCCGGACCAACCCGCTCCGTCTGACGACCACCCCGTTCTTGTCCTTCTCCGACAACACCTCTCGTAACACAAAATTGCTGGTATTAGTAAGAGGAGCAACAAGTGTTATGACAATCCCTTGATTTTTTGAACTCAGCGTAATCGATGTTTGCCCATTACTATTTGATATCTTCAAGTCACCATTTTCTATCAATTTCGATGATTCCAATGACTCACAACTCACATCTCCTTATACTAAAAGAATAAGAGTTCTCCAAAATTTTCCCGCCTAAATGAATTTGGCTATAATTGGGCTTTTATTATATTATATCTGTAATTGGGCTTTTATTATATCATATCTGTAATTGAGATTTTATTATAGCATATCTCTTATTGAGCTTTCATTATATTATATTTATATCTGGATTATACTAAACTTTCCCTTTCCACTTATTAATACAAAATATTAATAATAAATTAACAACTAACAATTAAATTTCAAATTGAGTTAAATATCATTTTTATTATTATTTTCTTTAATGTTTCTATCTAAAATACCGCGCATTCGCGCGGGATCTATACTAGTTGCTAAACAATTGATAAACAAGTCACCACTTAATCTTATACTAGTATAGCAACCCGTGCTACAACACAGTAATTTTATAAGAGTTAATTCTAGAGATTTAGTGTATTAATATTATTTTAATAAATTGAATATGAATTTAATTTAATGTAAATGTACTTTTATATATAAAACTAACCATAAGAAATATTCCATATATGGGGCATAGTGATTGACGGCAATATTACTATTGATTGTGCAGAATATTGTAGTAGAAATATTCTATATATGGGTTGACTACAATATATTAGAAGGAAATATTTTAGAAGGGAATATTTTAGAAGGGAATATTTCG
This sequence comes from Silene latifolia, assembly GCF_048544455.1. NCBI lineage: Eukaryota > Viridiplantae > Streptophyta > Magnoliopsida > Caryophyllales > Caryophyllaceae > Silene > Silene latifolia. Next base: position 45,023,865 of record NC_133527.1, read on the forward strand.
TATGGGGGAAAGATGAGCGGGAAACTTGAGCGGGAATAACACAAATGTGTTATTCTTTTAGTCTATAGGGGATGTTGATAGGTTTCAAGACGCGACTCGTATCAATTGGTAATTAGTTTAACTAATTAATAAACCCTAATTTTAACAAAACAAATTAATGATTGTTAAACAACAAAATTAATTCACTAATTGAAGAATTATAATCCATTAGTCAAGTTTTTGGAACAATTAGATTCGATTTTGGGGAAAAAATATATATATAAGAGTTAGTGTGTTTAGGTTTTAAGTAAAGGGTATGATGTGGAATGTTAATGGAAAAATATAGGTGAAAGAGTAAATTTCGTAGGTGAAAAAGTAACTCCGAATAAGAAATATAGTTTAGGCGGAAAAACTTGAAACTTTTTCTACTTTTTTTTTTTTGGAAAAAACCCGAAGGCCTTTTATAAAGACGATAAATCAAACAAAACAACAGAGTTCGCGATCGGTGGTAAAACGTTAGACCACTCGAATCGACCCAAAGACCTAGGAACGACATGAGCTAGAGCATGCGCTACGGTATTGTTTACACGACTCGTAAAAGACCACAAAACAGAATTAAAAGAAGACGAAAGTAAAATAATGTCTTGAATAACAAGAGAAAAAAATGCTCCTTCCCGACTTTTGCTTCCTAATAGCTTCGATCACTTGAAGGCAATCACTCTCCATAACAATGTTGAGGCAACCCATTCGCAACGCTTCCTTCAAACCTTCGAGCACCGCCACCGCCTCCACAACATGAGCCTCCCAAGTCCGTTCGTCCACCAGCGTCAACCCCCATAGGACCTGACCCCCCGTATCCCGACATACCACCCCGCAACTTTTTATACTCTTTTAGTAAATAGGGGATTCCGAATGAATAAAGGACCTGAAAAATCAAATAATATGAGGTGGACCCACACGGCCACATCCTCCGTCACCAACTTAAGTTTCTCCACCTAACTTGGACAAACAAACAAAACTAAACTATCCCTCGCATTCCCACCTCCTCCTTCCTAACTTCCTCTACCTCCTCAAATCCAACTATTAACCTTCCCCCTCACGCGCCACTCTCCGCGCGTACTTCACAACCATGAATCAACCACAACTGGAAAATCCGACGATAATACTCTCGGATGACGTCACCACTAACGGAAACCTAACGCCGTTAATCTTCTTCTCAGACGGGACTCTCCGGTGGTCCGACGCCGCCGGCGAGAAACGCTTAATCCTTGAAAAGGAAGTTTTAGGTGTTTCAATGGAAGATTCTAGAATTACACTGAGATGTGTAGTTGAACATGGCGGGAATGGCGGAATTCTCTGTTGCGCGACTACCTCAGCTATGGTGAGGAAGAGCTTCGTGTTTCAGTTACCTGAAGATTCCGTTGTCATTTGGTTTACTAAACTTCGAGAATTTCTTGATTCTCTAGGTAATTATTCAAATCATTGTTTTTTACTCCCTAATAATTACTGTATGATTTATAGGTAGTTCTAAATAGATCATATGAATCAATTGGATGAAGGTGAGATCTTTTAAAAGCTCGTCGTTTTTGTCGTAATTTCCTGTGATTATAACTATGGTCAACGGTTTCCATTTTCAACTGTGATCAGCTATTCTTTAGTTCTGAATTAGGATGCATTTAACATAAAATGACTCGGTGAACTGGCAACACTTTTTTGGGGGTGTACATGAGTACATCCAACTCCTTGTTCATTGCTATGCAGTTTGCGAGGCCTTTGAGGCATTTGAGAAATGTTATTGTTACTATTGCCTCATTGGTCCGCTGTTTTCTGCCATGTTTTTTTTTTTTTTGATCCAATTGAATAACGGTGTTACTTCTGATTATGTGAATTATTAGGATAAAGGTGAGATCTTTTACAAATATATGGTCTTATTTCTCTTTTTTTGTTGTTATTTCTTGTGATTGTCACTATGGTCACCTATCTTCACGATTCTTTGGTGCGGAACTATGATGGATTGAAGGAAAATGAATTGCTAAATTGGCGGCGCTTGCTACTATTATGAAGTGGCCGTCATTCAATGTAATTTTCATTTTGGCTGTGTCTATCCAAAGTCCAAACTCTTTCTCTTATAGTCCAAAATCTATAATGTACTCATTAATGCCAATATATATGTTTGTTTTACATGGTTAAGTAATGCTGAAATTAGTTCAGTATGATAATCTGTTGATCAATCTGTAGCACAAGATTGTTTGATGTTTTGATCACTGATATACATGTTTTAGTTTTTAGTGATCTCATATTTTTGCTTTACAAGTACTACATTCATAACTTTTGATACAAGTACCAAAGGTCGATCGCAACCTGAAAAGGGAATTCTCTGAACAGGATTATCTGTTTATAATTGTTAGCGGCTCAGTTTAAAAAAGTGCGCCTTGAGCGCGCCTTGGATGAGCCACTAGCCAAACGCCTCGGTCCATTTTACCGCCTTTTAGACAAGGCTCGCCTAACAACACTAACTTGTATGCACTTTCCATATCTTTTAGACAAGCTCACAGTTTCTTTTCTCCATTATCCCTAACTTTACTCCTTGACATGTTATCCAACTTGAAAACTCCTAAAAAGGCTATTGTTGCCAAAATTATATTTGGAAATTAGAAATTTGTTATCAAAAATAGGGTGCCTTGTGTCAAAAAGGCGCGCGCCTTCGCCTTGCGCTTTGCGCCTCGTCGCCTTGGTACCTTAGCGCCTTGGTGTGCCTTGCGCATTTTTAAACTAAGGATAGCGGATCGGGGTTGCTGACTGTTGAACTTGAGTTCATTACCTAGAAGAAGTGGCAGGTCTTGAAAATTTCGTTTACAGTGCTCTTGATGAAAATATTGAAGTTCTATTATAAATGTCATGGATTCAAAAAATTTTTAGCACAAAAATTTAGACAAAATACCAAAACTTAGTTTCTCGGAGCCCGCCAGGTTGAGGATTGATCCACTAATGTCTGAAACATATATTAACATGAACTGAGACTTAAGAACTTGTTTGTCGGGTTTGATTTAGATGAAGTGTTGATGTTGTTGCTTATCTGGATGTAGGTCGACCAAAAAGGCTCCTTGTTTTGGTAAATCCGTATGGTGGGCAGAGAACTGCACTGAATATATTTGTCGATATCGTAAAGCCATTGCTTAAGGATGCTGACACTGAAATTACACTCCAAGGTTCACTCACTTTGTAGTCCGTGCATGTAAGTATATGCCCTGCTGCCTAGAGTTATTCGGACTTACAGTTTTTGCTGGTTCTTGCAATGTTATAGAAACAAAATATCAGCTGCACGCTAAGGAGATTGCTTTTGAACTGGATCTTACCATGTATGATGGAGTTGTTTGTGTCAGTGGTGACGGCATCTTAGTTGAGGTATCGTTTTGTTTATTCATTCATGATAGTATTGTACTACTAGATGTACTTATCTTTCTCATGTTCATACGCATGCAATACTCCCTCAATTCATTTGGAGTCACTACATTTTCTTTTTTTGGATCATTCAAATTAGTTACTACATTTTTACTTTGGGCAAAAAATAACCCAGAAAAGTACTCTTGTGTGTAAGTGTGGGCCGCATTATTCTCACATATTTTCCATCTCCTAGAACTTTGTTCCTGAAGCAAATGTAGTGAATTCAAGTGAATGGAGGGAGTAACTATTAAGGTGGGTGTTAGGGTTTGGATGGTAGTTGTTTGTGAGCGGATCATGTGTTGTCTGTCATTTTGTTAGTATGCTGGTAACTTGTTAATTGTTACCCTAAAGCCTAAAGGCATGTGAATAAATATCTAGTTGCTTATATATTGATATTCCTAGTCACCAAAAAAAATATATATTGAATTATTGGTATTCCTAGTCTGTACTAGTTTGAATCAAATTTTAGCCCAGTACATGTTCCATGTACTATACGGAGTTCCGAATTTATCACAGGAAAGATTTACCCTCTTTGATGATGATTCTCGACGTTCTTGATGTTTTCAGTAAAGGTCTTTGCAAGCCTAAATAAAAGCATTTACACATACACAGGACTTGGATTCTATGATTTATCCAATTGCATCTTCATTGAAGTTCAGCTTAAGCAACGAATTGCACTATAACGTGTTGACTGTTGAGAGCATTTGCTGACTTCAAATTAATTTTCCTGGTCACTTTACTCGAGAGGGAAAAAAAACCTGTGTTTTCCGTGGCAATTACACTACCCCAGACTCAATTTCTTAACCACTGAACCAAGATTCTGTTTAGTATATATTTGTTAGAACTTCAATGGCGTGCTTGTAGCTGGAGAAGCACATCTTGTGAATGGCACAAGTTCAATGAGTTATGAATCGGCCAATCTTATGGACTCAAAACCTATGTTGTTTAGACTTGCGTACTTGGTTCAGGCACGGGTATATGTCAAGTATTGGACAGTCCATGACTCAAATTTTGAGACACAGGGACTCTATCCTAAAACAAGTATACAAGGATCAGGAACCATTCTTAAGCAGAAAATTTAGAGGTTTGAAATATATAGAGTTTGTACTTTGTAATGTGAAATAGAGAGATTTATGTGACATAAAGCTTAAAATTGTTTAATTTTATCCTATATGATGCATATACACATCTCTTCCTCTACTTCCATCATGTAATATTATCTTTTCGTAGAAGTGTTGGATTGGTAAGTATCCGATAAAGATTCCATGCCATTATCCTTAAGTGTTGCGTTGGACAAGGGTGAGGCCCCAAAATTAAATAATCGAAATAATATAGCTCATAAACACACGTCTGTTTCTTTAACTCCAAAAAATCAGCCATTAAGAACTCTGATTTTAGACTGCCACATCCAATTAATAAGTATTATATTTTTTAGTAGGTGATAAATGGCTTACTGCAAAGAGATGACTGGAAAACTGCGATTAAGATGCCTCTTGGAGTGATCCCTGCAGGTATTTCACTGCCAATTTTTACGAATGTATTACTAAATCAAGAAGAATTAGAGTTTTGTATGATATTGCTCGAATTTGTGTATGAATTCTAGAGGTGGTTTTGTATTTTCTAACCTCTGAGTGGAAGGGTTCTTTCTTTTTTTATTTGTAGGGACTTGTAGGACATTCTGGATGGTACCATAAAACATTTTTGTGTTCTTGGTCTCGTCTGGAAGTGTAGACGTATCATAGTTTCACAATTTTTGCCTATTTTTTGGTCTAAATTACCCCTCTTTATAGTTTAATTCTGAACTTTGTTTTTCTTTGTTTTCTATTTCTTGACGTATAATATTGACGATTCTGATAAATTTGTCTTGTGAGGAGGCGGCTATTATCTCATTGTTGGTTAAAGAGCAAGAAGGCTAACAAATTATATGACGATAGTAATTAGTTGAAATGATCTTTTTCATTAGACTTCAAACTCGAGGGTTTCAGGCGCTTTTTGTAAGAGAAAATAATAGAAGAGTTGTTCTGAATCATAGTCATATCCATATGTGTAATGTGTTTGTTATTTCCTAATGTACTTTTTGAGAAGTGTCTTTAATTTCTTTCAATTGCGTTTTGCGAAACTACTTCTGATGCAAATGAACAAACTGTCCAAGTAAAATTAGGAGAGAGGAAAAGAAACGGAGATTATTATTGTACCGCAAGACCTTTTGGGCTGGGTTTCTTAAATATTGTGCCACCTTTTATTTGGAAAGAACCATAGGCAGTAGGTTCCAGCCAATGCGAATTTGTCACTTGGATATGTACAACACATTTGCATGCATTCGGCTTAACCCTGTCATAATTGTATCCTTTACTTTTTGAACCATTGTTATATATAGGTACTGGAAATGGGGTAGCTAAATCTCTCTTGGATTTGGTTGGTGAACCTTGTTCAGCGTCTTATGCTACACTCGCCATTCTTCGAGGTTAAGCATAGCCCTGCTTGAAGCAGCTTGCATTTGAATTAACTTCTTATTCTTCATTTAAGAAACTGAATTTTATTTTCTATGACAGGGCACAAACGGTCACTTGATGTTACTACGGTATCACAAGGGAAGACTAGGTTTTTTAGCGTCTTGATGCTTGCGTGGGGTATGCTTCTTGTTACCACACTAATCTGAATGCGATTCATTCTGTTATGAAAATTTCTCCTTATCTGTGAAGTTGTTTTTTTCCCCACTTTCTTGATTGTTCTGTTGTCTAGGTCTTGTGGCTGACATAGACATTGAATCAGAGAAATGGAGGTGGATGGGCAGTGCTCGTTTGGACCTGTATGTAAGTTAACTTTATTTTCTTTATCTCTTATTGCATTATTTTTTTTTTCATTTTTTTCATTTGCAACTCCTCTTTGACATTTGCATATCATCATGTTTAAAGTGATACCATCCTATACTCCTATAGTAAGACGTTACTCGTCAACCCTAAGACTTGAATCGTCACCCTGTCCTCTTGTAGGTTTATCATCTTTTAAGTTTTTATCTTTTGACAAGCCTATCGTAAAGGACTACTTAGTGCCTACAACTTGTGTTTGACAAGCATTTTCATAGCCTCATTCCTTGTATTTTTTTCTCTCTGTTTTATCATGATTGAGAAAATAAAAATGAGATCACTGCGGTTATGTTTGCCGTTTGGTAAGATGCTATCACAACTATGTTGTATGAATCATTGAATTTCATTTGTGGAGGTGGGATGGAAATGAGGAGGATAAAGGGGAGTGATAAGTGTGGAGAAATTGCTCAAATTTAACCTTCCCACATTAATGTATTCAATTCAACTTCTTTCCCTTGGGTGTGCGTGCATCCTTTCTGCCTGTTGTTTTCTACCTTATCTTTTCAAATGAGATTCATTATGGTGCAATTTTTTTATAAGTTCACTGACTAAAGCCTTTTTTTTTTATCAAGTTACCTTTGCATGCAAGAAGATTGGTGGTGGCTTTTTGTCTTTTCTTTTAGAGTTATCCTATGCCCTTTTCATCCTATAGTCCTGCTGTTATTGATGCGAAGTTTAATCTTTGATGAATTTGTTCCCCTGCTAACGAGGGTACAGTGCTACATTAAAAAAAAATATATATACATATAAATTGTGATGGAGTTTTTTGTATACATATTGTATCATTTACGTGATTAATGTATTATTTCCACAGGCGATCAAAAGAATTCTTCATCTAAGAAAATATAATGGACGTATTCATTTTGTCCCTGCATCTGAATCTGAAGACTATGCAAGAAAAATAAGTCAAGCTGTATCAGTTGAAGAATTGCCATTCTGCAGTTCAAGTAATATGCATGTTGGTTCTCAGGAAAACGGCTATGTTGGGCCTAATTTAAACTTGGAGAAGTTGAATTGGAGGACCATTGAGGGTCCATTTATTTCAGTTTGGATCCATAACGTTCCCTGGGGTAGTGATGATGCAATGCCAGCTCCCAATGCCAAGGTAAGGATCTATGGGAATACAATCTAAGTTAGAGTCCGGTGTTGTCTTCTTGCCTCGTTGTTTAGCTCTTTATGGAGAGCATAAATTGTTACTGTTGGTCTGTGAAATAACTCATGTGAATACATCTGAGGGTCACTGTAAGGATCCATGTTTAGATTTGCCTTTAGATTTATTGGAGATGGATGTGTAGTCTATGTGAGTCATGTCTCTTATTTGAACTCAAACACCCATCCTCTCAAATACAGTGTAACAAAAAGTCACAAAGGAAGGTCTACTGCTTTTATTGGTTTTTAGCAATGTTGATTTGACACAAATTTCAACAACACCGAAGTAAATTGTAATTAATTTTGTGGCTGAAACTCTGAAAGAGAATTTCTTCACCGCTCTGTAAATTTCAACAACAGTTTCTTAACATTTGTAGTTGCCAATTGTTCATAAGGTGCTTGATGTGTAGTTTTCAGATGGGTATGTAGATGTAGTGATCTTCAAAGATGGCTCAAAATTGGGTTTGCTATCGTTGATGACGGAACTGGGAAGTGGAAACCATGTCAAGTCACCTCATGTCTTGTACTTCAAGGTAAGCTCATTTTGCTTTGTGCGTACATAGTTTGCACTATACTTATTTATTTCATCTTTGATTCTTATCTCTCGGGTGTTGACAAAAATACCACGTCGGTAACAGAAAAGTAAAAATTTCCCCCTCGTCCCACACTCAACCCAGGCTTTATGACATTCTCATCGCCCCCCATGTTTGCAGCACATCGAGGTTGTCGACCAAAGCACAAATGACCCATAAAAAAAGTACGAAAATAGTTTTGATTGACTACTAGGTCATAGTTCACGAAGTGTCGATAGTTTTGTTATCAATTTTGATTTATTCCAGCTTACTTTAAGGCCAAAAAAATAACAAATCTTTGTTTCTATTGGAAATAGAAATTAAACTTATATTCTACGTTTATAAACGCAGAGAGGTTGGTTGTCTCCTGAATCCTGATTGCCCATATTATGAAATTGCATCCTAAAAAGTCTGTTGTCTGCTAGTTCATAATTTATGAAGCATAAATAATTAACTTGGCCGTTATGATTTAAGCCGTTATATTTCAGATTTCTAAAAAAGCGGATCTTTTGCTCTACTGCAATTCAATAGAGAAGAAACATAATATTCTAAGATCTATAGCCTGGCCAATGCCGAACTGAATCCAAATACCCTTTTGACATTCATGGAAGACCTTATGTCCTTATGCAAGGAACCAATAAACTCTGCAGCACTTGCAGAGTTGCAGTAACACCTATTCAATCTGTTTGACATCAATTTTCAGGTCAAGGCATTCATTTTGGAGCCAGGCACACGCACTACTGACTCGACAAAGGGAGGAATCATAGATTGCGATGGGGAGGTGCTGGCGAGAGGTAGTGGTGCATACAAGTGCCATGAAGACTCATTGATGTCATATGACAAGATGCAATTGACAGTTGATCAAGGACTAGCTACCCTTTTTTCACCTCCAACATAAGCAAATCGGCTTCTTCTCTTGTGATTTTTATTCTAAAGTATTTTGACCTTTGCCTAGTGAGTCTATGACATTTTTGCTATTGTTAGGGAGTGCAAGGTTATGTGCATATATTACAGTAGTCCCACAGGAAAGCATTCGAGTTATGGTATGGTACATATCTCCACTTATGTCTACAGATGTGATTCATTTCGATGGTGTAATTTGTGTCCATAACAACACAGTTGTAAACTTGTAACATGAATAATCAGTACAGTTGCTCAATTCATTATTACAGGTTGTTCTGGTGTCAGAAACTGTGCAGTTAATGGTGCAATGCCTCAGCCTTCAGTTATTTTTGATAACCCTCCTTTGCAAATGTTTTAAGAGTTCAGGACTGAATAGTTGGGTTTATATCATCTGGAATTATGACGTAATCTCTCGAGTTAAAACATCGGTGATAACTGATAAGTGATAACTAATAACCTTGATTTCTCTCATGCAACAAGTCAGACTCGATTTGGCTTATATCCGAACACAACAACCTAGATATAACCGAATCAAGTTGATTATATCCATTTATCCAACCCTAATACTCAGCACCAAATAATGTCAAAATTATGGAACGCTAAGGAGGTTGTCGTTTTGTCTTTCGATTTTCCAATGTTAAAGATAAGGAGCGTTTAATCAAAGGGCAGCCATGACACTTCGACAAATTTCGTTTGGGCTTTTAATGAACCATTGGAGGGTAAGTTACCTAATACTCTTGGTTCATCTTGTTCCAATTTGGGCATGAATATACAACCTGCATGCATGTATTTGGGCGTACGAATGAAGCGAACCTTGGCCACAATTGGGTAGATTTGTTTAAGCAGATAATAGCCCTCGCCCAAAACTTGAGAGAGGAATTCGTCTTCGTATTCTACATGATATTCGGAAGCCCTTGAAATCGAGTGTCATCATTAAGATGTGGAATGGAATTGCTACAAGCTTCAACGTTAAATATGAATGTATGCCTACTTTTTGGTACGGGTGCGGGATACTTGGTCATGGGGAGAAGGATTGCGACAAAGCACCATACGAGCTAGAAATAAGGATAAAACGTGCGCAACACACTAAGTTATATACTGTTCCAATTGTGTCGTAAAGTTGCGTTACCATAGATAGTATAAGTTATGTTCATGTTTATATTAAATTAAATCCGTGTTTACTTTTCATAAACATGATTGGTAATCGAATGTGTTGGTGAGATCAGTGAGAGACGTGCTGTGGGAAATATTCAAACAAAGATCATCTCCAGTACTCCAACCTCTCCACTACTTTCCAGTGCATTTTAAAGGTCCGGATTTTATTTCAGAACGATCTAACAGTCCACTATATTAAAAAGGTGTTAAGGGAATAATAATTTTATATTGTTGTATTAGAGAAAATGGAAAGAAATGAAGAGAAGAGGTAATGGAGAGGATACATCCTCATAATATTACTAGTCAAATCAACAACATTCCAAGTAGTAGGATTTAAAATGTCCAAGAAGGATACGTGAGCTCCAACAACGTCACCATCTTTACCTAAAACATGGACAAACTAACTCAAACAAATTAACTAACCATCATTCCATTCCCTCCATCTCCTCAAAAAGTCTAATCCAACCCAACTTTCCCGCCATTTTTGAGCGCGTGTTTCACAATCGCCAACCCGAATCACAAAACCATGAACCATCCACCCTTTAAAAATCCGACAATAATACTCTCGGACGACGTCACCACTAACGGAACTCTAACGCCGTTAACCTTTTTCTCTGACGGAACTCTGAGGTGGACTGATGCCACAGGCGAGAAGAGGTTGATATTAGAGAAGGAGGTTCTCGGCGTTTCAATGGAAGGTTGTACAATTATTCTACGATCATGTACTGTTGAACAGGGTGGTAGTGGTGGGATCCTCTGTTTGACCACTACCCAAGTTATGGTGAGGAAGATCTTCGTTTTTCAGCTACCTCAAGACTCCGTTACTGTCTGGTTTCGTAAAATTCGTGAATTTCTTAATTCTCTTGGTAAATACTGCCCTCGTTGCTTTTGATAATTACGACTACTAATTTACTATGCTCAAATCTTTCAATTGTATAACAGAGTCAATCTTTTTTTTTTTTTTTTTTTGAAGAGGGGGTTGAGTCCCCCTTCGGGCCCATGCGTTCCCGCACCACCACAGGGACCATGTAAGCCACCCTTCGGGGGTTGCAGTGGCCAAGTGATCATCGTCCCAGCTGGTAGTCAAACCCGGGGGACATCTCAACTTCCGCATATTTGCTCAGTAATTTAGAGCTGAAAAACGGGTCAATTGGGTCCAGTCTAGCGTCGGGTCAGGGCATATTAGGCTCAGCGCAAAATGTTATCGGGTTGTTTCAAGTACGGGTCATTTATCTCAATTTGATGCGATCAAGTTTGTTTGAGGGGTTCAATGCAGTTGAAATGTTAATGTTGTTGATTATATGGATGTAGGGCGACCAAAAAGGCTTCTTATTTTGGTAAATCCGTATGGCGGACAGAAAACTGCAATGAATATATTGGTTGATATTGTGAAGCCGTTGCTTGAGGATGCTGAAACTGAGTTCAAAATCGAAGGTTTGCACTTTGTAGTCCTTCCCTGTACACAAGTATATGTGACTGTGACTTACAGTTTTTGTTGTCTGTGGCAATGTTTAGAAACCAAATACCAGCTGCATGCGAAGCAGATTGCTTCTGAATTGGATCTTACCATGTATGATGGAATTGTTTGTGTCAGTGGTGACGGCGTCTTAGTTGAGGTATCCTTTCTTCGTTCAACTCCAAAAGAATACCCCATCAAGAGTTCTTAATAGTGTGTATCTTTTTGCAGGTGATAAATGGCTTACTGCAAAGAGATGACTGGAAAACTGCAATCAAGATGCCTCTTGGACCAATCCCGGCAGGTATCTTTACTTCATTTTGCGAATGCACCAGTAGATTAAGTGAATGTGAATTTGTCACATACATGATACATGTGCAGCACGCATTTGAAATAAATAAATATTTTGTCTTCTCGCTCATGTTTTCATACTGCTTACCACAGTGATTACTGTATTCCTTCCATGTTGAACCATTGCTGTATATAGGTACTGGAAATGGGGTGGCTAAATCTGTCTTGGATTCAGTCGGTGAACCTTGCTCTGCTACTAATGCTACACTCGCCATTCTTCGAGATTAACCATAGCCTTTATCGGAGCACCTTTGTATTTGCATTAGCTTCCTCCCTCCTACTTGTCATTTAACAATCTGAATATTTTCAATGACAGGCCACAAACGGTCGCTTGATGTTACTACTATATCGCAAGGGAAGACGAGGTTTTTTAGTGTCTTGATGCTTGCTTGGGGTATGCTTCTTGTCAAAAACACTTAACTGAAATCAATTTGAACTGTGGCAAAATTATCCTTACTTGCCAAGAAGTTATTTATTTATTTTTTAGTTTTTTTGATTGCTCGGTTTCCATTAGGTCTTGTGGCTGACATAGACATAGAATCAGAGAAATGGAGGTGGATGGGCAGTGCTCGTTTGGACCTGTATGTAAGTTAACTAACTATATCTGTCTTCATCTTTTTTCGGTGTTGCTCAATCATGCATTCAATATACTATATGTTTTACTCAATCATGTACACGACACTTTGACAGGCAATCCAAAGAATACTCAACCTGAGGAAATATAATGGGCGTATTCATTTCGTCCCTGCATCTGGATTTGAAGAGTATGCAAGAAAAATAAGTGAAGAAGCTGTATCATCAGCTAAAGATTTGGCATTCTGTAGTTCAAGTAATATCGATGATGGTGCTCATGAAAAAGGGTATGTTGGACCTGATCTAAACTTGGAGAAGTTAGATTGGAGGACCATTGAAGGTCCTTTTATTTCAGTTTGGATCCATAACGTCCCTTGGGGTAGCGAAAGCGCAATGCCGGCTCCTGATGCCAAGGTAAGGAGATTCTATGCCATATTGCCATACAAGCTCAGTCACAGCCTTGTTGTACTCCTAATGTTGGAAGCTCAGTCACATAAGATCGTTTAGGATAATAAATATATACATCTCACAATAAGATAATCATGAGATGAGACCATCTCGTATGAGAATTAATGAAAAACAAAAATTATACTGTAATATTTTCTGTGTAGTTTTCAGATGGGTTTGTGGATGTGGTTCTCGTAAAAGATGGCTCAAAATTGGGATTGTTATCTTTGATGACGGAACACAGCAATGGAAATCACGTCAAGTCACCTCATGTCTTGTACTTTAAGGTAAACATACATAATAATATTCTAAGATTTATAATCATAGTCGATTCCCCGACTGAATCCATATAACCAACCATGTTGACATAGACGACGATATGCAAGGAACAGCTAAAGTTAACGTCTCTTGCTGTTTGGTATGAAATTGCAGGTGAAAGCTTTCATTTTGGAGCCAGGAACGCGCACCAGTGAGTCGACAAAAGAAGGTATTATAGACAGTGATGGGGAGGTATTGGCTAGAGGTAAGGGTGCATACAAGTGCAATCAAAAAACATTGATGTCATATGACAAAATGGTATTAACAGTTGATCAAGCTCTCGCTACCCTTTTTTCACCTCCAACATAAACCCAATTTCACTCTTTGTTTTATCACAATTTATTCTATGTATTTTCTGCATTGCATCCCACATTTTTGCAATTGTTAACGAGTGCAAGGTTACGTGCATCACAAGTAGCACAACTTTCCGACAGAAAAGCGTATTCCTCCAAAGACTACAGATTTGATTCATTTTAATTGTGAAGTTTGTGACTTTGTGTCCATCATTACTTTTGCTTATTTAATGACAATGATGGGTTTGTTCCGATGCCACAATCTTGGCATTGTGACGATGCAATGCTTAGACTTGAGCTTTTTGCTTGGATAGGAATTTGGAGGGAAAGAGAGAATGATTAGAGGGTGACAACTTTTTTAGTTTGGGTAGTAAAATGAGGAGCCCATTTTCTCTCCATTTCCTAAGAAGAAATGGAGAGACAAGTTCCTATTAATGGTCTGGATCGCATTTTGGCGACATCTAACGGTTCTAAATTTACGCATAAAAATAAAGAAAAATGAGACTGATAAGGGTAATTATTATTTAAATAGATTGTGAGAGGAAATGGGGAAAAATGATCCATTTCCCAAAATGAGGGTCACAGAATTGGGAGGAGGGATCATCCTCAAGTTATAGATCTAACAATCGGTTGTAATTATAACCATAACCAGATTGTCTTTAAAATCGAAATTGTAACCTTAACCTTCTACCTAACAAAGTATCTCTCTACTTTTTAGAGAGAGATTTTTCTCTCGTTTTGAGAGTTTTTCTTTTCAATTACTAAACCTCTACAACTTCATTTCTCTGTCTTTAACACTTGTTCGTATACGTATCAAACTTGCTTTAATATTATGCTCTTTCTTTTGGTTTACCCAAAATCTAATCATTGACAAACATCCCTTTCTAATGGTTCAAACCTTTTCGTTCCCTTGATATCTGACAACCCTTTCTCTCCTTTTTCTTTCTTCTTTCTCTATCCTTTCTCTTTAAATTCTCTTTCTCTATTTGTCTTCACCACCATCTTTTCTTTTCTTTCTCTCACAAAACTCTTCCTTTGTTTCTTCTTAAAAAAAAAAAAAGAAAAAAAAAAAAAAAGATGGAAAACAACTTTAATTTTTATAACGAGGAAATCAATCCAACTCTTGAAGATATCTTTCATGACATAAATTTTCGTACTGAGGTTACGGATAATCCGGGACTCCTCAACGAATGGAGGTTTCCCAGAAGTGGATGTGTCGTCTCACCTAATGCTAATGACTTGGGTGACAATATGGCATATTGGAATAAGTGTTTGCTAGGTTATATTGTGGATTATAGGCTTCTTAAGGCTTATAATGTTAATAGGATCGTTGAAGATAATTGGGCTACTCGAGGCTATGTCAATGTTAAAAGAATGGGTGATATATACATCATCCACTTCTCTAACATGCAGGATCTTGAAGATGTCCTTGAAAGAAGTATCCTGGTTGTTGATGGGGCGTTGATGGTTCTTAGACGTTGGCAACCTGGTATGGTTCCCCGAACAATTCGTTTTCCTACTGCAAGGATTTGGGTTCGCATTTGTGGTCTTCCCTTTGAATATCTCAACTTGAACATGGCAAATGTTATTGCTCAAATGTTTGGGGATGGTTCTATTGTTGAAGGGTTTGATAACATACCGGATCATGATTATCTTCGTCTTCGCATTACAGTACGTCTTGGAGAACCCCTTAACCCGGGTTTCTTTCTTGCATGCAGCCATAATAAATTTTTGTGGATTCAGTGTAAGTATGAAGAAGTGTTTAAGTATTGCACACGTTGTGGCAGAATTGGTCACAAGGTTTCTCAGTGTGTGGAGCGGATCCAAGATATTGTTTCTTCCATTAATAGTTCGCTGGAAAGGGTTATTGATCGTGGGTTCGCTGTTTTCCAGACTAGATACCAGTTTACTATGTTCAACTTAAATCTTTGCGCTCTACCATCGACTACCAAATATGTTACTTCTAAAGTCAGGTTAGGTGTTCACAGAGGATCAACGGTTAGGGCGGATCATTATAGTGAGCAAGTTATTGATTTCGACCTGGGCTTGGTTGATGGTGGTCGTATGTATCCTGGCATGGAATTTGCTGTCACAGCTCTTCCCTTTGCTAGTCCGGTGATTTATGAAAGTTCAGAGGCATTTAATGAATATATGCATGCTGAAAATACTGGCCCTAATGCTGATGCGGCTATGGATACAGATCAGCCGACTAACAATCTATCAGTGGAGGCAATGGATGTTGGTAATGTGGGTGCTCCTGAAAATTTTCCTTCCAATGTTGAAGGTGAGCAAAATAGAAATGCCCTACCGAATTTTAACATGCAGGCTAGTGGTGAAGTTCCCCAAAGTGGTCATGCACTGGGTTTTGGTACCATGCAAGGGAATAATGAGCTGCATGGGAATGTTACTGGCTATGAGGTCATGCATGAGATAGGTAGTACCTCTGTTAATGATTTTTCTCAGCATCTTGATCATCAGCTGCCTGATTCTAACATGCATGAAGCTAATTTAGCGGAAAATACTGATCAGCTACCTGTCCTTAACTCGTCGACTACTGATACTCCTATAAGAGTGGATCTTCGTGGGGATGTTGATTTTGTTCCTGTTCCCAATCATATGCACTTATCAACAGTTCCTGAGGATTACCCGGTTCCACTTATGACTCATAAAGAATTTCAACAACCTTCAACAATGATAAATATGAATACTGCTGACGGTATTACAGATCACTCTCACAGTTCTCGTAGTGAAGAGGGGCCTATTGAGGAAACGATTGTACCGGTGGATCTCAACAGCATTGTGGTTCTTTGGGTCAATATTTATACTAATAATGGACCTACAACAGTCACTGACCCGGTTGTTACTTCTGATGGTTTGCTCCATGATGTTATTGCTCCGTTTGCGGACGATTCTATTAATCACTCTCCAATTGCTCAAGCAGGTCCTCCTGCCCAGTCAGATGCTATGCATGGTATGGGTTCTGGTCTTCAGACTCAGAATAATTTCAGGGAGTCCCCTGTGGCAGGTCATTTGAACTCTCATGGTGAAAACAACAATGCATCTCAAGGGCAGCCTCACATAGGGGTAGGGTTTCAAGGTGATCCTTATATAGCATATATGGGACATGGAGAGTTTCAATATGATTATAATGAAGATGAATTTGTTCAAGGTTCTATTGCTTCTCGGGGTGAGGCTCGTACTCATATTGCCTTTCGTGATGATGATGCAAGAGGCTATAATCAATATCTTGATGCGCCAGATTCTATGCATATGTTCTTTTCTGATCCTGATAATGGCAATAATCCTGATAATGAGTTTGTTAATTCTGATCCTTTTGCTACTTCTAATGGCTTTCTGTCTTCTGAGACTGACAGAAGTACCCCAGAGTGGCCTTTCTTTGATTCTTCTTCTTCACCTTCTACTTATGTGCCTTTTTCTAATTCTCTATCGACTGAGACAGGTTTCTTTCAGGATGCTACAGATGACCCAAATGTCCTAATTAATAATCACGATGATTCTGAAGGAACGGAGACCATAAACCCTATCACTGGTGATCCGATTGAAGTTCCTCCCCGGGTGTCCTGTGATATTTTGTCTCAAGTAGCTTCTCGTAATGATATGCTGAATAATCCTTCTACCTTATCTGCTATCTTGGTCCTCCTGTCTTGGGAAGAGGAAAGAATATGCAACTTTTGTATCAAACTCTTAAGTCTTCTGGTATTCGGTCTCCTGAGGCACCTAAACGTCGTGCTTTTTCTGATCCCGGAGTTTCTACCTGCTTTTCTCCGGAGTTGTATAATTATGATGCAGATTATGATGTTCTAACCAACACAAGCAAGAAGGCTAGGTTTTTTAATTCGCTGGAGGTTGGTGACTCTTCAAGGATGGGGGAGGTGGTTTCCATCTTTCTATCACCAGTGATGACATGATAGTTTCCAGTTCTGATTCTGATAAATCAGAGGATGCAGCTGCTTTGGACAATGACGGTCTTGCGAGGATTGGCCATAATCAATCCTCTCCCACGTCATGAAGGCTATTGCTTGGAATTGTAGGGGTCTAAATAATCCGCTCGCCCCTACAATTGTTAAACTAAGAGCGTTGATTAGTAATGATAATAGTTATGACCTAGTTTTTATTTCAGAAACCAAATGTAATGTTTCTGTAGTTTCTTCTGTTTTCCGCCATTATGGCTTTCTTAATGCGGTGGGTGTAGATGCCCTAGATACCAAAGGTGGTTTATGGGTCGGATGGAGGTCTCCTTTTGACATTGAATGTATTGCTAAAAGCCCTAACTATGTAATTCTCAGGATTAATGAATGTAGTAGTAAGTTCTGGTACTTTTGCTGTGTGAATGGTGCGCCGGAAAAGGCTAACCGTATGGATGTCTGGTTGGATTTAGAGGAGCACATTAGCAGATTGGACTCCTACTTCGTTATGTTAGGAGATTTTAATCAAATCGAATTCAAAGAGGACAAAATTGGTGGCTCTTCAGGGACCCCCTTTGGTGCACAAGCTTTCTCTGAATGGATGGTTAGAAACTCTCTTATGGAACTTGCTTATAAAGGTCCAAAGTTTACTTGGTGCAATAATAGGAAGGGGAAGGCAAGAATTTATGAAAGATTGGATAAAGGTTTAGTTTCTTCAAATTGGCTACTTCATTTTCCTAATACTGGAATTAAGCACCTTCCTATTCAAGGATCTGATCATGCACCAATTATTATGGATACTGAATTTTTTGGTAAAGGTCGTAAAAGAAGCTTAAAAATGGAAGCTTGGTCATTCGCTTATACCGAATGCTTTGATCTTGTTAAGAAAGAATGGAGTATCACTGATAATGGATCGTTTTCATACAAGCTTATGAAGAAACTGAAACGTATTCGATTTACAATTATCAATTGGACTGTTAATAAACGAAAAGAATGGAATAAGCAATGGTCTGATTTTGAT
Source organism: Silene latifolia (assembly GCF_048544455.1). NCBI lineage: Eukaryota > Viridiplantae > Streptophyta > Magnoliopsida > Caryophyllales > Caryophyllaceae > Silene > Silene latifolia. Next base: position 45,042,319 of record NC_133527.1, read on the forward strand.
GAAATTCTAGGAAATGAGTTGGAAGATATCTTCAAAGGTAAAGACGAAATAAACTATGAATCTATTCATGAAAACTATTTGGACTTTAATAGAGTAGTTGCCTTATTTTGGAAGCAACGAGCAAAGAACAACTGGATAAGAGATGGGGATGCTTGCACAAAGTTTTTCTTCAATACTGTCATGACCAGACGAAATCGTAACTTTATTGCTGGGATAAAAAATTCTTAAGATGAATGGGAATTTGATGATAGTAATGTCCGTGGTCTTTTTTAAGACTACTTTAAGGATGTATATGGAGCAAATTTGGCTACTGAGTCCTTTGACTCTTTCTCTAATACTTCAGCAAGTTTATTTAGTAAGATATCATTCCGCTTGAACTATGATCAACAAGATACTTTATCTAAACCCTATACGAGGAAGGAGGTACGAAAGGCAGTTTTTCAACTTGGATCACTGAAATCTCCTGGCCCTGATGGTATTCCTGCTCTCTTTTATCAAAAATACCGGTACCATATTAAAAATGAGGTCACTGATGCGGTTTTATCTATGCTTACGAGTGGGCATATTTTGAAGACTTTCAATCATACGTCTATTGTTCTAATTCCGAAAATCAAAGGACCTGAGAAAGTAGAGCAATATCGGCCAATTAGTTTGTGTAATGTCGTCATGAAGATTGTGACCAAATGCATCTCCAATAGGTTGCGTCCAATTATGCCCTTTTTGGTAGGCGATTTTCAAAATGGATTTATTCCTGGACGAAATATCAGTGACAATGTCCTCATTTCACATGAGCTTTTTCAGCATATAACGAGGAAAACTAAAGGTAAGAAAGGTCTTTTAGCTCTAAAGATTGACATGAGTAAGGCTTATGATCGTCTAAGCTGGAATTTTATTCATAATACTCTTATCCATATGAATTTCCCACCGGCTATGGTCTCCTTAATTATGAATTGCATCACTACTGTTTCCTACGATATCATGATTAATGGGAGTGCTGGGAAGACTTTCAGACCTCGAACAGGCCTACGTCAAGGAGATCCTATCTCCCCATATATTTTTGCCCTATGCACGGAGGTTCTATCACAAATGCTACAGTCTGCTCAACGGAAGCAAGAATTACGTGGAATTAAATTATGTTTGTCGGCTCCTGCAGTTTCTCATCTGCTGTTTGCAGATGACTCTATCTTCTTTATTGAGGCGACCTCGCAATCTTGTCAAGCTCTCAAGAACATTCTTCGTTCTTACTGTCAGGCTTCTGGTCAACAAATTAATAAAGATAAGTCAGCTATTTCCTTTAGTCCTAATTGTACTCTTCGGATGACACGTTTATGCATGAAGATTCTGAACGTCTCTGGTAATAAGGCAATGGGTAAGTACTTGGGCTTACCCACTGATTTTGGTGCGAATAAAAAAGATATATTTGCACTACTTATTGAGAAGGTTCGCTCAAGAATTCTTAGCTGGAATAACAACTTCTTATCACCTGCTGGACGGTTAACTCTCATTTCCTCTGTATTATTTTCGCTGTCTATTTATTCTCTATCGGCTTTCAAAACGCCGGTAAGTGTGAATATAAAGATTGATTCTTTATTATCACATTTCTGGTGGAGTGGTACAAGTAATCGGAGTTGCCTTCATTGGTGTAGTAAGTTGTTCATTCACAGATCAAAGTCTAATGGAGGATTGGGTATTCGGAATATTGGATGTTTGAATCAAAGTCTCTTGGCTAAGGTGGGCTGGAGAATTCTTCATCAACCTACCAGCTTGATTGGGCGTACTTTAGGCTCTAAATATAGGTTGACTCCTACCAATATTATGGCTCCTTTGGGAATAAGGAATGCCTCCTTATCTTGGGGAGCAAGGGGAATACTGTGGGATATTGATTTGCTGCGTTCTTCCTTGTCCTGGGCTATAGGTTTTCCTTCCACTCTTGATGTTTGGCATGACAAATGGATAAGGGGCGCTTCACTTGGACAGCTCCTTCAGCTAAATGCATCTGATTTAGCTCAAAAGCCATCTATGAGTGTATGTCAATTGCAAAATGAATTTGGGGAGTGGAATATGGAATCTGTTCTCGCTGTCTGTGATCAGTCTGTTGCTCCTGCTATTTTGTCAATTACTTCACCAACTGAAGATACCCACGATAGTCTGTTCTGGACGGCCACCAGAAATGGCATTTACTCTGTTAAAACTGGCTATTCAATCGCTTTAAATAATCTCTGGTTGCAGAAAGCCTCAGATACTGACCTACACCGTATGGAGCCTTACGTCTACAATTTCTGTAAAACACGTCTATGGTCTCTTCCTGTCCATGAAAAATGGAAGCTTTTTCTCTGGAAAATTTTATCTAAAACCCTTCCTGTTGGAGAGGAAGGGATGAAGAGAAGTCTGGATTGGAACTACTCCTGCAGTCTTTGTTTGGATGATTCATGTCTGGAAACATTGACTCATCTCTTTCGTGACTGTTCCCTTTCGTCAAGAATTTGGGCTGCTTTGTTTCTGGGTATCCGTGAACAGATGGGGCACAACATTTCTATCCAGGCTTGGATTATTAACTAGATTAATTTCCTTTTCCAAAAATCTGATTATATTACAACTGTTCCTATTTTCATCAGTACACTTTGGCGTATTTGGTGCATTAGAAATAGTCATAAGTTCAATGGTGTTGCTCCTGATCTTGCTCTTTCTATGAACCAAATTATGGATGAAGCTTCTATGGTTACTTCCTGCATAAATCATCGCCTTCCTACCAAATTAAATTTGGACTTACTGACTTCTGATGACCTATCTGCATCTACAAATATTCGCAATTACTTTCCTGTTTTTCTCATTGGTCACACCCTTTGTTCGAATTATGTTCGCCTGAAGTGTGATGCTTCTTGGAAACAAGGGTTCAAGGCTGCAGCTGGCTGGCTTATTCAGTATGCCAATGGTGAAGTTTTTCGACAGGATTCGGCTAGGTTCTGGGCCTCTTCTCCTCTCCACGCTGAATCTATGGCTCTTCTTTATGCTATTAAAGATGCCATCAGTCATGGGTTTCAACACATTGATGCCACGACGGATTGTCTTCAGTTAGTTCTTCAAGTTACAGGGAATATGGACGTCTCTCACGATGCTAAGCTTATTATTCGCTCTATTATTAATTTAATTTCTACTACGCATTGTATCTCGATAAGTTATTGTCCTCGTCAGCTGAATAGGATTGCCCACTCCATTGCACGTTTTGCCATGGATTGAGGGATTCTATTATGTGCTTTCCTCTACAAAAAAAAAAAAAAAAAAAAAAAAAAAAAAAAAAAAAAAACAAATTGTCTTTCATTTAGTTCCTTTATAAAATTATTCCCTCGCCTCAAGCATTTGTTTGCATTTGATTAAAATACTTGAAAGAACAAAAAAAAGGCAAACAAATGATTGGAACCATTTGATTAAAATACTTGAAAGAACAAAAAAAAGCAAACAAATGATTGGAACCAAGGGAGTACAAAACTCATGTACAATATTAACGAGTTTATTTACAGAGTTACTCAGCTAGCTTTGATCCCAAGTAAAATTGCTGCGCTAACTTTGAACTGAGTAACTTTATAAATGATTTCAGCAACATCCATTCGGTTGTAGGTCTTTATTTCTGATCCTTGTACATGACGAATTATATCCGCTACAAATAATTAAAAAAATTAATAGGGAAAACTCTCTCCCTCCACATAAATATCAATCCCAACACCGCAGATCAAACGCAGTTCAACAGTACCCCAGTACTCCAGTTACCGGAGAAATTCTACGACTATAACAAGCTTCACAAATCACAATTCTAGTGTGAACAATTATTATTTTCAGCTAAAAGGCTGACTCACTTTGTAGCCAAACAAGGTTTTCTTCTAAGATATGGAAGAGACCAAATGCCATACAAGGGTAATGTTGTTATACAAGAAATAAGGTTACGTTTGTGCGGGAGAGTAAATAACATGTTGTTCCAATTGTGTCGTAAAATTGTGCCAAGAAGAGGGTACTTGGTCAGCTGATAGATGATGCGACTACATAAACAAATCCGTATTTTGTTCAAGGGGAGGTACGCCTAGCAGTTTTCCGTTAATAAGGGAGTAATGATCCGACCCAACAGTTTTCTACTGATAGAGTGATAGGATACCCCCACTAAAAATGCATAATCATATATTGAACTTAAAAAAATTTACCGTCACAGCGGAATTACAGGCTAGACCATAATTAGTAAGAAAGTGTGTTCAACGTGAGGTTAATAAGGGATACTAGCTACAAAAAAAAACGACATATTTCTTTCGCCTGGTATCATAAGACTCATAAGAAATAGAAGATGCATTTTGGCCATCCAATGAAGAAGGCAGCAACCAAGGGGCAATTATATACAAGAACCAAGCATGGAAAGTTGAGAAACATGAAATCGCAAGCTCATCCTGAAAGAACTAATTCCCGGCATGGGGCAAAGCTGCCATGAAAGAATTATACGAAGACTCCAAATCAAAGTGAAGCTGCCTCGCTTGCTGCTCAGTCAATTCATCAGAAGCTCCCATCTTGGATAACCGACCAATCCAATCTTTCATCTTTGTCTTCCCCTCAAAATCCGGAGGCAATATACTAAGCTTGTTCAACGAAGACGACAGGTCCGACAACAAGGGAAAAACTTGATCAACAGCAACCATATTCAATTTCAACGAATCCATAGCCGTGATAAAGTTCTGAACGCACTCCGCCACCACAGCTGCCGAGGCAGAGCTAGTTACCGAGGCAGTTGCCCTGTGTTCTACAGTAGCAGGCACCCCAGATACAAGCAATCTATTAATCGCAGCAGGGCAATCCATCTTATATACATCCGCAAATCTCTCAATACTAGGGACAGTGTCCTTCAATGTGGAAGATAGGGTTTTGAAATGGGCAATAAGTTTATGGCATTCGGTTTCGTAATTGGAAGGGGTGATTATATCCCTAATGTAAGCCTTTTCTAGCTTCTCAGTAGCCTTGATTATGGCATATAATTCTGCAAAATTCTCATACATTTCTCGTTCACGCTTGTCATTCCATAATTTTACTACTTCCATCTTGTTTTTTAGGGTTAGTTTTTTTAAAAGAACTGAGGGTAAAAATTGGAGAAGGGATGGGACACGCGCAGCTGAAGAATACAATCAAACACAAAAATAAAAGGTCAGACTAATATTATAATCAAAACCCATGAATAATTAACAAAAATTAATGCAATTACACAACATATTCACATAAACATGAACATGAAAGCATAATAAAGAGATTCATTTGGGGAAAAAGAAATTGAAGAAAACCCATGTGGATAAACCAAAAATAAGATGATAAAAGCACAAAATTAAGAGCCAAATCATAGTAAAAATAAAATAAAAGGGAAGAAGAAAAAAGAGGTAAGTAATGAAACAGAAGAGGAGAAAAAAGAGAAGAGAAATAGAAGAGGGAGTGAAATAGACTTACAAAAGGGAGAGAGGGTATTGTATTGTACTCTGTATATTTGTATTGTATTGGGAAAAGGGGAGAAGTTGTTAAGTTGATTAAGCAGCAGCAGGTGAAATAGAAATAGAGAAGATGGGTCGAGTACAGAGAGGTTGCGTATGCTATTCAACCTATTTTATATTTATATTATATGATTACATCATACTCCATAGAGCAAGTACGTCCTACTTTCATAGTCCCATGTCTCGAGGAATTCCGTCTGTTCTTTTTCAATTAAAATCTTGGACTCTCTTTTTTCTTTTAACAAATTCTCGTTTATGACGGTTATATCATTCATAATCTTATAATGGGTTAAATTAATTCTACTTATAGATAAAAATAAGTTATTAGTGATTTCCTAGATACTCCTACTCCTGTATTATCTACCTATGTCGGTAAGATACTTGACCTGTAACAAGTTTGTGACGAATATATCCCGTAAAAAAGGAGACTTATTGTTTTTATTTTATTTTTGGTTATAAGAAGTGGGGTCCAACCCAAAACAAAGAAACGGAAACAATTAAGACTTGTCGACCGCGACGATTCACAAATAGGATTATACATCCAGTTGTATGTAGAGCATTGTACAACCAAGGTATAAGAATCCGAGCTTATACGTATTTTTTGTTGAACTAATTCAAAGTTCATATTTTTAATATGTAATTGAATTAGTTCAGATACTTTCTAATAAAGCTCATATTCTTTAACATAAAGTTCGGATACTTTATTACAAAGTTCGGATTCTATACCGTACAATTGATACAACTGGTTGTATAATTCATGAATTGGGGACAATCCTCGGCCAAGCCACACCACCAATATCCTGCTACATTAACCGAATTAATTAAGTCGGTAAAATATTTGGTTCCCAGATGACCGTTTGTTGAGCTTGCTCTACCCCCGCATTCGCCAACCAATCTGCACAATTGTTAGCTTCTCTGTATAGATTTGTCTTTTTATTTTATTTTTGGTTTTTTAAGATTTGGTGATTTTTTATAGGATAAATCTTTTATTTGTAAAATTTCACTTTTCCAAATTTGGTGAAGAAATTGTATCCTTGAGCAATTATTAAATACTTGTATAATACTCCCCTCAATCTACATCAAAGGTAACAAATCTAACAATTGCTTTTGAGTGATCTTCGAGAGGATACTTTAACCGTATTTTTCTTCATATATACATGCTTCTTTTGTATAATAAATAAAATTTAATGTAACTTTTTCATAACAATTGTGTGTGTATGTGTATAAGTTCCATCTTTCAAAGTTCCATAATTTTAAGAAAAAATTACAAATAACCACCATGTATTTGCGTATTTTTACAAGTAATCACCATGTATTTCCGTTGATGAGTCCATTTTATATACACTTTAACCCCATAATTTAGCTCTATTTTACACGCTAATTTGCACTAATCTTAGTGTTATTGAGCTAATATTTCATTCTAGTTGTATTTGCATGGTTTGTCATATTTTGTAAGTATTTGAGCTTTTAGGAGCATAATTCTACATATTTTGCAAACACTAGAAGCAAGGCTAAATAGAAGAGCATGATGGACCAACCAAGAGATGTTGCATGGATTTGCATGGTAAAAGTTATGGACTAAAATGAAGAAATGCAAAACAAAGCCAAATAAAAGTCAAGCCCAAAATGCAAAGTCCACAAATGCTACTTAGGATGCTCAACTTAGTATGCTCTTTGGAAGGTCTTAATGTGCCTATTAACACATTCAACCGGAGATTAAAGAGGCATTTAGGAGTTGCATTGAGATTCCTCGAGCATTTAATCAATGAATTAAGAAAACAAACTCGGATAACCACGCCCTCGATCGGGGCTGGCAACCCCGATCGGTAGGGCTGAGCAAAACCGTATACCCGATGCGGTTTTGAAAACCGTATCGGGTATACGGTTTTTAAATTCACAATTTTGTCGATACGGATCCGACCCGGTTTAACCGTATACCCGGTTTTCGTATACCCGATTTTTTCGTATATCCGGTTTTCGTATACCCGGATACGGATTTCACTTGTTTGTTATTCAATTTATTGCATACGCGATAAAACAGGTACACCCTAACTTAAATTAATAATAGGTTACATATTAAAATAATCAAAATTTCAATATTCATTATACAAATGTATTAGGGAAAAAGAAAGTGGACAAGTTAAAGTGATTTTGGTTAAATTATTTAGTTTTTGTAAGATATTTTTGGTTTTTTTTATTTATTTTCAAAAACCGTATCAGAAACCAAATACCCGGATTCGTTTTTGGCCGACCCGGATACGATACGGTTTTTTGAAAACCGTATCGTGTATACGGAAATCCATATCGTATATACGGAAATACGTTTAATTGAAACCATATACCGTATCGTATCCGTATATTAAAAACGTTCCGTATATTTTTGCTCACCCCTACCGATCGGGGTTTACCCCCTCTTGAATTCTTACGTTATGCCCCTATTTTCTTATAAATAGATGTCTTAATCCGTCATTAGGGATATCTTCTTACATCTTATTTTACGTCTCTAACAGCCTTAAGCACAAAATTCTCTCTTAGTTTTCATCTTTATTTTTATTATTGTTAAGCTTTTAGTTGATGTTAAACATTTGGTTCTAATTTATTCAAGCATTTGGTTCTCCTTTGTTCTTCCTTGCAATTCAAGTTCTAATTCCTTATTTCGGTAATCTAATTATTCTTTATCTAGTTTACATTTCCATTTAGTTATCACATAATTTTATCATTAGTACTTTTATTATATCACATAGTTTAATCTTATATTTTATGTTTTATCATTTATTATCATTTCTGTAATCATGTTTTTTAGCATTTCATTCAACATAATTTATAATTTACAATTTAATATGAGTAGCTAAATTCCCTTAGTCTAGGGGCTAGGGAAGCCATGTAAAATCAAATATGTAAAATGATAAATTAGGTTGATATAATATTGTCTAATTGTTTATATCACATGTTTGCGCCACACTGTTTAATCTTTGGTTATTGGTCGTAATCGTAGATTAAGTTTATTAATTCATTCTATAAGTTGAGAGGTACGGAATCGGATTAGACTAAGCATGTGTAGTAGGACGACCTAGTCATAAACGAGAGTTTCTCTAGGACCTGGTCTATGGTTGACACTAATATCGTAAAGTGGGTGTCTCTAAGCCTAAACAATTGACAATGTTAATATACCGAGTTTAGCATGAACATATATTTACATTTGCATGTGTGACCCGACTCCCCTAGACTCCTTTTATCATATAGTTTACACCTTTATAATTTATATTTGCTAATCATCAAACCAACCAACAAACCAAACCAAACCAAACGTAATCGACCTTGATAGAAATCTTTCCATAGCATTTCATAACGCACTTCTCGTCTCCTTGTGTTCGACCCCTATTACTACATTAATTTGTGTCTAGGGTAATTATCTTTGCATAGGTGTGCGATAGCCTATCAAATTTTGGCGCTGTTGCCGGGGAGCATGGTTTTATTGCGTACTGATTTGTCGATTTTTATCGTGTTTTCTATTTGTCTTGAGGAACACTTGTTCCTTGAGACCGTTTTTGGAAAGAAGTGAAAGAAGCTGTTTCTCCCGTACAAGTTAAAAGTGCTAGAAAGTCTTACTTAGACGATCTAGAAGCTCTTGAAGAGGAGGAGGTTTCAAGTTCATCATCTCCACCACCACCACCATCTCCAACTAAAAAAATGGTGAAACTTTACGATCACTAAAAGCTCACCGCGACCATGCTTCCGGCCGGTATCACAACTACTCAAATTACCGCGCCGAAATTCGAGATCAAGCCAGCTTTCATTAGCCTTGTGGAGAGGAAGCAATTTGGGGGAAGTCTTTTGGAGGATCCCAATTTGCATGTGCAAAATTTTTGCGATTATTGCTTCATGATCCGACAAACCGGCGTCACCCAAGCCCAAATAAGGGAAATACTTTTTCCTTTCTCTTTGAAGGACAAGGCAAAGCTTTGGATCAAAAGCCTTGACCGCACCGCTATGGGAATCACAAATTGGGAGACATTGGTGTGGACAGCGGGCCGCCCACGGGGGCGCTTGGTGAGAAACGGGACAAGCGTTTGCATTTTGTATGGAGTCGCCACCAATTTTTATGGGAAATTGGAACCGTTCGAATACCTCGTGTCATGTCAAGACACAAAGTAAAGACATGAACACTAAGCAATCGTTACCCTTAGCATTCTATGTCTAGAATGACTCTCGCGGATGCCAATGAACACGGGTGCTCACGGAGATCTGGAGTAAGGGGTGAGGGTACGTATTAGGAAGCTCTTTTGATCGAACACCTAATCCCGCCCGCCTCGATAGCGGCCTCTACTAATGATTAGGGAAGTTATTCGTACTCGATATATCGTCGGCTATATGCATGTAATGCAACATCCATAGATTAAACCTAACATGTGAGAATTTATACTAAGTCGGTTGACACGTAATTAGCACACAATTGGGTCGAAGTTGGATTTAATGCTCATTTACATGTGAAAGCATACAAACAATAAAAGAAATACAATAACTATAAATTACAACGATGAAAATTACAATAATTACAATGGAATAGGCGATTTATGTCGAAAATACCGTTAAAACGGATGATTTGAGAAAAAGAGAAATAAAAGAATAAAATTAAATAAATTAACGAACATGAATTAGAAGGTGATAATACGGATATTAGTTAATTAATACGTAGCCTAATTAATTACGTCAAGGCAGAAAAGGAGTTCAGAGGCAGAACTCATCCTGGAACAGGCGCAGCAGGACTGCGTCTTTTGGAATAGGCGCAGCAGACGCTGCGTCTGTTCCTTGGCTCAGTTCTGGCTGTGAAGCCGTATTTGCAAGCCGTTAATGTTAATTGGTGATTTAATGATGGATTAAAATTATTTACTCGGATGAAAGTGATTAACAGGTTATTTAACATATGAATGGGTCATAAAACAGCAAAACATGAATGAGACGGATGCAAACGGATTAATTACATGACGGAATAATGATAGAAGTGATAAATATTAATGAGTCCTCTATTGAAATCAATTAACTAGTCTAAACATGATGATATATGACGAATATGCGAATAAACAGATGTAAAATATATCAAAGACGAATCCCAGAAACCCAATATGAACAAATTGAATCTCTACAACCCGGAATTGAATTTAATGACGAAAACCCGCAAATATGAATTACTTGGGATTTACGTCGGATTTATGATGAATAAAACATGAGAACAAATGATGAATCATATGATACAATATACATGTGAATTATCAGTGACGGTTATATCAAAGAATTAACGGACGAACAAATAACAAATAAAAAAAAAGCGAATTACAGAGGACGAGGAAGAAGAAAAGAAGCGAGAATCTGCTGGCGGCCTCACGAAGAGGCGCAGCAGGCTGCGCTCCTTCGAAAGGCGCAGCAGCGATTCTTTGCGTCTTTTCTCGACGTCTGTCTACTGGAAATCCGCAAAACAGAGTTTTAAAGCACGGTTTTAGAAATCGGTTCTAATGGTGTTCTCGACATAAATCTTACAATGGATGATCATAAATAAATAAATACAATAAATAAAGAGAATTATACACCCTCAGACTTACATGTTGACGAAACGAGATGAACTAAGATATCGATTAGTGAATGCTCGACGCGAATGCAAAGAGAGTGCCCTCGTAAGAGGAAAACGATTGATTAATTAAAGTTGATTGAGTGTAGTTGGTCAAATTGGTCGGTCATGCAACGGAGAGGCTGGTACCCGGAAAGATCCGAGCTTACGTGGTCGGAAGTCCAAGCACGTAGGCGCCAATTAGTAAGAACGAAGTCTAGAATGCAAAGGGAGAAGAGAAGGGCGGACACTCGCGTGAGAAATATGAGGAGCGAAGGCTCCTATTTATACTAATCACGTGAAGGGAATAGGGTTTCGGAGACTCTTTAGAAGTGAATCTCGGAAAGATATGAAAAAGATACGTAAATCATGCAAAGAAGGGCCCGGGAAAAGGCGCAGCAGCCACTGCGTCTCTTGGAAGAGGCGCAGCACCTGCTGCGTCTATTCCCAGGAGGTTTCCCTGCTGAAGAAAGATTTCCGCGTTTGAGTTATGGTAGGACGGAAATAATTCGATTATCTTATGAATATTACGGGATATTATTTGCCAAAAGATAAAATTTGTGAAATATGGAATAGAAACATCCGGAATATTCCAGAACATTCTGACTCGGGATTTAACAGTTATCAGAAATGGAGACGGTTTTTGACCGGACTCGAATGTACTCTAATTACTCGCCAAAACGACCGTATCAGGACGTAGATGACAACTAAGAGGTAGACATTAATATTTGAGCAAACACTTGACGATAATCTTACGAACTGTCACAAATCGCTCCGCGTATCAAACATGCGGCCCAATCATCACCGGGTGGTTTGCGGGAGGTGCAGAAATGAGGTATCTACAGAGCCCCCACTTTGACTGAGGCTTGGACAAGGCGAAAGTCAAAGTATAGCCATCAGGTCAATCGAAGATTACAACCTGACGACTATGGCGACGCGAGGCGGCTCAAGGGGTCGGAACCAAGGACCTGTCGTCGGGAACATTTTAGAGTCTGTCGACTATCGGGGAGGGTCGTTTAAAGTCCATTAGACTACGTAAGGAGGCTCGCCAGCCATAAGAAGAGACCATACCGAGATACCCCGGGTGAAGCGGGATCGAAGACGCTTCGGCAAAACTCTTTGGTCCGAAGATAACTTGGTGCTCGAAGGCATTAGGGTCTGAGGGAACTTTGGTCGAACTCGCGGGGAAACAAGAAATATTGAAAGCAGCAGGACGTCAGTAGAAACTGTTGGGGAATCCGCTTGCGTCGGTCTCAAGCGAACTTCTGGCAAAACTTAAGGTTGAATCTGCTTGCGTCGGTCTCAAACAAACTCTTGCTGGGGAATATTTTGACGACTAGGAACATCTTGATCGTCGTGGGAGAAATCTTGAGTGAGCGATCTTGCAAAAATACTACTGCGCTACTGGATATAATGATCTTGAGCAATACGCAAAATCTCTGCTGCGCGGGATAAAATGCGGGCCGGAACGAAAGAAAATCATCGAAACGGACCAAAAGAATATAACAGCGTTGAAGAAGAGGCGCACCAAAGATGGGCCCACGAATAATGAACTCATAACGAATTTTTGAAAATCCGTATGGAGGGAACACAAGGAAGAGGCGCAGCAAGAGCTGCGTCTCTTGGAAGAGGCGCAGCGCCTGCTGCGTCTTTTCCCCAATTTGGCTATTTCTGCGTAAAAACGCGAACTCAGAAGGATTGTGTTTCGTTATTTCGAAACATAATTCTTGCATTTCTCTCTCAAATCTTCACCATTTCTATCAAGGTTTGATTCAAAAGCTTGCTTTAAACATGACTAATCGAGGTACGTATCTTAATCTTGCATTAATCTCCTGCATTTGTCGAATTTTGAGCCGCGAGATTTAGGGTTTTCGACCCTTTTGATCGAAAATTTGGGGCTTTTCCCCCAAATGGATTTGCTTTGCCAAATTGATGCTAGAAATGGATAGTAGGTGATGTTAGGAACATAACCATGTGTTTGCTTCGAATTTTCATCGGGTTTTGAGCCTTTGAATGAATTTTGAGACGGTTTTCTGACTAGACCAGTAAATTGCTTCGAAAATAGCCTTAGGATTGCCCATTTGCGATGAAACTTGTTATTTGGGATCCTTGGATGATGGGTAAACTTTATACCATCTCGGAATTTTGGTTTGTGACAACTTTTTCAGGACACCTTTTAGGGCATAATCGCCGTTATAACGAAATGCTGCCGAATTTTCGACTCGAACCCGGAACTAGGCTTTGAACTGGACTTGACTTGACCCAATTTATCACATGAGTGATCGGGTTGGCGGGAATATGGCCAAAGATGGCCAGAAAGGGGGCGATTTCAGGGCCTTGAGGGCTCGAAAACCCCTTAACAAAGGCTTATCGTCGTATGACGCGGCCTGAATTTGCTTTAACGTTGCAGGTGATGAGGCTTCTACTTCTGGGAGAGCTCCCATGGAGATAGACGTTGTTACGGTTGAGGAGGCTTTAGAGCAGGCCTTCACCGCTGCGGTGATGGCTGCTGGAGACGAGACTCACGAGGAGGAGGCTGCCGAGGAGGAGGAGGCCCCGAGACGGGCTAACGTCGGGCGAGGAGGTCGACAGCTGAGAGGAGCTCCTGCGTGGGCTGAGACCTGGGAGCGTAGGCACCTTGTGTGGGCTGCAGAGGGTCACCTGTCCTATAGGACGGTGAAGAGCTTGGTAAATAAGAATTCACTACTCATTACCTATTCCCTTTCATTCTTTTTGTCCAAAGTTCTTTCGAATTTCATTCAAAACTAAAGATAGCTTTGTTTCAAATCATAATAGGAGGCCGGGAACATCAGGTCATTCTCGGGTTACACGACAGCGATGGAGCACTACGAGCGGCTGTCGGCGGAGGAGAGGGCCATGATCGAGCGTGGAGCGTTCGGTCCTCTGGTTCAGGTCTGGAGGGATATCGTGAAGAGGAAGTTGCGGGCCAACCTTAGCCTGGTCCGCGCTTTCTTGGATCGATTCTGGGATACGACTTCCACGTTTCACCTATCTTTCGGTGAGGTGGGAGTTACCGGAGGATTACGGCATGATTTCTCGTGGTGTCCGCCGTGTGGGACCGAGGAGATGGTGTGGCCGGAGAGCGCCATGAGGGCGGATTCGGCCGAGGCGAGGAGATTGATCGGGTGGAACTTATCGCCGAAGGTGTTGCGATCGGGTTTGGTACCCGCACCTACGTCCGAGACTACTTTGCGGGGAAGACCCCGGGCCGGTGACGATCGATGGGAGGGAGACAGCTCCTCCTCCTGTACAACTGGTGAGCAGAGGGCTCGTCCGTGGCTTTGGCGGTTCTGTCTTCGATTTACCTCGGAGACAAGGGCGAGAGGCTATCGACGAAGCTTCTTCCCTTTCTTTCGACCCGAGTTCCCTAGGGCGCTGGGACCGGGTCTTCTGGTTTTGCGGTCCTCATCCGCTTTATGAGGGCCATGGTTCGTCCGGAGTTGATGGAGAAGGGGACTTCTCCCGGCGCTGTCGGACCTGGACTACTGTTGGAGGTATGAACCTTCCTTTTTCAGATCAAAGCAAGTTCCTTTCTTTATCAAATCACGAAAGATCGTCAATGATTATTCTGTTTTACAGGCGTGGGTGTACTCTTACTTCCCGAGTCTCGCGCCCAAGAGGACGGAGCCGCTGGAGAGGGCTTATCCCGTTGTGAGGGATTGGGTCATGTGCCGGACGAAGAGCAAGCGTTCTTCTCACAATGTCTACCGGCGGGACGTGAACGCTCTTCAGCTGAGCAACGTGAGTATCCCATTTGTATTTATTCATACTTCTTGTACTTTGCTTTTAATTGATCATAGGAATGACCTTTGCCTTTATATTGTCGCAGTGGGTGCCCAGACCTTGGGCGGAGTACGCTAGAGCGCCTCCTTTTGTCGCTGAGGTCCTTCGACCTAGGAGCCCGAGTAGGCTGCTGTTGTGGACGTCGATGGGTCCTGTGTGGTATCTGGGCGAGCGGTTGGCTCGTCAGTGCTCTCGGGACGCGTTGACGGTTCCCATCGATCCTCCCAGGACGATGTTTAGGGAGCCTTCTGAGGCTGAGAGGGAGGCGGACTTGGCTGGTGCCAGTGGCGACGACCTTCTTCTGCCTGGCGAGGACTACTCGGCGTTCCTTTACGGGAGGTTGGCGTACTGGCCGGTAGTGGTGAGTATCTTTTACTTTCGTTTGATTTGATTTTAGCGGATTTGCGACGAAAGATCGTCAGTTAACGAGAGCTATTTGTCTTTGCAGGAGGTTGAGGCGGCGGGCATCGAGCCTCAAGAGTACCCCGAGACCCTTGAGTACACTGACGCGACCGGGAGGACGACGATCTCCGAGTTGCGTGACTTTAACGTAGCTGTGACGGATGTTGGCCTAGACGACTGGCAGCATCTGATTCGGAGGGTAAGCTTCCTGTTTATATAACTTTTGTGTAAGAACACATTTGATTGAACTTGTTCAATTTGCTGAGAATTTCTTTTGAAAATGCAGGTTGCGCCATCCCGGTTCGTGGCACTATGGAGGGTGGCCAACCGGCTGCGAGCTACTGCCATCGAGGCACTCGTCGGTGGTCGAGGTCGTCAGGTATGAACCTCATTTGATTTCTTTTGATTTTTGGTTTTTTTTTATTTTTGATCTTGCTTGAATTGATTGACATGAGCCAATTTCTTGTTTACAGGGTGACCGCGAGCTGGAGCGAGAGTTGGCCCAGTCTCGGGAGGAGACGGCTCGCTTGTTGAGGGAGCTCGAGTTTCGGGATGCCGAGAATGCCGTTCTTGCGGCAAGAGTTGCCGAGTTGGAGGGCGCCCAGCAGTAGTTTTGTGTAGTTTTGTAGATTTGTACATTTTGGACATTTGATTTTGAACATATTTTGGACTTTGTTTGGGGCGCAAGCCCCCAGTTTGCTTGTACATTTGTATATATGATGGCCTGAGTGCCCTTGCTGCTGGGTTGTGTTGCTTGTACCTGCAGGTTAGTTCTTGAACAGGTTTGGTAGACAACGGTTTACGCCGTCATGCTGCCGAAATTTACATGGAAATCACACCAAAACATACATTTTATGCACATATGGTCTTAATTAGCGCAAAAATGAGACTCAAAAGGACACAAAAATGCAAAAAATTTGCCGGAAATGACCGGACGGTAGGGAGGGTTACCCCCTAAAAAAAAAGAAAAAAGAGAAATCTACAAGTGTAGAAATGAAAATGTTGAAATTCGTTAAAAATGAAAACAAAAGAAAATTATTTCCTAAAAATGAAATTTACTTCCTAAAAATGAAAAAAAAATGAAATTTATTTCCTAAGAATAAATAAATGAATTAAAATAATAATAAAAAGAAGAATTAAGTACGATGAAAATGGCGAAGGTGTCGACGTCGCCTCGAAATGCGTGCCCGCGAATTTAGGAAACTTGAAACATGGTAAACTGCTCGTATTTACCAAAATAAAATCCCGTAGGAATAGGAAATTATTCGTTATAGAATTAGGAAAGATACAAACGCGGAAATCGCAGAAAGTGAGCCTGGGGAAGAGCGCGCAGCATGAGCGCGTCCTTTGAATAGCGCAAGAGGCGCTGCGCCTGTTCCCAAGCCGGTCTTTTCTGGCGGATTTTTGGAAACAGCAATTAGTATAAATAGAAGCGTCGATGAAGCTTTAGATCATATAATTCTTCCGTCTCTTCTTCGTCTATCCACATAAAAACTCCCAAAATAAATTTTCAAGAGAAAATTGTCATCATGAATACTTTGGAGATCCGCTTGAAGGAATGGACTAATGAATTCTCGAATATTGAGAAGCACGAGATGGGTGCTCATAACCTTGGGTCTCTATTGAGTTTGAAACTCATTAAGGTTGTAAAACCGTTCTTGGATGCTTGCCTTGACTATTGGGACCCAAATTATCATGTTTTCGCGTTCCCGGTGGTGATATTTGTCCTTTTAGGAAGAAATTGCTGCTATTGGTGGGTGGGACCCCGAGCATTTACCTGCCATTCCTTCCACTTCACAAGGGTATAAGAGCAAATTCAGAGACCTGCTCGGATTGACTAGACTTGAGGTGGATCGCTTAGTTACCCCGAAAGGCGTGAGAATGCTGGACTTTGTAGACCGATTCATTAACAGGGCCGACCCTACTGTTTCCTATGTTGCCAGGAGGAGGGCATTTGGCTTTTGTTTGCTGCATGTGTATGTCTTCCACGGACACGTTGATGAAGATTTGCGAGGTGATCCCCGTCTTTTGGGTCTTATCGAGCAAATGGAGCTGCGCAGGAGCCCAGCTTGTTTATGCTTAGGGGAGATTATCTTGGGTTTGGATAATAGGAAATCCAACCACGATCTGCCACTTTTGGGGAGTCCCGTTATCTTACAGGTAAAAGACACCCCTTTTTTTTCTTTTCTTTCTCTTCGTTTTTTTTTTCTTTTTTTTTCTTTTTTCTTTCTTTTTTTTTCTTTTTTCTTTCTTTTGTTTTGGTGTCTAATACCTGCTTTTGGTAGGTTTGGCTTATGGAACGGCTCCGACTGCTCGAGCCCCTAGTTCATGCACTTTCCTATCATTCCCGTATGATTGCGATGAGGACGCGGTTGTACATGGTGGACTTCACCCGGGTCTGTGACTATTGGAAGAACAAGCTGAAGAACGATGATGGCCCGCTGATTAGGTGGGTCGTACCGTGGTGGCACCTCAAGTCTGTCATTGGAGTATCTTCTTTGGATCCCACTAGGTCTGTGCGCATTCCGGGATTGGAGTTCATGGTATGCATCTTTCCGGAAAGATTGATGAGGCAAGTTGGGCTGAAGCAGACTATCCCGAGGCTTGATACCGTTCCGCAGACTGCTGTAGCGCTTACCACCGAGAGCCGAATAGAGTGGGCCATTAAATGGGCCCAAAGAAACATATGGTTCTTGAGCTTCTCCGCCAATGCTTTGTGGGTGTCGGATTCCTATCTGAGGTGGAGAAAGGCTGCAACTTCGGAAGAACGCGAAAGACTGAGGAAACGCGAGCCTGTTGACTACAAGGTGCACGAAGGAGAGAAAGAGAAGGAGAAGCATCGACGAGAAGGAGAAGAAGAAGCTGGATTTCAGTCATTCATCCTTGAAGAAATCAAAGACTACTCTGTTGCGGAAATGGTGGTTGGCAAGAATGGAAGAGTCAGGCTTCGAGAAAGACCGTTGGTGATTAGGTCTGAAGTGGTGCAAGAGCGTCCGGCTCGAGGTCGTGACAAGAAATATGACAAGAATGACAAGGGCAAGGGGAAGATGGAGGAATAGCCCGAGTCCTTATTTATTATTTGATTATTATTATTATTGTTGTAATAAAAAGGAGGGATTTTTAGAATCCTAGCCTATTCTATTTTTATTATGTAACGTACTATTATTATTAGAAAGCGAATGGAATAAAAAAAGGTTAAATGGTTATGAAACCGTTGTGATTTTCTTTTATTATTCTTGTCGAATTTCAAATGCAATGCAAATGTCCTTCTATTTACATTTTAGATATAATGGGTTGAATCCCGTGAAGGATTGCCTACGTATTCACTTTAAAAAAGCGAAATCAAACCCTTGCGCGTAGTTCGAGTAAATGTAAAAGAATAATTGTTCGAAGCAAGAGCTTGTAATGAACATAGAAAATAAGCATGAGCTTTTGCTTGTTCTCAAGGTGCGAATTTAGTTTATTTGATGATATGAGGATGACAATCTTGTCAAAATGCAAGAGCATAGTGACACTAGCTTATTTCAGCCCGGCCAGGGGCCGTTTATTTAGTGCCACAAGAGCGACACATGGGTTTACGCGAGGCGCGTGTGTGGTCCTATTCTAGGCATAGTATCGTTTCAATTGGTCAAGGTTTGTGGGATTTGAAAACTCATTCCCATCTAGGTCTGTGATTCTAACCGCACCCCCTGGGAGTATGGATTTGACTAGATATGGTCCGACCCAATTAGGTTTGAATTTTCCCCTTGGGTCGACAGGTAAAAGAGCTCTAACCGATTTGAGTACTAAGTCTCCTTCTTTGATGTTTCTTGGCCTAACCCTTTTGTTGAAAGCTCGTTTGATACGGGCTTGATATGTTTGGACATTGTGTAAGGCGCGTAGCCTACGTTCATCCAGGAGGATGAGTTCTTCATATCTATCCCTCTTCCAATCGGCTTCAGGGATTTGACTTTCGAGTAGAATACGTAAGGATGGTATTTCTAGCTCGACTGGTTGTACGGCTTCCATGCCGTAGGTCAAATAGAAAGGAGTAGCCCCAGTGGGCGTTCTAACAGATGTACGGTACCCCCACAAAGCAAAGGGTATCTTGCTTGGCCAATCTCTATAGTTGTCAGTCATTTTCTTGAGAATTGTGACAACGTTCTTGTTTGCCGCTTCTACTGCGCCGTTAGTCTGTGGTCTATAGGGCGAAGAGTGGTGATGATTAATCTTATATTTGGCTAGCAATTGCTCGGTTTCGGCTTGGAAGTGTGACCCATTATCGCTGATGATCTCATGTGGGCAACCATATCGACAGATGATGTTGTTTTGTATGAATTTGGCCACATTTTTAGCCGTAAGACTAGTGTAGGAAGCCGCTTCTACCCACTTGGTGAAATAGTCGATTGCTACTAGAATGAAACAGTGACCTCCTGTTCCGGCTGGGGTTATTTTCCCGATTATGTCAATTCCCCATGCAGAGAATGGCCAAGGAGATGTCATCGTGTATAGCAACGAAGGAGGGACATGTTTTACATTCCCGAAGATTTGGCAATTGTGGCAATGTCTCACGTATTGATGCAATCGGATTCCATTGTGGTCCAATAAAACCCTAAGCGTGTGATTTTCTTTGCCATCATGGGCCCACTCATGTGAGGACCGCATTCTCCGTCGTGGACTTCTTCCATCACCTTTCGTGCCTGTGAATGATCGAGGCAACGTAGGACTACACCAAGAGGTGTTCTTTTGTATAATTCTCCTTGCATCAGAATGTATTGGGAAGCTAATAGGCGTATAGCACGTTGTCCCCTTTTGTCCATATCTGGTGGATAGGTACCATTAAGCTTGAAATTCAGGATTGCTTGGAACCAGGGTTCCTGTGCGATTTCCTCTTCATCGGTGATTTGATGGACATAAGTCGGCTCTGACCGTCGTTCGATACACAAGGGCATGTCTACCATGTGATCTGGCATATATATTAGAGATGCAAGTTTCGCAAGAGCGTCTGCAAATTGATTTTCCTCCCGAGGTAGGTGTAGGTATGTTACGTGATCAAAGAATTGAGCGACTTGGTCTATCCTAGCCTGATAGGGTGCGAGGCTTTCGCTTCGGATTTTCCAGGATCCTGTAACTTGGTTGATGATCAGCGATGAATCCCCATGTACTCGGAGGTTTTTGATACCTAAGCTTACTGCCGCTTGTAGCCCAATGAGACAAGCTTCGTATTCTGCGGCGTTGTTTGTCACCTCGAAGTCGAGTTTGACAGCAATCGGTGTATGCTCACCTTCAGGAGAAATGAGCAACACTCCTATTCCAAATCCTCTTAAGTTTGATGCTCCGTCAAAGTATAGGTCCCAGGAGTCTATGTCTGTTTGAAGTATATCCTCGTCGGGAAATGACCAAGTATCTATGGTTTGTGCGTCGTTGATAGGATTTTCTGCGAAGAATTCGGCGACGGCGAGACCTTTTATGACTTTCAGTGGAACATATTTGAGGTCGAATTCTGAGAGCATCAGAGTCCATCTTGCCAGACGTCCGTTGAGGACGGGTTTCTCGAAGAGGTATTTGACTGGATCCATTTTGGAGTATATCTTGACGGAGTAGCTAAGCATGTAGTGACGTAGCTTCTTCGTTGCCCACACAAGAGCGAGGCATGTCTTTTCGAGTTGCGAGTATTTGCACTCATACTCCAAAAACTTCTTACTTAGATAGTAAATAGCTCTTTCTTCGCTTCCTACAGTTTGAGCTAGCATGGCACCCATGGCGGTTTCAGTTACTGTGAGATATAAACCAAGAGGTTGATCTCGTTACGGTGGCATGAGCACTGGTGGTTTAGCCAATATCTCCTTGATTCGGTCAAACGCCTTTTGACAATCATCATCCCATATGGTGTGGTCTGTTTTCTTGAGTTTCTTGAAGATAGGCTCACAAATCATCGTGAGTTTCGATATGAATCGACTTATGTACTGTACTTTTCCCAGGAATCCTCTGACTTCTTTTTCTGTTTGGGGTTGTGGCATTTCGATCAGAGCTTTGATTTTTGAGGGATCTATTTCTATACCGCGTTGGCTAACGACATATCCCAGGAGTTTTCCGGATGTTACCCCGAATGTGCATTTCTGAGGATTGTGTCTCATGTTGTACTTTCGTAGCCTCGCGAAGAACTTGCGAAGGTTTGCAATATGTCCCTCTCTTTCCTTGGATTTGACGATCATGTCATCTACATATACCTCAACTTCTTTGTGCATCATGTCATGTAGGAGTGTAGTTGCGGTGCGTTGGTATGTAGCTCCGGCGTTAATCAATCCGAATGGCATTCTTTGTATATCAATATGTTCCCCATTGGGTGACGAATGCGGTCTTGTGCATATCTTCCATGGCCATCTTGATTTGGTTATAACCCGCATATCCATCCATGAAGGATAGTAATGCGTGGTCTGCAGTATTGTCCACCAATATGTCAATGTGAGGTAGAGGGAAGTCATCTTTCGGACTCGCTTTGTTCAAGTCCCTGAAGTCAACACAAACACGGATTCTCCCATCCTTTTTGGGCACGGGTACTATGTTAGCTACCCAGTCAGAGTACTCGGAAACTTTGATGAACCCGGCTTTGAATTGCTTGTCCACTTCTTCCTTAATCTTTAGAGCCCATTCTGTTCTCATTCGTCGAAGCTTCTGTTTCACAGGTTTGAAACCCGGCTTAATCGGAATTCTATGTTCGGCGATATCCCTGTCGATCTCTGGCATGTCTTTGTAGGACCAAGCGAAGACGTCTTTGAATTCATTTAGGAGGTCTATGAAATCGGCCCTTTCGGTAGAGCTCAAGGTAGTCCCTATCCTAAGTTCTTTGGGTTCTAGTTCGGTTCCAACATTGATGGGTTCGGTATCTTCTATTACTTGTCCCCCTTCCCCTTCTTGTAATATTTCTTTGGCTACGCAGGGAGGTATTTCGGTCAAGTCTGGGTCTTGGTCATCCTCAGTATCATCATAAACAGAATTGCACTCGAAAGAACACAGAGAGTAAGCAGAACCTGATTTATTCATATTAAGATTTGAGTAAAGTTGAAACAAAGAAGCCAACTGATCCATGGTCAGTGGCGGCAAAGGGACAGTAGTTGGGACATTTCCCGAACTACCGTGACTACTCGAGGCTAAGCTAGGGGAAACGAAGGGAGTGGGGATGACAACAGGAGTAGATTCTCTAATGACTCCTCTAGACTCTGACTCTGACTCCGACTCCGACTCCGACTCGAACTCGTCGTCTTCTGGTTCTCCTTTGAACATCTCTCCTTCTCCAGTAGTGAGCTTGAAGAGTCTTCCTTGGTTGTTGGTCCATTTGATAGATTTTCTCCGCCCTTTCTGCTGCTTTGTGTCGATTTCCGTGATCAACGCGGTGGGGTTGAAGCGATCGTCCTGTAGTATCATAGTAATGATCTCATCCTGCGCGGCCCTAATGAATCGATCTTCTCCAAACAATAGGCTAATAGCTTGTTCGTCGAAGCAAGGTGCTTGACGGGTTTTGACGGTAGGAACCGTTTCGGGAGGAATGAAGTAGCAATCGTGAAAGATCTCGATTCCGGCTAACTTCCTCTCAAGATAATGCCAAGGTTCGGGAAATCCATGAAAGGGTTCTGAACTTCCTTCTTGAACAAAGTACCCATTTAGAGTGGGAAGATATAGCCTCATTTGGACTCCCACGTGCTTGCGATTTTGGACTTGGGCAAGCATTTCGAGAACTTCTTCTTTTGTGGGTTTGTACCCTAGTCCAAGTGGTATCCTTGTCGAGTTGCCTTCCTTGTATGGTGCGAAGGTGTTCTTCCGAATTGGGTTTAAAGGCATTCCAGGGAAGTATCCCTGGGATTTGAGTATGTGGTTGACCACCAAGTTAGAGTAGGGATTATAGTATAAGGGTGCCAACTCACTTTCTATGACGTTTACACTTTGGAAGCCCCCAAGTTCGTATATGGGATCCGCAAGGACTTGATTGTTTGATTGCTTTTCGATTATGGCCTTGATGGGTGACGAAGTGATCGTCACTACTTTGCCATTTAGTGGAATCTTGATCTTTTGATGAAGGGTGGATGTTACCGCTTTGGAAGCATGAATCCAAGGCCTTCCCAGAAGTATATTGAATGAAGCTTCGATGTCCACTATTTGTAAGTTAACCTTCCGTTCGATTGGTCCCGTGGCTATGGTTAGGTTAACAAGTCCTACCACTTTTCGTCGCGTACCGTCATATGCACGAACACCTTGATTTGTAGGAGTCCAATCCGACTCTTTCATGCCTAGTTTGTATGCCGTTTTGAGGGGTATGACGTTGACCGCGGAGCCATCGTCTACCAAGGTCATTGGCACATTTTTCCTTAGACAAATGACAGTGATGTATAGAGCAAGGTTGTGACTAGCGCCAAAAGGTGGCAAGTCTTCATCCGAGAAAGTAATAGGATTACTTAGCTTAGGTGATTCTTGGAAGACCAAGTTGACTACATCTTCAGGAGTGGAGTTATGTGCTACATTCAATTTGGCCAAAGCTTGCAGTAAAGCTTGGCGGTGTGGAAATGAGCTTGCCACTAGTTGCGGACTGAAAGATCAGCCTTGGTTTTTGTAATTGCTTGAGCAAATGATCAGTGGGGTCATCTTCGTTATCATTTGGTGTGATGACGTTGGTTGGACCGTTTTGAGTAGTGCTTTGATATGGGCGACCCGAACGAGTTAGGTGATCCACATCTTGGTCTTCACCATTTTGGACTATTTCCTTGACTAAGGAGTTTTCAATGAGATATTCGTCTTCATCATCATCGGCCCAAACCCCATTGACTGCAGCTAGTTCCTTCATTCTCATGATATCACTTTCTAGTCGTATGATTTGATCGACTAGTTTATCAACCACGGTGACTACTTCTTGCATAGTGGCATTTTGAGAGAAGATCAATGGTACGCGTTCTTTAGGTATTGCGTTGGGATTGCGCAAGGTTGTTACCATGTTTTCTACTTCCCACACTTGTCTATCTACACTCCTTGCCCATGTGATGAAGTCGGAAATGGTAGGGGAGATAGTAGAGTAGAGCCTTTCTTTCTCAATTGCATGAATTTCATTTTCGGTGGGAGAAATGAGGTGTGAGCAATCTAAGGTAGATTCGTCACTTGTAATCACTAGAACTCCAAGAGGATTCTGAGTGTTGTTGGGCTTACCTCCTGGTGGAATTGGAAGTCGACCATCTTCAATCATATCTTCAAGCACGTGTTTCAACTTGTAGCATTTTTCTGTGTCGTGCCCTTTGCCCCTATGGTACTCACAGTATGAATTTTCATCCCAGAACTTGGATTTCTTTTCGGGTTCGGGAGTAGGTCCAATGGGTTGGAGTTTACCTTGTTTCATTAGCCTTTTTAGAGCGTTGGAGTACGTATCCCCGAGGTTTGTGAACTTCCTTGGTGGGGTAGTTTTCTTGGATGGCTCGAGAAGGTTAACCTCATCGGTCTTGCTAGTAGAGCCGTATGAACGACTTGTGGACCCTTGATATCCTCGACCTACCGTTTTGGACAAGAGTCTTTTACGGATGTCATCTTCAATTCGTGTCCCTAGTACGGTTAAGTCCTTGAAAGTCTTGATGTTTTGATATCTCAAATGACTGGCATAGATGGGTTTGAGATTATCCACGAACTTTTCCACAAGAGTAGCCTCATCCGGGCGTTCAACTAGTTGAGTACTAGTCTTCCTCCACCTACTTAGGAAGTCGGTGAATCCTTCTTTGTCATTTTGGGTAAGAACCTCTAGAGTACGCATGTTGACTTGGATCTCGGCATTATCCGCGTATTGTTTCGAGAACTCGATTGCGGCGTCCTCCCAAGTAGCGACCTTTTTGTGATCTAAAGTGTAGAACCATTGCTTTGGGATGGTGTCAAGAGATGAAGGAAAGATCCTTAAGAACATCTCAGGTTTGATGCCTTTGATAGACATGTAATCTTTGAAGGCGCGGATGTGGTTCAAAGGGTTCTCATGTCCTTTAAACTTAGGGATATCCGTCATGCTAAAGTTAGTTGGTAATTTGGAATTGACGGCTTCATACTTGCGATTGTTTTCCCTATAGATGTCATCCCCCTTAAGGTACATCAATTGCTCCTCTAGGTATTGGAGTCTTTTCTCAGCTGCGGTTGTCCCTATGATCCGGAGGTTTGTTTCATCACTTGATCCGGGCATCTTGGAAAC
Organism: Silene latifolia; assembly: GCF_048544455.1. Classification (NCBI taxonomy): domain Eukaryota; kingdom Viridiplantae; phylum Streptophyta; class Magnoliopsida; order Caryophyllales; family Caryophyllaceae; genus Silene; species Silene latifolia. Next base: position 45,067,820 of record NC_133527.1, read on the forward strand.
TTGATAAGAGATCGGCGACGAATCAAAACACGATCGACCATTCTATCACACTTGCTAAAAGAGGAAAAGTCTTGACTCGTGAAGTGGGTGTGCGCCACTTGTGTTGAGTGAGTTTTGAAGAAAGACAAGGTCTTTGAAAATGTGTGTCCTAGTCAACTGTAGTGTAGTTGTAGGAGTGGACTCGAAGTGAGGTTTTGAAATGGGCTTGTGGCCCGAATTTTGACGCGACAAACGGACGGAGTTTTGACCGGATTTTGCGCTAATTAAAGGCCTATTTCGAAATTCTTGTTTGAAAATAAGGATTTTGATTTTTTTGAAAATTCGTCATGGTTTTGTTTAGAAGTGGTGATCACGTAAGGTTTACACATTTATACAAGCATTATAACGGGATGCTGAGTGCATTTAAAAGGGTTTTGGTTTAAAGGGTGGGTTGCCATACCGAACCATCAAACCCGAAGTCTGTGGAGAGGCTCGTGCCAAACAAGAGTAAGGCCGATTCCTAGTCCATTTCCTCAAGTAGTGAAAGTCCTTGATACAAACAAGAGTAAGCATCATGGTATGGATGACGTCAATCGCTATCCATCCTTAGGCCCAAATAAGAATTAGGACCGTTTAGACGGGACGATTGGTCGAATGGGTTGGGTTGGGCCTAGGAAGGCCGAATAAACAATCTAGGAAGATCGAGTTATGGAAACCGACAATTGTCTTGTACAAATTTATTCCCTAACCTTGTTCAAGTTTCACCCATGCTACACGTAAGTGTATGATCCCCAGCGGAGTCGCCAAACTGTGGACAGCGGGCCGCCCACGGGGGCGCTTGGTGAGAAACGGGACAAGCGTTTGCATTTTGTATGGAGTCGCCACCAATTTTTATGGGAAATTGGAACCGTTCGAATACCTCGTGTCATGTCAAGACACAAAGTAAAGACATGAACACTAAGCAATCGTTACCCTTAGCATTCTATGTCTAGAATGACTCTCGCGGATGCCAATGAACACGGGTGCTCACGGAGATCTGGAGTAAGGGGTGAGGGTACGTATTAGGAAGCTCTTTTGATCGAACACCTAATCTCGCCCGCCTCGATAGCGGCCTCTACTAATGATTAGGGAAGTTATTCGTACTCGATATATCGTCGGCTATATGCATGTAATGCAACATCCATAGATTAAACCTAACATGTGAGAATTTATACTAAGTCGGTTGACACGTAATTAGCACACAATTGGGTCGAAGTTGGATTTAATGCTCATTTACATGTGAAAGCATACAAACAATAAAAGAAATACAATAACTATAAATTACAACGATGAAAATTACAATAATTACAATGGAATAGGCGATTTATGTCGAAAATACCGCTAAAACGGATGATTTGAGAAAAAGAGAAATAAAAGAATAAAATTAAATAAATTAACGAACAGGAATTAGAAGGTGATAATACGGATATTAGTTAATTAATACGTAGCCTAATTAATTACGTCAAGGCGAAAAAGGAGTTCAGAGGCGTAACTCATCCGGAACAGCAGCAGATCTGCGTCTTTTGGAATAGGCGCAGCAGACGCTGCGTCTGTTCCTTGGCTCAGTTCTGGCTGTGAAGCCGTATTTGCAAGCCGTTAATGTTAATTGGTGATTTAATGATGGATTAAAATTATTTACTCGGATGAAAGTGATTAACAGGTTATTTAACATATGAATGGGTCATAAAACAGCAAAACATGAATGAGACGGATGCAAACGGATTAATTACATGACGGAATAATGATAGAAGTGATAAATATTAATGAGTCCTCTATTGAAATCAATTAACTAGTCTAAACATGATGATATATGACGAATATGCGAATAAACAGATGTAAAATATATCAAAGACGAATCCCAGAAACCCAATATGAACAAATTGAATCTCTACAACCCGGAATTGAATTTAATGACGAAAACCCGCAAATATGAATTACTTGGGATTTACGTCGGATTTATGATGAATAAAACATGAGAACGAATGATGAATCATATGATACAATATACATGTGAATTATCAGTGACGGTTATATCAAAGAATTAACGGACGAACAAATAACAAATAAAAAAGAAGCGAATTACAGAGGACGAGGAAGAAGAAAAGAAGCAGGAACTGCGGCAGCCTCACGAAGAGGCGCAGCAGGAACTGCGCTCCTTAGAAGAGGCGCAGCAGTTGCTGCGTCTTTTCTCGACGTCTGTCTACTGGAAATCCGCAAAACAGAGTTTTAAAGCACGGTTTTAGAAATCGGTTCTAATGGTGTTCTCGACATAAATCTTACAATGGATGATCATAAATAAATAAATACAATAAATAAATAGGATTATACACCCTCAGACTTACATATTGACGAAACGAGATGAACTAAGATATCGATTAGTGAATGCTCGACGCGAATGCAAAGAGAGTGCCCTCGTAAGAGGAAAACGATTGATTAATTAAAGTTGATTGAGTGTAGTTGGTCAAATTGGTCGGTCATGCAACGGAGAGGCTGGTACCCGGAAAGATCCGAGCTTACGTGGTCGGAAGTCCAAGCACGTAGGCGCCAATTAGTAAGAACGAAGTCTAGAATGCAAAGGGAGAAGAGAAGGGCGGACACTCGCGTGAGAAATATGAGGAGCGAAGGCTCCTATTTATACTAATCACGTGAAGGGAATAGGGTTTCGGAGACTCTTTGGAAGTGAATCTCGGAAAGATATGAAAAAGATACGTAAATCATGCAAAGAAGGGCCTGGGAAAAGGCGCAGCAGCCACTGCGTCTCTTGGAAGAGGCGCAGCACCTGCTGCGTCTATTCCCAGGAGGTTTCCTCCTGCTGAAGAAAGATTTCCGCGTTTGAGTTATGGTAGGACGGAAATAATTCGATTATCTTATGAATATTACGGGATATTATTTGCCAAAAGATAAAATTTGTGAAATATGGAATAGAAACATCCGGAACATTCCAGAACATTCTGACTCGGGATTTAACAGTTATCAGAAATGGAGACGGTTTTTGACCCGGACTCCGAATGTACTCTAATTACTGCCAAAACGACCGTATCAGGACGTAGATGACAACTAAGAGGTAGACATTAATATTTGAGCAAACACTTGACGATAATCTTACGAACTGTCACAAATCGCTCCGCGTATCAAACATGCGGCCCAATCATCACCGGGTGGTTTGCGGGAGGTGCAGAAATGAGGTATCTACAATTGGCTCTTGCTTTCTATCAAAAGTTTTTTCCACCGAAGAAAACTCAAACCTTAAGGATCCAAATCACCGGATTACGTCAACAAGCTCTTGAGAGCTTGTATGAGGCTTGAGAGAGGTACAAAGAGTTGCAAAGGCAATTCCCACATCATGGGTTGGATGATTGGTTTCTAGCTATAACGTACATTCTATAATGGATGTTGTGCCGAGTCCCGAAGGATTCTTAATTCCGTCAACAATGGGCGGTTTGATCAAATTGACATCGATTGCTCATGCCACGATCGAATCTATGGCGATCCATGACGCACAATATGTCAATTCCCGAAGTGTGCCCCTCAAAGGTAAAGAAGAATCCTCCGACAATCCCGTCTTACTAGCTCAAATTGCCCTACTCCAACAACAATTGGCAGAACGAAATGCTAGAGATTCCCTTCAACAACTCAATGCCGTGTCCTCTACTATTCAAATCATTGTTTATGGCGATTGCGGAGGTGCGGGTCATTACACCGCTCATTGCCAAGCTACTATTGAAGAGATAAATGTTTTTTAAGCTCTAAGACAAAGTTCTTATCCACCTGGTATATTTTCAAATACATATAACCCGAATTCAAGATTCCACTCCAATATGTCTTATTGAAGTAACAATGTGCTTAACCCTCAATCTCACCCCCCCCCCCCCCCCCCCCACAACAAAATGCCTATGTCCCTCAACAACAAAAGTATAATCCCCCATCGGGTTATCAAAACCAACAAAGGCCACCTCAACAAAACTACCAACAAAATCAAGGGCCACCGCCTCAAAATGGCCAACAAAAGAACCAAGGGGGAGGTAAACTTGAGGGCTTGATAGTACAAATGCAAAGGGAATTGTTGGCTCAAATCCAAAACAATGATCAATCTCACAATGCCGCAATCAAGATGTTGGAGCAACAAATGGCTGAACTAGCCTCATCTAGCTCTTTAAGGAAGACGGGTCAATTACCACCTCAAGGTGAGAAACCACGTGTGTAATACTACGGTTTTATGTGTTTATGGGTACTCTATCGAGTGGGGCTTACTCTGTCGAGTAAGTAGCTTTTTACGCAAAACAGTAGACTGCCTGTAGGGTACTCGATTGAGTAAGTTGGGGACTCGATCGAGTAAGGGGCATTCGATCGAGTAAGTCACTTACTCGATCGAGTAAGTGTGTTTTACGGGCTGAGTTTGACGAGTTTTTTTAATAATGCGAGATTTGATATAAAAGGGTTTTTTTTATTATTTCTTAAACATCTTTTCAACATCCTAAACTTTTCAAGAGACGATTAAAGGTTACGTGCTTTGCTTCTCTCGCATTATTGGCAAATCCCTAAGCTACGTTCGTCAGATCATCTTGTTCTTTACATCGTTGTGATCGTTGTATTGGGGTAACTTCCTTGTATAATTTATGTAGTGTTTCGTTGAGTTTCTTTAAAACCCTAATTGGGTAATGTAGGTGGTTTTGGGTGATTTCTATGGTTGTGGTGGTAATTGTATGTATGTATGTATGTTATAGGAGGAGGATTAGTTGAGGAAAGATTCTGATTAGCTTCTAGATCGTCTGTGGTGTTGCTATTCCAGGTAGGATTTCCCTACTCAGTATTGGTTACATAATGTGTTGGTGATTGTTGTTGTTGTTGATTAATTATAGTATTGGATTGGTTTTGGTGATTGTGATGGTATAATGTTGATTGGTTGTGCAACTGTCCGTGATCTTCGGGGTGCATCCCTGGCTGAGTGGAGTCACTTGTAGGAGTGGTTTCACGCCCTTGATTCGCGTTCTGTGGAAGCCGCCACAGAAGGGATGTGCACATTAATGAACATGGGTTTATCGCTCGGATGAGATGAGCGGGGCTTAGGTGGGAACGGCTGCGGTCCCCCACTGGCGGCGAGTAGTACTTGTTGCGATGGGTACTCTGGTAGGGCTACACACTTTAGTGTGTAGTTAGGTGTGTGGAGATGAGATGGAGTTGTGGAGATTTGGTTGTGCTGATTGAGTTGTTTGTGATACTGTTTCATTGTGGCTATTGTTTTTATGTAATTGTTAGGTTCATATACCTATTATTAGACTCCTCTAATAATGAACTAATTAACTTGTTAATTATTTGTTCTTTAGATCTAGTGCATGCATAACAAAATAAGAGATTTATAAGAAAAACAATGTCCCTTACATTGGTAGTTGGTTCGAAAATATGGGCACAAGTAAGGTCACCTTCATTCACTTGTTCTTGAGCTTAATATGATGGATGATCCTCCTAAGACTCCAAGTATAGAAGACACTCCAATAAGTTGCACCCAAGATTAATCCCAAAAATTCCTACTAATATTAACTAGATATGTAGTAGAAATATAACCTTAATAATACTAATATTTCTAGTATTACTACTTCTAGTAATAGATTGAGTGTATTAGTATTTGTGAGAGTTTTTAGCAATTTGCATGTCAGGGAAATATAGAGAGAAAACAAGCAAAAACTAGAAGAAGAAAAATGAGCAACAAATGCTCATTTAAAAGAGCCAAAACCGGTGGCCTCTTCCAAAGGTGGGAATCTTTTGCTTTTGTTTTTACTCTTTTGTATAGTCTAGGTAGAGTAGTGTAAGATATAGGTATGATTAAAGCTAGTGTGTTGTGTCACTATCACCCTTTAATCAAAACCAACAAAAAACAAAAGAGCATCTTTTGCTCTTCCATATGACCGAATTAATGGAGCCATTTTGGTCCATTTTTGCCTTTTGTTTTTTGTCCCACAAATGCTTATAAGTCATATGTTTAACTATCTTACATAATTAATTATTAATGTAATCATTTAACACTTAAACATTACAAATAATAATATAATATACACTCCACTATATGAGTAGTATACTACCATTATATCAACATATAATGGGTCTTATAATTACTAGTTAGTTAAAATTACAACTTCTTGTAACTTTAAATAACTAATTATCTCTACCTCAAAACTTATAAAATACCTCAACTAATTTAGTAATTTAACACTTAATTACTAAATTAAATCTTATTTAATCACATTACAATAAGACGTAAAATTGCACTCCCATAATTAAGGAATTAATTAATCTGCATCGCATACAATTAATTAAATATCTATTTGGGCTTCATCCTATAGGTGTGACCTAAAGGGATCAACTGACCACCACCGTCACACGACAGTAATGTCAAACTCTAGTTAGCCAATCACTACCGATTAATGACGGTCAGTCGACTATATAAAGAATCATCCCTCACGTATTCTTAGTATGAGATTTAATTATGATATTAAATCATGTGATCGCACTATTGTTGAGGACACATTTCCCAACAATAGTCAGTACTGGCCCCGTTTAATTATTTTAAAAACTGTGGTGATCCATTCGGGGATAGTGAGCAGTTGTTGAGCAGGTATGATGGCTTATGCGAGGGATAGCTGGGATGGAGTCACCACCTGTCGTAGAGTCTTCTGCTGTGTCTTGAACTAGTTGTTTTAGTCATTTGGATTTTGAGAAAATTTGTATTTCTTTATCAGTTTTGGATTTGAGTTGTATCACTTAAACTTTACTACTATTTAGGTACGTTTTGTTATCGTCCATTTGATTATCATTGTCCCGGGTAACCAATATGGTAGCATTCTTATACCTTAAGTGGTCCTGGTAAGGCACTTGTGTAGATACCTCATTTCTGCACCTCCCGCAAACCACCCGGTGATGATTGGGCCGCATGTTTGATACGCGGAACGATTTGTGACAGTTCGTAAGATTATCGTCAAGTGATTGCTCAAATATTAATGTCGACCTCTTAGTTGTCATCTACGTCCCGATACGGTCGTTTTGGCAGTAACTAGAGTACATTCGGAGTCCGGGTCACAAACCGTCTCCATTTTCTGATAACTGTTAAATCCCGAGTCGAATGTTCGGAATGTTAGGATATTTCTATTCCATATTTCACAAATTTTATCTTTTGGCAAATAATATCCCGTAATATTCATATAAGATATTAAGGAAATCAAATTATTTCCGTCCTACCATAACTCAAACGCGGAAATCTTTCTTCAGCAGGAGGAAACCTCCTGGGAATAGACGCGCAGTCAGTGCGCCTCTTCCAAGAGACGATGGGCTGCTGCGCCTCTTCCAAGAGACGCAGTGATGGCTGCGCGCCTCTTCCCAGTGCCCTTTTCGCATGTTTCACGTATCTTTTTCATATCTTTCCGAGATTCACTTCCAAAGAGTCTCCGAAACCCTAATTCCTTCACGTGATTAGTATAAATAGGAGCCTTCGCTCCTCATATTTCTCACGCGAGTATCCGCCCTTCTCTTCTCCCTTTGCATTCTAGACTTTGTTCTTACTTATTGGCGCCTACGTGCTTGAACTTCCGACCACGTAAGCTCGGATCTTTCCGGGTACCAGCCTCTCCGTTGCATGACCGACCAATTTGACCAACTACACAATAATCAATCTAATTAATCAATTTGTTTCAATCGTTTTCCTCTTACGAGGGCACTTTTCTTGCATTCGCGTCGAGCATCACTAATCGATATCAATGTTCTTCTCGTTTCGTCAACATGTAAGTCTGAGGGTGTATAATCCTTATCTATTTATTGCATTTATTTATCGTACCATTATTGTAAGGTTTACGTCGAAAATACCTCATTAAAACCGATTTCTAAAACCGTCTTTAAAACCTCTTTTTACGGATTTTCGAAGATCGACAGATCGAAAAAAGACGCAAGAATCGCTGCGCCTCTTGAAGGAGCGCGATTCTGCTGCGCCTCTTCGTGAGGGCTGCCGATTCTCGCTTCTTTTCTTCTTCCTTCGTCCTCTGTAATTCGTCTTTGATTATTTGTTTTCACTTGTTTTCTTTAATTCTCCGGTACAATAGTTTAATAATCACATGTATATAATTCATCATTCATTAATATGTTTTAATCATCATAAATTCGACTTAAATCCCCAATAATCCAATATTTGCGGGTTTTCGTCATTAAATTCAATTCCGGGTTGTAGAGATTCAATTTGTTCATATTGAGTTTCTGGAATTCATCTTTGATATAGTTTACATCTGTTTATTCACATGATCGTCGCATATTCGTCACTAATCCATCGTATCTAACCTAATCAATTGATTTCAGTAGAGGACTCATTAATGTTTTTTCACTTTTGTAATTATTCTATCCTGTATTTAATTCGCTTGCATCCGTCTCACTCATATTGTACTGTTTTTATGACCCATTCATATGTTAAATAATATATTAATCACTTTCATCTGAGTAAATAATTTAATCGATCTTTAAATTTACCAATTGACATTAACGGCTTGCAATTACGGCTTCACAGACAAAGAGGCCGAGCCAAGAAAGGGGACGCGGCGTCTGCTGCGCGCTATTCAAGGACGGCGACTCTGCGCTTTGTTCTGGCTGAGTTCGTCACGAACTCCGTTTCGCTTTGACTTAGTTTAATTAGTATACGTATTAACTAACTAATATCTGTAATATCGCTAATTTCTGTTCGTCTATTTATTTAATTCTTTCTTTCTTTTATTTCTTTTTCTCAAATTATCCGTTTTAAAGGTATTTTCGACATAAATCGCCTATTCCTTTGTAATTATTGTAATTTTCATTATTGTAATTTTCTTTTATTGTATTCCTTTTATCATTTGTATGTTTTTCACATGTAAATGAGCATTAAATCCTACCTCGACATTAATTGTTTGCTAACTAATTGTCAACCGACTTAGTTAAATTCTCACATGTTAGGATTAATCTATGGATGTTGCATTGCATGCATATAGCCGACGATATATCGAGTATGAATAACTTCCCTAATCATTAGTAGAGGCCGCTATCGAGGCGGGCGGGATTAGGTGTTCGATCAAAAGAGCTTCCTAATACGTACCCTCACCCCTTACTCCAGATCTCCGTGAGCACCCGTGTTCATTGGCATCCACGAGAGTCATTCTAGACATAGAATGCTAAGGGTAACGATTGCTTAGTGTTCATGTCTCTACTTTGTGTCTTGACATGACACGAGGTATTCGAACGGTTCCAATTTCCCATAAAAATTGGTGGCGACTCCATACAAAATGCAAACGCTTGTTTCGCTTCTCACCAAGCGCCCCCGTGGGCGGCCCGCTGTCCACAATTTGGCGACTCCGCTGGGGATAATACACTTACGTGTAGCAAGGGTGAAACTTGAACAAGGTTAGGGAATAATTTGTACAAGACAATTGTCGGTTTTCATAACTCGGTCTTCGTAGATCGTTTATTCGGCCTTCCTAGGCCCAACCCAACCCATTCGACCAATCGTCCCGTCTAAACGGTCCTAATTCTTATTTGGGCCTAAGGATGGATAGCGATTGACGTCATCCATACCATGATGCTTACTCTTGTTTGTATCAAGGGCCTTCACTACTTGAGGAAATGGACTAGGAATCGGCCTTACTCTTGTTTGGCACGAGCCTCTCCACAGACTTCGGGTTTGATGGTTCGGTATGGCAACCCACCCTTTAAACCAAAACCCTTCTAAATGCACTCAGCATCCCGTTATAATGCTTGTATAAATGTGTAAACCTTACGTGATCACCATTTCTAAACAAAACCATGACGAATTTTCAAAAAAAAATCAAAACCCTTTTTTCAAACAAGAATTTCGAAATAGGGCTTCTAATTAGCGCAAAATCCGGTCAAAACTTTGTCCGTTTGTCGTGTCAAAATCCGGGCCACAAACCCATTTCAAAACTTCACTTCGAGTCCACTCCTACAACTACACTACAGTTGACTAGGACACACATTTTCAAAGACCTTGTCTTTCCTCAAAACTCACTCAACACAAGTGGCACACACCCACTTCACGAGTCAAAACTTTTCCTCTTTTAGCAAGTGTGATAGAATGGTCGTTCGTGTTTTGATTCGTCGCCGATCTCTTATCCAGTTTCCAAGATGCCCGGATCAAGTGATGAAACAAATCTCCACCAACTTCAAGACGGTAATGATCGAATCCTCGCCGCGCTAGCCCAAATGCAAATTACCCAAGAACAAACATATGATCGCCTTGAGCTTATCGAGGGCCGTATCTTTTCCGTGGAGGGAAGGTTGCCTCCTCATGAAAGTGAAGTACTACGTAATTCCGATGATGAATCTAGAGATGAGAATCCTCTCATGGGGATGACTGCAGCTGAGAAAAGACTCCAATACCTAGAGGAGCAATTGATGTACCTTAAGGGGGATGACATTTATAGGGAAAACAATCGCAAGTATGAAGCCGTCAATTCCAAATTGCCAACTAACTTTAACATGACGGATATCCCTAAGTTCAAGGGACACGAGAACCCTTTGAACCACATCCGTGCCTTCAAGGATTAAATTTCTATCAAAGGCATCAAACCCGAGATGTTCTTCAGGATCTTTCCTTCATCTCTTGACACCATCCCGAAGCAATGGTTCTACACTCTAGATCACAAGAAGGTCGCTACTTGGGAAGACGCCGCAATCGAGTTCTCTAAGCAATATGCGGATAATGCCGAGATCCAAGTCAACATGCGTACTCTAGAGGTTCTTACCCAAAATGACAAAGAAGGATTCATCGACTTCCTAAGTAGGTGGAGAAAGACTAGCACTCAACTAGTTGAGCGCCCGGATGAGGCTACTCTTGTGGAAAAGTTTGTGGATAATCTCAAACCCATCTATGCCAATCATTTGAGATATCAAAACATCAAAACCTTCAAGGACTTGACCGTACTAGGGACACGAATTGAAGATGATATCCGTAAAGGACTCTTGTCCAAAACAGTAGGTAGAGGATATCAAGGGTCCACAAGTCGTTCATACGGCTCTACCAGTAAGACCGATGAGGTTAACCTTCTCGAGCCATCTAAGAAAACTACTCCACCAAGGAAATTCACAAACCTTGGGGATACTTACTCCAACGCTCTAAAAAGACTAATGAAGCAAGGTAAACTCCAACCCATTGGACCTACTCCCGAACCTGAAAGGAAGTCCAAGTTTTGGGATGAAAATTCATACTGTGAATATCATAGGGGCAAAGGGCACGACACAGAAAAATGCTTCAAGTTGAAACACGTGCTTCAAAATATGATTGAAGATGGTCGACTCCCAATACCACCGGGAGGTAAACCCAACAACACTCGGAATCCTCTTGGAGTTCTAGTGATTACAAGTGATGAATCTACCTTAGATTGCTCACACCTCATTTCTCCCATCGAAAATGATATCCATGCAATCGAGAATGAAGGGAACTACTCCACCATTCCTTCAACCATCACCATGAATCTCTTGCTTGGAGAAGATCGATTCATTAGGGCCGCGCATGATGAGATCATTACCATGATACTTCAAGACGATCGCTTCAACCCCACCGCGTTAATCACAGAAACTGACACAAAGCAGCAGAAAGGATGGAGAAAATCGATCAAATGGACCAACAATCAAGAAAGACTCTTCAAGCTCACCACTGGAGAAGGAGAGATGTTTGAAGGAGAACCAGAAGACGATGAGTTCGAGTCGGAGTCGGAGTCAGAGTCGGAGTCTAGAGAAGTCATTAGAGAGTCTACTTCTGTTGTCATCCCCACTCCCTTCGTTTCTCCTAGCTTAGCCTCGAGTAGTCACAGTAGTTCGGGAAATGCCCCAACTACTGTCCCTTTGCCGCCACTGACCATGGATCAGTTGGCTTCTTTGTTTCAACTTTACTCAAATCTTAATATGAATAAATCAGGTTCTGCTTACTCTTTGTGTTATCTTGAGTGCAATTCTGTTTACGATGTTACTGAGGATGACCAAGACCCAGACTTAACCGAAATACCTCCTTACGTAGCCAAAGAAATATTACAGGAGGGGGAAGGGGGACCAGTAATAGAGGACACCGAACCCATCAACGTAGGAACCGAACTAGAACCCAAAGAACTTAGGATAGGGACCACCTTGAGCTCTACCGAAAGGGCCGATTTCATAGACCTCCTAAACGAATTCAAAGACGTTTTCGCTTGGTCCTACAAAGACATGCCAGGAATCGACAGGGATATTGCCGAGCATAGGATTCCGATTAAGCCAGGTTTCAAACCTGTGAAACAGAAGCTTCGATGAATGAGAACAGAATGGGCTCTAAAGATCAAGGAAGAAGTGGACAAGCAATTCAAAGCCGGGTTTATCAAAGTTTCCGAGTATTCTGACTGGGTAGCTAACATAGTACCCGTACCAAAAAAGGATGGGAGAATCCGTGTTTGTGTTGACTTCAGAGACCTGAACAAAGCGAGTCCAAAAGATGACTTTCCTCTACCTCACATTGACATATTAGTGGACAATACTGCAGACCACGCGTTACTATCCTTCATGGATGGATATGCGGGTTATAACCAAATCAAGATGGCCATGGAAGATATGCATAAGACCGCATTCGTCACCCAATGGGGAACCTATTGCTATACAGTAATGCCGTTCGGATTGATCAACGCCGGAGCTACATACCAACGCACCGCAACTACACTCCTACATGACATGATGCACAAAGAAGTTGAGGTATACGTAGATGACATGATCGTCAAATCCAAGGAAAGAGAGGGACATATTGCAAACCTTCGCAAGTTCTTCGCAAGGCTACGAAAGTACAACATGAGGCTCAATCCTCAGAAATGCACATTTGGGGTAACATCTGGGAAACTCCTGGGATACGTCGTTAGCCAACGGGGTATAGAAATAAATCCTTCCAAAATCAAGGCTCTGATTGAAATGCCACAACCTCAAACAGAAAAAGAAGTTAGAGGATTCTTGGGAAAAGTATAATACATAAGTCGATTCATATCGAAACTTACGATGATTTGTGAGCCTATCTTCAAGAAACTCAAGAAAACAGACCACACCATGTGGGATGATGATTGTCAAAAGGCGTTTGACCGAATTAAGGAGATATTGGCTAAACCACCAGTGCTCATGCCGCCACAACGAGATCAACCTCTTGGTTTATATCTCACAGTAACTGAAACCGCAATGGGTGCTATGCTGGCTCAAACTGTAGGAAGTGAAGAGAGAGCTATTTACTATCTAAGTAAGAAGTTCTTGGAATATGAGTGCAAATACTCACAACTCGAAAAGACATGCCTCGCTCTTGTGTGGGCAACGAAGAAGCTGCGTCACTACATGCTTAGCTACTCCATCAAGATATACTCCAAAATGGATCCAGTCAAATACCTCTTCGAGAAACCCGTCCTTAACGGACGTCTGGCAAGATGGACCCTGATGCTCTCAGAATTCGACCTTAAATATGTGCCACTGAAATTATAAAAGGTCGCGCCGTCGCCGAATTCTTCGCAGAAAATCCTATCAATGACGCGCAAACCATAGATACTTGGTCATTTCCCGACGAGGATATACTTCAAACTGATATAGACTCCTGGGATCTATACTTTGATGGAGCATCAAACTTAAGAGGATTCGGAATAGGGGTGTTGCTCATTTCTCCTGAAGGTGAGCATACACCGATTGCTGTCAAACTCGACTTCGAGGTGACAAACAACGCTGCAGAATATGAAGCTTGTCTCATTGGACTACAAGCGGCAATAAGCTTAGGCATTAAAAACCTCCGAGTACATGGGGATTCATCGCTGATCATCAACCAAGTTACAGGATCTTGGAAAATCCGAAGTAAAAGCCTCGCACCCTATCAGGCTAGGATAGACCAAGTGGCTCAATTCTTTGATCACGTAACATACCTACACCTACCTCGAGAGGAGAATCAATTTGCAGACGCTCTTGCGAAACTTGCATCTTTGATAAACATGCCAGATCACATGTTGGAAATGCCTTTGTGCATCGAACGACGGTCAGAGCCGGCTTATGTCCACCAAATCACCGACGAAGAGGAAATCGCGCAGGAACCCTGGTTCCAAGCAATCCTGAATTTTAAGCTTAATGGTACCTATCCACCGGATATGGACAAGAGGGGACAACGTGATATCCGCCTATTAGCTTCCCAATACATTCTGATGCAAGGAGAATTATACAAAAGAACACCTCTTGGTGTAGTCCTACGTTGCCTTGATCATTCACAGGCACGAAAGGTGATGGAAGAAGTCCACGACGGAGAATGCGGTCCTCACATGAGTGGGCCCATGATGGAAAAGAAAATCACACGTTTGGGATATTATTGGACCACAATGGAATCTGATTGCATCAAATACGTGAGACATTGCCACAATTGTCAAATCTTCGGGAATGTACAACATGTCCCTCCTTCGTTGCTCTACACGATGACATCTCCTTGGCCATTTTCCGCATGGGGAATTGACATAATCGGAAAGATAACCCCGGCCGGAACAGGAGGTCACTGTTTCATTCTAGTGGCAATTGACTATTTCACCAAATGGGTAGAAGCGGCTTCCTACACTGGTCTTACAGCTAAAAATGTAGCAAAGTTCATACAAAACAACATCATCTGCCGATATGGTTGCCCACATGAGATCATTAGCGATAATGGGTCACACTTCCAAGCTGAAACCGAGCAATTGCTAGCCAAATACAAGATTAAGCACCACCACTCTTCGCCCTATAGACTACAGACTAACGGCGCGGTAGAGGCGGCAAACAAGAATGTTGTCACAATTCTCAAGAAAATGATTGACAACTACAGAGATTGGCCAAGCAAAATACCCTTTGCCTTATGGGGATACCGTACATCTGTCAGGACGCCCACTGGGGCTACTCCTTTCTATTTGACCTACGGCATGGAAGCCGTACAACCAGTCGAGCTAGAAATACCATCCCTGCGTATTCTACTAGAAAGTCAAATCCCGGAGGCCGATTGGAAGAGGGATAGGTATGAAGAACTCATCCTCCTGGATGAGCGTAGGCTGCGCGCCTTACATAATGTCCAAACATATCAACCACGTATCAAACGAGCTTTCAACAAAAGGGTTAGGCCAAGAAACATCAAAGAAGGAGACTTAGTACTCAAATCGGTTAGAGCTCTTTTACCTGTCGACCCAAGGGGAAAATTCAAACCTAATTGGGCCGGACCATTTCTAGTCAAATCCATACTCCCAGGGGGTGCGGTTAGAATCACGGACCTAGATGGGAACGAGTTTTCAAACCCCACAAACCTTGACCAATTGAAACGGTACTATGCCTAGAATAGGAGCAAAAACGCGCCTCGCGTAAACCCACGTGTCGCTCTTGTGGCACTAAATAAACGGCCCCTGGCCAAGCTAAAATAAGCTAAGTGTCACTGTGCTCTTGCAACTTTGACAAGATTGTCATCCTCATATCATCAAATAAACTAAATTCGCACCTTGAGAACAAGCAAAAGCTCATGCTTATTTTCTATGTTCATTACAAGCTCTTGCTTCGAACAATTATTCTTTTACATTTACTCGAACTACGCGCAAGGGTTTGATTTCGCTTTTTTAAAGTGAATACGTAGGCAATCCTTCACAGGATTCAACCCATTATATCTAAAATGTAGATAGAAGGACATTTGCATTGCATTTGAAATTCGACAAGAATAATAAGTAGAAAATCTTAACGGTTTCTTAACCATTTAACCTTTTTATTTCATTAACTTCCTAAATAATAATAGTACGTTACATAATAAAAATAGAATAGGCTAGGATTCTAAAAATCCCTCCTTTTAATTACAACAACAATAATAATAATAATCAAATAATAAATAAAGACTCGGGCTATTCCTCCATCTTCCCTTTGCCCTTGTCATTCTTGTCATATTTCTTGTCACGACCTCGAGCTGGGCGCTCTTGCACCACTTCAGACCTAATCACCAACGGTCTTTCTCGAGGCCTGACTCTTCCATTCTTGCCAACCACCATCTCTGCGACAGGAGTAGTCTTTGATTTCTTTGAAGGATGAATGACCTGAAACCCGGCTTCTTCTTCTCCCTCTGTCAGATGCTTCTCCTTCTCTTTCTCTCCCTCGCGCACCTTGTAGTCAACAGGTTCGCGTTTCCTCAGTCTCTCGCGTTCTTCCGGAGTTGCAGCATTTCTCCACCTCAGATAGGAATCCGACACCCATAAAGCATTGGCGGAGAAGTTCAAGAACCACATGTTTCTTTGGGCCCATTTAATAGCCCACCCCTTCGGCTCTCGGTAGTAAGCGCCATAGCAGTCTGCGGGACGGTGTCAAGCCTCGGGATCGTCTGCTTCAGCCCAACTTGCCTCATCAGTCTTTCCGGAAAGATGCATACCATGAACTCCAATCCGGGAATGCGCACGGACCTAGTGGGATCCAAAGAAGACACTCCAGTGACAGACTTGAGGTGCCACCACGGTACGACCCATCTAATCAACGGACCATCATCACTTTTCAGCTTGTTCTTCCAATAATCGCAGACCCGGGTGAAGTCCACCATGTACAACCGCGTCCTCATCGCAATCGAACGGGAATGATAGGAAAGCACGTGAACTGGGGGCTCGATCAATCGGAGCCGTTCCATAAGCCAAACCTACCAAAAGCAGGTATTAGACACCAATAAAAAAAAAAAAACAAAACAAAAAACAAAAAACGAAAAAAAAAAAAAACAAAAACAAAAACAAAAAAAAAGTGTGTCTTTACCTGCAGAATGACGGGACTCCCCAAAAACGGCAGATCACGGTTGGATTTCCTATTATCCAAGCCCAAAATGATCTCTCCTAAGCATAAGCAAGCTGGGCTCCTGCGCAGCTCCATTTGCTCAATAAGGCCCAAAAGACGGGGATCACCTCTCAAGTCTTCATCAACATGCCCTTGGAAGACATACACATGCAACAAACAAAAGCCAAATGCTCTCCTCCTAGCAACATGAGAAACAGTAGGGTCGGCCCTGCTGATGAATCGGTCTATAAAATCCAACATTCTCACGCCTTTCGGGGTAACTAGACGATCCACCTCAAGTCTGGTCAGTCCGAGCAAGTCTCTGAATTTGCTCTTATACCCTTGTGAAGTGGAAGGAATGGCAGGTAAATGTTCGGGATCCCACCCACTAATAGCAGCTATTTCTTCAGGAAATGGGCAAATATCACCTCCTGGGAACGCGAAAACATGATAATTCGGGTCCCAATAGTCAAGGCAAGCATCCAAGAATGGTTTTACAACCTTAATGAGTTTCAAACTCAACAAAGACCCAAGGTTATAAGCACCCATGTCATGTTTCTCCGTATTCGAAAATTCATTGGTCCATTCCTTCAAACGGATCTCCAAAGTATTCATGATGACAATTCTCTTTTGAAAGATTTATTTTGGGAGTTCTATGTGAATAGACGAAGAAAACACGGAAGACTTATGTGAATTAAAACTCCGTCGACGCTTCTATTTATACTAATTGCTGTTTCCAAAAATCCGCCAGAACGGATCAGCTTGGGAACAGGCGCAACACCTGCTGCGCCTCTTCAAAGGGACGCAGCTCATGCTGCGCCTCTTCCCCAGTCTCACTTCTGTGATTTCCGCGTTGGATCTTTCCTAATTCTATAACGCATGATTCCTGCGGGGTTTTATTTTGGTAAATACGAGGAGATTACCATACTTCAAGTTTCCTAAATTCGCAGGCACGCATTTCGAGGCGACATCGACATTTCTGCCATTATATCACACTTGCATATTTTTATTATTATTTTATTTTCAAAATTTCATTTTAATTTAATTTCATTTCTAAACTTATAGATTTCTCTTTTTTCTTTTTTTAGGGGGTAACCCTCCCTACCGTCCGGTCATTTCCGGCAAATTTTTTGCACTTTTGTGTTCTTTCGAGTCTAATTTTGCGCTAATTAAGGCCATGTGTATATAAATGTATGTTTTGCGTGATTTCTATGTAAATTTCGGCAGCATGACGGCGTAAACCGTTGTCTACCAAACCTGTTCAAAAACTAACCTGCAGATACAAGCAACACAACCCAGCAGCAAAGGCACTCAGGCCGTCATATATACGCCAAACAAAGTCCAAAAGTCCAAGCAAACTGGGGGCTTGCGCCCCAAACAAAGTCCAAAAATGTTCAAAATCAGATGTCCAAATGTACAAATCTACAAAACTACGCAAAACTACTGCTGGGCGCCCTCCAACTCAGCAACTCTCGCCACCAAAACGGCGATCTCGGCGTCCCTAACCTCGAGCTCCCTCAACAAGCGAGCTGTCTCCTCCCGAGACTGGGTCAACTCTCGCTCCAGCTCGCGGTCACCCTGTAAACAGCAACAAATTGGCTCATGTCAATCGATTCAAGCAAAATTGGAAATCAAAAATCAAAAGAAATCAAATGAGGTTCATACCTGACGACCTCAACCACCGACGAGTGCCTCGATGGCAGTAGCTCGCAGCCGGTTGGCCACCCTCCATAGTGCCACGAATCGGGACGGTGCAACCTGCATTTTCAAAAGAGATTCTCAGCAAATTGAACAAGTTCAATCAAATGGGTTCTTACACGAAAGTTATATAAGCTGGAGGCTCACCCTCCGAATCAGATGCTGCTAGTCGTCCAGGCCAGCATCCGTCACCGCTACGTCAAAGTCACGCAGCTCGGAGATCGTCGTCCTCCCGGTCGCGTCGGTGTACTCAAGGGTCTCAGGGTACACTGGGGGCTCGATGCCCGCCGCCTCGACCTCCTGCAAAGACAAATAGCTCTCATTAATCGATGATCTTTCGTCGTAATCCCCGAAACCAAAACAAGAAAAAAAATACTCACCACTACCGGCCAGTACGCTAACCTCCCGTAGAGGAACGCCGAGTAGTCCTCGCCAAGGAGAAGAAGGTCGTCGCCACTGGCACCAGCCAGGTCCGCCTCCCTCTCAGCATCAGAAGGCTCCCTAAACATCGTCCTGGGAGGATCGACGGGAACCGTCAACGCGTCCCGAGAGCACCGACGAGCCAAACGTTCGCCCAGGTACTACACAGGACCCATCGACGTCCTCAACAGCAGCCGGCTCGGGCTCCTAGGTCGAAGGACCTCAGCGACAAAAGGAGGTGCTCCAGCGTACTCCGCCCAAGGTCTGGGCACCCACTGCGACAAGATAAGGCAAAGATCATTCCTATGATCAAGTAAAGGCAAAGTATAAAAAGTATAAATGAACATAAATGAGATACTCACGCTGCTCAGCTGAAGGGCGTTCACATCCCGCCGGTACACGTTGTGAGAAGAACGCTTGCTCTTCGTCCGGCACATCACCCAATCCCTCACCACAGGATAGGCCCTCTCCAGCGGTTCCGTCCTCTTAGGCGCGAGACTCGGGAAGTAGGAGTACACCCACGCCTATAAAGCAGAATAATCAATGACGATCTTTCGCGATTTGATAAAGAAAGGAATTTACTTTGGTCTAAAGGGAAGGTTCATACCTCCAACAGTAGTCCAGGTCCGACAGCACCTGGAGAAGTCCCCTTCTCCATCAGCTCTGGACGAACCATGGCCCTCATAAAGCGGATGAGGACCGCAAAACCAGCAGTGACCCAGTCCCAACACCCTAGGGAACTCTGGTCAGAAAGAAAGGGAAGGAGCTTCGTCGACAGCCTCTCACCCTTGTCTCCGAGGTAAATCGAAGACAGCAACCACCAAAGCCACAGGCGAGCCCTCTGCTCAGCTGTACAGGGAGGAGGAGCCGTCTCCCTCCCATCAATCGTCACCAGCGTCGGGGTCTTCCCCGCAAAGTAGTCTCGGACGTAAGTACTGGGTACCAAACCCGGCACTGCAACAGCCTTCGGCGACAAGTTCCAGCCGATCAACCTCCTCGCCTCGGCCGAGTCCGCCCTCATGGCAGTCTCCGGCCACACCATCTCCTCGGTCCCACACGGCAGACCAGAAATCATGCCGTAATCCTCCAGAGTGACTCCCACCTCACCGAAAGGCAGGTGAAACGTGAAAGTCGTATCCCACAATCGGTCCAAGAAAGCGCGGATCAGGCTAAGGTTAGCCTGCAACTTCCTCTTCACGATATCCCTCCAGACCTGAACCAGAGGACCAAACGCTCCACGCTCGATCATGGCTCTCTCCTCCGCCGACAGCCGCTCGTAATGCTCCATCGCCGTCGTGTACCCCGAGAACGACCTGATGTTCCCGGCCTCCTATTATGATTTGAAACAAAGCTATCTTTAGTTTTGAATGAAATTTGACAGAAATTTGGACAAAAAAGGATGAATAAGAGATGAGTGAGTAGTGAATTCCTATTTACCAAGCTCTTCACCGTCCTATAGGACAGGTGACCCTCTGCAGCCCACACAAGGTGCATACTCTCCCAGGTCTCAGCCCACGCAGGAGCTCCTCTCTGCTGACGACCTCCGCGCCCGACGTTGGCTCGTCTCGGGATCTCCTCCTCCTCGACGGCCTCCTCCTCGTGAAACTCAGCAGCCATCACCGCAGCGGTGAAGGCCTGCTCTAAAGCCTCCTCAACAGTAGTGGCGTCTATCTCCATGGGAGTCCTCCCAGAAGTAGAAGCCTCATCACCTGCAACATTAAAGTAAATTCAGGCCGCGTCACATGACGACAAGCCTTTGTTAAAGAGCTTTCGAGCCTTCAAAGCCCTGAAAGCACCCTTTCCTTGCCATCTTTGGCCATTTTCCCACCAACCCAGTCACTCATGTGATAAATTAGGTCAGGTCAAGTCTAGTTCGAAGCCTAGTTCCGGGTTCAAGTCGAAAATTCGGCAGCATTTCACTATAACGGCGATTATGCCCTAGAAAGGTGTCCTGAAAATGTTGTTACAAACCAAAATTCCGAGATGGTAGAAAGTTTACCCATCATCCAAGAATCCCAAATATCAAATTTCATCACAAATGGGCAATCCTAAGGCTATTTTTGAAGCGATTTACGGTTTAGCTGAAAAACCGTCTCAAATTTCGCTCAAAGGCTCAAAACTCGACAAAAATTCAAAACAAATGCATGGTTATGTTCCTAACATTACCTACTATCCATTTCTAACATCAATTTGGCATGGCAAATCCATTTGGGGGAAAAGCCCCAAATTTTCGATCAAAAGGGTCGAAAATCCTAAATTTCGCGGCTCAAAATTCAACAAAAATAGATGATTAATGCAAGATTGGGATACATACCTCGATTAGTCATGTTTAAAGCAAGCTTTTGAATCAAACCTCGACGGAAATGGTGAAGATTTGAGAGAGAAATTGCAAGAATTGTGTTTCGAAATAATGAGCACAATCCCTCTGATTTTCGCGTTTTTACGCAGAAATAGCCAACTTGGGGAATAGACGCAGCAGGCGCTGCGCCTCTTCCAAGAGACGCAGCTCTTGCTGCGCCTCTTCCTTGTGTTCCCTCCATACGGATTTTCAAAAATTCGTTATGAATTCGTTATTCGTGGGCCCATCTTTGGTGCGCCTCTTCCACGACGCTGTTATATTCTTTTGGTCCATTTCGACGATTTTCTTTCGTTCCGGCCCGAATTTCATCAGCCAGTAGCGGACTGTTGCATATTATTATTCATTTTCCCAGTGTGATATTTTGCAAGATTGCTCAAATCCTTATATCCAGTAGTGAGTAGTATTTTGCAAGATCGCTCACTCAAGATTTCTCCCATGACGATCAAGATGTTCCTAGTCGTCAATATATTCCCCAGCAAGAGTTCGCTTGAGACCGACGCAAGAAGATTCAACCTCAAGTTTTGCCAGAGTTCGATTGAGACCGACGCAAGCGGATTCCCAGCCAGTTTCTACCGACGTCCTGCGCTTTCAATATTTCTTGTTCCCGCGGAGTTCGGCAAAGGTGTCGTTCTCCAGAAGTTCCCCAAACCGATAGAGTTCCTATACCCAAACTTAGTTACCCCTTAAGTTGAACTTACTTTTGGCCTCACTCCCGTCGATGCTTTCCTTTAGGGTCCCGCGCCCTAGACAACCTCTATATATCTTTTAGGTCTTACCCTTAGCTCCTACGCAACTCCGGAAGCATCTCGAGAAGAAGTCTCAGGTATGGTCTCTTCTTATGGCTGGCGAGCCTCCTTACGTAGTCTAATGGACTTTAAACGACCCTCCCCGATAGTCGACAGACTCTAAAATGTTCCCGACGACAGGTCCTTGGTTGGACCCCTTGAACCGCCTCGCGTCGCCATAGTCGTCGAGGTTGTAATCTTCGATTGACTGATGGCTATACTTTGACTTTCGCCTTGTCCAAGCCTCGGTCAAAGTGGGGGCTCAGAGATACCTCATTTCGCACCTCCCGCAAACCACCCGGTGATGATTGGGCCGCATGTTTGATACGCGGAACGATTTGTGACGGTTCGTAAGATTATCGTCAAGTGATTGCTCAAATATTAATGTCGACCTCTTAGTTGTCATCTACGTCCCGATACGGTCGTTTTGGCAAGAATAACTAGAGTACATTCGAGTCCGGTCGAAACCGTCTCTATTTTCTCGATAATCTGTTAAATCCCGAGTCGAATGTTCTGGAATGTTAGGATATTTCTATTCCATATTTCACAAATTTTATCTTTTGGCAAATAATATCCCGTAATATTCATATAAGATATTAAGGAAATCGAATTATTTCCGTCCTACCATAACTCAAACGCGGAAATCTTTCTTCAGCAGGAGGAAACCTCACGGGAATAGACGCGCGGCAGTCTTTGCGCCTCTTCCAAGAGACGGAGTGGTCGCTGCGCCTCTTCCCAGGCCCTTTTCTGCATGTTTCACGTATCTTTTTCATATCTTTCCGAGATTCACTTCCAAAGAGTCTCCGAAACCCTAATTCCTTCACGTGATTAGTATAAATAGGAGCCTTCGCTCCTCATATTTCTCACGCGAGTGTCCGCCCTTCTCTTCTCCCTTTGCATTCTAGACTTTGTTCTTACTTATTGGCGCCTACGTGCTTGAACTTTCGACCACGTAAGCTCGGATCTTTCCGGGTACCAGCCTCTCCGTTGCATGACCGACCAATTTGACCAACTACACAATAATCAATCTAATTAATCAATTTGTTTCAATCGTTTTCCTCTTACGAGGGCACTTTTCTTGCATTCGCGTCGAGCATCACTAATCGATATCTTAGTTCTTCTCGTTTCGTCAACATGTAAGTCTGAGGGTGTATAATCCTTTTCTATTTATTGCATTTATTTATCGTACCATTATTGTAAGGTTTACGTCGAAAATACCTCATTAAAACCGATTTCTAAAACCGTCTTTAAAACCTCTTTTACGGATTTTTAAGATCGACGATCGAGAAAAGACGCAGAATCGCTGCGCCTCTTCGAAGGAGCGCAGTTCCTGCTGCGCCTCTTCGTGAGGCTGCCGCAGTTCCTGCTTCTTTTCTTCTTCCTTCGTCCTCTGTAATTCGTCTTTGATTATTTGTTTTCACTTGTTTTCTTTAATTCTCCGGTACAATAGTTTAATAATCACATGTATATAATTCATCATTCATTAATATGTTTTAATCATCATAAATTCGACTTAAATCCCCAATAATCCAATATTTGCGGGTTTTCGTCATTAAATTCAATTCCGGGTTGTAGAGATTCAATTTGTTCATATTGAGTTTCTGGAATTCATCTTTGATATAGTTTACATCTGTTTATTCACATGATCCTCGCATATTCGTCACTAATCCATCGTATCTAACCTAATCAATTGATTTCAGTAGAGGACTCATTAATGTTTTTTCACTTCTGTAATTATTCTATCTTGTATTTAATTCGCTTGCATCCGTCTCACTCATATTGTACTGTTTTTATGACCCATTCATATGTTAAATAATATATTAATCACTTTCATCCGAGTAAATAATTTAATCGATCTTTAAATTTACCAATTGACATTAACGGCTTGCAATTACGGCTTCTCAGCCAGAACTGAGCCAAGGAACAGACGCAGCGTCTGCTGCGCCTATTCCAAGGGACGCAGCTCTGCTGCGCCTGTTCCTGGCTAAGTTCTGTCCCTGAACTCCGTTTCTGCTTTGACTTAGTTTAATTTGTATACGTATTAACTAACTAATATCTGTAATATCGCTAATTTCCGTTCGTCTATTTATTTAATTCTTTCTTTCTTTTATTTCTTTTTCTCAAATTATCCGTTTTAAAGGTATTTTCGACATAAATCGCCTATTCCTTTGTAATTATTGTAATTTTCATTATTGTAATTTTCTTTTATTGTATTCCTTTTATCATTTGTATGTTTTTCACATGTAAATGAGCATTAAATCCTACCTCGACATTAATTGTTTGCTAACTAATTGTCAACCGACTTAGTTAAATTCTCACATGTTAGGATTAATCTATGGATGTTGCATTGCATGCATATAGCCGACGATATATCGAGTATGAATAACTTCCCTAATCATTAGTAGAGGCCGCTATCGAGGCGGGCGGGATTAGGTGTTCGATCAAAAGAGCTTCCTAATACGTACCCTCACCCCTTACTCCAGATCTCCGTGAGCACCCGTGTTCATTGGCATCCACGAGAGTCATTCTAGACATAGAATGCTAAGGGTAACGATTGCTTAGTGTTCATGTCTCTACTTTGTGTCTTGACATGACACGAGGTATTCGAACGGTTCCAATTTCCCATAAAAATTGGTGGCGACTCCATACAAAATGCAAACGCTTGTTTCGCTTCTCACCAAGCGCCCCCGTGGGCGGCCCGCTGTCCACAACTTGGAGTATGGGGGTGTTACAACATGCGACCGTTAATTCTATTTCCTTGAGAAGTGGTACAAGTTATGATGGACCATCCATGACTTTGGATGACGAGGTGGTTGTTAAAAAGCCCAAGTTTGGAGGAAATGACAAAAACAAGGCTAGTGAAGAGCCTCTTGTTAGGGATCGTGTACCATGTCCCTATTGATTATTGATGCTTAAGAGAAAGAGTAAGCTTGGTACCCAAGGAACTAATGAGGTGGTTGTTGACAAGGAGGTCTCTCCTAATGCTAAGGAGGGTGATGCCGATTCAAAGAAGATGGATGCTCATATTGAGGTTGAGAAAGAAAAAGAGAAAGATGTGGAGGATGCTCTTCCAGAGGAAGTTGTTCAAGTACCATTTCCCATCGTCTAGCAAAGCACAAGGAGGAAGGTAAGTTCGGTAAGTTTTTGGAGGTTGTTAAGAATTTACAAGTCACCGTCCCATTTTAGAATTGTTTACCCGAGTCCCTTCCTACTCAAAGTTTATGAAAGAAATCCTCTCAAAGAAGCGATCCTTCAATGAGGTTGAGACCATTGCTTTCACCGAAAAGTGTAGTGCACTCTTACAAAATAAGTCTCACCCGAAATTTAAGGACCCCGATAGCTATTCTATTCCTTGCACTATAGACACATATACCATTGATAAGGCCCTTAGCGACCTCGGGGCTAGTGTAAGTGTCATGTCTTATTCTATTTGTGAAAAACTTAATATGGGTGCTCTAAAATGCACAAGTATCACATTGAAAATGGCGGACCGTTCTTTAAAGCGACCTTTAGGTGTCTTAGAAGATGTGTCCGTCAAAGTTAGCAAGTTTTTCATACCCGCTGACTTCCTCATACTTGATATGGCCGAGAACTCACAAACCCCAATTATATTGGGTATGCCATTTTTACACGCCACTGGTGCGTTAATTGATGTGAAAAATGGAAAGTTGACATTAGAAGTGGTTGATAAGCGGGTTACCTTTAGCAAGAACAACACCATTAAAAGCCCAATGTTACAAGAGTCTTGTTATTTACTTAGCATTGTGGACTCTTCTAATGCCTCTTCTACACTCGGATCCTTACCGATGGAACAGTTGGAGGACGATATTGGTGTTGTTTGTTTTGCAGGTGACGATGCTAAGGGCACTATTGCTAAGAGTGCCAAAAAAACGGGAAATTTTATTTGAAAATTTTCAAATGGTTGCGGAATGCAAAAGTAGCTATGAAATGGAGCTCGAGTTGTGCCAAGCTCAATGATGAAACATGATCGAATAGCTCCTTAAGTCGTGCGGGACGTTAAACCAGCGCTTCTTAGGAGGCAACCCAAGCTTTTTATTTGCTTTTACTTATTTCTGTCTTAATTTTCCGCAATTTACTATTTTTCGTAGATTAGGAATAAAATACTAGACTTGACGATGTTTTTTTTGTGATTTATGGGTGAAAATGAAGAAAAGGAGGCCTAAAGGAGATATAGCACGCTTCCCCATGCAAAAACCCCGTTCGGGGACGTAATTTTCGAAAAACGGGACGGAATTACATGATACGGATTAGAGGAGAAGTCAACGCGTGGGATTGGTCAACCCCGATTGGGGACGTGGTTTTCTATTTTGCTGGCAGTTCATGAGCACGGGTAAAAAAAAAAAAAAGAAACACATTCTATCACTTTCATACACCCGACGGTAATCTTCTACTCTTCTCCTTTCATTTTCTTCATTTTTTCTTCACTAAAATCACAAGGAAACATCAACTCCTTCATCATTTTGCAAGATTCATTCATCCTTTAACATCATCAAGTAAGTTTTCTTTCCTTTTCTCTTTAATTTCATCTATTCTAATCAATTCAATCAAGTTTATCAAACCCGAACTCAAATTGGGGGAAATTGATTTTGTGCTTATTTGTACTAGAAATTGATTGTAGTATGCTCTATTCATATTTATAGTATGAATTATTTCACTAATTTGTTCTACTATGTCTATTCGGATGGGTTTTAGTTTGCCTTAATGAAGCGAAACAATCCACAACAAGCACCCATGAACCCGGTTTTGGTTCTTTGGCAGAAATAGGGTCCAATTCGAAATCCGTTTAAGCACATGGGGCATTTTATGGCCTAGAAACCTTCTATGGAGAGCTTAGAGTATTTTTTTTCTAGGATGTTTGGTCTTGTAAAGGAACAAATCAAAGGGAAAACAAGAAACAAAACCGGTGGCCCCCTTTTTGCACGGTTTGCAACAACAAGGACAAAGGTCGCTTTCAAGCTTCCCAATTTGTCCAAGACAACCCCTTGAGTTTTTCTTACATGCTCTAGCTCTTATATGCATAGGTGGCCGGACCCTTGAAGCTTCCAAAAGAGTTTCATCTATGTTTAAATCATCATTGTCTTATTAGTTTAGTTTCCTTGTTTTTTAGCTTTTGATTTTCAACTTTTTTAAGAACTTTGTGTAAGGCCTTAGGGCCACTTTTGGACCGGCATTTCAGAGGTCTTTTGGACCGTTAGATTCTAGACTAGATGGATGGTGAGGATTGCTTGGCTTGGCCTATAAAAACAAGGCTTTCCTCATACATTTTTCAGATTTGATGAATGAAAAACACAAGTTAGAAGCTTTGCTTTCTACTAATCTTCTTTGTTTAGTGCTGAAAAACCCTCTATTGCTTAGTGCTTAGAGTTGAGGGATTTCTTTGCTTAGTGCTTAAAATTTCCCCTTAGGTTTAATCTAGTGGCTTAGTGCTTGGATTAAGTCATATCCCAATTTAATCACGCTTGCAACTCTATTCTATCGTCGAGTTCAGGGTAAACCGTGGTTCCAAACATCCCTGTCGAGTGTTCAACTTCAGTCGTCAAAGTTTCTATCCAATTTTTAGTCGTTTTTATAACAATTAAACAGTCCAAATCACTGTCCAATTCGAGTCATATTCAACCAAAATTCGAGTCTTGAGTGTTTCACTTCAAATTGGTTATCAGAGCAAGGTTTAACACAATCCCATTGTTGTGTTAGTCTTGGGAAGAAGCCTTCTAGTGAGTTCAATATAAACCTTAACCACATCCAAAAACACAAAAACAACCATGAGTGAAGAAAGACTACTTGGTATTGAGACTCAAGTAACACAACTCTCGGAGAAATGCGACCTAATGATAGACTCATTTAATTCTATCATGGCTAACATTCCAACACCACCAAGGAATCGGGGAAGACCACCACCTCACCGTGGTAGAGGGCATGGCCGAGGACTTGGAGCAAGAAACCAAGAGGCCGGCCATGAAGAGGAGGACTTGCACTCGGATGAAGAAGGTTCCTTTATAGAAGCCGAGCATGGAGAGCATCCTAAAGATCTAAAGGTAGACATACCGGACTTCCATGGTAGTTTAAATCCCGATGACTTACTAGATTGGTTTAGGTCAATTGAAAGAGTCTTTGAATTTAAAGCATACTCGGATGCTAAGTCTTTCAAGGTTGCCATTTTAAAGTTCAAAGGTTATGCATCTCTTTGGTATGAAAACATGAAAACCCAAAGGAAGAGGGATGGTAAAAGACCCATAAAGTCTTGGTTAAAGTTGAAAAAGAAGCTTAGTGACAAGTTTATTCCCAAAGAGTATACTCAAGATATGTTCATTAAACTTACCCAACTAAAACAAGATCAACAACCACTTGAGTCTTACATTATGGATTTTGAACAACTCACTTTGCAATGTGAAATCAATGAGAAACCGGAACAAAAATGGCTAGATTTGTTGGAGGTTTAGATGATAAAATTGCTCAAAGGGTCCGTTTACAACATGTGTGGTCATTTGATGAGGCCGTTAACTTGGCCATGAGGGTGGAAGGGGCGGGAAAGATTAAGACCCACACGGCCAAACCCACGACCAAGACAAGCCACTACCCAAAACCACCCACACCCGAGAACAACACCAATGACAACCCAACCACACTACCAAAAACACCCCACTTTGACAAGGGAAAAGCACCCGAAACCTCACAAGGAAAAACCATTGGCCTTAAAAAATGTTTCCAATGCCAAGGTTATGGTCATTTTGCCAAAGATTGTCCAACTCAAAGAGCCCTTAGTAGCTTTGAAGTGGTCCATTGGGGAGAGGATGAGATTCTTGTGTGTGATGAGGGTGGGACCAAAGAAGAAAGTGAGAAACCGAATTTGTGGAACCTGATTCGGGTCTTAGCTTGGTCATTAGGAGGGTATTGCATACACAATCCCAACCTTTGGAGATGGATCAAAAACAACAACTCTTTAGGTCTAGGTGTACCATCGGAGGAAGGGTGTGCAATCTAATCATTGATGGAGGGAGTTGTACTAATGTAGCATCAAGTACATTGGTTGAGAAACTCTCATTGGCCTACTATAAACCATCCTTGCCCATTTAAACTAAGGTGGCTCAACAAAGGGACCGAGGTTAGAGTGGATAAACAATGTTGGGTCTCCTTCTCAATTGGTAAGAACTATGTTGATGAGGTTCTTTTTTATGTCTTACCTATGGATGCTTGTCATTTGTTACTTGGGAGACCATGGGAGTTTAATAAGAACTCGGTACATCATGGGAAGGATAACACATTTGCCTTCAACTTTGACAAGAAGAAGATTATTCTAGCACCACTTCTACCATCAACCGTATTTGAACCCTCTAAGGGGACGATGTTGGTCCAAGAAGCCGAGAAAATCAAAGATAAGGGTGAATGGGGAGATGTTCACGTTCTCCATGCCAAGCATGTGTCCATGGAACAAGATGAACCGTTCACTAATATGTTTCAAACAAGGGTCGAGGTCTATGAGGATGTTCCTCCAAATGTTAAACTAAGAGTGAAGGCCGAGGTCCCTAAACTTCCTTTGTTCAAAAGTTCAAGGACAAACTAGGGGAGTGTTCAATTGCACAAGAGACATTCAAGTGGGAAGGTACCAAGGAACGAGTTCAAGAGAAACCCTTTGTCAGGAATGGAGCCGAGGTTACCATTGATAAGGTACAAGCTCATTATCCCGTATACTCTACCACTAGTCCAATTGGGGATGAATGCAGGGATAAGTCAAGTGCCTACTCGGGCGATCAAGGAAATAGGGTCAAGAAACGGAATGAACAAGAGCCTCCATTTCATGCTCAACTCAAGTGCAAGGGAGAGTCCTTAAACCCTAAGCAGGGACAAAATTCAGATGTGGGGATCAAGTTTGGGTCCGTTTATATAATCTAGGAGTCCATACAAAAGGTGATAAACTCATGCCGAGAGAAGAAGGTCCGTTCAAAGTCATTGGTCAAGTTGGGTATGACAAGTACATGGTCGATCTATTGGGAACTCATGCCACCTTCCATGTTGAGGATTTAGGTCCTTATTATGAAGGGTTTAATAATGATTATGCCGAGGATTTGAGGACAAATCCTTTTCAAGAGGAGGAGTTTGAAGCGAAACAGTCCACAACAAGCACCAATGAACCCGGTTTTGGTCCTTTGGCCGAAATAGGGTCCAATTCGAAATCCGTTTAAGAACATGGGGCATTTTATGGCCTAGAAACCTTATATGGAGAGCTTAGAGTATTTTTGTCTAGGATGTTTGGTCTTGGAAAGGAACAAATCAAGGGGAAATCAAGAAACAAAACCGGTGGCCCCCTTTTTGCACGGTTTGCAACAACAAGGACAAAGGTCGCTTTCAAGCTTCCCGATTTGTCCAAGATAACCCGTTGAGTTTTTCTTACATGCTCTAGCTCTTATATGCATATGTGGCCGGACCCTTGAAGAGTCCAAAAGAGTTTCCTCTATGTTTAAATCATCATTGTCTTATTAGTTTACTTTCCTTGTTTTTTAGCTTTTGATTTTCGACTTGTGTAAGGCCTTAGGGCCACTTTTGGACCGGCATTTTAGGGGTATTTTGGATCGTTAGATTCTAGACTAGATGGATGGTGAGGATTGCTTGGCTTGGCCTATAAAAACAAGGCTTTCCTCATGCATTTTTCAGATTTGTTGAATGAAAAACACAAGTTAGAAGCATTGCTTTTTACTAATTTTCTTTGCTTAGAGCTGAAAAACCCTTTATTGCTTAGTGCTTAGAGTTGGGTGATTTCTTTGCTTAGTGCTTAAAATTTCCCCTTAGGCTTAATCTAGTGGGTTAGTGCTTGGATTAAGTCATATCCCAATTTAATCACGCTTGCAACTCTATTCTATCATAGAGTTCAGGATAAACCGTGGTTCCAAACATCCCTGTCGAGTGTTCAACTTCATTCCTCAAAGTTTCTGTCCAATTTTTTGTCGTTTTAATCACAATTAAACAGTCCAAATCACTGTCCAATTCGAGTCATATTCAACCAAAATTCGAGTCTTGAGTGTTTCACTTAACTTAAGATAAATTTTTATCTTAAATTTCCATAAAAATGGCACCTAGAAGACCTCCTACCCAAGGTGCTTCTAATAGGAGAAGAGGTGATGCGGAATTCTCCCGAGCTGCGGAGGATGTGCAAATGGAAAAGGTCCCGGAATGGCAAGATCCAGATTTTCCCGGAGTAATTTTCAATTGCCAAAAGCGATTTGATAATTGGGTCATCCTAAGAAGCAAAGGTATGAAACCGACTAAGTTCATTAACCAAGCTTCTTTGAACAATATTGGAATAGAAAAGAATGTTAAGACATTATTTAAGAACCTTGGTATGAAACATTGTTACACAATGGATTATAAGACCTTTCCCGAACTCACCCTTGAGTTCTTGAGCTCTTTTGAGTTTCATAGGTCGAAGAAACCCGGTTTTGTGCTTTTTGTGACTTTCCAATTGTTTAATAATGATCATATAATGGACCTGGCGGACTTCGCTATTATCTTCCAATTGCCTCATAGAGACTTACCTACCGAATCACCCGAATCTTATAACCCGATTTTGACATGGAATGCCATTCCTCACTTCCTTTTTAAGGATTGGGATCATGTCCCCCACCAATACATACACTACCCCGACATTCGGTTTGGCAAAGGTTTATGTGGTGGACCTTTTTTAGGAGAAATGAGCCTCACTCGGTGAGAAAAGTTGGGGTGGAGATTTTGGGTGTCTTCCTAAATGTTAATGGTGATGATAATTGGGGGATCCACATTGCCTACCACTTTGCAGTCCACTTGACCAAGCAATGTAACCCAAAGAATAGTTGAATTGTATTGGGAGGTTTGGTTACAAAGATTGCTCAACACTTGTGTCGCTTCAACCAAGAAAACACCGACTTGAGACCATTGCTTATCTCTAGGGAAAAAGGGGTTGGGCTAGATTATGAATATTTCCTTTTTTGCAATTGGTTTAGGGATTCTCACCCTAACATGCTTTGGAAAATTGGTAGGCAAGACTCCATCAGTCTACCGGAAGAAAGGAAAGAACTTAAGGCCTTAGTCCACACCAAGCCCTATCATGGGAGTGCCCCTTTTACTAGACCTATTTACCACTTGCCTCTACGGGGTGAGACATGTACCACCGTTGAGCGGCGTGAGGGAGGTCAACCCTCTCAAACACGTCATTCCACCTCTAGTATTCATTCACCCTCTAGTCTAGAAATAATGGATATGATGCGAGACTTAAGTTTAAGTATTAATACAATTCGTGATGACTAAAGACTTGCATTGCATCCCATATATGATCATTTTGCTAGGCAAGGAGTAATCCAACCCGAGGGGCCACACCCTTCATTTTATACTTATCCCCCGGGTGGATTTCCTCCTCCTTCTCCCCCTCGTAATAATGATGCAGGTACTTTTACTACATATGCTCCCGGTCCGGATTTTTGTGGTTCAGATTATGGAGTTGAGGCATTACATGGAGGATATGGAGAGTATGGGGGTATGGTGGTTATAGTAGTTATGGTGATGGTCTTGGAAGTGGCCAAAACCTTGGTAAGTATGTCACTCCTCTCCAAGAGGATGATTCTAGTGGAAGTGGTCAACACGGTGAAGCATCCGGAAGTGGAAGTGGTAAGAATAAGAAAGGAAGGAAGGAGTTCAACTTTTGGCCCTTTTCTTAGATGAATGATGAAGGAAGAGTCCCTCGTATACATACTAGCTTGGGGGGGAGGCTAGCAAGTCTAGTAAGTTTACTTTGCTTTGCATTTTAGTTTATTTCTCGCAACCCATTAAATATCACCTCTAGTCCTTCTTGTTTATGTGAGCCATTTTTATGGTTTAGTTGGGTAATTTAATTGTTGTCATATTGAGAACAATGTTGTGTTTAGCTTGGGGGAGATTGCATTTGCATGTAGTGTAGTTTGCATATAGAATTTGAAAATTTTGAGAGAATTCATGTGTTTTTGCTTGCTTTTGGCCTACTTTCCCTCTTGTTTATCCTAATAATAGCTTATAACTAATTATTTACTCTTTTATAATGGGATAATTGCTATATGGGGATGTCTTGACATAGTAGGTGGGAGATGTAAAATGAACCGAATAGGCTTGATCTTGACTATTGGCAAGCTACAAAATTGGTAAGGTAGAACATCTTTAGACCGACGCATCCATATCCGGTCTCTCTTAGGTGAGTGTAGGTGTCTTCTTATGATGTATGTTTCATAAAAACGCACAACTATGGTCTTCATTTCATCTCTTTATAAGCATGCATTCATTTATTATAGCATTTTGGAGCCATTCACATGATTATAATTACCTTTTTTACCCTTTCACAAACATTTATCCCTAGCTACATTATAATTTGCCTACCTTGTTGAGCTAGTAGCTTTGTTTTGTTTTGTTTGGGTACTCGTTTTGGATTTGGTTCAAGTTTGAAATATCATGTGAGCTTGGTCTTAATGCTCAAGAAAGAAAAAGAAAAAAATGAAAGGAAAAATGAATAATTGAAATGAAAAAAAATGAGAAAGAAAAGAATGAAAAAAGAAATGGAAAAGCATGAAAGAAAATGAAAAAGAAGTATGAATTGAAAAGAAAAGAGAAGAAGAAGTTGATGTGAGAAACTCTCGTGCATTATTCACATATTTTGGAGAGTTTAGTTATGATTTGTATTGTAATTTGGGATTAGAATTGGGATTGAGAATCCTTAGATTTGATTGTTGCTAGCTTGACATTAGCTCCACAATCCATAATTCATTTGTTCCCCTTTCTTACCCACTACATATTGCCATCTTCTTACCCATTTGGCTTCTTTATCATGTTTGCATATGATTGCTTTTGGCTTGTAGTTTTGAAATGTTTACCATATTATATTGCAGGCATATTCTCATGAGTCGAGGATAGATGAGTGTTATTCACACAAATATCTTTTCACATACAAATAAGTTTGAGTGCATCGTGAGATTCCATTAGTCAAAAGATCATGCAAGAGCTTAAAGGTTCATTCAAAGTTTTCCATGCTACGCCGTCATGTAAATCTCATCCATGTTCTTGCTTTATTCCTTTGCCCATGTTGTTTCGGGTTTTTAAATTATTTTGTATAGCTTGTTTTGGGATATTGCATTGGATGGGATATGGTTTCTTGCTTAGGGACAAGTAAGAGTTTAGCTTAGGGGAGTTTGATGAGTCCACTTTATATACACTTTAACCCCATAATTTAGCTATATTTTACATGCTAATTTGCACTAATCTTAGCGTTATTGATATTGCATTCTAGTTGTATTTGCATGGTTTGTCATATTTTGTAGGTATTTGAGCTTTTAGGAGCATAATTCTACATATTTTGCAAACACTTGAAGCAAGGCTAAATAGAAGAGCATGATGGGCCAACCAAGAGATGTTGCATGGTAAAAGTTATGGACTAAAATGAAGAAATGCAAAACAAAGCCAAATGAAAGTCAAGCCCAAAATGCAAAGTCCACAAATGCTACTTAGGATGCTCTTTGGAAGGTCTTAAGGTTCCTATTAACCCATTCAACCGGAGATTAAAGAGGCATTACGGAGTTGCATAGAGATTCCCCGAGCATTTAATCAAGGAATTAAGAAGACAAACCCGGATAATTACGCCCCCGATCGGGGTTGACCCCCTCTTGGATTCTTACGTTATGTCCCTAATTTCTTATAAATAGGGGCCTTAATCCGTCTAATCCGTCTTTAGGGATATTTTCTTACATCTTATATTACGTCTCTAATAGCCTTAAGCACAAAATTCTCTCTTAGTTTTCATCTTTATTTTTAATATTGTTAAGCTTTTAGTTGATGTTAAACATTTGGTTCTAATTTATTCAAGCATTCGGTTCTCCTTTGTTCTTCCTTATAATTCAAGTTCTAATTTCTTATTTCGGTAATTCTAATTCTTCTTTATCTAGTTTACATTTCCATTTAGTTATCACATAGTTTTATCATTAGTACTTTTATTATATCAAATAGTTTAATCTTATATTTTTATGTTTTATCATTTCTATAATCATGTTTAGCATTTCATTCAACATAGTTTATAGTTTATAATTTAATATGAGTAGCTAAATTCCTTTATTTTAGGGCGCTAGGGAAGCCATGCAAAATCAAATACTCCCTCCTATTCTAAATAACTCTCCTTATTTCCTTTTTTGTCTATTCACAATACTCTCCATATTTCCTTATTTGGCAAACTTTTATACTTATTTTAATCACCCACCCCACAACAATACCCCCACAATACTCATACTTTATCTTATTTTAATCACCTTACCCAACAACAATACTTATTTTAATCACTTTACCACACAACAATACTTATTTTAATCACACAATACCTTTCCTTTCTCCAATCTTCTACCCCACTACAATACTAAAGTATAATACTTCCCTCCCTTAATTCTCGTGCCCTCCATGAAAGGGGGGAGTTATTAAGAATAAGAGGGAGTATGTAAAATGATAAATTAGGTTGATACAATATTGTCTAATTGTTTCTATCACATGTTTGCGTCACACGTTTAATCTTTGGTTATTGGCCGTATTCGTAGAATAAGTTTGTTAATTCATTCTATAAATTGAGAGGCACGGAATCGGATTAGACTAAGCATGTGTAGTAGGACGACCTAGTCATAAACGAGAGTTTCTCTAGGACCTGGTCTATGGTTGACACTAATATCGTAAGGGGGTGTCTCTAAGCCTAAACAATTGACAATGTTAATATTACCGAGTTTAGCATGAACATATATTTACATTTGCATGTGTGACCCGACTCCCCTAAACTCCTTTTATCATATAGTTTACATCTTTATATTTGCTAATCATCAAACCAACCAACAAACCAAACCAAACGTAATCGACCTTGATAGAAATCTTTCCATAGCATTCATAACGCAATTCCCGTCTCCTTATGTTCGACCCCTATTACTACATTAATTATCTTTGTATATGTATGCGATAGCCTATCATCTGTTTTTACAAATAATCCCCAAACTTTTACGTATATTTCCCCAAACACCACCGTATATTTGAACCAATGCTACTTTTTAATATTTTTCGACTCCTTAGTGAAAAATTACACAGAATTCCCATATTACCCCCACTTACTTACATTCACTAACTTTACCCAAACATAACATACCCCATATTCAATCACTTTTTCCTCAATTTCTCCAAATCAATTTATACATTCAATCCCTAAATCCCTAAAATCCCCAAATCAATTCAGAATGGTGTGTGGAGTGTCATAAGAAGAAACTGAGAGACAATCTGCTTAAATCTTCTATAGTCCAATGAGGAAATAACAGAGAAATTCATAATAGTGTATTGGTGTGTGAGAAAAAAAGGGTATTTCGGCCTTGCATTCAAACCTAAGAACGAAAGAGGATTGCAAACCCAATTATAGATGGGGACAAGCTTGAAACACAAATCAAGTTGTTTTATTTAGTATATTTGAATATTGTGATGAGCAAATAACAAGCAAACAGCAGTCGAGACCACATCCTTGGCATGAATCAACAGGACGGGGTTTGACCAGATTCAGCAACACATTTTGTGCCCATTAATCAATTGCTAAAAACCAAAAACATGAACATAATAAGAAATTGATGATTAGAAGCAATCAAGTCCGGATGGATGAACGATAATGATGATTCCAGGAATAAAGGAATCAACTTTGATGATAAACAAGCAAAAGGGCAAGTTGAAATATCCCAAAAATGATGAATGAAAATGCTTATTTTCAAGTTGTTTTGTTGAATTATTCAAGTTAAATATATTATAACAACTTTAAATAAATGGAGTATTTATGTCGGGTTCGTGTCAAAAGACATCAACCCTAACCCAACCCATTTGAATTTTGTGCCGTGTCGTGTCAACCCAATTACTTAAATGGGCCACAACGTCTTGACTCTAACCCGCTAACTTCGATCGGATTCGTGTCGTGTTTTCGGGTCGTGTCAATGATTGTCGCCTCTACATATAACTCAACCAAACAACAAGGTGCTACGTAAAAAAATCCCCAAATTAAATGGATGAAATATTATCATCCAAAGGATACTTCTTAGATAAATTGATCACACTTTTGCAATAATAATAATAACTAGTTTTGTTACCCGTGAAAATCACGGGTTATCTCTAGGAAAAATAAAAATTTAAATAGTTGATTTTTTTTTGTGAATATCAAATGAAATTGGAATTTATTTCATCATTGATCATATGCCTATTCTTTAATTTTGATCATCATCTAAGATTCATAAATTTAAGAATTTGATTATGTACGAATTAGAAAACTTTAAACCAAATTAAAATATTGAAATTGTTAGTTGTATAAAAAGTGAATTTACCTATGGAGTGTGCATGACATCAAGAGTTAATAGCTAACCATACGACTTCACCACAAGATCTTCCTTTCGTACCGTCTACAAAACAAAAGTACAACAAAAAATAATACACAAATTAATATTTCGTCATTCCAAATTCAGGTTAAAAAAAATACTGCAAATTTTTACCACCCACAAATGATTGTTTTGGAGGAAAACAAATGAACGTTCTTAAATAGGAGAGGCTAAATAATGCTATTTTGGAAGTTAAATGATGTACACTAAAATTAGTGTTCACAAACTTTAAATGACATAAAAATTAATTAGGAAAAAAAACAAAAGAATTCAAAGGGTTGTATATAGTGGGTTGCTTTATACAGGAGGTGTTTGGTAAACGGCGGATTGGGAAATATACTAGTCAGACCTGTTAATCCAATCTGTCATTTATAATCTGCTTGATCAATCCGCTTCTGCTAATATCAATGTGCTGATTACCAAACAGAGCCACAATCATTATGGTAGTAGGAATTATTGCAAAATTAGTATGAGAGTTAAATGGAGTAACGGTTAGGCTAGGGTAGAGAATTAGAATAGACTTGTGAGAAAATTCGACGATGCCTTTAAGAAAATCATTGGACTTATGTGAAAATTATCGTGGGTTGAACTTAAATAATGGTTGAATATAAAATGTCATAATTTTACGTTTAGGAATATTATTAAGCTACTCATTTGTTTTTCTTTTCAAGTTTGTGTAGTTTTAAATAAATAAATAAATAAATGTATAACTTTTATGAGCTATATTACTATGAAAAATGTTAATCGATTCACTAACATTTCTTTTTATTGTAAAATGGGAATTTTAATTGTAAATTAAGAAATTTTGATGTGGATTTTGGTAAGTTACATCTTTTTTCTTTTTGAATTTTTTTAATTCAACTATGAAATATAGTTTTTAATTTGGAAGTTCATGAGTAATAATTATTAAATGGAAGATTAGTGAATGAAAACTATTGTAGGTTTAATAGCCATTATAAACTATTACTTCCCATCTTTTAATTTGGCTTTTCATTTATTTTTGAGTTATGAGAATTATTAAATAAGAAAATTTATTAGTGAGGAGCTCAAGAGGTAAAACAAATAGGAAAAAAATGTTAATGAAAATTACTATTATTATTATTGATCTTAAATAGTGGTTGCAATAAAATGTCATACCTTTACTTTTAAGAATATTATTAAACTTCACAATTATTTTAGTTTTAATTTAAAGAGTTTGTATAACGATCTTAAATAAATAGATGTAGGTGTAAATTTTAAGTGGTACAATTTAAGTTTAACTTTTTACCAAAAAAAAAAATTATAATATTTTCAACCAATATTTTATCATATGAAAATAAATTAAAAAAAAAAACTATGAAAAACTTTAATCAATTCATTAACATGTTTTATTACAAAACATTCAATTAAAATGTTAATTTTATAAGTTAATGTTATGTTGTCAATTGTCATTAATCAAGCAATATAAATTAAAATTAATTAATATTAACCAATCTAAAAATAACATGTGGAATAAAATTAAATGTTATAAGTAGCATTTTAACTATATAGTATAGATGTCTGCGTGGAGAATGGTTGGGTAAGTGTGTGTCAAACTTAACCAAGGTGACAATGTGAATGTCTATGTGGCTTTGTCTAGTTGACATTTTTTCGGATGCTTTTTAATAGCATTTTATAGATAATACTCCCTCCAATTCAAGGTTTTCTTCCCTTTATTTTGGGGCACAAGAATTAAGGAGGGAGTTAAAAAATGAATAAAGAAAGATGGTGGGGTTTGTAGATTGGAGAGAGGAATGAATAATTGGGAATTAAATAAGGAATTGTGAGTTATGTGGGGTATGGTAATAGGAGAGAGGGATGAATAAAATAAGAGTAAAAGTTAGGTGGGGTTTGATAATGGAGAAATGAATGAATAAAATAAGAGTAAAAAGTTTCCAAAATAAGAAAGGGGAAGAAAACCTGAATAATCCGTTTAAGGAAATAGGGAAGAAAACAGTGAATTGGAGGGAGTATATAATAAATCAATGTCATGGCCAAAATTGTTCAGATGTTATTTCATCATTATCACATGTGTAATATATATACAACGATTCACTTGATCACCACCCACCCATCTAAGCATGCCAAAATTCTTTTGCCAAAACACCACAAATTATGTGAAGCCAGAAGCATCAACACATTGCTGGTGATAACCTATCTCAAATTAATCATGGGTCAATGCTAATAAATTACACGAAAAGTTGTTAAATAAAGTGCCGAAAAAGTTGTTTAATGAAGCTGAACTGAAACAAAATAGAGAGAACCGAAACAAAATAGAGAGGATCTTGATTGAGCCAAAACAGTGTCCATTGGTGTAAAGGAGGTTCTTCTGCGGACGAAGAGTAGTGGATTCTGGCATTTGGAAGTATCTTCAGACTCTCTTCCGCTCATTTGTCATTTTGCAGGGATCGAACGGGCACATTATCTGGCTACGGGAATCCTCGATGATATTCTCTCTTTGTTCTTGCTTTCATTGTTTATCGTTTAGCTTTTTTCCTAGGTCCTCTATGCTCATGGCCTTGCTTATAAGACAATGATTAGCTAGGATACCTTTCTTTATAGCTGTCAAAAAAAAAAAAAAAAAAAAAAATCTTTTACGAGTATTAGTCAACAGCTAGTTTTGCTTGTGACGGGCTAATCCCGTCACAAACTTTGTGACCTCTCACAAAAGGGAGAGGGGACAAGGTGGGGCACCCCCCATGTGCTTCCCCACTCACCTCTCTATGGGTCATTTGTGAGAGGAACAGTATCCGTCACAAGTTTATGACGGATATCGCCGTCACAAATGAGAATTTGTGATTAGTCAAAGAGTGTAAACTCCATTATCCAGCTACGCAACAACATATACGTTGTACAAAATGGCAGACCCATAGAACCAATAATTTCACATTTCTATAATTCTATCTATCTAGGCAACATACACAACATGCAAAACACAAGGGCACTTCTGTTCGTTCGACACAACATGAAGCATGAAGACATCTAACGTCCCAATATGTGCAAGTAAAGACTCTGAGATACAGTACACTGTATTTGTTTGAAGTGTTGTTTTTTCCAACAATTTTTCCTATTAAAGTTCATTTTTTTCCAAAAGAGAAGAAGATTCACCGACATTTCCTGATGAGAACAATTGAACAAATCAGGAATTATCTTGTTTACATAATTCAGTGGCTTGCTAGCTGCAATATAATCCTTCTTAAGGAAAGAGTACACTGGCATTTGGTGAGGACCTATGAAAACTTGACACACGTTTAACGAATTCAAGCTCCTCTGCTGTTGTTAATCGATAATAATTGCTGCAAGGAATTATTACCAACTTGTCCAAGCTAGCCGCACTTCTGAGCACAAATTGAACTAGTTGAAGCCAACGATCCCAAGGTTTCGCATAGACATGGAAAGTGACAC
The DNA here is from genome assembly GCF_048544455.1 of Silene latifolia. Classification (NCBI taxonomy): domain Eukaryota; kingdom Viridiplantae; phylum Streptophyta; class Magnoliopsida; order Caryophyllales; family Caryophyllaceae; genus Silene; species Silene latifolia. The sequence continues at coordinate 45,108,742 of NC_133527.1, forward strand.
TCTTAAGTTTAGGCATCACGCAAGGAGATGAAAACTCTTCAGGGACCAAAACAGTACCAGCTTCATGCTTGCAATACTATGAAGTGAAAAGATCAAGAGTTAGTCAGCAGGGAAATGCATGAGCTAATATAACTAAAGTGTACTGAATATACACCAACCTCTGAGTAAAATATGGAGTTCTTCCAAGTCTTTTAAACTTCTCATTAACTGATAAATGCCTAAGAAATAGTCTTCAGAGAACGCATGCAATTCCAAAACCACACACTTCCATCTATTTTGTGAAAGACACAAACATGGGATTGCGTCGAGGAATTGCTGAAATTGACATATAATTGTCAGTTATGTCTCAATCACTGGTCAAATCACAGAGGAATAAGCCAAAAGTTCATACTCCCCCATCCCGGTCATTTGTTTATGTTTGGTTTTGCCACAAATACCAAGAAAAGGGATGTGTTTGAACAAATTACACATGAAAAAACTTCCTAATATAGAAAGATAAACACATGAATGAGACACCCTAAAATGTAACAGGTAAACAAATGACCGGGACGGAGGTAGTAGAGGAATAAGCCAAAAGTTAAGCAGTCAACAAATGATCAGTACTAAAAGAGTTGGCATATTAACTGAATTTACTACGTGAGCACATGATTTAACATTAGGCAAGCTAACGGGTATGCTAACATTTGTTCCCATGGGTAGGTTGTGAGTAAAAAAATAAGGGTATTGGCAGAGAGACGGGGCTAGCAGAGTTGTTGCCTCCCTCCTTAAAGATGAACAAGAAATTTGCCCCCTTGCATTTCAATTCGATTTCCACCACCCTAAACCTGAATCCTGGCTCCGCCATTGCCCCCTAACAGGCCTCGATAATGAACGTTGTCATAAATTAAAGGAAAGCATAATGTTCTTTTCAAGAAAGTATGAGAAATTACCACTGCAGCATCACGTGACAGTCGGAAAACTTCAACATCTTTAAACTTCCCCAAAAACATTTTAAGCATTGTATTATATTCATTATCATCATCGTCACTGGAAAAATCTACAATGTGCAAATCACGAACAGAAGAAACATCAATGATGACTGGTAAGGAGCATACATTCAGAGCCAAACTTTTAAGGTTGGGGATATCAAGCAACATGAGTTTATCGTCCACGTAATATTCATCCTCATGAACAAGAGATAATTTATCAATGTTTGGAGCAGTGAAACTCAGCTTCTCTATCTCATAAGGATTCACAATACGGAGTTCTTGTAAGGAAGGGCATCCAGATATAAATTGTTGGAATGCTTCCTCACACATAACGACAGAGTCAAGCGATAACTTCTTTAGAGAGCCCAAGGTGACTTGAAGTTGGGGATCAATTCTGAAACCACGGAGTTCAAGTGTAACAAGAGATTGACTTGTGAAATTAGGAAGGAACGAATCATAACATAAAGTATAAAATTTAATTTCCTTGGCTTCTCTACCCAACGCAAACCTTAACCAAACTTTTACATCATCAACATCCTTGCTTTCCAAAAACTCGCAGGGACGAAGAGAAAGATGAAATGTATCAATTGAGAGTCTTTTGTGAAGCATCAATACATTGCGGATGAAAATGTTGAACTGCCCAAAGTAATCGTTTTTCCCTTGATAATTATCAAGGACTTCCTCAAATTCTTGAAAGTCAAACTTAAGAGTAGGAACCAAAGTCCAAAGGTTTCCAAAACGACGAAGCAAGACGGTTCTGACAGCATCAAAAGTGGACAAAAAAGAAAGAATGTGGAGAATAACTTCATCTGGCATTTCACTCAGTCTATCACGACCCACATCAACCTCGGAACAACGGTTACGTTTCCGGGAACTTAATTTCATGCTTCTTAAGGGAATACCTAATTTAATAATAATTTCAAAATAAAACTTGATTCAGATTTCAGAAAACAACAAATCTCAAACTATCCAAACTAACCTAGGATAATAAATTAGATTCATATTGTCTAGCTAATTAATTAATAAAATCTTGATTAACAACAACCCATCTCAAACTAATTAAGCGTCAATGTTTACCATTACTCCTCCTATCAACTCATCTCTTGTAAAATAAAATAAAATTGCAGTATTAAATGCCGAATCGTAAATAATGTGAGCAGGACATTGTTAAAGGAAACAAAAAGAAAAAGGGGTTGAGTACTACTTACTTGAGTGTGAATGAAACAACAATTTACCTGATGAAGATGAACAACAGGCAGGCTTCGGGCTTCCTTCCCGACTTTGTAAAGTGTGTACAAAAGATACATTTATCAAATGGATGAATTTTTAAGATTTTCGAAATCTAGAAGGCAAATAGGCAGGCCGTATTACTCCCATAGGGTTCGAACTTGAGACCCATGAATTTCTCACCTAAGTTTTTACTACTAGACTCACCCTTGTGGGCTAAGAAATTATTTTTAACTTTTGAATAATTGTGTGTTTGACAAATTTATGTTTCTGGCGAAAACAAACACTTTGAAAAACTAGGGATAACATACTTTAAAGTAGACCTTGTAAAATTGACTCGACTTGAACCCCGACCGACACCCGAACTTGACCTGGCTCAATATAACGCGATCTGAAGGTTTATTGTTACAAACTGATTATTAACGACAAATAACTTAATAATAGTTAACCCAAAAAAAACCTAAACCCGACTCGATTGACTCGTTTGCCATATCTACTTGAAGGAGTCTTTAAATTAGACTTGTTAAAATTGACTCGATCCTAATAATCAGACCCGCCACTCAAACTTAAGAACCGAGTTTGACTGGTATCCGAATTGACCGATCTAATATAACCCACCCGAATATTTATTATTGCAAATTGATTACTATCATGAATAACTTGATAGTAGTTAGCCTGAAAATGACCTGAACCCGAAATAATCCGGTCTGACCCGAACTATTGTAAACCTGGAATGGACCCTGCTCGAATCCAATTCAGCTAACCCGTTTGCCGGATTTACTCTAAATTTACCCAAATGCCTGACTACAATATTTATATATCTATATATCTATATAGAATAATAAAAAGACAAACTAACCATCTATTCTTATGCCACATCAACATTTTCAATTATTTACACCCTTCACATTGCTAAGTCATTTATTAGCAAAAAATAATTTTTAAAAAAACATTATATAACACCATTAACCTCTTTTTTGGGGAAAAAAAGTAAATAAATGTTTAAATGTCCATGGATGTACATCGATTAGGGAAAAAAAACATTATATAACACCATTATTTACATAACACACCTTCACATTAACCTCTACTAGAGGCTGATCCTCCTCATCAATGAAGTTATTCGGTTGTTCGGCCTCCGAAATGTCCATGGATGTACAACGATTCATGGGTAGAGGAGACGAAATGGGAACCGCGACTTCACATGAAAAACTTTCATGGAGAGTTCCCGTCAAGGTAGAAGTATTAGAGAAGAGGGGGCGAAGTATCTAAGGAGGCCCCATAATTTTATGGCATTCGGTTTCGTAATTGGAAGGGGTGATTATAGGCTATATCCCTAATGTAAGCCTTTTCTAGCTTCTCAGTGGCCTTGATTATGGCATATAATTCTGCAAAATTCTCATACATTTCCCTTTCACGCTTGTCATTCCATAATTTTACTTCCATCTTGGTTTTTAGGGTTAGGATTAATTTTTTTAGGGTGAAAATTGGAGAAGGGATGGGACACGCGCATCTGAACAATACGAAATCAAACAGGAAAATAAATATGGTCAGACTAATATTATAATCCCATGATGGAATAATTAAGGAATATTAATGCAATTACACAACATATTCACATAAACATGAAGATGAAAGCATAATAAAGAGATTCATTTGTGGAAAGAGAAATTGAAGAAAACCCAAGTTGATAAACAGAAATAAACCAAAAATAAGATGATAAAAGCATAAAATTAAGACCCGGATCATAGTAAAAAAAAATAAAAGGGAAGAAGAAAAAAGAGGTAAGTAATGAAACAGAGGAGAAAAATGAGAAGAGAAATAGAAGAGGGAGTGAATAAGACTTACAAAAGGGAGAGCACAAATTCTTGTTTGTGACGGACGCTATCCGTCACAAGGGAGAGACAGAGCGAATAGACACCATATTGTACACAAACGGGACGGAATAGCATGTGCAAGAGTAATGATTATCAATTATAGGGTAATTGTTTATTGGTTATAGGATAGATGGTAGGGTATTATTTTCTTGTCAAAGTAAAACTCTTACCCCCACCACATCAACTTTTCAGTATTGACATACGTCTCTCCTCCCATCGGCATGCTTTTGTTTTTCAAAAACAACAATAAACAATCCTTCCTCCAATAATCTTCATCTTCATTCTCATCTAAGATCCTCCATGCAAATTGAAAGAACAACAAAACCATTTGTTTTTCAAATCTACATCTAAATCCAAATATTATTCACCCATAAAATATCAAAATATTCGAGGTGGTAACTTGGCTTTACAGACGGTTCTAGAGGATCGCCTCGACTTGACGATGGCGAAAACGATGATGGTGCCATGTGTGTTCAAGTTGTAGACAATAATATTTCAAATAATGATGAAGTTGTGATGATTTTGATGATTAAAGGTTTGTCTTCTTTTATTTTGGGGGTATTTTATTTATTTTTTATTTAATTTCTTATTAGTATGTATTGTTTGCTTTGTTTTGAAGTTGTTGGGGTTGTAGTTGTTGTTGGCTAATGTTGATATTTTTTTTCTCAATTTAATAATAATGGATTTTTAAAAAATTGTGTATCATTTAAAAATTTTGACGTTTTTTTCATGAGATTTATGGCGATTTACATGAAATTTAGGTCAATTTTTAGATCAATATTTGGGAGTGAATCTGTGTTGATGTTGTTGGAGTTGAAGATGAAGATTAACTGTGCATAAGCTAACGTCTATAAAACTGACATCAGCTAACTTTAAAGAAACACAATGTGTTTTGAACAGATTATCATTTTAGGTTAAAGTGTGACCATTTTAGAGTTCAGTGTTGTCACTTTAACCAAATCTTAAAATTTGGTTGCTCGTTATACGTAGTGATCTTTCATATATGTTAGCATTGTCTAGTGTATAATGTGACCATTATCGAATTCAGTGTTGCCCTTTTAACCAAAACGCATTCTTCTGTTTACCTTGTCATAGGAACTAATCTTTAATATATATTAACATTGTGTAGTGTACATTGTCACCATTTTAGACTTCAGTGTTACCTTTTTAACCAAACCTAGTTATTTTGTTTATCTTATCATAGGTATTAATCTTTAAACTTTAAATGGTGACAATATGACTAAAGTTGGTTACATTCTGATTTACTGTTAAAATGTGACCATGATAGTTATGGCATGTAGACGTTGTAGTATGAAATGTGACACCATCTTGTGTGTGTTTAAAATTTAAAATGGTGACGTCCTGACTAAATATGGTTACATTCTGATGTACTATTAAAATGTGACCATTATAGTTGTGATATGTAGTTGTTTTACTATGAAATGTGATAGCATGTTGTGTGTTTAACATTTAAAATGGTGACATTCTGACTAAAATTGTTTACAATTCAGTGTTGTCTTTTTAAGATCTTTAATATATGTTACCATTGTGTAGTGTACGTTGTCACTATTTTAGACTTCAGTGTTACCCTTTTAACCAAACCTAGTTTTTTTTGTTTTATTTTGTCATAGGTAATATCTTTAAAATTAAAATGGTGACATTATGACTAAAGTTGGTTAAATTCTGATTTACTGGTAAAATGTGACCATGATAGTTATGATATGTAGACGTTTTAGTAAGAAATGTGACAGCATGTTTTGTGTGTTTACAACTTAAAATGGTGACATTCTGACTAAATATGGTTACATTCTGATGTATTATTAAAATGTGACCATTATAGTTGTGATATGTAGTTGTTTTACTATGAAATGTGACAACATGTTATGTGTTTAAAACTTAACATGTTGTTTACAATTCAGTGTTGCCCTTTTAACCAAAGCTTAATATATCCTGTCATAGGTACTGATCTATCAGATTGTTTACTTGGAATAAAAGCTACAAAATGGGAACACATCTTCATCTTGTATAAGAAACATTCGCAACTTAAGGGATTTAGTATCAATAAATCAACTATCTCATCGCCAAATGTCAGAGTGTTTCTGATGCAAGAGCTGTCGTGGCTAAGCTATTGATTAAAGCTAATGAGGAGGTCGAATTGTTACTTTCTAAGCTTAATATGGAGGAAGATCAACCAACCATAGATGTATCAGTGCCTCCTATTCTTGACCTCGTACGTTGTACGACAAAGGGTCAAAGTCAACGAAAAAAAAGGAACATGTGGACAAGGAAGAAGGCTAGGAAAGGGACTGAAGTTGGGACAGGGGAGAGTACTATGTACGTCGTTGTGTCGCGTCTGATATGACATACCATCTACATCGCGCTCCCTCGCTTGTTTGACTAATATGGGTTAAATCGGTTAATGTCACCAAAGCAGTGGACTAATGTAGCCATGTTTGATTTATGTTTTTGCTATTTAATTAAATGGTTGTTTTTTTGGTGAACTTCAAAGCTTACCTTGTGACAGATTTGTGTAAACATTCTGATATATACCAATGTTTGCTTATTTTGCTCACATATGTGACCATTCTTACTAACAAATGTATCATTGTTTGCTCAATATGTTACCATTTTAACTATTAAATATATACATATATGAAATATCAATACCTATGACAAGATAATATGTTTTGGTTAAAAGGGTAATACCAAACTCTAAAATGGTCACATTATACACTACACAATGCCAACATATATGAAAGATCAGTACATATCCTGTTCTTTTACACAACACAATCTCTATAAAATGGTCACATTATACACAATGCCAACAATCACAATGCCATATTGTAGATACCCAGTATCTGCTGAGACTCCAACAAACACTCGATGATTATCGGACTACAACGTGTTTTAGGATCGCAGCGTTTGATCGACAGTTTGTGTACAACTTTACGTCGGAAAACTTAAAATGATTTCGAAAACAAAACATTTCAAAAATACCTGGAGTGTTTAATGCACGGCGACGGGGTCGCAATGACACTAACTAGAGTCAAAACCGACACCGGACCAAAAACCGACTCGAAAATTCAAATCCCGACTCCAACAACGAGTCAAACCGAGTCAAACACAAAAACCAAAAATATCTCAAGCCTTCTACCTTAAGTTTTCCCGGATTCATGTTGGTCAAGTACCAAACATGTGACTACAAAACCTAGGATAGAACAAATCATGATTGCGTTTGTTGTGATAGTGACAACACAACTCGAAGTGCCGCGATTTGGCTCGCGCCTCTTTGAGCAGCCCAGGTGGCCACGTCGCTAAAAACTCACACAACCACTCATTCTCCTATAAATACCCCTCAAATGCCACCCATTTGAGACTTACGCGAGTGTCCGCCCCCTCTTTTCTCCCTTAAAATTCTCGACTCGACTTCTTAAGTCACAATCCGACGCGTGTTTACGACCTACCGATCGTAAACACGAGCCTTACACATTGTTTGGTACCGTCATCGTGCATTAAACCACTTGACCGACCACTTCGACCACTACACCATCACTAAACACTTAAAACACTCTTTTACTTACCAAAACGGTTTTAAACCGAGTTTTTTCCGATCAAACGAGTTGTTACACTTACGTCGGTCACTCGCCATAACCAAACATGTAAGTATTAGGGTGTAAAAATCCTCTTTTATTATGTTTTCATTTGTTTCATGACTCTAACATGCTAAAACATGCATAACATGAACCAAAACATGGAGTAAACGAGCAAAACCGATTTTGGTGCGGGCGAAGCCCCTTAGGTCGCCAAATGGCTCGCGCCTAAATGGGGTACTCAGACCAGAGATCAACCGTGTTTGTTCTCGTCATTTCCCCTTAATCAACTTTCATATTTGTAATCGGTTTTCACCATTTCAAGTATTTTCGAACCATTTTTTTCATTTCATTTCACATGTTTTAACCATAAAGCATTTTTCACCCTTGGTTCTTCATACCATGACGGTTAAATCCGTGTTTCGGTGATAATATTTGGTTAATGACATTTAAAAGATATTTTAAAGCCTTTTATTTCATTCCTTTACATTTTTCAAGCAAACATATTAGTCACCAACACGAAATCATCCTTGGTTCTACATACCATGCCGGATTTTAACCGGGGTACGATGACGAGTATCGACTAATTACATTCAAAATGGACTTAAAATAATTAGTCCATAATCATTTTCAAAACTATTCATGTCAAGCTTGTCAAATCGGACCCGACACCGAATATTATCAAATAATGATGATTATTCGAGTCTATTCCTTCAAATCAACAAATGCGGTCTAAAACGACTCTTTCAAAACAAATCGGGTTCAAATACTCATTTTCAACACGTTTTATAACGTTTTCTAAATAGTCAGAACACGGCATACAACCGTCGGCTAACCCGCGCCTCAAGCAGGCCTTTTCTTTCTCATTTTCAAAACTAGAGGGAGGCCCCTTACACCGCCGGCTGGCTCGCGCCTCTTATAGCCGTCTGGTACAGGGCCTGTTCCCTTCCAGCATTAGTCTAGGACGATCCCGACTCCGGTTAACCCGGATATAGGACGGATCAGACGACTATTCAATTATCCAAACCATATTTGCAAAATGCCTTACTAAGACAAATGGATCATGTTATGCACCCTAAACCTAATACGGTAAATGGATGTTTAATTTCCGTCTTGCATGCAAATTAATCATTAATCCAACTCGACATCTTATACTTGATACTTGGATTAAATCAATCGACTTAGAAAGCTCTCACATGTTAGGTTTAAAACATTGGATGCGCATTCATGCATTTAAACCGTTTTATCAACTTTTGCATTCAACCAACCAAGATCGATCAGTAGAGGCCGCTAAACGCGGGCGGGATTGGGTGTCTGATTAAAGGGCTTCCCAATACGTACCTTCACCTCTTATTCAGAAACTTTGGATAGTGGACGACCTTATCCAGGGCGTACGAGAGTCATTCTAGAGATAGGATGCTAAAGAGGGACGATTTCCTTATCTTTAGAACCTATGTCAAAACGCTGCTTTGTGCTTCGATTTGACCGAGGTATAAAGTGGAATTCGAACGGGTTCCAGGCATCCCACAAATGCTTGGTGGCGACTCCGAACATCTCCAATCGTTTCGAGACCCTTACCGAGACGAAACCGACCCATCTAAAACGATCCGGTCGAAAGCATCTTTACGCCGCCGAGCGTGGCTTTCAAAAGACCGCTGCATGTCCACAGATCGAACCGGGCTACGCAGGTGGGCCATGTCCACAGATTGGCGACACCGCTGGGGAAAACTAGGACTTACGTCTTTGTGATCCCTAGATGGTGAGACTCGAACGAGGTCTTGGTTGGAATGCATTAATTGATATTACGGTCACGGTTGGGTTCCTTGTCCGGGCCCACAACCTAACCCTTATCGACCAATTGGCTCGTCTCGTCGGTGTGAGTTTTCTCATCCCCGCGTTTCGAATCCCGATTGAGTCAAGCATACCATTGACGTTACACATTTCTGTTTCGTCAAAGAGCTTTCATCACTTTCAAGCACGAGGCTAGGGCACCCTCCTTACACATTTTGTTTGGATTGGTATCCCTCTCGCAAATCGGTGTTTGATTGTTTGGTGTGTAACCCACCCTTCTAAGCCAAAACCCGTGTCAGCATGATGCATAATATAATGAACTGTGAGTGCTTATGTGCTACTTGATCATAAGTCCTTCCGTGTCATTTTCAAACTTTAAAAATCACCCTTTTGCGCCGTTATATTGGCCATTTCAAACCTCGGTCTTTCGCCGACCGATGCACGCCTTTCTAGGCCGTCGTAATGACGATTTTCAAACCCGGTTTTTGTATAAACCATTTCAAACTCGCCTTTCTAGGCCGTCGTAATGACGATTTTCAAACCCGGTTTTTGTATAAACCATTTCAAACACGCCTTTCTAGGCCGTCGTAATGACGATTTTCAAACCCGGTTTTTGTATAAACCATTTCAAACACGCTTTTCTAGGCCGTCGTAATGACGATTTTCAAACCCGGTTTTTGTATAAACCATTTCAAACACGCCTTTCTAGGCCGTCGTAATGACGATTTTCAAACTCGGTTTTTTGTATAAACCATTTCAAACACGCCTTTCTAGGCCGTCGTAATGACGATTTTCAAAACCCGGATTTGTATAACCATTTCAAATCACCTTTTTACGCCGTTATAATCGCCGCGTCTAGACACGGATTTTAACCCGTTTCGCGCCGACAATGGCTCTTTCAAAACCCGAGGAAAGCACACACCCTTTTCTCGAGACACTTTCGGGATCCCGAGGACCATGCACCGTCCCCGAGACCTTTTCAAACTTTTCAAACTCGATTTTCAAAACATGCAATTTTTGAATTTCAAAACCGTCTTGGGAAGCAACACACCGTTTTCCGAGCCGACTCAAACTTAAACCGTCTTTTGCAAATAAACTAAAGACAACCCTTTTCAACTGATCGACTTGCGGAGATTTCTATCTTCGGAGGCCGCCCATTAAAGTGACAAATAAATCTTTTTGAAAATTTCTATTTTCGAAAACTTCAGTCCACCATTCCATTTCCGCCTCGTGTCTATCGATTCAAAGCAAACGTACTTATGGGTCTTTACTTATGAGTCGCACCACCACGAGACCCGTCCAATAGCGTCACGTCGTCATGTTGGACTCGTGTCAAAGGTTCGGTCAAACACCGTCACGTTATAAATCGAGTCAGCACCGAGGGACCACACACGGTCACCCCGTCTTGTTGAGTCGATCTTGGTCTCGTCCTCTGTGTTGTCTGCGTTCAGTATTGGAACCATGTCGGATTGAGTTGTAATGTGAGCCGGTTTTCTGCCTCAGAGCCATGGCCCCGTCTTCAACTTCGTCTGTCAACCACAACAACAATGATAACAACAGAGATGTCACAACTGATCAGCTAGCCAGCCTGCTTACCACTCTTAAGGTCACCCTGGACCGCGTCGAGACCCGTATCGACGCCCTGGAGAACAAGGAAACTGGGGAACATAATACCCCATCTCTGACTGAAACTGAGAAGAGGCTGAAACTTCTGGAAGAGCAGCTCCTAGCCCGGGGCAATAATATCCACCTTGAGAATAACCGAAGGTTCGAACCGGTTGGGGACCAGTTACCTGACAACTTCACCCTGACTGATGTGCCTAAGTTCAGGGGAGTGGAAGACCCACTCAACCACATCCGTGCTTTCAAGGACTACATGGCCATTAAGGGGGGTCAAACAGAAGCTCTTTACCCGGATCTTCCCATCCTCTATGGAGTCGATTCCTCGCCAATGGTACTACTCCTTGGACCCGAAAAACCTTACCACCTGGGATGAGATTGCAGTTGAGTTCGCCAAACAGTATGCCGACAATGTCGAGATCCAGGCCAACACCCGTACTCTCGAGGTGCTAACCCAAAACGACAAGGAAGGATTCACTGAGTTCCTAACCCGTTGGAGGATGGTGAGTACTCAGTTGGTCAGTAAGCCGAGTGAGTCAACTCTGGTAGAGAAATTTGTCAACAACCTCCGCCCGGTTTATGCCAATCTGCTGAGGTATCAAAATATCAAAACTTTTCAAGATCTGCAAATTCTGGGGACACGTATTGAGGACGACCTCCGAAAGGGCGTCTTAGCAAAGACCACTGGCAGGGGTTATCAAGGATCCACCTCAACCGGATCTCGCCCTTACGGTCAGACAAACAAGATTTACGAGGTCAACCTCGTCGAACCATCTGCAAAGAAAACTGAGCGCCCCCAGAGAGTGTTCACCAACATAGGGTCAACTTATGCGAGTGCCCTGAAAAGGCTTATGGACCAAGGGAAGTTACAACCGATCGGGCCCACCCCGGACCCGGCCGACGCCAAGAAGTCCCGACTTTGGAACCCCAACTCCTACTGCCAGTATCATCGAGAGAAAGGGAATGATACCGAAAATTGCTTTAAACTCAAGCACCTCATTCAGGACATGATTGAGAAGGGAGATTTGCCTATACCTCCACCAACTAAGCCGAACAACAAGACGAATCCTCTGGGAATTCACGCCATCTCTGACGATGAGCCGACCCTAGACTGCTCTCATCTCATCTTGCCAATTGACGACGAGGTGAATGTTCTGGAAAAGGACCCTTCAGATAGAGTGTTCGTGTTCAGTGCTGCCACTATGCTCACCATGTTTCAGCAAGTTGAGGAGGCCATTGCCAGTCTCTCTGAGAGAATCACCCGACTCGACGACGCCTACCGTCGACTCATCTTCAATCCACCCACACCACGTCCAAGGGAGAATTCCCCAAGCATTCAAAACTACCCACCCCAGGATGGATTGCTCCCGCGACCATTCTGGCATAGGCCCCACGATAATCACCTTCAAAATAATCACCTTCAAAATAATCACCTTCAAAATAACTACCCTCAAAATAACTACCCTCACAAAAATCGCCCTCACAAAAATATCCCCCACAAGAACTACCCACCGAGGAATACCCCTCCGAGGTATCCTCGAGACCCTGAAATTAACGGCATATGGCGGGATGATGTCGAGGATTTCTATGTCATCCCGGAGAAGGAAAAGCGAACAAAGGAAATTGGGCATCTCACCCGGTCCGGACGTCCTTATCAGAATCCGAGCAACCCAGCAGTCGTTCCAACAACGAACGACCAGATCGTCCCAGAGGTGGACACTCAACCAAGGGCTCCTGAGAACTCAATCCTGAAACAGCTCCAGAAAGTAAAAGCTGAGATCTCTATCTGGCAACTGATCGCGACGTCTTTTGAGCATCGACAGGCCTTACTGCAGGCCTTGGGAAAACTAACCGTGCCCTCCACCTCTTCCCCAGAAGAAATAGTGGCACATATGACGAGAGACGCCCCTGATCTGAGTAACCCGGTCGTCTTCTCCGACGAGGATATCCCCTGTTTCGAGCCAATCATAACTGCCCCCTGTACATCACCGTACATTGCCTCCAAAAGAATATACCAATGGTCCTCGTGGATGACGGTTCCGCCGTGAATGTCATTCCTCTCAAAACTGCCCACAGGCTGGGTATCAAGGAATCTGATTTAATCCCGACAAACCAAGGAGTACGCGCCTACGACGGCACTCGTCGCAAGGTCGCTGGGCTAGTCACTTTGACCGTCGCAACCGGGCCGCTAGAAAGACAAACCAGTTTTCAAGTGGTCGACATCGACGCATCCTTCAACATGCTCCTGGGGCGCCCCGGGATTCACGCCGTCAAGGCGGTCACATCAACGCTTCACCAAAAGATCAGGGTCCCCTTCAACGGGAAAACAATCACGATCCCCGCTTCCCCAATCAAAGCAGTCATGAGAAGAGAGGTAGCCTCCCAAGCCATTGAGGAGGACGACAACGAAATGTGGGATTTCCAAGCCGTGAACGCCATAACTGACGAACTGACAACCCCCGAGTGACCCGTTCGCCAACCTCACGATCAACCGTATCATGATGCGCCAGGGTTATTTCCCGGGTTTGCCGCTCAATCCACTAAAGGACCCGTTGCCTCCCTTGAAGCAGGCTAAGGTCCCCAACATCCCTTTTGGACTGGGATACGAACCTACTGACAAAGATATCCAGGAGATGAACCTCATAGTCCGAAAACGCAAGAAGCATGGAGTCATCCTCCGTCCCTACCATCTGACTCTCAACGGATACTTTGTCCCCGAGGGAGAGTCTGAGCTCTACCACGACTTTCCGGAGCCAATCTATGACCCTGTGGTGAAGACTAGATACCCGGGAGTGGAAGTCTTTCAGGACTGCTACTTTATTCCCGACAACATCGAAGCTGCATCAACTATGTCCCAACCGTCACCATGCCTCGACGGACAAGCTGCCAAACTACTCTTTGGGGAAGATAACATCAAACACCTCGACTATGAGGATATCATCAACATCGCCCTAAAAGACAATCAGTTTGATCCAACTGCCTTGATCTCCGATACTGACCCGGAGAAAGCTACCCAAGGCTGGAGGAAGACCATCAAGTGGACCGATCGCCAGGGCCGCATTCTCAAGATCACTACTGGAGAAGGCCCTATGTTCAAAAAGGAAAGTGAAGAGGGATCTGAGTCTGAGTCTGAGTCGAAGTCAGAGTCTGTCATAGCTCCTAACACTCCTGATGTCCCAGTCAAGGTCCCCTTCCCACTATTTTATCACAAAGTCGCGGCTGATTCAGAGGCTGAGTCTGCTAGGGTCACCCCCACTCCAATGAAAGGTGACAACCTGGAGCACATTCCGGGGCCACTTCCTCTGTTGTGTCGCCTCGACCGACCACGAGATGTCTGTCCTTTCCGAGCTTTTCGCTCGTGTCAACTTAATGAACGCCAAGTTTGCTTATGACTCGTCTCATTTTAACTGCAATGCAATTCTGAATGATTATGAGGAACTTGACTTGAGTGACTACCCACCTCACTTAGCCAAAGAACTTGACAAACGGGAAACCAGAACCCCCATCATTGAGGAAACCGAGCCTATTAACGTAGGAACCGACAATACACCTCAAGAACTTAGGATAGGGACAACCCTGGACCCCTCGGAAAGACAGCAGTTCATTGATCTCCTCCACGAATACAAGGACGTGTTCGCCTGGTCTTACAGAGATATGCCTGGGATTGACAGAGAGATTGCAGAGCACCGGATACCCATCAAACCCGGGGCTAAACCTGTGAAACAGAAACTACGCCGGATGCGTCCTGAATGGGCCCTAAAAATCAAAGAAGAGGTGGACAAACAGTTCAAGGCTGGGTTCATCAAAGTGTATGAATACTCAGATTGGGTGGCCAACATTGTGCCTGTACCGAAGAAAGACGGACGAATCCGGGTTTGCGTCGACTTCAGGGATCTGAACAAGGAAAGTCCAAAGGACGACTTCCCTTTGCCGCATGTTGACATTCTGGTAGACAACACCGCCGAACATACTATCCTATCATTCATGGACGGGTATGCCGGGTACAACCAGATCAAAATGGCGGAGGAAGATATGCACAAGACTGCGTTCACTACGCAGTGGGGTACATATTGCTACACGGTCATGCCCTTCGGCCTCATCAACGCCGGAGCAACCTATCAAAGAACCGCTACCACTCTCCTACATGATATGATGCACAAGGAGGTAGAGGTATATGTCGATGACATGATCGTCAAATCAAAAGAACGGGACGGCCACATCAATGCCCTCCGGAAATTCTTCGCTCGCCTGCGGAAATATAACATGAGACTAAATCCTCAGAAGTGTGCATTCGGGGTCACCTCCGGAAAACTCTTGGGACATGTCGTCAGCAAAAGAGGCATTGATATTGATCCAACCAAAATCAAAGCCCTTCAACAAATGCCTCGGCCTAGGAACGAGAAGGAGATTCGGGGATTTCTCGGTCATGTTCAATACATCAGCCGGTTCATTGCCAAGCTCACCATGATCTGTGAACCAATATTCAAGAAGCTTCGCGCCTCCGATCACACCGACTGGGACGACGACTGTCAGAAAGCCTTCGACAGGATAAAGGAAATCCGATCCAAACCTCTTGTCCTTATGCCACCTCAACCAGGGATTCCTCTATCCCTGTACCTGACTGTAACCAACAAAGCCATGGGAGCAATGCTAGCACAAACAGTTGGCAACGAGGAGCGAGCCATCTACTACATCAGCAAAAAGTTCATTGAATACGAGACGAGGTATACCCAACTGGAAAAGACATGCCTTGCCCTAGTATGGTCAACAAAGAAGCTGCGGCATTACATGCTCAGCTACTCGGTCCACATCTACTCCAAGATGGACCCGGTCAAATACATCTTCGAAAAACCCGTACTAAACGGAAGGTTGTCTAGATGGACACTCATGCTGTCTGAATTTGATCTCAAGTTTGTACCTCTCAAGGTTATCAAGGGAAGAGCAGTCGCTGATTTTCTAGCAGAAAATCCCGTCAACGAGGATCCAACGACCGACACATGGTCACTTCCCGACGAAGACATCCTTTGTGCCGACTCCGACGCATGGGACCTATACTTCGACGGTGCATCTAATCTGAGAGGCTTCGGGGTAGGAATCCTTCTAATCTCACCAGAGGGAGAACATGTTCCGATCTCGGTCAAGCTAGACTTCGCCGTCACCAACAACGCCGCTGAATATGAAGCATGCCTCATCAGCCTACAAGCAGCCATCACACTTGGCATCAAGAGATTGAGGGTCCATGGCGATTCCTCACTCATCATCAATCAGGTATCCGGATCATGGAAAATCCGATCTGACAGCTTAGCTCCCTACCGAGCAAAGATCAATCAAGAGGCCGAGTTCTTCGACCAAATCAACTACTTCCACTTGCCGCGAGAGGAAAATCAATATGTTGATGCCCTGGCAAAGCTTGTCGCGCTCATCAACATACCCGACGACGTGACATCAATGCCCCTATGTGTCGAGAGAAGGAGCGAGCCAGCTCACATTTGTGCCATTATCGACGACGAGGAAAGCCGTGATGAACCTTGGTACCAAGCCATCCTCAATTACAAAACCAAAAACGAATTCCCTCCCAACTCTGACCAAAGAGGACAAAGAGCCATCCGTTTACTTGCATCACAATTCGTGATAAACCAAAATCAACTCTACAAAAGAACACCCCAAGGAATTCTCCTCCTTTGCATTGACCATCACAAAGCCAAAAAAGTCATGGGAGAGGTTCACGACGGAGAATGTGGCCCTCACATGAGTGCAATGATGCTTACACGGAAAATCATGCAGCTAGGTTACTACTGGACAACCATGGAAGCCGATTGCCGTAATTACGTCAAACATTGCCACAACCGCCAAATCTTCGCCAACATACAACATATACCACCGTTCCTTTTATACACCATGACGTCACCCTGGCCATTCTCAACCTGGGGCATCGACATCATCGGGAAAGTCAATCCGGTAGGCACCAAGGGGCATTGCTTCGTCCTCGTCGCCATCGACTACTTCACCAAATGGGTGGAAGCACAGTCATATGTAGTCTTGACCGCCAAACAAGTGGCCAAGTTCATTCAAAACAACATCATCTGCCGATATGGGGTACCCCATGAAATCATCAGCGATCAAGGCTCTCATTTCCGGGCGGAAACTCAAGCTTTGCTGGACAAATACAAGATCAAACGACATCGATCTTCCCCCTACCGTCCCCAAACTAACGGAGCAACGGAGGCAGCGAACAAAACTCTTGTCACCATTATCAAGAAAATGCAAGACAACTACCGCGATTGGCCGAGCAAACTCCCATTCGCACTCTGGGGATACCGAACCTCCATTCGAACACCGACATGCACCACACCCTTCTACCTAGCATACGGTATGGAGGCGGTTCAACCGGTAGAGTTAGAGGTCCCATCTCTACGCATTCTACTGGAGAGTCAAGTCCCTGAGGCGGAATGGACTCGTCGAAGGTACGAACATCTCATTCTTCTAGACGAACGGCAACTCAACGTCCAGCTATACCAACGACGTATACAACGGGCATTCAACAAGAAGGTCAAACCCAGAAACATCCAGGAGGGCGACTTGGTCCTCAAGTCAGTCCGAGCACCATTACTCGTCGATCCGAGGGGAAAATTCAAACCCAACTGGGCCGGGCCATACCTGGTCAAGAAAATACTTTCGGGGGGCGCAGTGAGACTGAGTGACCTAGATGGGGAGGACTTTACAAACCCGACCAACCTAGACCAACTCAAGAAATACTACCTTTGAACCCTATCAATCAACAACCTAGCCTAGCTTGCAACTAGCACCAACCTCAACCCTTTTTCAAGTCAAGTTACTCATTGCGTTCTGATTTGAAATTGCATGTTTTATCGAGTCTAAGCTGCGGTACCTTGCCCGTTTCGAATGTCCTTTGATCCGTCAAAGGCAACGTCCATTTGCACTACAAAAACCAAACCCCTGAACTACGAGCATGGTTTGATTTCACCTCTTCAGGTGAATACGTAGGCAGTCCCTCTTATGCTTGAGGGATACAACCACAAAACCCAATTCAAATTCACAAAACATTTCGAACTACGATCATGGTTTGATTTCACCTCCTCAGGTGGATACGTAGGCAGTCCTTCCTTACACAAGGAGGATACAACCATCCCCACAATAAAAAAACCTCCAAAAAAGAAAGGGAAAACCATTCCCTTTCCCCACCAAAATACAAAATGAGCCTTTCTCCCTTTCCACAAAATACCACTTTCCCAAGTGCAAACGTTTAGGACAATTCAAATCGAATTGCCTTTACAAAATGGATGGAAGAAAAAAGCGTTCACAATTTTCGACACGGGCAATCCTCTTATTTAATTAATAATGGGAGGGATTACAATTTCAACAATAAATAAAGCTCGACGAGTCTACAACTTATCAAAGCTAAGGTGTCCACTAACACACCTCGCATAGTAAAACTAGCACAAAACACACAATAACTAGCTAGTACAACATAATAAAAACCTACAACAATAATACAACATAATAATAAAGTGGGTAATGGAGGTCTTCACTCTTCCATTCTACACTTGCCTTTTCCTTCGGGGTACATCTTCCCCTTGTTCTTCTTGATGGCCCGCCTAGCATGGATTTCCTCCTCGGAACGGATCCTCAACGGATCTAAGACGGCGACGGCCTCCGGTCTAGCACAAGACCCCATGTTCGACCCAAGACGAGCTAATGTACGGCCCACCATATTCTTGGGACCGGAACTCCTCCTCTTCGGTGGTCTCATCACATCGGGAGTAGCTCCATCAACATACTCCTCAAAGAAGGCACGGTTGGCCTTGCCAACCTCTCGGTACTTCAAGTCGACGACCTCGTCCTTACGAAATTTGGATCTCTCTTCCAAGGACGGAGCACGTGACCACTTGACATAAGCGGGAGTCACCCATGTCGTGGCAACGGGGTTTGGTACCTCCCAAAGCGGCCGAGTGGCCCACCACCTTTCAAAGAATTCCACAAGCTCGGAGTTCCGGAAAATATTCTCTTGGACAAGAGTATCTTGAGCGGGCACCTTTTGTTGACGCCCCATTTGCCTCATGAGCCTTTCGGGATATATGAAGGAAACAGCCTTCAAGCCCACCACCATCAAAGAACGAGGACTACCACCCGAAGCGGGCAACCCCGTGAAGGACCTCAAGTGCCACCACGACACCACCCAACGGATATGAGGACCACCCTCCTCCGCCAATCTTGCGGCCCAATAGGCCTCGGTGGAAGCAAAGCTATCCGGGTACAACTTCTTCCTCATGGTAAGGTGACGGAAGGAATAAGAAGAAGGATTAACCGGAGGCTCTACGTACCTTAGCCTCTCCAATAGCCACACTTGGAGGATCCTTGGCGATCCGAAAGAGGGAGCTTCTCCACAAGAGCCTTCCTTGTCCAAAGCTTGGATAATCTCTCCAAGCACCAACCATGATGGATCTCTACCGTGCTCCATTTGCTCGATCACATGGATGAGGGTCATGCTACCATGACATCTTGGCCCCTCCTTCTTCAAGACATCAACAAAGAGGTACACATGGACAAGGCAAAATACAAGAGCCCTTCTCCTAGCAACCTCCGAGACATTAGCATCTAACCAATTCGAGAAGATGTTAATAAGAGCCAACATATCCACACCATGTGGAGCAAGAAGAAAGTTGACTTGGCTTGTTGACAAGCCCAACATGGAGCGGAATTTCTCCTTGTAGCACAACCGAGTCGGAGGAAGCACCGGAGCACAACCCGGCCACCCACCAATGGCTCCAACTTCTTCGGCGAGAGGACAAATCTCACCCTTCGGGAAAACGAAAACATGATGTTTCGAATCCCAAAACCGAGAGCATGCTTCAAGAAACGAAGGTTGCACCTTGACTTGACGAAGCACCAACAATTGACCAACTCCCATGCAATCGAGTTGATACTTCTCGGGAGGCGACAAATCCCGGTACCATTGTCGCAATGCACTCTCAAAAGCATCCATGAAATATTTTTGTGGAAGAAGAAGAGGTTTTGTAGAGATATTTTTGTGTTTCGGATGCTGAAACCATGAAGTGCAAACGTCCCTATTTATACAAAATTGATCAGCACATTTTTCAGAAAAAGAGGAGAGCCGGCTTCCATCGCCAAGCAGCTCGCGCCTCTTTGAGGCTTCTCCAGGATTCCCGTTGTTGACTTGTCTCTTTCAACATGTGTTTTCTCCTGACACCTCAAAACTCTCGCCAGAAGCCTCGCGCCTCTTCGGGATGATCCGGGAAATTTTGTGTTTCTTCACACTCACATTTCCTAGTTTTCGCGTTTTACGAAATCCGACACGGTTTCCATGACGCAGCTTTAAACATACGGTTTTTTCTTTCTTTTTTAAAGAAGGGGAAGGGCTAGTCGCCCCGATCCGCGACGGATCGTTTCCATGTCAGTCGAAATTCCGAAAATTTTTCGCATTTTTCGCAATCCAAAAACCAAAATTCGAAAATTGATAACACAACATCAATTTTCCTCCAAAATTCAAGCACTCACAAATTCGAGTCTTGAACTCAAAAGCCAAATGTACTCGCAAAAATCCTTTTCTAAAATTCTTTCCTGACGGTTTGAGTTTTATATTTTTTCGAGTCAATTTTCAAACATTTCGATGCAATCTAAATCACGACACGAGTTAATTGCTCAAATTTTCAAAACAATTCCTTTTTAAATTCCAAACGCGACGATTTGTCACGGAATTTTCAAAATTCATTTCAAAATTTTAACTTCAAGTCATCTTGGTTAATTTTTGATTTTTCAAACAAATGCTTTACGTGATTTACGTAATCAAATGCTTCTACGTGTTTGCGTTTTTACATTTATGCTATCTGTTGCCTGTTTTCTACACTAACGATGCAGGAACTGGTGCAAAACAAAAGGAGAATCGACAACCAACAACGCTCCTCCGAAACACAACACAAAAAAAAAAAAGCCAAAAATCACAAAACGAACCACAATCCAAAAACACATATATGCAAACCGCCAACTTCAAAAATAATGGTGAAATCAAATTCGCTATTTTCCTCCAATTTCAAAATAACAGCGAAAATTCAAAAACCGCCATTTCTTCAAATTTCAAGCAACGGCGGCACATAAACCGTCACTTTAATCAATAGTGAAGATTCCAAATTCACTATTTCTTTCAGACGTCAACGGCGGCACATAAACCGTCACTTCAATCAATAGTGAAAATTCCAAATTCGCTATTTCTTTCAAATGTCAACGGCGGCACATAAACCGTCACTTCAATCAATAGTGAAAATTCCGAATCCGCTATTTCTTTTAAATGTCAACGGCGGCACATAAACCGTCACTTCAATCAATAGTGAAGATTCCAAATTCACTATTTCTTTCAAACGTCAACGGCGGCACATAAACCGTCACTTCAAATGTAATAGCCGATTTAAAATTTGCTATTTCCTTTCAAAATTAAGACAAACGGCGATCAAAACCGCCATCACAAATTCAAAACCGAATGGTGAAAATTCCAAACTCACTATTCCTTCAAATGCCAGCAGGGGGCTTCCTCGCGGAACCCACTCATTCCAGAAAAACAGTGATGGTGAGAATCCATACTCACTATTTCCCCAGCGACATCACGAGTTCGCTACTTTCAAAACAAGCCCATTTGACGCGGCTATTCCCGTGGTCCATAAACCGACCGCACCATGGCTGGCGAGCCTTTATCCGCAACCTTTCGAGGATAGATCCCGAGGATGCCTTGGGTACATTTCCTTGTCTCGGCTGGCGAGCCTTACAACGCGCCGCGGCTGGCGAGCCCTTCTCACATACGCACCATGGCTGGCGAGCCTTTATCCGCAACCTTTCGAGGATAGATCCCGAAGATGCCTCGGGTACAATTCCTTGTCTCGGCCGGCGAGCCTTACAATGCACCGCGGCAGGCGAGCCCTCCTCACATACGCACTTTGGCTGGCGAGCCTTTATCCGCAACCTTTCGAGGATAGATCCCGAAGATGCCTCGGGTACATTTCCTTGTCTCGGCTGGCGAGCCTTACAACGCACCGCGGCTGGCGAGCCCTCCTCACATACGCACTTTGGCTGGCGAGCCTTTATCCGCAACCTTTCGAGGATAGATCCCGAAGATGCCTCGGGTACATTTCCTTATCTCGGCTGGCGAGCCTTACAATGCACCGCGGCTGGCGAGCCCTCCTCACATACGCACTTTGGCTGGCGAGCCTTTATCCGCAACCTTTCGAGGATAGATCCCGAGGATGCCTTGGGTACATTTCCTTGTCTCGGCTGGCGAGCCTTACAATGCGCCGTGGCTGGCGAGCCCTTCTCACATACGCACCATGGCTGACGAGCCTTTGTCCGCAACCCTTTCGAGGATAGATCCCGAAGATGCCTTGGGTACATTTCCTTGTCTCGACTGGCGAGCCTTACAACGCACCGCGGCTGGCGAGCCCTCCTCACATACGCACCATGACTGGCGAGCCTTTGTCCGCAACCTTTCGAGGATAAATCTCGAAGATGCCTTGGGTACATTTCCTTGTCTCGGCTGGCGAGCCTTACAACGCACCGCGGCTGGCGAGCCCTCCTCACATACGCACCACAGCTGGCGAGCATTTATCCGCAACCGCGCAAGGACATATCCGAAGATGCCTCAGGTATGACTCCTTCTTATGGCTGGCGAGCCTTTGTACGTAGTCTAACGGACTTTAAACGACCCGAACAGGAAGTCGACAGACTCTAAACTGTTCCCGACGACAGGTCCTTCACTCGTACCCTCGAGTCGCCTTGGCGTCGCCCTTCCCGACGGCGGGTCCTTGGCCCGAATCCTTTCGAGCTGCCTCGACGTCGCTTGGGTCTTCAGGTTGTAATCTTCGATTGACCTGGGGAATCTACTTTGACTTTCGCCCTGTCCAAGCCTCAGTCAAAGTGGGGGCTCTGTAGATACCCAGTATCTGCTGAGACTCCAACAAACACCCGATGATTATCGGACTACAACGTGTTTTGGGATCGCAACGTTTGATCGACAGTTTGTGTACAACTTTACGTCGGAAAACTTAAAACGATTTCGAAAACAAAACATTTCAAAATATTTCAAAAATACCTGGAGTGTTTAATGCACGGCGACGGGGTCGCAATGACACTAACTAGAGTCAAAACCGACACCGGACCAAAAACCGACTCGAAAATTCAAATCCCGACTCCAACAACGAGTCAAACCGAGTCAAACACAAAAACCAAAAATATCTCAAGCCTTCTACCTTAAGTTTTCCCGGATTCATGTTGGTCAAGTACCAAACATGTGACTACAAAACCTAGTATAGAACAAATCATGATTGCGTTTGTTGTGATAGTGACAACACAACTCGAAGTGCCGCGATTTGGCTCGCGCCTCTTTGAGCAGCCCAGGTGGCCACGTCGCTAAAACCTCACACAACCACTCATTCTCCTATAAATACCCCTCAAATGCCACCCATTTGAGACTTACGCGAGTGTCCGCCCCCTCTTTTCTCCCTTAAAATTCTCGACTCGACTTCTTAAGTCACAATCCGACGCGTGTTTACGACCTACCGATCGTAAACACGAGCCTTACACATTGTTTGGTACCGTCATCGTGCATTAAACCACTTGACCGACCACTTCGACCACTACACCATCACTAAACACTTAAAACACTCTTTTACTTACCAAAACGGTTTTAAACCGAGTTTTTTCCGATCAAACGAGTTGTTACACTTACGTCGGTCACTCGCCATAACCAAACATGTAAGTATGAGGGTGTAAAAATCCTCTTTTATTATGTTTTCATTTGTTTCATGACTCTAACATGCTAAAACATTCATAACATGAACCAAAACATGCAAAACAGGCTCTCCATTTCACATTTTCAAAACCAGAGGGAGGCCCCTTATACCGCCGGCTGGCTCGCGCCTCATATAGCCGTCTGGTACAGGGCCTGTTCCCTTCCAGCATTAGTCCAGGACGATCCCGACTCCGGTTAGCCCGGATATAGGACGGATCAGATGACTATTTGATTACCCAAAAACATATTTGCAAAATGCCTTACTAAGACAAATGGATCATGTTATGCACCCTAAACCTAATACGGTAAATGGATGGTTAATTTCCGTCTTGCATGCAAATCAATCATTAATCCAACTCGACATCTTATACTTGATACTTGGATTAAATCAACCGACTTAGAAAGCTCTCATATGTTAGGTTTAAATTATTGGATGCGCATTCATGCATTTAAACCGTTTTATCAACTTTTGCATTCAACCAACCAAGATCGATCAGTAGAGGCCGCTAAACGCGGGCGGGATTGGGTGTCTGATTAAAGGGCTTCCCAATACGTACCTTCACCTCTTACTCAGAAACTTTGGATAGTGGACGACTTTATCCAGGGCGTACGAGAGTCATTCTAGAGATAGGATGCTAAAGAGGGACGATTTCCTTATCTTTAGTACCTATGTCAAAACGCTGCTTTGTGCTTCGATTTGACCGAGGTATAAAGTGGAATTCGAACGGATTCCAGGCATCCCACAAATGCTTGGTGGCGACTCCGAACATCTCCAATCGTTTCGAGACCCTTACCGAGACGAAACCGACCGATCTAAAACGATCCGGTCGAAAGCATCTTTACGCCGCCGAGCGTGGCTTTCAAAAGACCGCTGCATGTCCACAGATCGAACCGGGCTTGCAGGTGGGCCATGTCCACACATATGTTACCATTTTAACTAGATAATGTGTTCTTTTTTGGAAGGTGATAAAAAAAAGTTAGCTTTCCTAACATAAATGACCAATCATATGTCAGGGTGGATTTCTGTTTACAGTCAAACATAATACTCTAAAGATGGTGACATATAAGTAATTGTTGAACATGTTACCACCTTAAGATGAACATGTTACCATCAAAAGATGGGCACTGTTATAAAAAGACAAATCTTGGAAACATAAGGACTAAATGATCAGTTCTGCTTCATAACCACATGGTCACATTGCTGCACAACATTAAAATGTGACCACATTACTACTAAACTGTCATCACATTGTTATACATAGGTCACAACTGTCATAGGTTTGTTACAAAAGAAGGATTGTAGCACAATCCTTACCACCATGAACGTCTAAAAAGTCTTACCCAAAATATTACATCATTAACCAAACAACCAACTACTACGTCAAAACATTACATTGTTAACCTAACAACGACGCATACATAAACCCATCTTCATTTCTTCTTGCCATGCTTTTGGGGATGGGTTGGGGAAAGGGGCATGATCCTTAGTGTTGTTATAAACACAACAGGCTTTTGGGGATGACTTGGGGAAGATCTGCTCTGATTCGTCCACTTCTCCGGCATCTGCCTGCTGCTTTTGTGTTCTCACTCCTTCAGACACGACAGGCTCCGGCTCCATTTCTGTTGCCATCTGACGATTTATACTATTAACAAACATGTCACCATTTTAGAAGAAAACATGTCACCACATTAAGCTAAGCTTATTACACTACTCTAATGTTCAACTCAATTAAACACATCTACAACTAAGGTTATTACATTTTAATACTATAAAATATGTCATCATTCTTGATCCTTATTGTTACCATTTTTAAATGCTTTCACATTCATTCAGCCACATCAACAAATAAGTACATCAGCTAACAAAGAAGGCGACATTTTTAGTACTAACAAACATGTCACCATTCTAGAAGCATAGCTGTCACCATATTAAAATAAACTTATAACACTATTATAATATTCATCTCAATTAAACAAATGCACATATCTATCTATACTATTTAATTAAAAGGCTACCTTAACACATTTAATTTTATTCCACATCACCTTAACACATTCAATTTTTTTCCACATGGATTTGTACACCTTATTAATTTCTATCATTTTCATTTATGAAAACATTATTAAATTTATAAAATATAGTTAAAAGGCTAATTAAAGTATTCAATTTTATTCCAATTGACATTCTTATAATTAATTTTATTTATTATTACATTATATAATGACCATAATTAAAAATTTAGAATAACAAAAAAAAAACAATTAAAATAAAAAACGCGAAATCTTTAACAGATTTTCACTCAAAATTGATCGTTTTAACCCTTGAAAAGAAAACGAGGATTAAATAGGAAGACAATTAAAGAGACTTGACATTAGTCACAGTCAGTACAAAGTACCGTGTCATTATGTTTAATTGTCATAATTCACATCCTATTTTATCATTTGCCATGTTTACAAATAATTCGTGTTTATATAGGTAGTATTAACCAAAAGAAGGAAAGTTATACAAGACCCGTGATTTTTCACGGGTTTCAAAACTAGTTACATCTTAAATGGTCACATTTAGAACTATAAAATATGTCATCATTCTTCCTATTTATTGTTATCATTTTTTGCATGCTTTCACATTTAATCAACTGCATCTTAAAATAGGTACCTCAGATAACAAAAAATATCCCTTTTTTTAGTATTAACAGACATGTCACCATTTCAGACTCATAGATGTCACCATATTAAACTTAACTTATAACACTACTATATTATAGCTGAGATGGTCACATTTAGAACTATAAAATTTGTCATAATTCTGTCTACTTATTGTTACCATTTTCTTATGCTTTCACATTCCGTCAACCACATTCTAAAATAAGTACCCAGCTAACAAAGATGGTCACATACTAACACTCAAACATATGTCATCATAATCCTAATCATGGTTGCCATTTTCAGATGTTGTTACCTATAAACAATAACATCATCAAATGGGTACATCAACTGACTAACATTATGACATATTCCCAAATAATATATTTTATAAGTGACGCCATATGTGACCATGTTTTAAACTTAGATGTTACCCTGTTGAGGTTAGACGAACCTAGGCCAAAAAAACGGTGATAAAAAACTCTGATAAGAAGGTTACGTTTTTAACTAAATATATAAACATTTTATAAGTGACACCATATGTGACCATGTTTAAATCTTAGATGTTACTATGTTGAGGTTACACCAACCCAGGCAAAAAAATGGTGATAAAAAAAATCTAATAAGAAGGTTATATTTTTAACTAAACATATGAGCATTTTATAATTGACATCATATGTGACCATGTTTTAACCATAGATGTTACCCTGTTGAGGTTAGACGAACCCAGGCCAAAAAAATGGTGATAAATAAATTCTGATAAGAAGGTTACATTTTTAACTAAACATATGAACATTTTATAAGAGACACTATATGTGACCATGTTTTAACCTTAGATGTTACCCTGTTGAGGTTAGACGAACCCAGGCCAAAAAATGATGATAAATAATGTAATACTACAGATGTTTTGAGTTATTGTTGTGATATTTGTGATAAGATTGGTGTGGTTGATAATTGTAAGTGGATCTTTGTGTTGGATGGTGCTTAGTTATGAGAGTGTTTATGAGTGTTGTGGTAGTAGTTGTGGCGAACTTCAGGACGAAGTTCATTTTAAGGGGGGAAGACTGTAATACTCCATATTTTGATAATAATTTATGAAAGTAATTTATGTAATTTAATAATTGATTAAAGACATTTCTAATAGTAATTAATTATAATAAGACATTAATTAAATAATAAATTAAGTATCCAAGTCGGGAATTGGGTTTAGCTAATATTTATGAGTGGGCCGTGTGCCATTGTTAGTTGGGCCGAATTTATGGTTCATCTAGTATGAGTGTGATCGGGATTTATATCGGGAAATTAATAATAATATAATATGGAAATAATAATATATAAAGGTAATAATAATAATAATAATAATAATAATAATAATAATAATAATAATAATAATAATAATAATAATAATAATAATAATAATAATAATATATAAAGGTACTCATCTTTTGGGTACTTCTTCTCCTGTGCAGTCTCTCCCTTCATCTTTGTTCCTGAAGGACACTGTCCCCCCTGAATGCTGGAGTTCCTTGGAGCAGCAGGTAAGGGTGCAGGAGCTTCTTGATGCCCTTAAATCTATTGATAGGCACAAGAGTCCGGGAATTGATGGGTATTCTTTGGTTTCTTTTTGGATGCTTGGGATAAGGTAGGGTCTGACTTTAAAGCTGCTGTGTTTGAGTTCTTCCAGACTTGCACCATGCCCAAAGCAGCTAATTCTACCTTGTTGGTGCTTTTTCCTAAGATGGAAACCCCTCTTTGTGTTAAAGATTTCAAACCCATTGCCTGCTGTACCACTTTTTATAAAGTGGTGAGCAAGATTCTAGCTAATAGGCTCAAACAGATCTTGGACTCCATCATTGGGCCTGAGCAAGCTGCTTTTGTAGCTAATAGGGATATTTTTGATAATACCATGCTTGCACATGATCTGGTTTCTAAATATGGCCGAGCCTACCTCACTCCTAGATGTTTGCTTAAGGTGGATATTAGGAAAGCGTTTGACTCTGTTAATTGGAATTTCCTTCAGGATAGCTTACTATACTTAAAGTTTCCTCCCAGTTTTGTTAAGTGGAGTATGGCCTGTGTTACATCTCCTTATTACTCTTTGCTCATCAATGGAGAAGTTCATGGTTTCTTCCCTGGTAAATGTGGATTAAGTCAAGGGGATCCTATATCCCCCTACCTCTTTGTCATCTGCATGGAAGTGTTGTCTAGGCTGCTTAGAAGGCTCCCTAGGGCTGCTAACTTCTCTTATCACCCTAAGTGTGTCCAACTGAATCTTACTCACCTTGTTTTTGCAGATGATCTGCTTGTCTTTACTCGTGGTGACTTGCCCTCTGTTAAGGCTGTTGCAGACTGTCTTGACACTTTCAGTCACTTCTCTGGTCTCCATGCTAACCCAGCCAAGACTGATCTGTACTTTGGAGGGGTAGCTGAGACTGTTAGGGAACTTATACTAGATGTTACTGGTTTTAGTATGGGAGCTTTCCCTTTCAGATATCTTGGTCTTCCTCTCTTTAATGCTAGAATTACTCAAGACATGTATCAACCTCTGTTGGATAAAATCAAAGCCAGAATTATGAATTGGGCTAATCATAGTCTGAGTTATGCAGGAAAGGCTCTTCTTATGAACTCAGTTATCTTTGGTCTTCATACTTTTTGGGGGGCTAGTGTGTTGCTCCCAAAAGGCATTGCTAAAAGAATTATCAAGCTTTGCAAGGACTTTCTTTGGGGGATTGCTGATGGGGCTAGAAGACATGTCTTTCTCAAGTGGCAGTTGCTATGCTCCCCAAAATTAGAGGGGGGGATAGGCATAAAAGAGGTACTAAGCTGGAATTGTGCGCAAATGATGAAATGGGTTTGAAAAATTTTTTATAGGCCCCATTGTATCTGGACCAGATGGATTTCCACTTATGTTCTGAAAGGAGCTAGTTTGTGGGATGCTCAGCAGACTGTTTCCAACTCTTGGTACTGGAATAATGTCCTTAAAATGAAAGATCTTCTTCTGGGACTTGCAGGTTCTCCTGATCAGGCTCTCCATTTGCTTGATGCCTGTACTGTTCAGACGAAGTATTGCACAGATACCATGTATGGCTATATCAGGACTAGGAGACCATTAGTTCCTTGGGCTCCTCTGATTCATGGGATAGGATGCCAGCCCAAGCATTCTTTTACTGGTATGATGGTTATGAATAATGGGCTGCCTACTGTTGATAAACTGATCTCACGGGGTATGTATTTTATCAATAGATGTGCACTCTGTGAAAGGAGCTGCGAAGATATCCCTCACTTGTTTTTCAACTGTGATTTCTCTAAGAGAGTTTTGACTGCTGTTGCTCAACGGGTTCAGATGCCCTTGGGCTCTTTTTCTCTGACCTCTATTATGCAGGCTATCCTCCCTACTCGTAGGAATGTCAAGTATTATACTAGTTGTCTGGCCACTATCTACTACTTATGGAAGGAACGGAATGACAGGATTTTTAAGGGTTCTAAGTCTACTGTGGATGCTTTAACTATTGTCATTAGGAAAGTTGTAACTTTACGTTTGTATGGTTCTACTTTTTCTTAGGCTGTGTGTAGGATGTTTGTTCTTTTTTATCTTTCTTAGGGGACTTTTTTGGTCTCCTTTGTAGGAAAGAGTGGCAAGGATCTTGTACTTATGTTTTATCATGAAATAAAAAGATCCAAAACTTTTCTGCAAAAAAAAATAATAATATTAATAATAATAATGCTGAGGATGTTTTTGAGGACCACGTTGTTTCTTGTGCTGGTACTGTGGGCGTTAAACATCGGCATAACCTTGTCCGGGACACTCTTTTCGACATCTGTTATAGATCTGGTATTACTGCGGGAAAGGAGGTTGATATCGGTTTGGTTGATGGGCATGGTGGCTCTCTTCGTCCTGCGGATTTGCTGCTTTATTCTTGGGATAGAGGGCGGGATGTGTGCGTTGACTTGACTGGGTCTTCTCCTTTGACTCAGACTGGGATGACGGATTTTGTGCCTGGCCGGGTTGTCGTTGATGCTGCTCAGTGTAAGTGTGCTAAGTACGGGGACTTGTGTGCGGCAGCGGGTTATGGTTTCCTTCCTTTCTCTTTCTCTTCACTTGGGGAGCTGGGTTTGGATGATGTTGCTTTGCTCAAGCGGATCCAGAAATTCTCGGTATCTCAGGATGCGGGGGCTTGGGTGGCCGTTTACATTTTTACTAGACTTAGCTTTGCTGTTGCTAAGGGTGTGGGAGCCCAGATTGTCTCTCGGCTCCCCACCAATTTCATGTAAAATTTTATTTTCATTTTAATGAAAGCTGCGCGCATCCTTTCATCATAAATAATAATAATAATAATAATAATAATAATAATAATAATAATAATAATAATAATAATAATAATAATAATAATAATAATAATAATAATAATAATAATAATAATAATAATAATAATAATAATAATAATAATAATAATAATAATAATAATAATAATAATAATAATAATAATAATAATAATAATAATAATAATAATATTAATAATAATAATAATAATAATAATAATGAGAGGAGAGGGAGAGGCGACAGGCGACAGGCGACTGGTGAGGCGATCTACACGTTCGATCACCTTGCTGCCACGCTGCCGGCCTATCTTCACCGCCAATATTCACCGCCGGCCTCCTCACGACGCCGGTGTCATTAGTTCTTTGGTACCTTGCTGCGGTTTGCCGTTTTCTCTTTTTTTTAGGGCATCTTTTTCTTTTTTCTTTTTCTTCTTGGTTCTGTTTTAGGGTTTGTGCAACGACGCCATTGTTGTCGACTATTTCCTGCTGGTCTAGGTCATCATTTCCGAAGTCAACCGTTTGACTCCGGTGATACTCATCGGTGTGTTGTTGTTTGCGATCTCTGACTTGCGGGTTTCGGGTTTTTCGACTGCTTTTTGATTGTGGGTGGTTGTGCCTCTGATCACGTCGGAGTTTGGCCGGCTAGATATAACCACTGCCGTCGACGGTGTCTGCTGCATTTTGCTTTACGGTTTGCCATTCTTTTCTTCTCTTTTTGGATTTTCACAGTTTTCTCTCTTCTACGGTCTGTTGCCCTCGGTTCTCCGGTCTCCGGCCTTTTCTGCCACCTCTGTCATTGCTTGGGTTGGTTGTGTGTGGGTGTTACGGGTTGTGGGAGCTGTGGGTTTTGGATTCTACGGTTTGTTTTCATTTTTAGCCTTTGCTTCTTTAATCGTTTAGCCATTCTTTGCTTTGCTTTTTACTGCATTTATTCTTTGCCTTTGGCTGCCTTTGCCGCTGGTGGTTGGTGTGGGTTAGTCGTGGTGTTGGCAGGTTTATGGTGGGTTATTGCTGCTGATAGCCTGGTGGCCTGTCCGTGGTGCCGTTTGCAGTTGTGGTAGGATTTTTGGCTCCGTCTTCGTGCTTGGTTCTTTTGATAGCTGATCGGTTACCGTGTAGGTTGGTGGTGGGGTTCATTCTTCCTTCATGCCTGAACTTATACGGTTCCATTGTCCTTTTTCTAGTCTGCATGCGTGTCCGGATGGTTTTGTTAAGGGCCTTACTAAGGCAGCTTGGCAGAAGCATTTGCAGGACCGACATTGCCAGAATGGTGCGTTGGAACTTACGCGTTAGACTCTTACTGAGAGTTTGACGGTTTATTCCAATGCCGAGAGTGTTTTGAGATGGATGGGGCTCTGGTTGTGTGGGGTGTGTTTTATGACCCGTACCACTCGTGCTAGATGTCGACATAGTCGGGGTGATATTGTGCAGTCCCCGGAGCGTGTTGATGGCCTCTACAGTTTTCATATTTATGGCATTCCGAGACCTTTGGCTCCCTCTACTTCGGTTTCTTCTGATGATGGTGTTGAGCTTGTTCAGTGGTCTATATCCTCCCTTGATCGTTTATTGTCTTTGGGCCTCCGCACCGTCAAATCTATTCCTCCTAAGTGTCGTCTTGGGTTTGCTCGGGCTTTGAAAGGAGCTCTGGATGATGTGGCCGATTCCCCTAGTGATCTCTCCCGCTGGATTCGGTTGCGTGTTTTACCGCTGTGTCTGCTTAAGACTTTCTCTCCTCGGAGTAATGTTGAGTGTAGGACGGCTATTCGGGGCCAGCGTCAGGAGGAGAGTATTGCTAGGGCTATCCTTGCTTGGGGGTTTCCTGGGGGAGGTTTGCAGCTGTTACAGGAGTGTTTTGATGAGGGTCCTTCTTTGTTTAGTGTGGAGGAGGATCTGGATTTGGGTGACCATAACCTCCGTCAGTGTCGGCGGAAGATTTCTGATAGTCACTATACTGCTGCTGTTCGGGTGCTTTCTTCCTCTGGGGTCGCCCCTTACTCCGATGCCACTCTTGTGGCCCTGCGTGAGAAGCATCCCGTTGCCCCACCTCCTTCTTTGCCTCCTTTGTCTGGGGATCTTCACCCTCCGGTTGCCTCTGAGTCAGTGGTTTTGGATATGATTCGGAGTTTCCCTCGTGGTACTTCTTGTGGGAGGGATGGTTTCCGTGCCCAGCACCTTATGGATTGTTTGAGTGGCGCCGCTTTGTGGCTATTTCTGATGAGTTGATCACTTCTATTACTAGGGTGGTTAATCTCTTTCTTGAGGGTCGGTGCCCTCTTGCTTTGGGAGAGTACATTGCCAGCGCCCCTCTCACGCCGCTTGTGAAGCCAGGTGGTGGGGTACGTCCTATTGCTGTTGGCAAAGTCTGGAGACGGCTTGTCTCTAAGGTTGGTGCTTTTATGGTAGGTCCTTCTTTGTCCTCTTATTTTGCTGGTTTGCAGTTTGGGGTGGGTGTGTCCGGTGGAGGAGAGGCTATCTTGCATGCCTTGAGAAGCTCATTGAGGCCCGGGGGTGCCGAGGTGGGACTTTCCATGTTCTTGGTTGATTTCAGAATGCTTTCAACCTTGTTGATCGTACGACCATGCTTCGGGAAGTCCGCCGCGTTGCCGGTTCTCTCCCGTTGGGTGGAGTTTTGTTATTCCAGCCCTGCCCGTCTTTTTTATGGGGAGCATTGCTTGTGGTCTTGTCGGGGAGTCCAGCGGGGGTGATCCTTTGGGGCCGTTGCTTTTCGCGTTGGTTTTGCATCCCTTAGTATGCAAAATCCGGGACACTTTTGACCTCTCTATGCAGGCATGGTACTTGGATGATGGCACCATTGTGGGGGATACTTTGGAGGTGGGGAAGGTCTTGGATTTGATTATGGCGGATGGCCCCCGTTTTGGACTACACCTTAATGTCTCCAAGACGGAGGTCTTTTGGCCTGTTGAGGATCCTCAGAGTCGGCTCCCTGGGGTTTTCCCCCCTCCATTGCTCGGCCCGCGAGGGGTGTTACAGTTTTGGGTGGACCTGTCAGTACTTGCCCTGGTTTTAGCAGTGAGGTTGTGGCGAGGAGAGTAACTAAGACCATTGAGCTAATGGACTTGGTTGCGAGGATTGAGGACCCGCAGTGTGAGTTGCTTCTACTTCGAGCTTGTCTTTGGTATTTCTAAGCTCTATTTCTCCCTTCGTACTTGCTCCCCTAGTGTTTTTGGGTCCGTTCATCTTCCCTTTGATCTTCGCTCTTCGTTCCACTTGAACGTATCGTCACCGCGTCCGGCCCGGGTTTTGGGATGGCGGTGGCGCCTTGCTACTTTCCCTTTTCATCTTGGTGGTCTTGGTGTCTATGCGGCGGGGGATGTTTTACATTATGCTTTTATTGCGTCCCGTTTGCGGTCTGGCGATTTGCGAGGCTAAGCTCCTCGGACCCCTCGGTATTGTAGTCGCCGGCCCCGCTTTTGATGATGCCGCGAGAGGTTTACTGCGACTATGTGCTCGGTATCTTAGGTAACCCTAGTGAAATTGCCGCCCCCAAACTTATGAAGAAATTGGCAGACATTTATTTCGCGATTCTTTCCGCCGCCTCGTGGTCTGTTTTCTCTTTGACACCTCGCCGGCCTTGCTTTGTGGCGCGATCTCGGCAGGTCCCCACACCTCTGATTGGTTGCGTGCGGTTCCTATCTCGGGGTTGGGTCAGACTATGAATGGGAGGACGTACCGTAGTGTGCTTCGGTATCGCCTGGGTGTTCCGTTATTCACGGTCTCTAGGCCCTGTCCAGCTTACTCTCGGGATTTTGCTGATGATGTTTTTGGGGACCACGCTGTTTCTTGTACTGATACTGTGGGCGTTAAACATCGGCATAACCTCGTCCGTGACACTCTTTTTTACATCTGTTATAGATCTGGTATTTCTGCGGGAAAGGAGGTTGATGTTGGTTTGGTTGACGGACATGGGGGTTCTCTTCGTCCTGCGGATTTGCTGCTTTATTCTTGGGACAGGGGGCGTGATGTGTGCGTTGACTTGACCGGGTCTTCTCCTTTGACTCAGACTGGGATGACGAATTTTGTGCCTGGCCGGGTTGTTGCTGATGCTGCTCAGCGGAAGTGTGCTAAGTATGGGGATTTGTGCGCGGCAGCGGGTTATGGTTTCCTTCCATTCTCTTTCTCATCACTAGGGGAGTTGGGTTCGGATGCTGTTGCCTTGCTCAAGCGGATCCAGAAATTCTCGGTATCTCAGGATACGGGGGCTCGGGTGGCCGCTTACATTTTTACTAGACTTAGCTTTGCTGTTGCTAAGGGTGTGGGAGCCCAACTTGTTTCTCGGCTCCCCACCAATTTCATGTAAACTTTTGTTTTTCATTTAATGAAAACTGCGCGCATCCTTTTATAATAAAATAATAATAATAATAATAATAATAATAATAATAAAGTTATGGCAATAATAAATTAGTAAATATTATATGAGGAAATCCTAGTTATGGTAAGATTAATAAAATATGATAATAATAATAATAATAATAATAATAATAATAATAATAATAATAATAATAATAATAATAATAATAATAATAATAATAATAATAATAATAATAATAATAATAATAATAATAATAATAATAATAATAATATAATAGTAATGACAATTCCTATACTAATTAGAATAAGGTAAGTTATATAGTTTCCTAATTGACCTCGCATTCTCTATAATCCTACACTTTAAATACCACTTTAAATCTGAGAAATAAGTCACAAATTAAAAGAAGAAGCTTTAGGAGACGGAAGAAGAAGGAATTAACATAAACCAATTAATCAACTCGAGGTAATTACTCATCTTAAATCGGTTTTATACTTTATTATGCAAGCATCTGTAGGACGACCATATGATATGCATAGACCACCATAGGACTCGAAATTTAGACCTAGAGCAACCTTGGACTGCCAAGATTAAGACCTGACCATTATTGACCGTCGTTGACTAGGGTTGAGGTGGTTTTGAGGCGGCTAAAGGTGGCTGGTCGGAAGGGTTATGCGGGTTTGGTCGTGGGGAATTGGAATGGGTAATTGAACCCCTAATCGACCTAGTCTTGACCTGGGTATAGAGGGGTTATGTTGGGGTGGTTGAATCGACCACTTTGGTGGTGTTGGCGTGGCGGAAGGTGGCGTCTAGCGTTGGTGGTGGTCGGAATTCCGCGAAAACATGGGAGAGCAGATGATTTGTCGCGGCTGTTTCAAGACTTGCGTCGTGGTTGTGTTTCTGAAAGTGAGTGAGGATCGGTGGTACCATTAGAAGAGTCGTAGACCAAGGGTGACAATGGTGGTGGCCGTTGGATGTGGGAGTGGCTGTAGTGGTCGTGGTGGTGGGTTTAATACACGGTGGAGGGTTGGTAATGTCGAGTAGAGAGGGGGTTAGGGCATGTGTTTGTGGTCGGCTGGTGGTGGTTTGATGGGTGGTGAGTGGGTTTTTAGATGGGTCGTGGTGTAGGGAGGAGGTAGGCAGGTCGGGTGGTGGCTGTGGTGGTGTGTGGTGTCGGTTTGGAGGGTGTTTATGGGGGTAGTTGCACATGGTTTTCACGGTGTATAGGGTGGTGTTTGTTGTTTATTTTTGTGACGGGTTTTAATTATATAATTCGGATGGTGACTCGGGTTTGTATTAAATCGAGTTTTTAGTTATCATAAACCTTTGATAATTAGTTTGAATAATTAAATAAAAGGAGTAAATGAATAAATAAATAATTAAATTAAATTGAATTATGATATTTTGATTAGGTGACGGTTGTGAAGAATTATAATCGGATTGCTTTAATTATTTGGATTCCTTAAGCTGCATAATTGGAATCGCTTGCCAGGTAGGGATAAATCCTACTCAACTTTTACTCGATAATGTTTGTTGGATCTTTTGTATTAAAGTGAATTGATTGTATGTGAATTGTGCTGGTTGATATAATCGTAATTGTTGGAAAGAAGATTTATATTGCATATGATTGGTTCATAATATCGTAACTGTTGGAAGGGATAATTAAATTGTATATTTTGGTTTATATTGTGGTTATTGGTTATCTCATGTCATAATTATTGGATACCTCAGACTCGTTCTGAGATGATTACTATTGTGGTTGATCATGGTCTTAGTGTTGAATACCTCAGTTTTATACTAGGATGATGAATACCTCAACTTCGGTTGGGATGGTGGATACCTCAACTTCGGATGGGATGGTGAATACCTCAACTTCGGTTGGGATGGTGGATACTTCAACTTCGGTTGGAATGATGTAAGTGAGCACGTTGTTAAGGGAGGTGTGCTAAGAAAAAGGATGGAGCACGTTGTCAAGGGGTTGTGAAATGTAAAAAGGAAATTGGATTGTTATCGTATGTTTTTGTTGTTAGTATTTATTCCTACTCAGCCTCGCGGTTGACTGTGTATTCGTGAACACCTGCGGTGAACCGTTTTATGGGGAGCAGATTTGACAGGTACCAAAGAGTAGCTGACGCGGGAGCATTGGGATGAGAGCTTGACTTGGACCGTAGTTGAAGTCTAGATCACATAGAACAATTATATCACTTTATTTATTTCCGCTGTGAATTGTAAATGTTTTTATATTAAGTTTTAGTTGGTTAAGTTGTAATAAACATGTAATCATTAAGTTTTTAATATAAAGTAATTTGGTGAGTTGGACTTTGTTATTCACTACCTCGGGAAATCGAGATGGTAACAGTCCTATTTATTTGGGAATGTCTAGCTAAAGGCTCCTGAATAAATGGGGTGTTACAAAGTGGTATCAGAGCAAAACGATCCTCAGGCCTAACCAATGAATAAAAATGAACTTAGGATGTGTCTAAATAAAATGAACCCCGGGTAGAAACTGTTAGGAGCCCCTCTTAGTGCGGTTAAGAAGCTAGCCTTAATTCGTACCCCTTCCAGTTTTGAACCGGGAACCTTAAGTGAATACTTGAGAGCATGGGGTAATTTAAAATGAATATAGTATATTTTTTTTAGGAATTTTGTTTGTCTTGGTTGCGTATTGTTGTCTTTAATGGTTGCGGTTACGGGGGCGTAACCTTATTTTACGGAGGAGGGGTGTGACATGATTTCTTTTAAGCATTATTTTAAGCATGTTGATATGAGGAAGTATGTGGGCATGTATGTGGAAGTAGTGAATATGATTAAGCATGAGAAATATTAATTGTTGTGTGGAATTGTGAAGAATGCGATTTTGGTTGATTTCACAAGATTTTTATCCTTGATTGTTTTGGCTGCTATTTATTGTCTGTTTAAAATTCTTGTCCGAGATTTCTATGTGTGATACCCTTGTGAGTTAGCTTTCATATGCCGCTGGTCTCATATTCAAATAATATATGGTTTAGGAGAAATAAATATTTTAGTGGACAGTGGTCGAAATGTTCCTGTACAGTGTTGTTTCCGCGCCATGTTTTTGTAAAATTTGCCATTTAAAAACTACATAATGATTTGGTAAAATTCCAACTCCACT
Organism: Silene latifolia; assembly: GCF_048544455.1. Classification (NCBI taxonomy): domain Eukaryota; kingdom Viridiplantae; phylum Streptophyta; class Magnoliopsida; order Caryophyllales; family Caryophyllaceae; genus Silene; species Silene latifolia. The sequence goes on from NC_133527.1 coordinate 45,147,052, forward strand.
GTTTAATAGACTCGTGTATGTTTCTATGTTGATAAGCCACGTTGTAAGTAAATATTTTGACAATTTATGGTGATTTTTACAATTTGACCTAAGTTTCTGTCAAGTTGATGTAAAATTTCTGTTTCGACCAAATAATTTGTAAAATGCGTTATAAATTGACCTTATGAGTTTTTGACTTGATTCTTTCGCTCATGATTTATTAACCCTTTGTATTTTCTAAGAAGTATAAACACTCAAGAAATAATTGTGTTATTCATTATTTATGATTTTTAGAAGTGATAGCATGTTTTCCTTAGTTTTGGACAAATGACAGTTTTTGTTTCTTAATATTTTGATATTGTGAATTGTATGAAGTAGATTACTATGTCTAGTGATATGCGGAATGTGTTACCCTAAACCTATGTATATGTTGCACTTATCCTAAACCTAGAAAGCATAAATGGGCTCGTCTTGGGAATAGACTTAGGAGGGTCATATGAATTAAGAAAATAGTAACTAAACATTTATACGTAACTTTTGTGATGGTTTATTACTTGTTTTGGCAATGTATTCGTCAATAGTTTAAATAAAGTTAGTTTAAGTATATTATATGTTGTGGTTTTGGTACTTGGAAGTAAATCAAATATTTTGTATTTAGTTAACCATTAATTCGTGTTAGAAATAATACTTGTTTTATATTACAATGTGTGTTTTAATATTTTGTGGCGTTACAACAATGCTTTGGTTGTTATTATTGTTGATGTTCCGAACTTCGAGGACGAAGTTTATTTTTAGAGGGGAGGGATGTAATACTACGGATGTTTTGAGTTATTGTTGTGATATTTTGTGATAAGATTGGCGTGGTTGATAATTGTAAGTGAATCTTTGTGTTCGATGGTGCTTAGTTATGAGAGTGTTTATGAGTGTTGTGGTAGTAGTTGTGGCGAACTTCGGGACGAAGTTCATTTTAAGAGGGGGAAGACTGTAATACTCCGTATTTTGATAATAATTTATGAAAGTAATTTATGTAATTTAATAATTGATTAAAGACATTTCTAATAGTAATTATAATAAGACATTAATTAAATAATAAATTAAGTATCCAAATCGGGAATTGCGTTTAGCTAATATTTATGAGTGGGCCGTGTGCCATTGTTAGTTGGGCCGAATTTATGGTTCATCTAGTATGAGTGTGATCGGGATTTATATCGGGAAATTAATAATAATATAATATGGAAATAATAATATATAAAGGTAATAATAATAATAATAATAATAATAATAATAATAATAATAATAATAATAATAATAATAATAATAATAATAATAATAATAATAATAATAATAATAATAATAATAATAATAATAATAAAGTTATGGCAATAATAAATTAGTAAATATTATATGAGGAAATCCTAGTTATGGTAAGATTAATAATAATATTAATAATAATAATAATAATAATAATAATAATAATAATAATAATAATAATAATAATAATAATAATAATAATAATAATAATAATAATAATAATAATAATAATAATAATAATAATAATAATAATAATAATAATAATAATAATAATAATAATAATAATAATAATAATAATAATAATAATAATAAATCGTCTCTCTCTCTCTAGCTGGTCTCCCTAGAAACGGCGCCATTGTTGCGACTTCTCTACCCCATGGCCAGAGGGAGGGGCCGCCCCCCGAAACTACGGGTGCCTTCTACTGCTCCACTCGTCTCCGATCCTACTGGTACTTCTTTCTCTCCTTCTAGTTCGAATTTAACCATTGGACGCTCTCAATTGCGTAGCCATGTTCCTTCAACCGCCATGGCTGTCCAAGCTGAGTCATCCCCTAGTACGCAGTCCATTACTCCCATAGCTAGATTAAGACCTGCTACAGACGCTTGTTCACCATCTATTTGCTTAGAAAAACCTGGATCCAATCCGCCGCCACATATAAGGGGGTCCAAGACTCAACCTGAGTCTCCCTCTGCCCAAGGTTCAGTAACTAAGCCAGAAGGAGACACTGAGCCGCCTCCTTCCTCTGGCCCTACTAGTGCCATCCCCTCCTCTGTTCCTCCTGAGGCTCCCTCGGGAAAGAACTGGGCGGATGTTGCTAAGGGGAAAGAAAATAAGGGTATGAGTCTCTTCTTCCATGAAGAGAGTGCAAAAGCTGATGAAATTGACATCCATATGAACGAAGTTCAGGATGAAATTGTTAAATGGAAGTTCACTTTAATGGGTAATGTGCTAGGTGCCAAACCTACTATTAAGCAAGTTACAGATTTTGTTCAGAAGCACTGGAACCATGGCCCTCTCCCACTGGTCCAGTACTTCAAAAAAGGCTGGTTTAGCTTCAAATTTGATAAGGAGGGAGATATGAATGCGGTCCTCAATAAGGGTCCGTGGAAAATAGGGGCTAATTCAATTGTGCTCAAGCAGTGGACTCCATACTTCTCTTGTATTATGGAGAAGGTAGCAATTGTTCCCACCTGGATCCTATTCCCTGATTTAGACCCTTACATGTGGACAGAATTTATCTTGAGTAAGATGGCTAGTAAGGTGGGGAAGCCCCTTTTTGCTGATCTACACACAACATGTCAAGCCAGACTCTCCTTTGCCAGGGTCCTTGTTGAGGCAGACGTATCTAAGGACTTGCCAGAGCATGTGATAATCAATGCTCCCTTCCAGGGACAGTCTACGCAGAGGATTGTGTATGAGTGGCTACCATACTACTGCCAAACCTGCCAGAAACTTGGACACGTCGCTGCCTCTTGCAGAAGGAACAAATCTATTGGCGAGAAGCCAGTAGTTTCCAAACAGATACCTGGTGAGCCAGCCAAAAAAGTGGTGAAACAAGCACTTAAACCTGTGACTGCAGGTCCTACTACTTCAGCTACAATGCCAAGAAACGAGACTAACATAAAGAACACGACTACGGATAGCTCTCTACCAGGTGATACCTCCCCTCCCCGGGTAGAGGAACCTTTGCTTTTAATGGTCCAGGAAACCTCAGACACTCAGCTGGACTCCCTTGGACAGGCAGAACCTGAAACCCCCCTGCCTAGACTTGAAGATATACACACTGAATGCAGCGTGCTTAGACCACTATCCCCTCAACAAGAGTCCAGTCCTCGGATCCTGGTTAGGGTACCCTCATCTGAAATAGGGGAAACTGATGAGATCATCTCCCCTAACAGGTTCTCATCATTGGCCCAGGAGGAAAATGATCTACCCCTAGAGGAGGACCCCCCTGACATTACTCCTCAATGATTGTCTCCACTTGGAACATAAGAGGGTTTAACAAGGTGGTTAAACAGCTCGAGGTGACTCATTACATGAAAACAAACAAAATTGATATCTTGGGGTTACTGGAAACAAGGGTCAAGCAAGGTAAGGCAAATAGGATACTTAAGTCCAGATTCAGCAAATGGTCACACTACTGCAACTACAATAGGCATCCTAATGGCAGGATTTGGGTGCTCTGGGACCCTGCTTCTGTCAACCTCTCTATCCTGCAAGAAGAGGCTCAGGTAGTCCACTGCTTCGTTCATCACCTCGCAACTGGCAGGAAATTTCACCTTTCTGTAGTTTATGGGAGTAATCATGCGGGCACTAGGAGGAAACTTTGGGACTCTATGTTGTCACACTCAGCTGGAGTGGGACCTTGGGCTGTAATGGGGGATTTTAACATTATCAGAAATGCCCAGGAAAAAATCAGTAGCACCCCCCCTGATCTATATGACATTACAGAGTTTAACTTGTGTCTTGAGCACTGTGGTCTTGACGACCTTGCTGGAACTGAATGTGAATTCACCTGGTATAACAAGAGGGATTGTAGTACTAGAGTGTACTCCAAGCTTGATAGGGTCCTTACTAATGCTGACTGGCTACTCTCTCTTACCCAGACTACTGCTAGCTTCCTCCCACCCACCGTTTCTGACCACTGTCCTGCTCTATTGCACTTCATTGATGACCCAATCCCTAGGAAGCAATTCAAATTCCTGAACTGCTGGATTGAGCACCCCGACTACCTGAACATTGTAAGAAAAGCTTGGATGAGTAGAGTCAAGGGAAACTCTATGCATAGATTAATGGGAAAGCTGAAGAAAGTTAGGATGGCTTTGCGTGATCTGCACTTTACTAGCTTTTCCAACATCGAGCATAGGCTGAATGAGAAGAGGGAGGAGCTGAATAGTTGCTTTCAGAAACTCCAACATGCTCCTTTGTCTGAGGTACTTATTGATAAAGAGCAGGGCCTATCCCAGGAATTCTGGAAACTTAAGAATATTGAAGGAAAAATCATCACCCAACGAGCTAAACTCCACGACCTTAAACACAATGATATCAGCTCCTCTTTCTTCTTTGCTATGATCAAAGAAAGGCAACAAAGCCAATATGTTAGCGAGATTCAGGATATGCATGGGATCACTCAATCTGGTCTCCAAAATGTGGGAGACGCCTTCGTGGGCTTCTACCAACATCTACTGGGGAATGCAACGCCTGTTCAGGATATTGACCCCAACACTATGAACAACGGACCTCGCCTTGCTGATACTGATAGTTCCTTACTCACACAACCCATCACCAGGATTGAGATAAAGAACGCACTCTTCTCTATCCACTCTAACAAAAGCCCTGGTATAGATGGCTTCTCCTCTGGGTTTTTCAAATCCGCTTGGGGTATTGTTGAGGAGGATTTTTGTTCTGCAGTGGGAGACTTCTTCAGAACCTGCTTCCTCCCCAAGCAAGCTAATGTCACCCTGGTTTCTTTGATACCCAAAAAGAAATACGTGCAAAGTGTCAAAGACTTCAGACCAATTTCTTGCTGCTCTATTATCTACAAGACCATAAGTAAGATCCTGACTAGCAGATTGCAGACCGTTATGCCTATTCTTGTTGGCATGGAGCAAGCTGCCTTCATCCCTGGGAGGAGCCTCCATGAGAATACCATGCTCACTCAGAGCTTGATTAAAGGGTACACTAGGAAATTCCTTACTCCCAGGTGTTTGCTCAAGGTGGATATCAGTAAAGCATTTGACTCCCTACAGTGGAATTTCTTAGAAAATATGTTACTTGGCATGGGTTTCCCTTTGCTCTTCACCAAATGGGTTCTTGGCTGTGTCACGGGTGCCTGGTATACTCTGAAAGTAAACGGCTCAAACTATGGCTTCTTCAAGGGTAGGAGTGGGGTTAGACAGGGCGATCCTCTATCCCCCCTCCTCTTTGTTCTTAGTATGGAGGTGCTATCCAGAGCACTTAGAGCCATGTGCAATAATAATCAGGTCTCCTACCACCCGAAATGTGTCAAAATAAAACTTACGCACCTTATTTTTACGGATGACTTAATGGTTTTCATCCGGGGCGACTTACCTTCAATCAGGAAAGCTACTGATTTACTCCTGGACTTTTCCTGCTCGTCTGGATTGAAAGCAAGCTTTGAGAAAACTGAAGCTTTCTTTGGTGGTGTCAACAACCAGCTGAAGCTTCTCATCCTAAAGGAGACTGGACTCAAAGAAGGGCAATTCCCCTTCAGATATCTGGGGCTCCCCCTTAACCCGTCTAGACTTACTAGCCCTATGTACGAAGCTCTGGTTCTCAAAATTCAAAATCTCGCTCATTCTTGTGCTTCTAAGCTTCTTTCATACGCTGGTAAGCTGCAGATTATTAATTCTATTATCTTTGGCTCTTACAATTTCTGGTGTGGTAGTTTGCTATTGCCTAAAGGAATCTGCCACGCCATTTCAGTCTTCTGTAGACAGTTTTTCTGGGGTTATGATGCGGGGACTAAGAAACAGGTCTTCAAGAGCTGGCATAGTATTTGTACTCCTTGGGAAGAGGGGGGTTTTCAGGTCAAGGACATTACTGCTTGGAACCAGGCTAGCATGCTCAAGTGGCTATGGCATCTTGACAGGGGGACTGGTTCTATTTGGACGAAATGGGTGGACAAATACTATCTGGAACATTGCAGTATTTGGGAACTTCCCTTGCAAGGCTCCCAATCTGAAAGTCTTCGAGGGGTTCTCAACGTTAGGGATATCCTTATTAGCCGCCTGGGAGGGATCCATGCTGCTCAAACTGCCCTGAGTACGTGTGGTGCTGATACGTTCCAGGTGGGCACTGCCTATGAACTGCTCAGATTCAAGGTACGTTCCACACTCTGCTTCAAAGTGGTTAAGAGCTGCCTCCTTCTCCCTAGATTTAAGGTTATCCTGCAGCTGGCACTTCAAAAAAAGCTTGCTACTACGGATGTTTTAAGGAAAAGGGGATGGTGCTTGGTAAACCGTTGCTCTCTCTGTCAATGTCAGGCTGAAAGTTCCAGGCATTTGTTCTTTAAATGTAAGTACTCTCACAAGGTGCTGTCCTCTATAATGAGCTGGTGTGGCATTTCCTCTGCTTCCTCGCAGCTGCATGGTTTGCTTGCCAAAGCTCATAGTTTGAAGCACAAAAACCATTGGAGATCTCGATGGTTCGGCTGTTGTATCACTGCAACTGTCTACTGCTTATGGCGAGAAAGAAATAGAAGAATCTTTGATAGCCGCGAGCAAGAGCCTTATAGTATTATTAGAGAGATTCAAGTTCTTACATGTTTCATTTTTCTTAACAAGTCCCAAAATTCTGTCCAGGATGCTTTTTTAGAGGCGTTTAATTAGGTAGCTAGTTTCATGACTTCCTTTTGGTAACCGTTTAGAGGACATGATTGTAAGAAAAACCTCACTCATGTATACTTGTTGATATATATGAGAAATACCTTTCTTGCAAAAAAAAAATAATAATAATAATAATAATGACAATTCCTATACTAATTAGAATAAGGTAAGTTATATAGTTTCCTAATTGACCTCGCATTCTCTATCATCCTACACTATAAATACCACCTTAAATCTGAGAAATAAGTCACAAATTAAAAGAAGAAGCTTTAGGAGACGGAAGAAGAAGGAATTAACATAAACCAATTAATCAACTCAAGGTAATTACTCATCTTAAATCGGTTTTATACTTTATTATGCAAGCATCTTTAGGACGACCGTATGACATGCATAGACCACCATAGGACTCAAAATTTAGACCTAGAGCAACCTTGGACTGCCAAGATTAAGACCTGACCATTATTGACCATCGTTGACTAGGGTTGGGGTGGGTTTGAGGCGGCTAAAGGTGGCTGGTCAGAAGGGTTATGCGGGTTTGGTTGTGGGGAATTGGAATGGGTAATTGAACCCCTAATCGACCTAGTCTTGACCTGGGTATAGAGGGGTTATGTTGGGGTGGTTGAATCGACCACTTTGGTGGTGTTGGCGTGGCGGAAGGTGGCGTCTAGCGTTGGTGGTGGTCGGAATTCCTTGAAAACAGGGGAGAGCAGGGGATTTGTCGCGGCTGTTTTAAGACGAGCGTCGTGGTTGTGTTTCTGACAGTGGGTGAGGATAGATGGTACCATTAGAAGAGTCGTAGACCAAGGGTGACAATGGTGGTGGTCGTTGGATGTGGGAGTGGCTGTAATGGTCGTGGTGGTGGGTTTAATACACGGTGGAGGGTTGGTAATGTCGAGTAGAGAGGGGGTTAGGGTGTGTGTTTGTGGTCGGCTGGTGGTGGTTTGATGGGTGGTGAGTGGGTTTTTAGATGAGTTGTGGTGTGGGGAGGAGGTAGGCAGGTCAGGTGGTGGCTGTGGTGGTGTGTGGTGTCGGTTTGGAGGGTGTTTATGGGGGTGGTTGCACATGGTTTACACGGTGTATAGGGTGGTGTTTGTTGTTTATTTTTGTGACGGGTTTTAATTATATAATTCGGGTGGTGACTCGAGTTTGTATTAAATCGGGTTTTTAGTTATCATAAACCTTTGATAATTAGTTTGAATAATTAAATAAAAGGAGTAAATGAATAAATAAATAATTAAATTAAATTGAATTATGATATTTTGATTAGGTGACGGTTGTGAAGAATTATAATCGGATTGCTTTAATTATTTGGATTACTTAAGCTGCATAATTGGAATCGCTTGCCAGGTAGGGATAAATCCTACTCAACTTTTACTCAATAATGTTTGTTGGATGGTTTGTATTAAAGTGAATTGATCGTATGTGAATTGTGCTGGTTGATATAATCGTAATTGTTGGAAGGAAGATTTATATTGCATATGATTGGTTAATAATATCGTAACTGTTGGAAGGGAGAATTAAATTGTATATTTTGGTTTATATTGTGGTTATTGGTTATCTCATGTCGTAATTATTGGATACCTCATACTCGTTCTGAGATGATTTCTATTGTGGTTGATCATGGTCTAGTGTTGAATACCTCAGTTTTATACTGGGATGGTGAATACCTCAACTTCGGTTGGGATGGTGGATACCTCAACTTCAGTTGGGATGATGAATATCTCAACTTCGGTTGGGATGGTGGATACCTCAACTTCGGTTGGGATGGTGGATACTTCAACTTCGGTTGGAATGATGTAAGTGAGCACGTTGTTAAGGGAGGTGTGCTAAGAAAAAGGATGGAGCACGTTGTTAGAGGGGTTGTGCAATGTAAAAAGGAAATTGGATTGTTATCGTATGTTTTTGTTGTTAGTATTTATTCCTACTCAGCCTCGCGGTTGACTGTGTATTCGTGAACACCTGCGGTGAACCGTTTTATGGGGAGCATATTTGACAGGTACCAAAGATTAGCTGACGCGGGAGCATTGGGATGAGAGCTTGACTTGGACCGTAGTTGAAGTCTAGATCACATAGAACAATTATATCACTTTATTTATTTCCGCTGCGAATTGTAAATATTTTTATATTAAGTTTTAGTTGGTTAAGTTGTAATAAACATGTAATCATTAAGTTTTTAATATAAAGTACTTTGGTGAGTTGGACTTTGTTATTCACTACCTCGGGAAACCGAGATGGTAACAGTCCTATTTATTTGGGAATGTCTAGCTAAAGGCTCCTGAATAAATGGGGTGTTACAAATAAACTCTCATAAGAAGGTTACACTTTTAATTAAACATATGAACATTTTCCAGAATACATGGTCACATTTTCAACTTATCGTCTACTATGCTTGCCTGTCCCTTGCTCTTTTTTCTGCCACTCGTTGCATCTGCGATTTTCACAACTTTGTCAAGTGCATCTGCATGCCAGCATAACCCATTAGTAGTACGCATCAAACAAAAACAAATGATACTGTGAACTAAGATTATAAATCCAAACTTCTCTGATTTGGATAAAATTCTCATTTTTTATCAACAACCCTTGATATACAAATCAAAACACAAGATTCAAGCTTTTTTTTAACATAAATCAAACAAAAACCCAATAAAAGTATCAATTTTGAGTAAAAAATGACATAGATATTTAAACTTTTGCATAATTAAAAAAACTCAACACAATAATCAATTTTTTTACCTTCGATTGGTTTTTTCCAAGGTTCTTTAGATGTGTTTTTTTAGCATTTTTTTAACCCATTGTCTTGAGGAAGATAAGAGATGAAGATTATGATAGAAATGTTACCACCTTATTTGATGAAGATCTTGATGGAGATGAAGATGGTGTTTCTAGAGAGAGGAATTAATTTGGATTTTGAAAATTGGATGAGAGAGGTGATGATGGTGATTACTGAGCAAAAGAGAAAAAAGAGGACTTTAATTGTCTGTTGCCTGGGAAAGCTCCCATCTTTTTTTTTTATTATTTGTTTATTATGTATTGTAAAATCAACTTTATAATAATTAATATAAAAAGGGGTCAACTTTTACCCATCACTACTACAAATCCAGGCAACTACAACGCCCCTTTAACAACGATCATTCACGAAAATCACAATAGACGTTGTAGAATGTATGGCGCGAATTTTACTAAAATTAATTACAACGGGTATGGTTATAACAACCGTTGTTATTGTTGGGGCTGGTGTCCTCCACAGTTAGTGCAATGACATATAAATCTCTAAAAGGATCAAAGGGTATACTTTTGTATTATTATCAGTTGGTCCACGTTTATCAATAACGGTTGGCTTGCTAGATAAGTTTGACGTTATTGTCATACAGATGGCGGTGATCAACTGGTCCCTAAAAGTCACACCTATAGGATACGTTTGAGAGATGTGACGGTATGAAAATACAGTCATGTTGATGCCTAATATGACTAAGCAGTTAGTCGGAGTTATTGACTAATAATTAGTCAAACGCGATGTTGAGATAATTATTTAATACGGATTAAATAATATTGGCTAAGGTGAATTAAGCAGTTAATTCGTAAATTGAATATAAACGATTATATTTAATTAATGTATATTGAATCAATTAATTATACAATATTGTCATTGTCGGACAAGTATTAATATATCGACTGAGTCATGTTACTAGTTGATATTTTAATATCCGATAACGGATGACGATTTATAATTAAAAACCCGTCATATACATTTAGCAAAAATGAGTCGGACCACGAGTTAAAAATAAGGAGAAAGTGGAAAGCCCACTCCCTCCCTAATACACGGTTTGGCCGAGTGAGACAAAAGGAGAGGGCTTCTCTCCTTTTGACCTAATCATCTCATTTTGAAAGAAAATTAGGGTTTTAGAGCATTTTTCTCTGAAAATCCTAGATCTCTCATCAAAACTCTCTCAATATTGCAAGGCAATTAGAGAGTAATTTCTAGCACAAGGGGCATAGTCTCAGACGGTCTTGGGTGCAACGATTATGAGGAAATCTATTTTGATTTCTGATCTTAGGCCGAAATTCAAAGGACCCAAGGTTGATTCTTATACCTTTATCGTTTTCTCTTTTATTTTTCGTTTATGACAATAATCACATGTTAAAATTGCGTTATAGTCCTTAATTTTAAGGGTTTTATACGGATATTACCCTACAGTTATAAGTTTTAACAACGGGTCACACATGCACAACCGTTGTTAATAATTTAGCGCAAAATTGACGCAAAGTTAGTGAAAAGTAATCACAACGGTTACTTTTGAAACCCGTTGTTAAAACTTATTTGACAACGGTTGTTGTTTTACAACCGTTGTTAAAACGTTTTAACAACGGTTTTTGTTTAATAACCGTTGTCAATACCTTCCATACTATAAACCACATAAACACAAATCAGTTACAGCCACAAAACACAAACCTTAATACACAAACACAAACACAGCAGACAAACACAAAGACAAAGACAAAGACAAACACAAACACAAACACAAACACAAACACAAACACAAACACAAACACAAACACAAACACAAACACAAACACAAACACAAACACAAACACAAACACAAACACAAACACAAACACAAACACAAACACAAACACAAACACAAACACAAACACAAACACAAACACAAACACAAACACAAACACAAACACAAACACAAACACAAACACAAACACAAACACAAACAAAAACACAAACACAAACACAAACACAAACACAAACAAAACACACACTTTCTCATCGTCTCTTTCTCTCTTTCTCATCGTCGCTTTATCTTCTCGCCGTCACTGTTGATTTCATCGTCTCTTACTTTCTCTAATTATCAGGTAAATCTCGCCGTCACTGTTGGTTTCATCGTCTTTCATCGTCATTATTTTCTTTTTCTAATTATTTCATTTGCATTTATGTGTTTTTATCGACCATTATGTTATTTCTTTAAGTATTATTCGCTTAATTAGCTAGTAAAACAAATTAAATAAACTAAAACAAATAAGAAGCAAGACGATAGAGAGGAATGCATGATAAACATACTTAATATATATATATATATATATATATATATATATATATATATATATATATATAGTGTCAAGTTCTCCTAAGTCCCTTATATTTTTTGAGTCCATAAGTCCCTCCCACAACCCTTGGATCATGCATGGTGGAAGGTTGAGATTGAAAGCAAAAAACACACTTAACACTAATTAATTCACTTCTCTCTCTAGTTTTAATAATACATTCACTAATTCATTATCATACACAATTAACACCATATTTTGTCTTATACTTCAAAGTTTATGAAAATTTTGTTAACATTTTTCCTGTTTCGGTTTTTTTCGTTTTTTTTTTTCGAGACAAGTTTTCGACATTTTAGGATTTTACGAGTGTAATTCTAACAGCAAAAAGTGTAATTTTAAGGAATATTTTCGAGAATTTAGCGTTTTACAAGTTTAACTTCAATATTTTCCGAGTGATTTTAACGAATAATATTTTGAATTTTTGTCATTTTATCACAAGTTATTGTAATTTAGCATTTTACGAGTGTTATTTTAATGACAAAAAGTGCTATTTTAGTCCAGGTAAGTGTAATTTCAGTCCAATGAGATTGTTATTTTTAGTCAAGGAGAATGTAATTTTAGTCCAGAAAAGTGTAATTTTAGTCCAGAAAAGTATAATTTCAGTCCACTGAGATTGTAATTTTAGTCCATTGAGAGTAACATTAGTCCAATGAGAATATGAGAATATGACCAAGTCCATGGAGAGTGTAACATTAGTCCAATAGTAGTAAGTGTAATTCTAGCAGAAAAAGTGTAATTTTAGCCGAAAAAAGTGTTATTCTAGCAGAAAAAAGTATAATTTTAACAGAAAAAAGTGTAAATTTAGCGGAGAAAAGTGTAATTTTAACAGAAAAAAGTGTAATTCTAACAACAACAAAAAGTGTAATTTTAGCCGAAAAAGTGTTATTCTAGCAGAAAAAAGTATAATTTTAACAGAAAAAAGTGTAATTTTAATGAAGAAAAGTGTAATTTTAACAGAAAAAAGTGTAATTCTAACAGAAAAAAGTGTAATTCTAACAACAAAAAGTGTAATTTTAGCCGAAAAAAGTGTTATTCTAACAGAAAAAAGCATAATTTTAACAGAAAAAAGTGTAATTTTAGCGGAGAAAAGTGTAATTTTAACAGAAAAAAGTGTAATTCTAACAACAACAAAAAGTGTAATTAACAAAAAAAACACAAAAAAACTTAGATCTTTTCAAAAAAAAGAGATCTAAAATTTTAAAAAATATACCTAAGTTCATACTATCACCCGAAAAAAAAATGCATCTAAAAATGACAAGAAAAAAAACAAAAAAACAAAACAAAAAAAACAACCACCATAACAATACAACCCCCACCCAGCACACTAATTTAAATAAAAAAAAAAAAACTAATCGTGACATGAAGAAGAGGAATGAGAAAAAAAAAACAAAAAAACAACCACCATAACAACACAATACATCCCCACCACCCAGCACACTAATTTAAAAAAAAAAAATTGACAGATCTGAAATTCGAAAAAGGAGGAGAAGAAAAGGGAGGGTGTGAGTGGATGTGTGGTAGTCTCGGTGAGGGTGTAAGTCGGGGTGAGGGACGGTCTGGGTCAGCGGTGGGAGGACGTGGTGACGTGGGTCAGAGGTGAGGTTGGTCGTTGATGGTGGCGTGGGTTAGAGGAGAGGCGGAAGAATAGGGCGGCAGCAGGTGTTAGACGCGGCAGAGAAAAAGAAAGGAGAAGGTGGTGGTGAGGTGTGGGTGTTGTGGGGGCGGCTGGTGAGGCGTCAGATCTGGTGGTGAGGTGTGGTGTTGTTGTGGTGTGTGGTCGTCGTGGGGGGAGGTGTTTGATGCGGCAGAGAAAAAGAAAGGAGAAGGTGGTGGTTGGTGGGCGGCTGGTAGGCGGTGTGGCACAGTGGCAGCGGGGTGGGAGAAAAGGGGGGGAAATTTTTTGATTTTTTTGTTTTTGAATTTGTTTGGTTTTTTAGAGAGGAGAGGTTTTTGAGAGATAAAAAATGAGTGAAATTATGAGATATGAGAGAGAAGTGGTGTTTGGAAAAGTATATATATTAAATTAGTAGTTAATTAGGAAGAGTTAGTGATTAATTAGTATAGGTAGTGAGAGAGTGGGTTTAATGAGCTTGAATCCCCTCCTTTTTGCTTCCAATCTCAACCCTCCATCTTCCTCATCCAATGGCTCTAAAGGGAACTTATGGACTCACATGTAAGACATGGACTTTCTTGATCATAATACTATATATATATATATATATATATATATATAGAGAGAGAGAGAGAGAGAGAGGAGTTCTAATGAGTCCTCCTCTCAAATTGAGTCCATAAGTCCCTTTAAGGGCCATTGGATGGCCTCAATGGATGGTTGAGATGAATTTGATTAAAGGCCATTAAAAAGAAAAGGAAAAAAATGTGGATGGTTGGATTGAGATGGGTGGTTGAGATTGAAAATTACCAAAAAAAAATTACCACTAATCAAATTTCTATACACTAATTAATTTTTCTTTCTCTCTCTAGCCCCTAATTAATCAGTTTTGAGTTTTAGATTTCAGAAGTGTAAATGTAATGTTGTATGAGTTTTACAAGTGTAAATGTGACGGAAATTTTGAATTTATATAATTTTAACATTTTACAAGTGTAAATGTGAAGTTTTACGAGTGTAAATGTAACATTTTAAGAGTGTAAAATTTATTTTTTGTGACGGAAATTTTGAATTTATATAATTTTAACACTTTACAAGTGTAAATGTGAAGTTTTACGAGTGTAAATGTAACATATTTACAGTGTAAATTTGATTTTTTGTGACGGAAATTTTGAATTTATATAATTTTAACATTTTACAAGTGTAAATGTGAGGTTTTACGAGTGTAAATGTAACATTTTAAGAGTGTAATTTGATTTTTTGTGACGGAAATTTTGAATTTATATAATTTTAACGTTTTACAAGTGTAAATGTGATGTTTTACGAGTATAAATGTAACATTTTAAGAGTGTAAATTTGTTTTTTTGTGACGGAAATTTTTAATTTATATAATTTTAACATTTTACAAGTGTAAATGTGATGTTTTACGAGTGTAAATGTAACATTTTAAGAGTGTAAATTTAATTTTTTGTGACGGAAATTTTGAATTTATATAATTTTAACATTTTACAAGTGTAAATGTGATGTTTTACGAGTGTAAATGTAACATTTTAAGAGTGTAAATTTGTTTTTTTGTGACGGAAATTTTGAATTTATATAATTTTAACATTTTACAAGTGTAAATGTGAGGTTTTACGAGTGTAAATGTAACATTTTAAGAGTGTAAATTTGATTTTTTAGTCAATTTGAAGGTTTTAGAGTGTAAATTTTGTCCTTTGAGTGTGAATTTGGCCCTTTATAAGTGTAACTTTGTCCTTTACGAGTAAAACATTAGTCCGACTACCAAAAAATGCCACCATCAACTTTGTCCTTTACGAGTAAAACTTTAGTCCGACTACCAAAAAACGTCACCATCATCGTCCTTCCCCACCAACTCATATCCACAAAAAATATGAGTGCAAATTTATATAATTTTAACGAGTGTAAATGTAAAGAAATACAAGTGTAAATGTAAAGAAATACGAGTGTAAATGTTAAGAAATACGACTGTAAATGTTAAGAAATATGAGTGTAAATTTAAAGAAATACGAGTGTAAATGTGAGGAGATACAAGTGTAAATTTAAGAGAAATACGAGTGTAAATGTGAGGAGATACAAGTGTAAATTTAAATAATAACGAGTGTAAATGTGAGGAAATACAAGTGTAAATGTAAAAATTATGAGTGTAAATGTAAAGAAATACGAGTGTAAATGTGAGGAAATACAAGTGTAAATGTAAAAATTATGAGTGTAAATGTAAAGAAATACGAGTGTAATTGTAAAGACATATGAGTGTAAATGTAAAGAAATAAGTGTGTAAATGTAAATAAATATAAGTGTAAATTTAAAGAAATACGAGTGTGACTGTAAAAGAACAAAAAAACCCAGATCTGAAACTAGTGTAAATGTGAGGAAATAAGAGTGTAATTGTGAGGAAATACAAGTGTAAACTCAAGAAATACGAGTGTAAATGTGAGGAAATACGAGTGTAAATTTAAAGAAATGCGAGTGTAAATGTGAGGAAATAAAATGTAAATTTAAAGAAATGCGAGTATAAATGTGATACAAGTGTAAATTTAACAAGACAAAGTGATATTTAAAATACGAAATCTGAAAAATTGTACTCATACTTCCTATTTTCTAGATCTGGATTTGAATATGAATAAAACGGACAACTAACAAAACACCATCTTTTTATGTTATTATAACACCACTTTAATAAAAAAAATGAATTAAGCAAAGGACAACAAACACAAGCAGTAAAAGAAACACACTAAAGAAAAGACCAATAAAATCAAACACAATAAAAAAGACCACACTTACAAAAACAACAAAATTAATCAAAATCAGAAAACAAAAAAACAAAAAAATTGAAATAAAAAAACAATAGTTGTCAGAGAAGTTAGGTGAATGATAGTAGAAAGTAGGTGTATATGTATTGGTCTAAGATGGCAAACGAAAGACCACTTCAACAACAACACCGACAACAACGCCACTTCAACAACAACACTTCAATAACAACGCCAGTTTAACAACATCGACAACAACCCCTCGGTTTTTCTAACCTCAGATCTGGAAAAAAAAAGCGAAAAGGTTGCGGATGGCGGCGTCGAATGGTGTTTCGTGGTGGTGTTACAGATCTGAATCTTTTTTTATAAAAAAAATCGAGGTCATGGACGAGAGCACAACCACCGTCATGGATGACCCACAACCACCGTGTTCGAGATCCGAATCTTTTTTTATAAAAACATCGAGGTGCAAGGGGAGTGGCGTGAGGCGTGGTGGTGCTAGTGTCGGATTGTGGTGGGTGGTCGTCGGGTTCGGGGTCGTGGGTTGAGGTCGGGATGGCGGGAGGAGAGGAGGTTTGTCGGGTTGAGGTCGTGGGTTTGGTGGCTTTATTGTGTCGGGTTTCAGATTTTTTTTTTTTTTTTTTTTTGCGATGGCGGGATGGTGGTGGTTGGTGGCTGTGGATGTGGGGTCATGACGTACAGGAGGGAGGTGGTGGCCGTGGTGGTCATAAAAGAGGAGGTGAGGTGGCTAGTGGGTCGTGCGGGTGGCTATGGTTGTGGTCGGAGGAAGGCACGAGGAAGGACGGTGGTTGTGGTGTGTCAGGGGCGTGCTTGGTGGTGGTGGGGTGCGTGGTTGCGGTGGCGTCGGTTGTGGTGTGTCGGAGGTAGGTGTATGGTGGTCGGGTGGGTGTAAGGTGGGTGAGTGAGGAAGAGAGGAGGGAAATATTTTTTGGGTTTTTTTGATTTATTTGGTTTTTAGAGAGAGGAGATTATTGATATTTGTGTGAGAGGAGAGAGAAGTAAGTGGAAAAAGAAGGTTTTTATAGTGAAAATTAGGGTTGGATTAGTGATGGTAGTGAGAGAAACTAATTAATTAGCATCAATCCCTTCATTTTAGCCTTAATCCCTTGTTTTTCCTCTTCAATCTCAACCCTCCATCCCATCTTTTTAAGGGCTCTAAATGGTACTTATGGACTCAATGAAAAAGGGTGGACTCACTTGATCCTTTCCCTATATAGTGTATATATATATATATATATATATATATATATATATATATATATATATATATATATATATATATATATATAGAGCAAAGTTCTCCTAAGTCCTTCATATCTTTTGAGTCCATAAGTCCCTCCCATATCCCTTAGATCATGCTTGGTGGATGCTTGAGATTGAAAGTAAGAAACATACTTAACACTAATTAATTCACTTCTCTCTCTAATTTTAATAATACATTTACTAATTCATTCATTATCATACACAATTAACACCACCATTTATCTTATACTTCAAAGTTTATGAAAATTTTGTTAACACTTTTCTAGTTTCAGTTTTTTTTCGTTTTTTTTTTTTTGAGACAAGTTTTCGACATTTTAGGATTTTCGAGTGTAATTCTAACAGCAAAAAGTGTAACTTTAATCTACGAAGCGGTTTTGACGGATATTATTTTGAAATTTGTAATTTTAAGGAATGTTTACGAGAATTTTGCGTCTTACGAGTTTAACTTGATCTTTTTTGGTGATTTTGACGAATAATATTTTAAATTTTTGTAATTTTATCACAACTTATTGTAATTTTAGGATTTTTCGAGTGTTATTTTAACGACAAAAAGTGTTATTTTAGTCAAGGAAAGTGTAATTTCAGTCCAATGAGAGTGTTATTTTAGTCCAGAAAAGTATTTTTTTAGTCCAGGCAAATGTAATTTCAGTCCAATGAGAGTGTTATTTTAGTCCAAAAAAGTGTAATTTTAGTCCAGAAAAGTATAATTTCAGTTCAATGAGAATGTAATTTTAGTCCATTGAGAGTGTAACATTAGTCCAATGAGAATATGAGAATATGACCAAGTCCATTGAGAATGTAACATTAGTCCAATAGTAGTAAGTGTAATTCTAGCAGAAAAAGTGTAATTTTAGCCGAAAAAAGTGTTATTCTAGCAGAAAAAAGTATAATTTTAACAGGAAAAAGTGTAATTTTAGCGGCGAAAAGTGTAATTTTAACAGAAAAAAGTGTAATTCTAACAACAACAATAAGTGTCATTTTAGCAGAAAAAGTGTAATTTTAGCCGAAAAAAGTGTTATTTTAGCAGAAAAAAGTATAATTTTAACAGAAAAAAGTGTAATTTTAGCGGAGAAAAGTGTAATTTTAACAGAAAAAAGTGTAATTCTAACAACAACAATAAGTGTCATTTTAGCAGAAAAAGTGTAATTTTAGCCGAAAAAAGTATAATTTTAACAGGAAAAAGTGTAATTTTAATGAAGAAAAGTGTAATTTTAACAGAAAAAAGTGTAATTCTAACAACAAAAAATGTAATTTTAGCAGAAAAAGTGTAATTTTAGCCGAAAAAAGTGTTATTCTAGCAGAAAAAAGTATAATTTTAACAGAAAAAAGTGTAATTCTAACAACAACAAAAAGTGTAATTTTAACAGAAAAAAGTGCAATTTTAATGGACAAAAGTGTAATTTTAAAAGAAAAAGGGGTAAGGAACATCCATCTCTACACATAAAAAACCAAGACAAAATGAAAGGAGAGGAGGCATGCGTATTTCATCTTCATTTGTTGAAGATCTACACATAAACACCAATATACTCAGATTTTAGTATTTATCTTCATTTGTTGAAGATCTATAAACTAAAATAACCAAAAAAAAATAAAAACATCAGATCTCAGTCCATTATAATCAGTAATAACTAATTACTTGTACTTTAGAACAAATCAATCAAAAAAACCTTTTTTTTCTTTAACAAAATAAAACAAAAGTAATAATGAAAAGTACATATGTGAACAAGATAATAAAGGAACCGAAAAAAACAAAAAAAATAAAAAAAAAAAACAAAAAAAAAACTCAGATCTGGAAACGTGAAACACCAAGAAAAAAATGAGAAGAAGAAGATGAGAGCGGCGGTGGAAAAAAGAAAAAAATCTGAAGAAAGCAAAGGAAAACAAAAAAAACAAAAATAAATTCGAAATCTGAAAAGTAATAAAAAGAAAAAAACAAAACACAAAACAAAGACCAAATTTTCGAAATCTGAAAAGTAATAAAAACAAAAAAAACAAAACACAAAACAACAAAACAACAAAACAACAAATCTGAAGAAAAAAAAATATATAAAACAAGATCTGGAAAGACGGAAAAGAAAAGGAGAAGAGGGGTGGTGGCGCGGTTATGGCGGTTGTAGTGGCGACTGGTGGTGTGGTGGGTGTTGGTGACGTCCGGTGGAGAGTGGTGTGCGCGATGGTGTCGGGTTGGAGAGGAGATGGGGCGTGAAGGAGGGAGGCAGTGTGTAGTGGTGGGTGAGGTCGTGTGGTGGGTGGTGGGTATGCAGTGGTTTCGGTGTGGGGTTGGGGTGTGGGTCGTGAGTGGTGGTGGGGGAGGTGGCAGATCTGTGGTGGGGGTAGGTGTGGGGTAGTTTCGGTGTGGTGGTGGGTGTGGGCATGGGGGTGAGTGGTGGCGAGGGGAGGTGGTCGTGTGGGTGAATGGTGACGGGAGTGGTGGGTGGTGGCAGATATGGGGTGGGGGTGGGCAGTTGCGGTGGGTGGTGGGTGGTGGGGGAAGCGCCGTGAGGAGGTGGGTGCTGGGTTTCGGTGTTGGTGAGGAAGAAGAGAGGAGGGTTTTTGTTAGGTTTTGATTTATTTGGTTTTTGTTAGGTTTTGATTTATTTGGGTTTAGAGAGATGAGAGTATTAAAATTGTGTGAGATGAGAGAGAAATGGTGAGTAGAAAAGTATATATGTTAGATTAGTGGTTAATTAGGATATGTTGTTAATTAATTAGTATAGTAGAGAGAGAGTGGTAAATTAGCTCATTAATCTTCTTTTTTTTGCTTCAATCACAGCCCTCCATATCCCTCATCTAATGGCTCTAAAGAGAACTTATGGACTCACATGTAAGAGGAGGACTCACTTGATCCTAATACTATATATATATATATATATATATATATATATATATATATATATATATATATATATATATATATATATAGAGAGAAGGGTTCTTCTAAGGTCCTCTTATCATATAAGTCCCTAAGTCCTTATAAGGGCCTTTGGATGGAAGGGATGGAGGGATGAGATTACATCTCATTCAAGGGTCACAATTCTCCCTCCCTAATCTCCTTCCCTAATTGTGTATAACTCTACCTAATTTTGTACAACTCTACCATCATTCTAATCTCCCAACTCACTTCCTCATTCACTCATCCTCTCTCATTTCTCACATTCACTCTTTCTCTCTCATTTTCTCCCACCCTCTCTAAACAAAAAAAAAAACCAAGTTCATAAAAAAAAAACCCAAACTAAAACAAAACCACTCCACCTCCACCTCCACCTCCATCACCCTCACCACCCGACCTCCCTTATCCCCGGCCCACCACCACCCGACCTCCTTCCCTTCTTCCCAGCCCACCATCCGACCTCCTTTCTTCCAAGCCCACCACCCGACCTCCCTCCTCCATCAACCAACAACAACAACGACCACAACAACGCCAACAACAACCAGCGACAACCATCGCCCCACAACCTCTGCCGACAGCCCACGCCCACCATCTCTGCCGACAGCCAACAACAACAACGGCAACAACAACGCCACCCGACCTCCCTCCTCCGACCTCCTTTCTTCCAAGCCCACCGACCGCCACCGCCTTTTCTCTTTTTTTCACCATTTTTTCAGATCTTTAAAATCTGTTATTTTTTTTAATAAATTTTGGTTCGTTGAAGTCGGTGTTGTCACCAATCGTCCATTTTCCTTTTAAAATCTGAAATAAATTTTGGTTTAATAAATTTTGGTTTAAAATCTGAAATAAATCTTTTTCTTTGTTTAATAAATCTTGGTTTGTTGTTGTTGGTAGTGGTAATCTCTCGGGTTTAAAAGGAAAATGGACGATTGTTGTTGTTGGTAGTGGTAAAATCTGAAATAAATCTTGGTTGTTGGTGGTTTTATTTTTTCCAGATCTGGGTTCTTGTTTGGCAGAGGAAGAAACAACAAAAGGGACCCATTTTATTTTATATGGGTTTTGTTTTATATGGGTTTTGTTTTATTTTGTATGGGTTTTTGTATGACTAAAGTTATTTATTATTGTTGGTATTTTTTTTGTTAGTGTTACATATTTGGTTTTATTTGGTTGTTATTTTTTTATTTGGTTGTTATTGTTATTTGATTTTTTGGACTAAAGTTATACATCTTGTCTATTAAAGTTATACACTGCGTGCATTAGAGTTATACACACGATATTTAAATTTGGTTTTTTTTTTATTGTTATTTGGTTTATTTCAGATTTCGGGTTTGGTTGGGTTGTTGGTTTTTTGGTTTTATTATTGTTATTTGGTTTTTTGTTTTTGTTATTATGAGTTTTTTTGGTTTTTGTTATTATTTTTTTTTTCCATATTTTTCATATTTATTGTTTGATTTTTTTACTATTTACGACTAAAGTTATACATTTTATGACTAAAGTTATACATTTTATGACCAAAGTTATACAAAAAAAGACTAAAGTTATACAAAAATTGGACTAAAGTTATACAAAAAATTGGACTAAAATTATACAAAAATGAACCAAAGTTATACAAAAATGAACCAAAGTTATACAAAAATGGACCAAAGTTATACAAAAATGGACTAAAGTTATACAAGTATGGACTAAAGTTATACAAAAAAAGGACTGAAGTTATACAAAAATAGACCAAAGTTATAAAAAAAAAAGACTAAAGTTATACAAAAATTGGACCAGAGTTATACAAAAATGAACCAGAGTTATACAAAAAATTGGACTAAAGTTATACAAAAAATGAACCAAAGTTATACAAAAATGAACCAAAGTTATACAAAAATGAACCAAAGTTATTCAAAAATCGACCAGAGTTATACAAAAATGCACTAAAGTTATACAAAAATTGGACTAAAGTCATACAACAATGGACTAAAGTTATACAAAAAATTGGACTAAAGTTATACAAAAATTAACCAAAGTTATACAAAAATGCACCAAAGTTATACAAAAATGGACCAGAGTTATACAAAAATGCACTAGAGTTATACAAAAAATTGGACTAAAGTTATACAAAAAATGAACCAAAGTTATACAAAAATGAACCAAAGTTATACAAAAACGGACCAGAGTTATACAAAAATGCACCAGAGTTATACACAAATGCACAAGAGTTATACACGTTTTGTACAGGAGTTATACAACACATCACTGCAGTTATCCATATATAGGTAAGAGTTATACAAGTTGTACAACACATCACATTCTGGATCTACAGTAATACACTCTAAAATGTATAACTCTAGGCGTATAATGTATAACTCGTAGCATATAATGTATAACTCTTAGCATATACAGACAGTGTTTGGAGTTATACATTATATGCTAAGAGTTATACATTGGGTAGTTAGAGTTATACATCCTATGACTAGAGTTATACAGACTGTTCATAGAGTTATACATTAAATACATAGAGTTATACAGGCTGTGTCTAGAGTTATACAAATTGTGTACAACAGTTACACAACACATGACTGCAGATTATGAGATAGGCAAAATTTATTACGATTATGAGTTATACATTCTCGTGAAGTACGATTATCCATATATAGGTAAGAGTTATACAAATTGTATGACTAGAGTTATACATTCGGAACTACTGAAGTAATACACTCTACAATGTATAACTCTAGGCATATAATGTATAACTCTTAGAATATAATGTATAACTCTTAGCATATACAGACTGTGTTTGGAGTTATACATTCTATGCCTAGAGTTATACATTATATGCATAGAGTTATACATTAAATGCCTGCAGTTATACATTCTGTGCCCAGAGTTATACATGTTATTTGCATGTGTTTTTCTCCGTCATTGTTTTTTCTGTAATTATTTTTCGCTTAGTTTTTCTGCGTTTGTTAGTAAAACAAATTAAATAAAATAAAACAAAAAAGATGATGGAGAGGATAGTAAAACAAATCCACATTTACCATACATGAACTTAATTAATACATATAGATACATAAACTTAATGCATTGCTAAAAATACAGTTCTTAGATGTTCATATAGGGATGCATTCTCTTCTATGATATTCATCCTCTCCTCCTTTGCTATTTGGAGGTTCATTTTTGTATAACTCTGTTTCATTTTTGTATAACTTTGGTTCATTTTTGTATAACTTTAGTCCAATTTTTTGTATAACTTTAGTCCATTTTTGTATAACTTTGGTTCATTTTTGTATAACTTTGGTTCATTTTTGTATAACTTTAGTCCATTGTTCTATCACTTTAGTCCAATTTTTGTATAACTTTAGTCTTTTTTTGTATAACTTTGGTCTATTTTTGTATAACTTCAGTCTTTTTTTGTATAACTTTAGTCCATATTTGTATAACTTTAGTCCATTTTTGTATAACTTTGGTCCATTCTTGTATAACTTTGGTTCATTTTTGTATAACTTTGGTTCATTTTTGTATAACTCTGGTTCATTTTTGTATAACTTTAGTCCAATTTTTTGTATAACTTTAGTCCAATTTTTGTATAACTTTGGTGCATTTTTGTATAACTTTGGTCATAAAATGTATAACTTTAGTCGTAAATAGTTAAAAAATCAAACAATAAATATGAAAAATATGAAAAAAAAAATAATAACAAAAACCAAACAAAATCATAATAACAAAAACAAAAAACCAAATAACAATAATAAAACCAAAAAACCAACAACCCAACCAAACCCGAAATCTAAAATAAACCAAATAACAAGATTTAAAACCCGAAATCTTAAAAAAAAGTATAACAAGAAGAGATTTGAGAAAATGAATAAAAAAGGAGAAGTAACAAAATAAAAGAAAATAAAAGACAACAACAAAAAATGAATGGAAAAAAAACAACTGAAAAAACATGAAAATAAAGACCAAAAAAAAAAAAAAAAAAAAAAAAAAAAAAAAAAAAAAAAAAAAAAAGTTGGCGGCGGTGCGGTGGCGGCGGTGTGGTGGCGGCGGTGGTGGGCGGTGAGTTGGTGTCGGGTGGGATAGTGGTGGGTGGTGGTGAATGAGGAAGAGAAGAATGAATGATTTATTTGGGTTTTTTGATTTAATTGGATTTTTTGGGTTTTTTGATTTAATTGGATTTTTTGGGTTTTATTTATTTATTTGGGTTTTGGGTTTTTTATTTATTTGGATTTTTTGGGTTTTTATTTTTTGGGGTTTTAGAGAGAAGATGAGTTGTGTGATATATGAGAGAAGTGGATGAGAGGAAAAGAAGTTATAGTGAATTAGTGATTAATTAGAAGGATTAGTGAAGGAGGAGAGAATGAGTGATATTAGTACATAAACACACTTTTGGAGGTTGATCTTGGCCATCCATCTCCCTCCATCCAATGGCTCACAATAGGACTTATGGACTCAAATATATAGAGGACCTTAGTTGATCCTTCCTCTATATATATATATATATATATATATATATATATATATATATATATATATATATATAGTGTAAAGATCAAGTGAGTCCACCTCTTACATTTGAGTCCATAAGTCCTCCTTAGAGCCTTTGGATGAGGAAGATGGAGGGTTGTGATTGAAACAAAAAAAAAAGGAGATTAATGACCTAATTTACCACTCTCTCTCTACTATACTAATTAATTAACAACATATCCTAATTAACCACTAATCTAACATATATACACTTTTCCACTCACCATTTCTCTCTCATCTCACACAATTTCAATGCTCTCATCTCTCTAAACCCAAATAAATCAAAACCAAACAAAAACCAAATAAATCAAAACCTCCCAAAATAAAAAACCTACCACCCACCATCTTCATCTTCCCCTCCTCTCTGCTCTTCACTGCCACCACCCGACACCCCCACCCCCGCCTGCCACCATCCGACAACAAACCCACAGACACCATCATCCCCCACCGACACCACATACTCACAACCCAACGACCCACCACCACCCACACCCACCAGATCCACCACCGAGCCCGACTCAATCCCAAAAACAAACATAAATCCCCAAAAATCTACCTCCGACAGCCACCACCCCCATTCACCCACCACGGCGACATCCCTTCGCCACCACACCTCTCACCCTCACGCTCACCAAAGACCACAACCACCACCAACAACAACAACAACAACGCCTTCGCCACCACATCTGCTCCTCCCACCACCGCCAATAGCCTCCTCCAATGTCGCCACCAACAACAACGAACACCAACAACGCCGGCTTTTCCAATTTAAAAAAAAAAAAATTAGCCTAGATCTACTAATAAACGGTGGTGACGCGCGAGGATGAGGGAGGAGGGACTAGATCTTGTTTATATTTTTCTTTTCTAAATAAAAAAAACGATTCCACAATGAGTCTTGGTGTTTCTAAATAAAAAAAGCGGCTGTTGGTGTTTCTAAATAAAAAAAAACGTGTCGACAATGAGTCTTGGTTTCAGTTATGCTTTTCGTCATTTTTTTTTTTCTTTTTTTTTGAATTTTTTTTAGATCTTGTTTATATTTTTTTAGATCTTGTTTATATTTTATGATATCTTTTTATTCTAGTCTTAGATCTTTTTATATCTTTTTTTTTTTTAAATCCCGTCTTGTTTAAATTCATTATGTTATCGTTTTTTTTAGATCTCGTTTTTATGTATAGTATTATTTTTTTCAGATTTTTTTTACAAATTTCGTTTTTTTAAATGTTACTTTTATTTTAATGTTAGATCTATAATATTTTGATTTTAATATTAAATCTACTAAATATGAAATATTTTCTTTATATTTTTTTTCTTATTTTGTGAGATATTTTTATTTTAGTTTTAGATGTACTAAATAGATCTAAGATTATTTGTTGATTTTAATCTTAGATATATTTAAAATATAGTCTTATTTTTAAGGTATTACACTTTTTTTTTCTAGAATAACGCTTTTTTCGGCTAAAATAACACTTTTTTGTGCTAGAATAACACTTTTTTCGATTAAAATTACACTTTTTTTGCTAAAATTACATTTTTTATTGTTGTTAGAATTACACCTTTTTCTGTTAAAATCACACTTTTCTCCATTAAAATTATAATTTTTTCTGTTAAAATTATACTTTTTTTTGCTAGAATAACACTTTTTTCGGCTAAAATTACACTTTTTGTTGTTAGAATTACACTTTTTGTTGTTAGAATTACACTTTTTGTTGTTAGAATTACACTTTTTTCTGTTAAAATTACACTTTCTTTTGCTATAATAACACTTTTTTCGGCTAAAATTACACTTTTTGTTGTTAGAATTACACTTTTTTCTGTTAAAATTATATTTTTTTTTGCTAGAATAACACTTTTTTCGACTAAAATTACACTTTTTGTTGTTAGAATTACATTTTTTGTTAGAATTGCAGTTTTTTCTGTTAGAATTACACTTACCTCTATTGGACTAATGTTACACTCTCAATGGACTTGGTTATATTCTCATTGGACTAATGTTATTCTCAATGGACTAAAATTACATTCTGAGTGGACTGGAATTATACTTTCCTGGACTAAAATTACACTTTTCTGGACTAAAATTACATTCTCCTTGACTAAAAATAACAATCTCATTGGACTGAAATTACACTTATCTGGACTAAAATAACACTTTTTGTCATTAAAATAACACTTGTAAAATGCTAAATTACAATGACTTGTGATAAAATGACAAAAATTCAAAATATTATTCGTTAAAATCACTCGGAAAAGATTGAAGTTAAACTTGTAAAACGCTAAATTCTCGAAAATATTCCTTAAAATTACACTTTTTGCTGTTAGAATTACACTCGTAAAATCCTAAAATGTCGAAAACTTGTCTTGAAAAAAAAAAAACGAAAAAAATCGAAACAGGAAAAATGTTAACAAAATTTTCATAAACTTTGAAGTATAAGACAAAATATGGTGTTAATTGTGTATGATAATGAATTAGTGAATGTATTATTAAAACTAGAGAGAGAAGTGAATTAATTAGTGTTAAGTGTGTTTTTTGCTTTCAATCTCAACCTTCCACCATGCATGATCCAAGGGTTGTAGGAGGGACTTATGGACTCAAAAAAAAAAGGGACTTAGAAGAACTTTGCTCTATATATATATATATATATATATATATATATATATATATATATATAAATAAAAAAAATTACATTAATAAAAATGTAATTCTTATATTTTCATAGAGAGTCTTATTCTCTTCTATGATATCCGTCCTCTCCTCCTTGGCTATTTGGAGGTTCCGTTCAGCATTTGTTATATCGTCATATAGCTGCAACTGCTGCTGCTTTGTCAAGCCATCTTTTTTGGCGTCCTTCAGTACGGATCGAGCATCCACAAGGTAGCTCCTGAAACTTTCCTCAATGTGGAGCAACCGGCGGATGAAACTGTTGTTGTTCTCGATCATAGTAAGAGTCTTAAGGATGATATCATTCATTTTGTTGATGGAGTTTGGAGTTTGTTTGAAAGATTAATTAGGGTTTATTTGGAGTTTGTTTTAGCAGTTAGGGTTTGGAGATGTATAGTGAGATAATGGAATGTTAGTTGAGATAATGCATGTATTTATACTAAGCAATGTGTGGTTTGAGTTGTTTTTTAATTAATATATATGTTAGGAAGTTGTGCCATAATCATCATCATATCTCTCTCTGCTGCTTCAAATCTTATTACTAACCCTTCTCATTTCATATTGTTCATTCATATGCACAGGGATGGCAGTAATAATGCATGCATCGGAATTATAACGGGCCGTAATTATGCATGCATCTAGTAATATTTAATTTAATTTTTTTTTTATTTTTTAAAAACAAACAACAACGGTTATTTATAAACAACCCGTTGTCTTTAGTTATAACAACGGTTTTGTATATTACAACCCGTTGTTATAACTTTCCCCCCAAAAATGAGTCACACTTTCCACAACGGGTTTTTATACTTAAAACCGTTGTTAATAGTTTTAACAACGGGTTCCTTAAGAAAACCAACCGTTGTTAAAACCTTTTACAACGGACGCATTAACAACGTCCGCTTTTTTATATAACAACGGTTTTTAACCGTTGTTATAGCCTGTATCTGTTGTAGTGCATATTAACTAATATGGTATGAAACCGACCCGTCTCTCCCTTGTGACGGATAGTGCATGTCACAAGGGAGACTAATTGAAGAGAGAGAGGGTATTGTATTGTAGTATTTTACGGAGTATTGTATTGGGAAAAGGGGAGAAGTTGTTAAGTTGGTTAAGCAGCAAAGCAGCAGGTGAAATCTACATAGTATAAAAGCCAAGTTTTTTTTTGGCTTCTGATTGGTTGTTGAGTTTCTATATACGGGCTCTCCCATGTTTCCTATACTATTTAATTACTCTCTCTCCTCAATCAAATTCAAACCCAATTCATATTCATCTCATATTCTTATTTTAATTACTTATGTTAAAACATAAGTTAAAATGTGATAATTACTTAAAATGTTGCAATTCACATACATTCAACGGGTCTAACATGTCAAATATCATTAATATAATTCTAATATAAAATACGATTATATATTATCTGATATTCAACTCTAATATTTATCAAATGGGTTTTTTGTCAAAAAGTACCTTATATTTAGGGGTCTTTGTAAAATAACTACCTTACTTTATTTTTTTTGTCAAATGCTACCTTATATATTTTTTATTTGTAAGGTAGTTATTTTACAAAGACCCCTAAATGTAAGGTAGTTTTTGACAAAAAACCCTTATCAAATATTTGAATCTCCAAATATGGACTATTTATATTGTCACGATATTGAACACTTAATCACGCTTAATTATATGTTACGCTTAAATTATATGTTCATATATCTAATAATAGCGTCTGCTATTACGACCCGTATATTTTTTGCACGGGTATAAAACTAGTAGAAATAGAGAAGATGGGTCGAGTACAGACTACAGAGAAGTTGCGTATGCTATTCAACCAATTTTATATTTATATATGGGTTTTTCTAACGTGTGCCCTAAGGGCACACATTAATAACCCATATATGGTTAGTTTAACAACATATTCTCATTAAATATGGTAAAAATGAGAATATACTTGAGTATCTTATATGAATACGTTGTTAAACTTACCATATATAGATTATTAATGTGTGCCCTTAGGGCACACGTTAGAAAAACCCTTTATATTTATATTCTATGATTACATCATACTCCATAGAGCAAGTACGTCCTACTTTCATAGTCCCATGTCTCGAGGAATTTCGTCTGTTTTTTTTTTCAATTATAAAATCTTGTACTCTCATTTTTTTTTAACTAATACTTCATCCAATTTACTACTCCCTCCACTTTCCTATTTTCACCCCATTTTCCCTTTTTGGCAAATTATCTATTTTCACCTCATTTCTCTTCTTTCCTTATTTGGACTACCTTTTTCATTATTTAATCATTCTTTTCACCCCACCTACATCTCTTTTATTACTTTTTTCATTATTTAATCATTCTTTTCACCTCACTAACAACTCTTTTATTACTTTTTCATTCTTTAATAACTTTTCTTAATATCCGTGTAAAAAGAAATGGGGTGAACAAAAAAAAGTGGAGGGAGTATTATCTTCCCTTTTTTTTTTTTTTTTTTTTTTTTTTTTTTTTTTTTTTTTGATGACGAGGAGGTTGGATCCTCCCGGATACGAGGACCCCCCCGCTAGGCGCTCAGTATCATGTGAGTTCTTTCCCGCGGGGATTATTCCCTCTCCGGGCGTCAGGTCCCCAGGAAAGTGTTCATCTAGGGAATCGAACCCAGGACCTCGCAATTCCTCCTTAGGAGGCTTTGAGGTTACCCTCTTTTCTTTTTCACACAAGTTTGATTATCTTTCCTCTTTCCTTTTTTTTTGGTAAGTTTCATTCATTTTTTATTAATTTCTCTCTCCTAAAAAATCAACAACTCTCATTACTTTATCTATTCTTTATTCATTATTCATTCTTTATTATTTTCTCTCCTCTATAAATTTCACAACTTACAATAATTTATTCTACTTTATTCTACTTTATTCCTTCTTTCTTCGCCTTTTCTTAATTTTTGTGCCCAAAAGAAAGGGGAAGATAAAAGAAAATTGGAGGTAGTAACAAATTCTGGTTTATGACGGGTTATATCATTCATAATCTTGTAACGGGTTAAATAAATTCTACTTGTACAAAAAGACAAGTCATTAGTGATTTCTTAGATACTCCTACTCCTATGCGGATAAGATACTTGACCTATAAAAGCGTATGACGGATATATCCGTAAAAAGGGAGACTTATTTTTTTTTTTTTTGGTTATAAGAAGTGGGGTTCAACCCAAAACAAAGAAACGAAAGCTAAAGCAACACAAAATAGAAGACGAAAAAACAATTAAAACTTGTCGACCGGGACAATCCACAAATAAGATTATACATTCAGTTGTATGTAGAACATTGTACAACCAAGGTATAAGAATTCGAGCTTATATGTATTTTTTGTTGAGCTAATTCAAAGTTCATATTATTAATGTGTAATTGGTAGTTCAGATACTTTCTAATAAAGCTCATATTATTTAACATAAAACTCGGATACTTTATTACAAAGTTCGGATTCTATACCGTATAATTGATACAACCGGTTGTATAATCCATGAATTGGGGACGATCCTCGGCCAAGCCACACCACCAATATCCTGCTGCATTAACCGAATTAATCGAGTCGGTAAAATATTTGGTTCCCAGATGACCGTTTGTTGAGCTTGCTCTACCCCCGCATTCGCCAACCAATCTGCACAATTGTTGGCTTCTCTGTATACATTGTTACCACAATGTATTTCTGTTTTTACAAATAATAATCCCCAAACTTTTCCGTATACTCCCCCAAACACCACCGTATTTGAACCGATGCTACTTTTTAATATTTTCCGACTCCTTAGTGAAAAAATCACGGAATTCCTATATTACCCCCACTTACTTACCTTCACTAACTTTACCCAAACATAACATACCCCATATTCAATCACTTTTTCCCCCAATTCCCCCAAATCAATTTATACATTCAAGCCCTAAATCCCTAAAATCCCCAAATCAATTCAGAATGGTGTGTCTTAAGAAGAAACTGAGAGACAATCTGCTCAAATCTTCCATAGTCCAATGAGGAAATGACAGAGAAATTCATAATGGTGTGTGAGAAAAAAAAGGGTATTTCGGCCTTGCATTCAAACCTAAGAACGAAAGATCAAGGATTGCAAACCCAATTATAGATGGGGACAAGCTTGAAACACAAATCAAGTTGTTTTATTTAGTATATTTGAATATTGTGATGAGCAAATAACAAGCAAACAGCAGTCGAGACCACATCCTTGGCATGAATCAACAGGACGGGGTTTGACCAGATTCAGCAACACAATTTATGCCCATTAATCAATTGCTAAAGACCAAAAACATGAACATAATAAGAAATTGATGATTAGAATGGGTCAATGGCAGACCCATAGAACCATAGAACCAATAATTTCACATTTCTATCTAGGCAACATACACAACATGCAAAACACAAGGGCACTTCTGTTCGTTCGACACAACATGAAGACATCTAACATCGCAATATGTGTAAGTAAAGTCTCTCAGATGTAATCGCCAATTACCATACAGACATACAGGGAACAATTGAACAAGCAATATGTGTAAGTAAAGTCTCCCAGATGTAATCGCCAATTACCATACAGACATACAGGGAACAATTGAACAAATCAGGAATTATCTTGTTGACATAATTCAGTGGCTTGCTAGCTGCAATATAATCCTTCTTAAAGAAAGAGTACACTGGCATTTGGTGAGGACCAATGAAAACTTGACACACGTTCAACGAATTCAAGCTCCTCTGCTGTTGTTAATCGATAATAATTGCTGCAAGGAATTATTACCAACTTGTCCAAGCAAGCCGCACTTCTGAGCACAAATTGAACTAGTTGAAGCCAACGATCCCAAGGTTTCGCACAGACATGGAAAGTGACACTCTTAAGTTTAGGCATCACGCAAGGAGATGAAAACTCTTCAGGGACCAAAACAGTACCGGCTTCATCCTTCCAATACTATGAAGTGAAAAGACCAAGAGTTAGTCAGCAGGGAAATGCATAAGCTAATATAACTAAAGTGTACTGAATACACCAACCTTTGAGTAAATAAGGAGTTCTTCCAAGTCTTTTAAACTTCTCATTAACTGATAAATGCCTAAGAAATAGTCTTCAGAAAACGCATCCAATTCCAAAACCACACACTTCCATCTATTTTGTGAAAGACACAAACATGGGATTGCGTCGAGGAATTGCTGAAATTGACATATAATGTCAGTAACGTCTCAATCACTGCTCAAATCACAGAGGAATAAGCCAAAAGTTCATACTCCCTCCATCCCGATCATTCGTTTATGTTTGGTTTTGCCACAAATACCACGAAAAGGGGACGGGACCATTTGCGGTGGTTTTTAGTGGATGACAAGCGGACCATAATGGATGTGTTTGAACAAATAACACATGAAAAACTTTCCTAATATAGAAAGGTAAACACATGAATGAGACACCCAAAATGTAACAGGTAAACAAATGACCGGGACGGAGGTAGTAGAGGAATAAGCCAAAAGTTAAGCAGTCAATAAATGATCAGTACTAAAAGAGTTGGCATATTAACATAATTTACTACGTGAGCACATGATTTAACATTAGGCAAGCTAACGGGTATGCTAACATTTGTTCTCATGCGTAGGTTGTGAGAGAAAAAATAAGGGTATTGGCAGTAGGAGAGTTGTTGCCCCCCTCCTTAAAGATGAACAAGTAATTCACCCCCTAGCATTTCAATTCGATTTCCACCACCCTAAACCTGAATCCTGGCTCCGCCATTGCCCCCTAACAGGCCTCGATAATGAACGTTGTCATAAATTAAAGGAAAGCATAATGTTCTTTTCAAGAAAGTATGAGAAATTACCACTGCAGCATCACGTGACAGTCGGAAAACTTCAACATCTTTAAACTTCCCCAAAAACATTTTAAGCATTGTATTATATTCATCATCATCATCGTCAGAAAAATATCTATCACTGAAAAAATCTTCAATGTGCAAATCACGAACAGAAGAAACATCAATGATGACTGGTAAGGAGCATACATTCAGAACCAAACTTTTAAGGTTGGGGATATCAAGCAACAAGAGTTTATTCTCCACGTAATATTCATACTCATACTCATGAACAAGAGATAATTTATCAATGTTTGGAGCAGTGAAACTCAGCTTCTTTATCTCACAAGGATTCACAATTCGGAGTTCTTGTAAGGAAGGGCATCCAGATATAAATTGTTGGAATGCTTCCTCACATATATCGACAGAGTCAAGCGATAACTTCTTTAGAGAGCCCAAGGTGACTTGCTGGGGATCAATTCTGAAACCACGGAGTTCAAGTGTAACAAGAGATTGACTTGTGAAATTAGGAAGGAACGAAACATCACATATAAAAGTATAAAATTTAATTTCCTTGGCTTCTCTACCCAACGCAAACCTCAACCAAATTTTTACATCATCAACATCCTTGCTTTCGAAAATCTCGCGGGGACAAAGAGAAAGATGAAATGTATCAATTGAGAGTCTTTTGTGAAGCATCAATACATTGCGGATGAAAATTTTGAACTGCCGAAAGCAATCGTTATTCCCTTGATAATTATTAAGGAATTCTTCAAAGTCAAACTTAAGAGTAGGAACCAAAGTCCAAAGGTTTCCAAAACGACGAAGCAAGACGGTTCTAACAGCATCAAAAGTGGGCAAACAACAAAGGATGTGGACAATAACTCGATCTGGCATTTCACTGAGTCTATCACGACCCACATCAACCTCGGAACAACGGTTACGTTTCCGGGAACTTAATTTCATGCTTCTTAAGGGAATACCTAATTTAATAATAATTTCAAAATAAAACTTCATTCAGATTTCAGAAAACAACAAATCTCAAACTAACCTAGGATAATAAATTCATATTGTCTAGCTAATTAATTAATAAAACCTTGATTAACAACCCATCTCAAACTAATTAAGCGTCAATGTTTACCATTACTCCTCCTATCAACTCATCTCTTGTAAAATAAATAAATAAATAAAATTGCTGTATTAAATGCCGAATCGTAAATAATGTGAGCAGGACATTGTTAAAAGGAAACAAAAAGAAAAAGGGGTTGAGTACTTACTTGAGTGTGAATGAAACAACAATTTACCTGACGAAGATGAAGAACAGGTGGGCTTCGGGCTTCCTTCCCGAGTTTGTAAAGTGTGTACAAAAGATACATTTATCAAATGGATGAATTTTTAAGATTTCCGAAATCTAGGCAAATCCTCAGTCCGTATTACTCCCACACGACTTGAACCTGAGAGTCTGAGACCCATGAATTTCTCATCCATGTTTTTACCACTAGACTCCACTCTTACGGGCTAAGAAATTATTTTAACTTTTGAATAATTGTGTGTGACAAATTTATATTTTTGGCGAAAACAAACGCTTTGAAAAACTAGGGGTAACATACATTAAAGTAGACCTGGCAAAATTACTCGACTCGAAGCCCACCCGATACCCAAACTTGACCTGACCCAATATAACCCGATCTGAATGTTTATGGTTACAAACTGATTATTAGTGTTGGGGATAAAATATCACTTTTTTATCCATGATGACGTGGCACATTCTCATTGGCGCAAGAAAAAGCAATAGGATTGATGAGTTGGAACAGTGGGGACCGTTGGATTAAAAGGTGAACAAACACACCTGTGTTTGTTATTTCACTTATAAGAGAATAGAAAAGTCAACTAACCATATCTTATTATCAAGCAACAAATCCCTATTTTACAAGAGCAGGCGCATGAATCTAGCAATAGAGGCATAAAGGAGTTATAGAGTTCAAGTGTTCAACCTTAGCAACAACAACTATATAAAGAAGGGCAAGTCATAATGAGAGGATATATCATTCGGCACTCCAACACTCTCCTGCTGAACATTCCGTCTTCATTTAACAATACCTCGCTAACAAATTAATCCTTGTATTTCCTTACTTGCGTAACACCGTCTTGATTATAGTGCCAAATTGGTGTGATTCCGACGCCCCCCCTGCAGTTGTTCCCACATCGGGTTTTCCGCGTCACCAAAACTTCGCGTGTCTCTCTTTTATTTCGTCGTTCATCCGTTCATTAAATTCATTAGACTCATACCGTCATTGGCCGTAGATTAATCACTATCACTCACCAATTAAAATTAATAGTCGGTAAATTTTTACCAAAACAATTAGCGACAAATAACTTAATAATAGTTGACCTGAAAAAATCTCAAACCTGACTCGATTGACTCGTTTGCCATGTTTACTTGAAAGAGTTAAAATTAGACCTGTTAAAATTGACTCGATTCGAATAATCAGACCCAACACTTAAACTTAAAACCCGAGTTTGACCAGGATCCGAATTGACAATATAAACTCACCTGAATGTTTATTATTGCAAATTGATTACTATCATAAACAACTTGATAATAGTTGACCCACAAATGACCTGAACCCGAAATAATCCGGTCTAACACAAACTCTTATAAACCCGAAATGGACCCTGCTCAAACCAAACCCAGTTAACCCGTTTGCAAGATTTACTCTAAATTTACCCAAATGCCTGACTACAATATTTATTTTCTAAACTAATTATTATCACTAACAACTTTATAATATCCCCCTTATATAAAAATGGCTAAGGATGTTTTTTTGTGAGGATAGTTTGGATGAATAGTTGAATATGATGAATAGTAGAAGGGTTTTTCTCACCTATGTTCACTAGGCATAGGATAAGAAACCCAAAAAGGAAAGTAATAAATGATATTTTTATGGGAAATTGTAATATCAATTACTTTTACTTTTATTTACAAGAAAATACATTTATTTCTTTCTATTTTTGGTTTTTTATCCTATGTTTAGTGTGCATATGTTAGAAAAACTCATAGTAGAAAAAAGGGTACAAATGGAGCAAACAAACAGGAAAGGCTAATCAACTAGAAATTTAAAAAGCTAATATAGAACAAAGGAAGATGATTAAGTGGGGAAGACAAAGCATATAAACCAGGAGAAGAGGCCCTATGGAGTCGATTAAAACGGTCGAAGTTTCCCAACACAAACACGGTGCCGCCGCCAAAGAAAACGGTCCCAAAATTTGGTAGACGGAGACTTTCGCCGGCGACCAGGAGGATTCTGTGATGGGCGCCGGCAAGAGGGGGAGATTTTAAGAGGGGGAGATTTTGATAGGTGGAGGGTAGGCGGTGGGAATTTATTAGGTTTTTCCTTTTAAGAAATTATGTTTTCATTTTAGGCATTAGCAATAGATGATCGGTCCGTTTCGTGTTCACAATTAAATAGATGTGGTCGTTGGGTCACGTCCGAATCAAAACACAATTTATAGCTTCACAAACAACTCTACAATTAGTAAAGAGGCAAGTAAAGGTCGGATCCCAAGGGACGGGAATTGAGATAAGATTTCTATTGAAACTAGTGGTGTCTTAGGGGTGTCACAATTTGGGTTGATGTAGAAGGTCACTAACTAAAATAACAATGAAAATAAACAAGCAAGATGAATTAAAAGGGTTGTAAACAATTGATAAAAAGCACTAGGGTGTCATGGGGTCATAGGGGAATCATGGGAATTGATCATACAAACATGTTCTCAAATTATAAGCAAGCAATTATTGTTGTGATGGATTGAGTTGGGTTATATCTTACAATCCTAGGAAAGTTTGGGTCCCGGAGCCGAATCGATTAGATTGTACAACACCTACAAGTCGACTTAATCTTCCCTACTCAACAACATGCATGGTCTAATGAGACTCGAGTTGGTTTATGTCTTACAAGTCTCATTGAAAAGATAGGTGATGGGTAAAAAATGCAAGGATTCATAGGCTCGCATTTCATCAAACATAACATGTGCATGAGTTGAGATCAAAACAAGCAAGCAAATAAAACATGATCAAAGCATATTAATTTAAGCATGAATCATTCCCCATATTGGTTTCCCCTAATCACCCATTAACCCTAGCTAAGAGACTACTCACTCATTATCATGTTGATCATGCTAGCAAGGTTGTCAATCATACCAACAAAATGAAACATGATGAATAAATGAAAGTAATTAACAATAATTAAAAAGGGATTAAGAGGATTATACCTACTAATGATTCCAATAATAAAGCAAAGATAAAAGAAGTACTTGATGCTTGATTGAGAGGTTGTCAATCTCACAATAATAACCCAAATAATCTTCAAT
The DNA here is from genome assembly GCF_048544455.1 of Silene latifolia. Lineage (NCBI taxonomy): Eukaryota > Viridiplantae > Streptophyta > Magnoliopsida > Caryophyllales > Caryophyllaceae > Silene > Silene latifolia. The sequence continues at coordinate 45,184,688 of NC_133527.1, forward strand.
TACCCAAAATAAAGGATGAACAAAAGAGAGATTAAGGAAATAAAACTTGTATTAAAACTTGATTAATTGTTGATTACAAAACTAAAGAGAGATTTGATTGATATTAACTACTCTAAGAATTGATAAGAAGAACATGCTCTTCTAATTAGACTAATGGGGTATTTATAGTGGAAATTAGGGGGATGCATTAGAGTTAACTAAGGGCTAAACTAGTAATTATACTTTTTAGATTGAGCAGGGAGGAGCCGGTATTTTTCGAAGGAAGGGCTTCTTTCTTTGTAGCTTGGAGAAGACGAAATTAATTGTGACATCTTTGGAATCCGTGCGTTTTGGAGTCGGGACGGGCGGATTCTGGCGGTGGAACACGGGCGTCTTTGGAGGAATCCGGGCGGATTCTGGTGGCTGCAAACCCGAGCGTCTTTGGAGGAAAACGCACGGATTGTGCTTGTGGAGGACGGGCGGATTGTGGAGAAACCGCTCGGATTGTACCTCAGCAATCTTTCTTCTTCTTTTCTTCCCTTTTCTTCATAAAATCCTTGGGGATTTCTTCGAGGACTCAAGGATCCTTTCTCAACATTGCTCATCTACTATAATATGTACAAAGGCCTTCTAATCTTGTCTCTCCTTGATGCTTGGTCATTGGATTCGATCAATTTAGTCTTGTTTTGCCATGAAAATGCAAGATTCTTACTCCTTTCCTACCAAGGGATCAAAATCTCAAGGAATATGGAAAACAAAGAACTAAAGATAATAAATAACCCAAATATGCACTAAAAAGCATGGGAACAAGGCTAATTCGGGGGCTAAATATGCGCTAATTATGGTCACATCAAATATCCCCAAACCGAACCTTTGCTCGTCCCGAGTAAAGAGGTGACAAAGACTAGGACCATTATTTAAACTAACCTAATAACATAGCCGATATGAGACAATAGCGGGTCTCACTTCGCCCCTTCAACTCACAACAACACAACCATGAGGTAGGATGCCTTCTTGCAAGGCAAGGTGAGTCTTGCCAAAATGACGACACATCCAAACATTAAGCACACAAAATCAAATAATGGATGCATCTACAAAAGGAATAGCCACTTCCTCATCAAGCGGCGGAGGCACTAAAGAGGAACAAATTTAAGAACATGTAATCTTTCACAAATACTAGTTCAACAAACTACTAAGGCTAAGAGGATGGCACTAAATCACCTCCAAATGGTGTTAAACAAGACTACTTTCGTCCTCAATTTCCAAATGCTTTCGTCAAGGGCGATCGGATGGTGGTGGAATGAAGATCCCTATGATGCTAGTAGCATATGACATGACAAGTCTCGAATTCTCTACAAAAGTAAAGGTCATGGATCGTCCCAAGCTCGACAAAGTGGCTTGACAAAAGGCTTTTTGGGAATGAAATGCTCAAATCGTTATACACAACGGGTGGATATGACTAGTATTCAAAAATTGACCTCATTTAACTTTCACATTTCAAAACTTTAAGATGGGGTTTGTCCCTTCCGGGCTAGTATCGTTTGCTTTCGCCAATCGCTTATTAGGCAACCGGTTAACCTCTAGACAATAGCTTTTCGGGATGATAGTCACTCTGTCTCTGGGCGGTCGAATTCACAACCGTGTAGGGGCCCAATTCAATGGATCCCTCTCCAAAGCACATCGAAGTGGTACGCCTCCATCAAAACAATTAAATTTCTCAACATTCAACAATTCATAACATTTGAGGTTTCCTTAGCATTAAATTACTTCCACATGACAAAATTTTCGAAATGAGCACTTCAAACTTATTGATAGAAAGTATTTTTGGGTTGCCTTACCACAAGGTCAATCAAGGTCACCTAGACAAGTTAACCAAGTCCACATCACATCACGGGGTTGGATAGGTGACTTACATGCAAACCCTTGACTAGGCTTTGGGTCATGGGTCAAAAGATACTAGTATGACACTATCTAGGGTGTTTTACAACCATTCTAGTAGGCAAAGTCTTAAGTTGAAAAAGTATTTGTAATGGCTTAGTTGCTCTTGTCAAAGTTCCCAATTAGACATTTTTCAAAAAAATTTATCTAAATGCAACTACATGCTATGATGCAACTAATATAAACATCCTAATGCAAGTGATTCTATCAACTAATATGACATATAAACTAAATGCAAGTCCTAAGTTCACATTGTTATACCGCATCAATCAAAATAAAGCCACATAGTCATTAACATAAAGAGGAAAAAGGAGATTGGAAAGATCATACCATGCGGTCTTCAATATCCTCATGTCTCGGATGTGGCATAGTCGATCAATGTGAACAAGGATAGAACACAATATATACAAGACTATACTACAAAGGAAATAAACATGTTTTTGGGTTTTCAATTTTCAAATTTTTATGATTTTCGAAATTTTTCAAATTTTTTGGGTTTTTAAATAAGAGTTAAGTTAGAATTCCCCATCCCCACACTAATATGGGCATTGTCCTCAATGGCCAAAATGATGGGAAATTATGCAAAGATGATGCATGATTTCTACACTAAATGCAATCTACACTACATGATGCATGGTTTTTTTGTTTATGACGGAGAGGATAATTTAGATTACCTCCCGTTGTGTATGCATTAGCTTCCCCAAACCGAGTTAGACACTATTGCTAATGTCCTAAGGATGGGTATAGTTCATGCACACACTATGCAATGCATGAAACTAATTTATCATTTTGGATTTTGAAAGTGGGAATAATAAAATGAGAACACCTCAATGGTACCGAGGTGTGAGTCCTCTATGGTGCTAGGACTACTCCAACAATGATCAAGAAAATAATTAAAACAAAGAGAGAAATTGACAAACCTTGAAAGGGTAGGAGCCTCCAAAGCTTGCTAATCTTCCATCATATCATCACTACCATCACTTTCCTCATTAGAAGTGGTCTCATTGCCACTTCCCTCTTCATTTGCTTCTTCACTTTCTTCTTCACCTTGCTCATCATCCTCTTCTCCTTCTTCACTTGCTTCCTCATCAATGTTATCATCAACTTCTTCACTACCGACAACCTCATTGTCACCCGGGACGACCCTAGATGCACTTGGAAATAGGACTTCTCTATCCGCCCAACTAGGCAAAGGACATGATGGATCAAGTAGTCCTTGCCTAGCTAAGTGTAGGAGGGGTGGATATTGAGCCAAGTAAGCATTTTTCCGATCCTCAAAGGCTTGCTTGTGCATTTCTTGCATGAGAAGAGTCAAATAATCATTTCTTTCTTCAATGCCATCGGGCTTGAACTCTTGGTACTCGAAAGGGTAGGGTGGTGTGACAATGGAAGAGGAGGGTATTTCAAGTTCACCCTTTTGTTGTCGGATAATATACTCGGCCTCTTTTGAAAGGGGAAGTATATAATTGGTCCGGTGGACGCTTAGACGACAAATCTTTGAAGGCAAAGTAAACGATCTAGCCTCACTAGTGAGCCATCCATACTTGGTGTCAAGAGGGTTATGGGCAACCCACTTGTACTTGTGTATCATAGTATGCATATCAACAAGATGACCACCCTCTTTCGCCTCATACTTGTTATCTTTGTTGAAGTTAGGATCAAAGTATTTAGCTAGGATGGTGACTAGGCCGCCATTCACAATAACGGTAGTGCCTTTCTTCCCACAATCAATGTTGAGCCATCTATCTACCAAAAGCCTTAGAGAGTTGAAAGGCTTGGTGTGTACTCTTCCAATGTTCAAAGCCGATTCAAGAAGAACAAAATCAAGTTTGGTGAATTGGTTGGTATCTTTTCTTGCAATGATGGTGTTTCCTACGACCTTGTGCCATACTCTTATGCCTGGATGATGGACTAAAAGAGTACGACTCGCATGAAAGTCCTCAAATTTCCTTCCGGAAATTGCCTCCCAATGAGGGTCGGGGTCATACTTTCCAACATTCTTAAAATAACTCGGTTCATCACTAAGACTCAAAGCTTCACCCATTTCCCTAAAGGAGATGCATCTACTAACATTAGCTAGACGAAACTCGAGGTTCTCCCTAGTCTCAACTTTGTTGACTTTCAAAGAATTCAAAAATTCCAAGGTAAGGGAGGGGTACGTCAATTCTTTTGATTCAAACAATTTCTCCAACCCCATGGCTTTAAAGAAGGCTCTAGTTTGCTCAAGGACACCCAACTTATCTAAGGTATCTTCACAAATAAACTTGGTGGATTGAAATGATTTCCTAGCAAACTTGGCAAAAGTGTCTCTATGGGTTTTGGAAATAAAAGTTACCTCCGGATAGTGCAAACATTGATCAATTTCCGGAGTAGTAGATGTTGTTGCTCCCATAGAAGGTTGTTGTTGTTGTTGCACTTCCAAGTTTGGGTTTGCTACCACCATAGCCAATGCTTTCTTTGCTTGAAGAGCCTTTTGCCTTGATGAAAGTGTCTTTGCCTTTGGTGCCTTTGCCTTTGTTGCCTTTGTTGCTCCCTTAGTACTTGCCATTGATGAATTAATCAAGAAAATAATGAAAAATCTTCAATTTGTAGTGTACCCAAATCGATTTAAAGGTGAAAGGCTTTGCCTTTATGAATTCAAAAATCGACTCAAAGGTTGAAGATTTTGTGCTTGGTTTTGATTTGATTTGAAAAGGGAGTGATTGATTTGTTGTTAAAAGGATGTTTTGATTTGATTTTGGTGTATGTAGTTGAGGAATTTTTTTTTTGTGATGGAGAGGATGAGGGTTTTGATGTTTTTGAGTAGTGTTATGAATGAAGAAATGAAGAAATGAAGGTGGGAGGGGTTTTATAAAGCCCGAAAAATTCGAACTACAGGGGCAATCCGTGTGGTTTCTGCTCGGGACGGGCGGATTCTGCCTTTTCTGGGTTGGGAAAAACTCGCCTAAAGACGGGCGTCTTTCAGTGAAGACGCTCGGATTCGCAGACACGGGACGGGCGTCTTCTGCAGAAGACGGGCGGATTCCTTCACAGCAATTTTTCTTGTTTTCCTCAGCCAAGAAGACGGGCGTCTTCCCTTCAGGACGGGCAGATTTTGACAGACGGGCGGATTTGAATTCAGGACGCCCGGATTCGCTTACAGTCAAAAATATTTCAAAAGTTCAGCTCAGAGGGACGTGCGTCTTCTACCCAACACGTCCGGATTGTCTGAAGACGGGCGGATTCTCCTGAATCCGCTCGGATTCGACCCCTTTGTACCCGGATTCAGTTCCATCCGTGTACAATGCATATCCCTTGTCATTCTTCCATTCTTCAAAATATCTCGTGTTCTTCATTGTGGGTGCACTACTAAGGCATGGATAGCCTAGGCAATTGTCATCCCCACACTAAGCCAAAGCACTACACATCAATTGAAATCATTAGTCCCTCCCTCACTTCTCTCAAACATGACAATTATCTTGATCAAAGTATAAAAATCCAAAGATGACAAAAATGCAATACAAGAACTGAAATGCGAGTTAGGGAGTTAGAAATATTTACAAATGGTGGTTTAGGGAGGACTCCACCAAACTCTCATTCTTGATGAGATGTCAAGGGGGCATGTTCAAGGTGTTGTTGATGTTGCTCAACACCTTGAAGAAATAATCAAAAGCTTGTTCATTATCGTTATAAAGCTCTTCAATAGACCTTGACCCTTGTTGTCGGTCTTGATTAATGGCATTACCAATGTAGGGATAAAAAATCCCTTCAAATTCGTCGTCCCAAAGACCACAAACTTCATTAAGTTGATCATTGAAAATCTCTTGATTTGATGGAGACAACTCTCCCAATTTATTTTCTTGGCCAATGAGGCCATCCTCTTCTTCTTTGCTTGATTTTGATGAGCTTTGCAAGCTCTCCTTGTCACAATTCACTTGCTCTTTGAATGGAGCATCTTCAATTTTCTTCTTCCATTGTAGTTCCGACTTCTTCCTATCATCCTTCCGGCTATAATGATCGATCATGAAACACGGTTCATGCAAACGAGGAGCTCTCATAGTCTTGTCAAGATTAAAAGTTATGCTTTCATCTCCCACTTCTAGAGTGAGCTCACCATGTTTCACATCAATCACCGAACCCGCGGTGTGTAAGAAAGGTCTTCCTAGAATGATTGGAATGTTGGAATCTTCCTCCATATCAACAATGACAAAGTCCACCGGGATGAAAAACTTCCCAATTAAACGGAACATCTTCCCATATCCCTAATGGTGTCTTCGTCGATCTATCGGCCATTTGGAGTGTGATATTGGTGCATTTAAGCTCTCCCATCCCCAACCTTTTACTCACCGAGTACGGCATAACACTCACACTAGCCCCTAGATCACATAAGGCTTTGTTGATCGTGGTGTCGCCAATGGTACACGGTATTGAGAAGCTTCCCGGATCCTTTAGTTTTGGAGGTGAACTCTCTTGAAGTATTGCACTACTCGCCTTAGTGAAGGCGATAGTCTCAAGCTTCCGGATCGACTTCTTCTTTGTGAGGATGTCTTTCATGTATTTCGCATAAACCGGCACGTGATTGATTAATTCCGTGAAAGGAATCGAGACTTCCAAATTCTTCACAATTTCCATAAACTTTCCAAGTTGGTCATCAAATTTGGGCTTGGCTTGACGACTTGGAAAAGGAAGTCTAATCACAATGGGCTCCTTCTCCTTGACCTTGTCTTCATTTTTCTTTGAAATCTCTTCTTTTGATGTTTCTCCATCTTTGGAGTTTTGCACAATTTCTTCCTTATCACTAGCTTCCACAACTTCATCCTCAACTTGCTTCTTCGGTGCTTCATACCTTATACCACTTCTCAAGTGAATGGCACTAACCGTTTCATGTCTTGGGGGATTACTTTGAGGTGGTAATTGCCCCTTTTGTCTTTGTGAGCTTGAAGATGCTAGTTGAGTCAATTGGGTTTCCAACATCTTGGTGTGAGCTAGGATGTTGTTGATGGTGGTTTCTTTTGCTTGACTATCTTTTTGCATTTGAGTGAAAAATTCTTGTTGATTCTTTTGCATTTGGAGGACCGCTTTTTGAACATCAAAACCTTGGTCATTTTGGTGATTGTATGGATTTTGATTTTGGTAACCTTGGTTTTGATTGTAAAAGGGTCTTTGATTTTGGTTTCTCATGGGAGGTGGGGTGTATGTTGTTTGAGGGTTTTGAACATTTTGGCTTTTGTATAAGAGATTTGGGTGGAATTTGGTGTTTTCATTGTAATAGTTGGAATAAGGGGTACCACTCTTGTATGCTTGGAAAGCATTCACTTGTTCAATTGTTCCCCTACATTCACTTTGGTCATGTCCCAAAGTTCCACAATTCTCACATATCCCACTTGGGATTGATGAAGATGCCGTCATGGCATTAACATGATGCTTTGGTGATTTTGAGACTTCTTCAAGTCTAGCCATAGCTTTTTCAAACTTCAAATTGATTGTGTCAATGTGAGCACTAAGTTGAGCACCCAATTGAGTAACGGAGTCCACTTCATGCTTTCCTCCTCTAGTAGCCTTGCGAGGTCTAATATATTGTGAGTTATGGACCGCCATTTCCTCAATTTTGTTCCATGTTTGATTGTCATCAACTTCGGTGAACATTCCATTTGATCCCATATTGAGAATGTTCCTTGAATCTTCATATAAACCGTTCCAAAATTGTTGTACCAAGAACCATTCGCTAAGTCCATGGTGAGGACATGAGCGACAAATTCCCTTGAACCGCTCCCAAGCTTCATACAAAGATTCTTCATCCCTTTGCTTAAAACCCGTAATTTGAGCTCTTAGCATGTTAGTCTTTTCCGGTGGGTAGAATTTTTTGTAGAAAGCTAGAGCCAACTTCTTCCAAGAATCACTTCCGAGAGTGGCCTTATCAAGGCCCTTCAACCATTGTTTCGCGGTGCCAATTAGAGAAAAAGGAAATAAGACCCATCGAATTTGGTCTTGAGTTACACCGGTTTGAGAAATCGCATCACAATAGTCACAAAAGGTTTCCATATGAGAATGAGGGTCTTCACTAGGCATCCCCCCAAATTGGCTCCTTTCGACTAATTGGATAAAGGCGGATTTAGCAATAAAATTTTCGGTTAGATGTTGTGGTGTGGGAGTACCATTGGGTAGGTTCTCCTCGGTGGATACGGAATGTGATGAAAACTTAGGCATTGTAGGTTGATTTTGGGTGGTATTTTGTAATGGGTTCTCCTCACCTTCTCTTGCAAAAGGGTTGATGAACTCAATAGTTGGTTGAATATCTACAACCTCACCAATACCTCTCAAATTCCTCCTAGCAAGTCTCCTATTGGTTGTCAAAGTTCTTTCAATTTCACGATCAAAAGGTAACAAATCACCTTGTGACCTTTTGGACATGCAAAATATCAAACAACTTGAAAACAATTAGAACAAACCTTGAGGAGTTTTACTTCCCCAAGTCAAAGAAAGACACAACTAATAACAATATAAGAAAATCTAAATCAAGCTAACACCGTCCCCGGCAACGGCGCCATTTTTGATCGGTCCGTTTCGTGTTCACAATTAAATAGATGTGGTCGTTGGGTCACGTCCGAATCAAAACACAATTTATAGCTTCACAAACAACTCTACAATTAGTAAAGAGGCAAGTAAAGGTCGGATCCCAAGGGACGGGAATTGAGATGAGATTTCTATTGAAACTAGTGGTGTCTTAGGGGTGTCACAATTTGGGTTGATGTAGAAGGTCACTAACTAAAATAGCAATGAAAATAAACAAGTAAGATGAATTAAAAGGGTTGTAAACAATTGATAAAAAGCACTAGGGTGTCATGGGGTCATAGGGGAATCATGAGAATTGATCATACAAACATGTTCTCAAATTATAAGCAAGCAATTATTGTTGTGATGGATTGAGTTGGGTTATATCTTACAATCCTAGGAAAGTTTGGGTCCCGGAGCCGAATCGATTAGATTGTACAACACCTACAAGTCGACTTAATCTTCCCTACTCAACAACATGCATGGTCTAATGAGACTCGAGTTGGTTTATGTCTTACAAGTCTCATTAAAAAGATAGGTGATAGGTAAAAAATGTAAGGATTCATAGGCTCGCATTTCATCAAACATAACATGTGCATGAGTTGAGATCAAAACAAGCAAGCAAATAAAACATGAAAGTATATTAATTTAAGCATGAATCATTCCCCATGTTGGTTTCCCCTAATCACCCATTAACCCTAGCTAAGAGACTACTCACTCATTATCATGTTGATCATGCTAGCAAGGTTGTCAATCATACCAACAAAATGAAACATGATGAATAAATGAAAGTAATTAACAATAATTAAAAAGGGATTAAGAGGATTATACCTACTAATGATTCCAATAATAAAGCAAAGATAAAAGAAGTACTTGATGCTTGATTGAGAGGTTGTCAATCTCCCAATAATAACCCAAATAATCTTCAATTACCCAAAATAAAGGATGAACAAAAGAGAGATTAAGGAAATAAAACTTGTATTAAAACTTGATTAATTGTTGATTACAAAACTAAAGAGAGATTTGATTGATATTTTTTTTTTTTTTGAAATAGCACCCCACGGGCACACTAAATTAATAAACGATCACCCAAAGCAGCAGTGTTCGCAATCGGAGGTAACACATCCGACCACACACATTTACCTTCTACTCTAGGAAACAAATGAGCTAAAGCATGAGCGACATTATTGTTTGCTCAGCGCGTAAATAACCACGAGACAGATGTAAAGGAACTAGCTCAAGATAAAATGTCACTAATAACTAAAAAGAAAATGCTCCGCCCCAGCTTCTTCCTGTTGATGGCCTCAATGACTTGTGCACAATCGCTTTCAATCACCACCAAATCGTGTCCTCGATTCTTCGCTTCTTCAAGACCCTCAAGGACAGCCACCGCTTCCGCAACACACGGCTCCCACTCCTCTTTCCAAGCCCGTGCCATGCCCCAAAGCACCTTCCCCGTTTCATCTCGACACACCACACCCACTCCCTCACCTTCCCCGTCCTTGACCCCCGCGTCCACATTCACCTTGACCCACCCCCTCTGAGCTGCCACCCACCTCTCGTCCCTCTGAGCCGTCCCATTTGGATCCCGCACCTCACCATGCAGCTCTCCTCCATAGCCCCCTCCATCGATCTCATGAAGCACATCATGGACCCGTTTAATGATGCCAACCGGATTGGTCCCCACCCCATCGAAGACCACCTTATTTCGGTGCTCCCAAATAGCCCAACAAACCACCATGAATCTCCCTTGTTCCCTAATCCCAAGTTCCTTCCACCTCGCCTCAACCCAGTCTCGCACTCGTCCTCCCTCTAACTCGCCCTCACACCCCCATCCCATGCCATCCCAAACCTGTTGAGCCACCCAACAATCCCGAATAATATGAAGACTCGACTCGAAATGTGAATGACAAAAAGAACAAAAAGGATACTCACCTCCAATTCGAGCTACAATATTCGCTTTCGTTGCCAAAGCTTCGCAACACAGTTGCCAGAAGAAAAGTTTGATGCGAGGCCAAACCGGTACGTTCCAGAGTCGATTCCAAAGCCACTTCTCGCGCTCCCAGTCAGACGTTTCCCCCATATCAAAGTTTTCCCCTGCAAGCCGACAATAGGCCGATTTCACGGTGTAAATGCCATCCCGCTCCGCACACCAATACCAATCATCCCGAGGCCGATTAATACTAAGCCGTATGCTGGCCACCCTAGAGCACTCAAAGGGCAAGAGTACTTGATTAAGCTTCTCGTCATTCCACCCACCAACCCCGTCAGCTAATAAGTCCGCAACCACCCAATTTTCGCACCCCTGCGGGCACGGGGATAAAACCTTACCCGTATGGGTACCAGGTATCCAAGCGTCTCCCCAAACCCGAGTAGATAAGCCATCTCCAATGCGACGACGAAATCCACTAAACACCGCATCTCTCGCTTCAATGATCCCCCTCCACGTATAACTGGGATTTTTTTCCAATGCTTGTCGACATCAGCTCCTCATTAGGTTAATATTTCGCCTTCATAATCCGCGCCCAAAGACACTCCGGTTTAGTTATAAGCCTCCACACTTGTTTTCCGAGCAATGAGAGATTGAACAACCTGAAGTCTCTGAAGCCCATACCTCCTTTGCACTTGAGTTGACACAATTTATGCCACGCCACCCAGGATAAGCCACGCTTCCCATCTCCATGACCCCACCAAAACCGTGATACCATCGACTTGAGATCGTTGCAGAAATTTGCGGGAATTTTAAAAATACTCATAACATAGGGGGATGCATTAGGGTTAACTAAGGGCTAAACTAGTAATTACACTTTTTAGATTGAGCAGGGAGGAGCCGGTATTTTTTGAAGGAAGGGCTTCTTTCTTTGTAGCTTGGAGAAGACGAAATTGCGCTGTACTGGAATCCGTGCGTTTTGGAGTCGGGACGGGCGGATTCTGGCGGTGGAACACGGGCGTCTTTGGAGGAATCCGGGCGTATTCTGGTGGCTGCTAACCCGAGCGTCTTTGGAGGAAAACGCACGGATTGTGCTTGTGGAGGACGGGCGGATTATGGAGAAACCGCTCGGATTGTACCTTAGCAATCTTTCTTCTTCTTTTCTTCCCTTTTCTTCATAAAATCCTTGGGGATTTCCTCGGGGACTCAAGGATCCTTTCTCAACATTGCTCATCTACTATAATATGTACAAAGGCCTTCTAATTTTGTCTCTCCTTGATGCTTGGTCATTGGATTCGATCAATTTAGTCTTATTTTGCCATGAAAATGCAAGATTCTTACTCCTTTCCTACCAAGGGATCAAAATCTCAAGGAATATGCAAAACAAAGAACTAAAGATAATAAATGACCCAAATATGCACTAAAAAGCATGGGAACAAGGCTAATTCGGGGGCTAAATATGCGCTAATTATGGTCACATCAATAGACAAATCTCATTTGACAAACACCAAATGAGGTTTGTCTAATACCACATCATTCAACACACAAACCTCAATACAAAAATAGACAAACCTTCTTAGACCATGTTTATCAGCTGTTCTTGCAGCCCTATCTAGAGTCATAGACCTAGCTCTAACATTAAAATATTAATATATATTACTTAACCTACTAACAAGACTTCGTTCTTGATTTTGCTATTTTATCAAGCCCTCCCTTAACCTACTTAACATCACATATATTTTATTATAAAATCCTTACATCATAAATTATTTTGATAATAGTGATAAAAAAATATTTGATATTAGTATGAATTAAGTTTTCTAGCGAAGAAAAATACGAAAAATAAACACGGTTTTATTAAATAAGATATGTTACAACATATAATTGTGATTGTGATTTTAAAATAAATTAATTTTTGATATTTTATTACTCTCTCCTATTCACTATATTCTTCCCTATTTCTTTATTCGGGTTTTCTTCCCTATTTCCTTTTTTGGGTTGATTTGTGTGGTCCAAATTAAATTGCATGTGGGGTAGTGTATTTTGTGTGGTCCAAATTCACTTTCTTATTTCTTGTGCAAAAAGGAAAGGGGAAGAATATAGTGAATATGAGGGAGTATAAGATATATTACTGACAAACTCTATTACGAAAAGTGACAAAATTCAAAATAATTAATTTTTGGTCCAAAATTTTAAAATAGATTAAGATTAACATATAATTGTGATTGTGATTTTTTTTTTGAAATTTTGTAGTTTTTATGATTTTTTTAATTTTTATTTTAGATATTAGTGAGTGGAGAAATAAATGGAATTAAAATGAACTATAAAATATAGCAAATGTGGTCTCTATTTGTAGGGTATTAAGTGCTAAGAATATTGGTATAATTTTTATATATTTTTAAGAGTAATTTAATAATTACTCCCTTTTAGAAACCACTTTTCTAAAATTACTCCCTTTTGAAATTTTTTTAATAATTTACTCACATAAAATGTTCTCAGGTTAAAAATTGCACCCAATTAGACTTTAAGGTGAAAAGTTGTGTTTTAGGACCGTTATGCCCCTTTGCTAATATTTAGACAGCTTTAAACAACCCACCTTCTCACTTTTTACTTCATCTTTCAGATTTAACATATTCAAACTCAAAATTTAACCCTAAAATCTCCCCCAAATTAATTTGGGTTGAACTTTATTGCTTTGTATTAATGGTTAATTAATTCAATATCAGATACGAGTTCCAGATGCAGTATGGATCAATTGGATAGTCATTTGGGGCCACTCTTGGCTATGCACAAGCGGTTCATGAAAAGCGAGTTCTTGCATTCATTGGTGTTGGGTTCCTTATGTTGATGATAACATGCCCATTTGATTTGTGTTATCTTAGTTTACCTTTTCAGGATTAATGATGTAATCAAGCTTGGATTAAGAAGTGTTGAAGTTGTTATTAATCCCATTGTATTTAGTCGAGTGTCATCTAATGTACAAGCAAGAAAGTAGAGTATACTAGAGTAATAGAAACAGTCCAGACGACTGTTGCTTTCACACGCAAACAGCTGTTTGGATTATGCCACAACTCGTAAAAACTTGAAGCTCCCTTTTATCTTTCAAAAGCTTTCACGTGACTTTTATTTTCAAAGATAAAAAATCAGATTTTTATTAAAGAGTAGTCTTCATTAAAGAGTGGTTTGAATTATTCAAAATATTTCCTCTTTGTGCAAATTCAATCCTTTGGTCTTTAAGAAAACAAGAAATACTTTTTGCCATATTTGTGATAACTTGTCATCATGTGACTTGTCTCACATCCTTTGTTTTCTGATTTTGCATGAGCATTTAAGGTTATCTTTTAAACCTTCTTTCTCTATTCTTACCCTTGCAAAAGACCCCTCTTTGGTGCAAGTTTTGGGTGGTTGCTATTGCCCTTCACATGTGAGGTCTTTGACCCTTCAAAACCCTAGCAACCCCTTCACTCACCTCCTCTATATAAACCGTGTCCCTCCTCATTAAATCCCCAAGACTTTTCTGAATTAATTCTTCCAACTTTGCAAATCATTTTCAAAGCTTTAAAATCGTGTTTGTTTGCAAAATCCTTTAAAAGTCTTCAAGTGTCTTCAGTTTCTACAGTCGTGGCTACTGTTGCTTTATAATACTAAACTCTCTTGCTTAAGAATTGTTGATCTTGTAAAAGTTGTCCATCTCTATTCTTTGTTAAGAATGTGTTAGTGGAAACTTGATCCTATAACATTCTAAGTGTGTTAGTAGAGTTTAGGACGGAGTAGTCTTTAACTCTTGACAACCGGAGTAGGTTGTGAGTTGGCAACCGGAGTAGGTTGTGAGTATTGAGTTCTAGGACGGAGTAGTCCTTTAACTCTTGGCAATCGGAGTAGATTGCGAGTTAGCTTGTCATAAGAACGGAGTAGTTCTTGTACTAGCTTTGCAACCGGAGTAGGTTGGCGTCTTTTATTACAAGGGTCTTTTAGTTGTCGGAGTAGATCACTAAAGGAAAGTAATAAAAAGGTAGATTGGACGTAGGCACTTGAGTATTTGCCGAACCAATTCAAAAATCCCGTGTTCAAGTGCTTACTTTATTTCCGCTGCTTTATACTTTGTTTGTTTGTTTTGTTTCGCTTAAACTTAGAAGTAACAGTTCATCATACTGTCGCATTTGGTCTGCAGTCACATTTCACAAACTGAGACAAATAGATACAGTCAGAACGATTGTTGCTTTCATACTTCAGCAAACATTCATAGTGATACTTGTTCAATCTTTCAATATTATTCAAAGTATCCTCTAATCTCCTTTGTTCTCTTAACTTACCTTAATCCAATAAAGTTGAAGTTATAAATTTTTTAAAAAGGGTACCTAATTCACCCCCTCCCCCTCTTAGGTACTTGAATCCATAAACTCAACAATTGGTATCAGAGCCTCGTGCTCTTGATAGAGGCTAATCCCCTTAGAGTTTGATTCGTGGGTAATGGATTCCGAGAAACACTCCAAGATCCCGGTCTTTACCGGTTCGAATTTTGGATGGTGGAAACTCAAAATGGAACATTACATCAAAAGTATCGATTATCAATGTTGGAACATCATCCAAAATGGACCTCTTGCCATTGAGGAAACCGATATTCTTAACGGTTTCACCAAGACAAAAGAGGAAAGAAATTACAATGAGAACGACTTCAAGCTTGCCGAAAAGAATTCCAAAGCAATGTCGATTCTTCAACGTTGTGTTGGTGAGGGGGAAGTTAGTCGAATCTCCGGATGTCCTACGGCAAAATCTATTTGGGATTCCCTTGTACTTGCATATGAAGGGACGTCCCAAGTAAGAAAACACCGTATTGACCTTCTCATGCAACAATATGAGATGTTTAGAATGTCAAAGGACGAGTCTTTAAATAGTTTTTCTTCTCGTTTTTCTTGTATCATTAATGAGCTTAATAGTCTAGGAAGGAATTTCGAGTCCGAAGACACCATTCGAAAAATCCTTCGTAGTCTAACTCCTAAATGGCAACCTAAAGTCACCGCCATAGAGGAAGCCAAAGACTTGTCAACCTTATCTCTTCATGAACTAATGGGATCACTAATGGCTCACGAGTTTAACCTCGATAAGCATTCTAGTGAGTCATCAAAGGGAAAGAGTCTCGCCCTCACATCTTCTCCAAGTGATGAAGAAGATGAGGAGGAAGACGAGTTTGCTATGTTCACAAGGAACTTAGCCGGGTTGGTCAATGGACAAGGAAACAAAGGGTTCACTAATAATTACTCGAAAAAACGCTTTCCTAAGAGACGACCTACTTCCACCGTGGGATGCTTTAAATGTGGTGATAAAACTCATCAAATTAAAGAATGTCCCAAGTGGGAAGAAATCAAATCTAAGGAAAGAAGAGAAAAGGTTAAAAAGGACTATAAACATAGAGTCATGAGTGCTATATGGGGAATGTCCGACTCCGAGGAAGATGAGGAACTCATCGAGGAGGAACTTGAGGCTAAAATGTGTATTGCAAATCATGGTAAAGAAAAAGTCTCAAAAACCTCAAAACTTGAACACTTAAGATGCCTCATGGCTAACCCCGACGATTCCGACTCCGATTCCGACAACGAGGTAAATCATCTAAAGGCCAAGGCTAGAACTTACTCCAAAGAGAAAGTATATAAGCTTCTTGACCAACTTTTTGATAAATGTCGGTCTCAAACTAATAAGCTTGATATAATGCAAAATGAGATTGAGGAAATTGCTCAAGAGAACTTTAATCTGAAAAATGAACTAAAAGCAGCAACAGATTCAGCATCACATGTCACTTCGAGGCATATAATGAAGTCAAAAGAGTCAACAAGTTAAACAAACATTTGACTAAAGAACTAGAGCGTCTTAGGTTGACCCCCACGGACGTCTCTGACCTTGAAAATGTCAACACAACTTTGGTGATGCAAGTTTCTCAACTAACCAAGGAACGTGATGATCTTTTGAAGGTCAAAGATGATCTTGAAAATGAGATCTATGACCTTGTAGTTGAAGTTGTAGACTTAAGAGAAACAAAGTATCTAAGATCTGTTGCTTCGACCACGATTTAGACAAATCTAAAAGAAAGAGTGAATGGTTGGAAAATGAAAACGAGTGTCTTAAGAGTGAGGTTGTTTGTCTCAAGAACGAAATAGAAGATCTCCATGATAGGCTTACCTTCTTTCAAAAAGGTATGCCCGAATGTAGCACTTCTAGCTCTTCTCCTCACCCAGATCCGATGAAGTCGTTGATCTAAACAAAAGACTTGACAAGATGACATCTAAATATGAAGAGTCCAAAGAAAAAATCATATATCTTGTGTCTAAGCTCAACAACCACACCCATGACTTCATTGTTGAGAAAAGATTGTCCATAGAAAGTGACAACGATGATGAACTCAAAAGAGAAAAAGAAAAGAATTTGCATCTCCTCTCACGTGTCAACGACTTGACCAATGAACTTGTTAATGCTAAGAACATCACTGAAAAATGGGAAGGAAGTCAAACCGTGTTAAACTTCCTCACGAATCAAACCGAGAAATGTGAGAAATCCATTTGGTTTGGGGTTCAAATGGAGCAGTCGGATGTTGTTGCATCCAGAAGCCTAAAAATGATTTTAGAGGAAGGAAGTATGTAGGTCTTCCCGAATACATCATTTGCAATTATTGTGGTGACGATGGTCATGTTTTTAATGGATGTACAAAACGATTTGATGACATTGATAAAAACACCAAAACATTAAAAGAAATGAACATTAAGAAAGACACCACAAGTTATGTTGATCACAAAAAGGGACCCAAATTCATTTGGGTTCCTAAACTCAAAAACTAATCTTGTGTAGGGCTTGGTGAGAGGCGGCCGCAATTGGTACTTGGATAGTGGATGCTCTCGTCACATGACGGGTGATAGAAGCCAATTCCTCTCACTTAAAGCGTATGATGGTGGCACGGTAAGGTTTGGTGACAACAAGAAAGGTGAAGTAATTGGTATTGGAAAAGTTGGTAAGTCATCCTTACTTTGTGTCGACAATGTGCGGCTTGTCAAAGGTTTGAAACATAATCTCCTTAGCATTTCTCAACTTTGTGATAAGGGTAATGTTGTTGAATTTCGTGCCAATATGTGTCGAATTTTTGATGCCACTACTAATGAACTAATACTCGAAGGAAGACGTGTCAAAGATGTTTACTTAACTAATTTGAACTCTCTATCCGGTCACACCATGTCTTGCATGAGTGTAATGAACAATGATCCTTGGTTATGGCATAAAAGGTTTGGTCATGTTAGTACAAAAACTCTTAATACCCTTAAAAGACTTGACTTAGTTGAAGGTATTCCTAATATAAAGTTTGATTTTGATAAAGTATGTGATGAATGTGCTAGAGGTAAACATGTTAGAAGTTCCTTTAAATCCAAAAGAATTATGAGTACATCTCAACCTTTGCAACTTTTACATATCGACTTGTGTGGACCAATGAGAACTAAAAGTAGAGGTGGTAGTCGTTATGTGTGTGTCATTGTTGATGATTACTCTAGGTTCGTTTGGGCACTCTTCCTAAGCTCTAAGGATGAGACATTTGATGAGTTTCTAATTTGGTTAAAGAAGATCCAAAATAAACTTGGTTTAAAACTTGTTTCAATGAGAACCGATCATGGAACCGAATTCGAAAACTCATCATTTGGTGCTTATTGTGATGACAATGGTGTAGACCATAACTTCTCGGCTCCTAGAACCCCACAACAAAATGGTGTGGTTGAAAGGATGAATAGAACCCTTGAAGGAATGGCTAGAACAATGTTGTTAACTAGTAAGTTGCCTAAGAATTTTTGGGCCGAAGCGGTAAATACCGCTTGCTACATTCATAATCGTGTCATGATAAGGAGTATATTGAATAAAACTCCCTATGAATCATTACGTGGAAGAAAACCCAACATTTCATATTTTAGATGTTTTGGAAGCAAATGTTTTGTTCACAACAATGGTAAAAACAATTTGGGTAAGTTCGATCCACGTAGTGATGAAGGAGTATTTATTGGGTACTCCGATCATAGCAAGGCCTATAAAATTTACAATAAACGAACCTTGTTAATTGAAGAAAGCATCCATGTCATTTTTGATGAATCTAGTGTGCTTGGACAGGTACAACACATGGATGATAATGATGAGGATGAGGATGATGAGTTTGAGATTGGTCTTGTTCGAAAGGACTTTGTATTCACGGATGAAGAAGCTCCCAAAGATCGAATTGCAATGCACACGTAGACTGTCGCCTTCAAAGGAAATCAAGCAATTCGGGGGGAACACGTAGCACCTCTGCTCATCGTTTCTTCTCTCGAAGCAACAGACCAACGATCGTTGCTTCTACCTCCGAATCAAGAAAACCAAAACAGTGAGGATGAAGAACCTTCCAGGCCAATAAGTAATACCATCCTTTGTGGATCGATGTCTTTGAGGGGGAACAAGGAACCATTGTTCCAAAGAAGTGGAAACATCAAAGCTCTCATCCACTCACTAATCTCACAAGTGATCTCAACTCGGGAATTCGAACAAGATCATCCCTCAACAATCTCGCTCATCTCAATGAGTATTGTGCCCACAATGCGTTCCTTTCTCAAATTGAACCTTCAAATGTGATCGCCTTGGATCGATGCAGATCGGTTGCTTGCCATGCAAGAAGAACTTAATCAATTCAAAAGGAATGAGGTATGGCACTTAGTCCCTAGACCGCCTAATCGTACCGTCAT
Source organism: Silene latifolia (assembly GCF_048544455.1). Classification (NCBI taxonomy): domain Eukaryota; kingdom Viridiplantae; phylum Streptophyta; class Magnoliopsida; order Caryophyllales; family Caryophyllaceae; genus Silene; species Silene latifolia. The sequence goes on from NC_133527.1 coordinate 45,203,804, forward strand.
TGGTACTAGGTGGGTCTTTCGCAACAAGCTTGATGACTCGGGAAAAATCGTAAGGAACAAGGCTAGACTAGTGGTGCAAGGTTATAACCAACAAGAGGGTATTGATTACGATGAAACCTATGCACCGGTAGCTAGACTTGAGGCCATACGATTGCTTATAGCTTTTGCGGCTCACAAAGGCATTAAACTCTTCCAAATGGATGTCAAAACCGCTTTCTTAAATGGATATTTGGAAGAAGATGTCTTTGTAGAGCAACCACCGGGTTTTGAGAACAATGACTTGCCTAACCATGTTTTCAAATTAGACAAAGCTCTTTATGGTTTAAAACAAGCACCTAGGTGTTGGTATGATAGATTATCTAAATTTCTTATTGAAAATGGTTTTAAAAGAGGCTCCGTTGACAAAACATTGTTCTTAAAGCAACGATCCAGTTGAACTGTTGGTTGTACAAGTATATGTTGATGACATTATATTTGGTGCAACAAATGAACTCCTTTACTTATATTTTTCGGAACTAATGAAATCGGAGTTTGAAATGAGCATGATGGGTGAGCTAGGATTCTTCCTTGGGCTCCAAATTAAGCAATCAAAGGATGGAATCATGATCCATCAACAAAAGTATATTAAGGAAATGCTTAAGAAATTTGGGATGACTAATGGTAAGCCTCATGATACACCTATGGTAGCCGGGTCCAAATTGGACAAAGATGAACTCGGTAAGAATGTTAGTGATAAGGTGTATAGAGGTATGATAGGCTCACTTCTCTACTTGACCGCAAGTCGTCCCGACATTCTCTTTAGTGTATGCTTATGCCTTATGTGCTAGGTTCCAAGCAAATCTGAAAGAATCACATTTCAAAGCCGTTAAACGAATTCTTCGGTATTTGATTGGAACACAAAATCTTTACCTATGGTACCCCTTATATTGTCCTTTTGATCTTATAGGCTTTTCGGATGCGGACTATGCGGGGTGCACGGTGGATAGAAAGAGTACCTCCGGAATTGCAACGTTCTTGGGTCCTTGCTTGACTTCTTGGGCCTCAAAGAAACAAAACACGGTAGCTCTTTCTACGGCCGAAAGTGAGTACGTTAGCGCGGCACATTGTTGTTCTCAACTCCTTTGGGTAAAACAACAACTCTTGGATTTTGGTATTATTTTTGACTCCATTCCTTTAATGTGTGATAATACGAGTGCAATAAATATTTCCAAAAATCCTATTCAACACTCTAAAACCAAACATATTGATATTCGTCACCATTTTATTCGAGATCATGTGGAAAAAGGACATATTAAACTTATCTTTTGCAAAACCGAAAATCAAATTGCCGATATTTTTACTAAGCCACTTGCAAGAGAACATTTTGAGAAATTTAGGCTAGAAATTGGGTTAATTAATAGCTCGTGAATTTTAGTGTGAGTTTTACAAAATTCCTTAATTGATTAAATTAAAATTGGATATATGTTATTAAGTGTTCTAAGTGCATTGACATCATGTTTTGACCAAAAATTGACACCGTATTTGTGAGTCGGTAATCACTCAACCTCATATCTAAATTTACGTTTATTATATGCTACCTTGCGCTTTTATTTCGAGTGATTAAATGTGTTTAAGTTGGGCCAACTACCTCACTTTCCTCATTTATTGGGCCATTTACTCCATTCAACCCACTTCCTATCCCTAACCTACCGTCCAAATCCACTAACCCACCATCTCTTCATCTCCCAAATCCTACCATCTCACCTACCCACTAACCTACTTTAACCCACCATGGTAAAAACATCTTTCAACACAACAATACCAATCAAACCCACAAGAATGACCTCACCACCCATCACATCTGACCCACCAACAACAACAACTCCAATAGATTACGGTGAAAAGTAGAGGTCGGAAGAAAAGTACTGTTGTCCCAAGCTCTTCCTCTGAAACGGTTACGGTGAATGTCGATGAAATTGAAGAAACTCCAATTGATTTGAATGAGGATCCGACTAAGTCTACTGAGTTAGATCCGATTCCGGCAAAGAAAGCTAACAAAAGAAAGGAGAAAGCTACCTCATCGTCGCAAAGGTCTATGTGAAACAAAGAACCAAACAACTACATGTTCTACATGTGCATCAAGAGATGATCGGGAAGTTGGTTAGAAAAACGGAGATAGATGAAATTGAAAATTGAAGTTGGTTGGAAGATTGAAAAAAAAAAAAAAAAAAAAAAAAAAAAAAAAAAAAAAAACAAGGGAAGGCTATATATGGGAAATGTCAAAGTGATTATTGGAAACGAGATAGATGAAATTGAAAACTGCGACGGTCTTGAGAAAAGAAGTAAAGCAAAAATTTGGAAGAAATTGAATGGAAGTCACAGTGCAAGCCACTGTTTCTATGCTCAAAGGTCTAGATCAAAGGAAAGTATGAGAAGATGATGTTCTTTCTCGATACATACCTTGGTGGTTTCAATATACAAAGCCCAATGCAACAGTAGAGATGACTGTTACTCAGACCTTCTTTGTCAAACCTCAACCTTTTTCAATCCTCTTCATTATCCTCAAAATTGATGACCAAACTTCCGCACTCTAAATTTGACCATAATCAAATTTGTCTTCTGCCTTACCTTGCTTTTGTCCCACCATGTTGTGCCCTTCTAAGACTATTCTCTTTACTTGTCATCTTGATGCTTGGTGGTTTATATTAAACTCTATTTAGCCATGTTGAACTTTGATTAACTTATGTTTAATCTTTGTTTATGTTGACCTTGTTACCTTGTTACAATTACATGTGTCTTTTTGTGTTTTCTTGTGAAATATCTGCACTCTAATGCTTTTGACATCCCTATCCGTTTGATGATGTCAAGAGGGGGAAAAGGTAAACTCATGCTTTGAATCTCTTTGCTTATTAATTAAACTAATGGCTTGTCTAACCTTCTTAGCTTGATTCTTGTTTGGGGCAATGTAAAATTGTCATGATAGTTTGATTCTAGCTTTTGCCTTGGTAAGGTAATATTGTCCCTTCTCTATCATTTGATCTTGCTTGTTTAAAAATCTTGAATCAAGGTGTTTACATTGCTTATACATTCGTTTGGGGCTTGTCATCATCAAAGGGGGAATTTGTTGGGTTCCTTATGTTGATGATAACATGCCCATTTGATTTGTGTTATCTTAGTTTACCTTTTCAGGATTAATGATGTAATCAAGCTTGGATTAAGAAGTGTTGAAGTTGTTATTAATCCCATTGTATTTAGTCGAGTGTCATCTAATGTACAAGCAAGAAAGTAGAGTATACTAGAGTAATAGAAACAGATCCACGACGATCGTTGCTTTCACACGCAAAAAATTGTTTGTTTGGATTATGCCACAACTCGTAAAAACTTGAAGCTCCCTTTTATCTTTCAAAAGCTTTCACGTGACTTTTATTTTCAAAGATAAAAAATCAGATTTTTATTAAAGAGTAGTCTTCATTAAAGAGTGGTTTGAATTATTCAAAATATTTTCTCTTTGTGCAAATTCAATCCTTTGGTCTTTAAGAAAACAAGAAATACTTTTTGCCATATTTGTGATAACTTGTCATCATGTGACTTGTCTCACATCCTTTGTTTTCTGATTTTGCATGAGCATTTAAGGTTATCTTTTAAACCTTCTTTCTCTATTCTTACCCTTGCAAAAGACCCCTCTTTGGTGCAAGTTTTGGGTGGTTGCTATTGCCCTTCACATGTGAGGTCTTTGACCCTTCAAAACCCTAGCAACCCCTTCACTCACCTCCTCTATATAAACCGTGTCCCTCCTCATTAAATCCCCAAGACTTTTCTGAATTAATTCTTCCAACTTTGCAAATCATTTTCAAAGCTTTAAAATCGTGTTTGTTTGCAAAATCCTTTAAAAGTTTTCAAGTGTCTTCAGTTTCTACAGTCGTGGCTACTGTTGCTTTATAATACTAAACTCTCTTGCTTAAGAATTGTTGATCTTGTAAAAGTTGTCCATCTCTATTCTTTGTTAAGAATGTGTTAGTGGAAACTTGATCCTATAACATTCTAAGTGTGTTAGTAGAGTTTAGGACGGAGTAGTCTTTAACTCTTGACAACCGGAGTAGGTTGTGAGTTGGCAACCGGAGTAGGTTGTGAGTATTGAGTTCTAGGACGGAGTAGTCCTTTAACTCTTGGCAATCGGAGTAGATTGCGAGTTAGCTTGTCATAAGAACGGAGTAGTTCTTGTACTAGCTTTGCAACCGGAGTAGGTTGGCGTCTTTTATTACAAGGGTCTTTTAGTTGTCGGAGTAGATCACTAAAGGAAAGTAATAAAAAGGTAGATTGGACGTAGGCACTTGAGTATTTGCCGAACCAATTCAAAAATCCCGTGTTCAAGTGCTTACTTTATTTCCGCTGCTTTATACTTTGTTTGTTTGTTTTGTTTCGCTTAAACTTAGAAGTAACAGTTCATCATACTGTCGCATTTGGTCTGCAGTCACATTTCACAAACTGAGACAAATAGATACAGTCAGAACGATTGTTGCTTTCATACTTCAGCAAACATTCATAGTGATACTTGTTCAATCTTTCAATATTATTCAAAGTATCATCTAATCTCCTTTGTTCTCTTAACTTACCTTAATCCAATAAAGTTGAAGTTATAAATTTTTTAAAAAGGGTACCTAATTCACCCCCTCCCCCTCTTAGGTACTTGAATCCATAAACTCAACAATTGGAGATGGTAGTTTTCCGGTAAGAAGTTTATCCTTGATTCTTGTATCACAATTAACCTTTCATGAAACACCAAGATTGCATTTTTACCTTGCTGATTGAATTTATTCATGATTTTTCTAGGTGACTATGTGGTCAGAAGACCATCATCTTCCTGATCAACTATGGTGGATACAACTCATACAAGTATTTTGTGAAGAACATCATTTGAGGATTTGTGTTACTCGTATCTGGCGAAGTTTTTGGGTCGGCATTAAACCAACAGGTATTTTGTGAAGAGGAACTGGTGAATGCTATTGAGACAGCTATTGGACCGAAGACGGATTGCCTCTGCTTTATCGAGGTGACTGTGCACAAAGACGACACAAGCAAAGAGCTTCTCGAATGGGGTACACGACACAACAAAACACCTTAATTTCTGGGATCAAAGCCCCTAATTTCTGGGTTTGAAACCCCAATCAATCCTAATTGGGGAAAATTATAAGAAAAGGGAAGAATTGAAGTTGATGAATGAAGTGAGGAGTATAAGGGATAGAGAAGACATGAAGTATATAAAAGATGAAAGAAGGGCATTTTCGTCATAAAAGTAGACTTAAAATCAGAAATTTCAAATATTGACGGAATATGTCACCGGAGTGTCAAATTGGGTGCAATTTTTGACCTGAGAACATTTCATGTGAGTAAATTATTAAAAAAAAATCAAAAGGGAGTAATTTTAGAAAAGTGGTTTCTAAAAGGGAGTAATTATTAAATTACTCTATTTTTAATGTTCAAAATTAAAATTATGTGCATTTTAAGAAAATAAAGCTAAGTTTTGAGTAAATTTAAAACATATTTCCCCTCCTCTCTGTACGTGTTGTTATTTCATTTGCTGTGGAATTGTTTTTCTAGTGCTATTGCGTGCGTGAGTGTTGTTCCCACTTGTATGCTCTGGAACCCGAGTTATATAATAAAGTTTTCGAGTTTTGTTTTAAAGAAGTCGAGCTATACCATCAAATTTCTGAACTCACTCACTTAAACATAAAAAAAAAAAAATTAACTTTAAGAATGCTCAAAAAAATTTACACATAAGCTCGATAAGATATAACTTGGTTGTATGATGCTATTGTACCACTGGAGGTATAATGTTATTTGTGGAGTTGTGGAGAGACGTTCCAAAAATCGGTGTGGGTGTTCCAAACTGGAACGCTTGGAACGCAAATAAGAAGACCTGGTCTATATTTTAGGTTTTGTTTCCTTTTATTTTTTATTTACTATTTTGTCTTTATTCAAGCCCTAAAACTAGTTAGACCTACCCATAAACATAGTCTTAAATATAAACAAACTTCATAAACCTATACTACATGGGGTCCACCATCACTCACAACCAAAAACACAAACTGTATATAAAATTGTAACCATTCTCATGTATGAACCTCAATCCGCATTCCCAACAATAGAGAGGTTTATCAATAAACATCTAAAAAATACATAAACCTTTGTTGACAAACCTCTATTGTTGATGCCCTTAGTCTCTACTTGCTTTGTCTCTCCATTACCACAGTCAAGCAAGAAGCTTATGAAACTAGGACCCAAAAGAATACGCATTATCAGAATAGACTTGCTATAATTAGACATTAGCTGATTTCAAGCTGCTATACTAGAACTAGACATAACATATCCAGATGAAGTGGAGCTTATTCTGTTTTCATCATTCAACTGAATTCGATTAGCAATACTATTCAAGCAAAGAGTACCCTGGCACTTGTTGAGGCTCTCTGGAAGCTCGACACATACTTGACAAATTCCAGCTCCTCGTCTCTTGTTAACAGATGCTTAGTGGGGACAATTACCAATTTGTCTAAGATAGTTGCGGCTTTGAGTAAGAACGAAACTAGATGAAGCTGACGATTCCAAGGTTTGACATATCCATGGAGAGTGACAGTCTTAAGTTTTGGCATCACACAATCTGAAGAAAATTCTAAAGGGGGCATATCGAATCTGGCCTCCAAATCCTGATGTATACATAAACTGGAGGTACTGAACACACTATTACTCGTTATCTCTGCACTTGTATATATAATGAGTTCCTCCAAGTGTATTGAACTTCTCATCAATTGATAAAACCCTAAAATACAGCTTTCACAGGACACCCACAATTCCAAAATTAAACGCTTCCATCTAATTTCCAAAAGATGCAAATCATCAATGAGTTTGAGCCGATGGAGAAATGGCTGAAATGGATGGAAATGGACAGTAGTATCAGTAATTAAAATCTCAACCACACTCTGTTACGTCATAGACAAATCAAACCAAACATATATTATCAATAAACAAGGGGAGTGATAACGCCCCTGAAAAATCAACTGTGACCCTCAATGTACATGAGTGTACGATTAAAATAACTTACTTTCAAAGACGGAATTGAGTGACACAATTGTTTTGCGAGTGATATTATCTGCATACTAAATAAGGGATCTTACCCCTCGTAGGCCTTAAGCACGGAAGGAAGGTAAAGCATTATAATTTTATAGAGAAAAACCAGGAACTTACCTCAGAAGCTTTACGTGACAATTGAAAAACTTGAGCACCTTCAAACTTCCTAAAGAATATATTAAACATTCTACAATCGTCCTCGTCGTCGAGATCATGGATAATATTTTTAAGGTACATATTGCGCACAGATGAAACATCAAGGACATGTGGTATCCGATCTATTTCCAGATCCAAAGTTTTAAGGTTGGGGAGATCAAGCACCAAAGGATCCTCATTTTCATAACGATCGAAAACAAGAAGAGAGAATTTATTAATGTTTGGAGCACTAAACCTCAGTTTCTTTATACAATAAATATAATTAATCGATAGTTCTTGTAAGGAAGGGCAGCCAGATATAAACTGTTGAAGTCCCGCCTCACAAATAGTAACGCTGTCAAGTAAAAGCTGCTTTAGAGATCCCAAGTTGACTTGAAGTTGGGGTGGAATACGGCAATATTGGAGTTCAAGGTTAACAAGAGATTGACTTGTGAAATCAGGAAGGTTAGTTGGAGGGAACTGGCAAAAAACATCATAGAAAGCAATTTCCTTTGCTTGTTTATCCAAGGCAAACCTCAAACACCGTGTTATATCATCACCAATCTCCCTACTTCCGCTCACATAATCACCCCCTAAATGTAAATGAAATTTATCAATGAGGGATCTTTTGTGAAGCGCCACCACATTGCGGAGGAAAATGTTGAACCGCCAAACTTCATTGTGTGGCCATTGATTGTTTGGAACCAAATTTTTGAGGACTTCATAAAGATCACAATTAAGAATAGGGACCAAAGTCCAAAGGTTTCGGAAACGGCGAAGCAAGACAGTTCTAACAGCATCAAGAATGGGCAGAAAAGAAAGAATGTGGACAATAACGTCATCTGGCAGTTCACTCAACCTATCTCTCCCCAAATCAACCTCTGAATAATGCTTACGCTTTCGGGTACTTAATATCATGGTTCTCAAGTGAATACCTAATTATAACAATTTCAACATGAAACGTTTAATTAAGATTTTAGACAACAACAAATCTCAAACTAAACAAGGGTTCATGGAATTGAATACAATGCATATTGAGGTCTCCGTCTCCTGCAAGGCGGTTTTACGCTAATATAGTGTTAAATGGGTCCACAAACAAAGAATTAAAATAAGAAGACGGTGACCAAAAATCCGTTTTACAGAAATTCTTGTGTAAGGCTGCCTTAAACAAGAATATTAAATAGCCTAATTATAAATAATATGAGCCGTCTCAAAGTAATCAAGGGTTGGGAATTGGGATTATCAAAAATAAAGAGTAGAGAAGGAAGAATTTACCTGACGAGGAAGAATGACAAATATTATGAGGAATTGAAGTTGTCTCACCCTCACGGGTAAGTCTTTATAATCCTATTTGTGTGTACTTGGCGTCAATTGTTTTTGCCTTGTTTAGCCCTTCTTGGTGGAGCCCGGTGGAGATGTTAATCAGGTTGAGTTTGGGTTAGGTTAGGTTAAGTAAGGTTTGGATTCGGGTTAAAATCTCGCATCATTTCAAATCAATTGACGGGTCAGGTCAAATTGGATTTGGGTCGTATTATTATTCGGGGTTAGGTTTTTTTATATCGCATTACTTCAATTTTTTAACATCAATTATAGTTTTTGACTATTATTTGGTTTGATTGCTTTATTATTAAATCAAACTTACCAAGCTGAACATTAGATCACTTTCACCTGGATCAATATTGCTTAGTAATTGTCGAGTCATCAATCTTATTGGATTCATATAGGGTCGGGTCGAGTTCGGATCACTCATAATCGAATTATATCAGGTGTTGGGTCCCATACGAGTCAGGTCGAGTCAGTTTTGGGTTTCTATATTTGTGGGTTCTTTCGGGCCGGGTAGGAGGACTTGTTAGGTAGGCTCTTTAGGGGAAAAAAATCAACCTGCAAAGCGTCGTCGACAAATTACTAAATATGGTCGACAATTTGTAATGACCCCCCCCCCCCTCCGCCCCCGACCCCCCCTTATATTAACATCTTTTTTTTTTTCAAGTACGACATTTTTGTAACATCTTTTTTTTCAAGTACGACATTTCTGTCACCACCGCTTCAATTCTGCCACACCAAATTCAAGGAATCGACGACGCAAGTAATCTAAACTAGTTTGATTTTTTCAAAATTTTGTAATTAGTTAGTAGATTAAGATGGTTTAGAACATAATCGTTAATGTTAGAACAAATAACGATTATCGATTAATTGATTCTCTCTCTAAAAATTCTAGAGAGCTTTTCTCTCCCTGGAGAGCTTAAACTTCACTTATTTCTAGCTATCATCATTCCCTACTCCCTCTATATTCATCTTTTTCATCTCCCCAAATTGCATCTACTGCTAAAATGATGCTAAAAACCTCTTAATATTCCTATTTGGTTTACGCTTTGTTCAGCTAAACCTATTAATGTCAGTAATCATTTGAAATTGGGGGCATTAATTAGAGCTCGAAACCCTAATTTCATGTCAGAATCTATTCACAGCTAAATTTATCCAAAAATCTTTCCATATTCCATACCATCATTAACTTCAGTTTGCCTTAATTGGCAGTCTCTTTAACTTAGTCAGCTCGAGGTTTATGCATAACATTCATTGACGATTAGTGAGCAGCTGATTGAAACGTCGGTGAGGATTCCGGAGCTTTTGCGTCTTTCTAGATTGCCTCACTTCACTATTTAATCCACGAGTATGACGGTAGGAATCTCATACTCATCTTCACATTACATCAATCTCCTAAATCCAAAAAGAGAAAGTTCGCCACAAACCACAAAATCAAGCCACTGTTAATTTACAAAATACAAAGAACCAGCGCTCAAGCTTTTCTCGGCAGACAAAAATGGCATCTGGAAATCCGTTTGAGGGTAATGTACAAGGAACAAATGAGCCTGGTTATGAAGTGCATCCCAACATGTTTGATCATCAGGGATTTCAACAGAATTACCCAGCAGCTGAGTTCAATCCTATGAACCCTCTTCATGCGAATATCTGGAGGTTCCCTAGGTCTGGTGGGGTCATCAATGTGGACCCCTCTGAACTAGGAAAATCTAGAGATTTCTGGAGTTGCTGTGTGCTGAGTTTCCTGGTTGATTATCGACTCTTTGAAGCGGATTTGATCAATGATGTGACTAGGAAGAAGTGGACCACTAAGGGGACTGTCACTGCTTTTCGCATGGGTGAGGTCTATGTGTTCCATTGTACTGAAGAAGAGGATATGGAGGGACTGTTGCAGAGGACGATATCAACAATTGATGGAGCTGTTATGGTCTTTTCGAAGTGGTTTCGTGACACAGTGCCGCGTACAGTCAGGTTCCCATATGCGGAGGTCTGGGTGAGAGTTTGTGGGCTTCCCTTTGAATACTTGACTATGCAAGTCGCCCATATTTCTAGTAAGTTGATGAGCCATAATTATCATGTTGAACTATTCCATTTGGTTCCAGATAATGACTACCTAAGGATAAAGGTGTAATACTCCGTATTTGTGAGTCTTCGGGTACTCTATCGAGTAGGCCTTACTCTGTCGAGTAAGGGTAAGTTGCGTTTTAGAAAAGTTTATGACCTGTTGGGTACTCGATCGAGTAACTAGGATACTCGATCGAGTAAGGGGGTACTCGATCGAGTACCTTGGGTACTCGATCGAGTAGCCGGTTTGCGGGGAGTTTTTCTCGGGTTTTGTTAATTATGCGATTAAGATATATAACCTTCGTCGTCATTATTCTAAACACTTTTGCAAAAACCTAATTTACTGTTAAAGAGAGAAAGGAAGTACGTTCTTAATCCTAATCGCAGCGTTAGCAAATCCCGGAGTTTGGAAGGTCGGTTTTCATCGTTGGTTATACCGTTGAGATCCTTGCGTCGAGGGTAAGATCTATGTACCCTTTTTGTTGTCTTTCCTTTGTTTTGGTTAAACCCTAATATAGGGATTTGGGGGTTTTTGAGTAGTATGTGATTTGGTAGCATTTGTATATTGTATGATAGGAGGAGGTTTCGTAGAGGAAGCTTTTTGATACAGCAGTTAGAGATCGTCTGATAGTGTGCTTTCCAGGTAGGATTTCCTACTCAGTATTAGTCCCATAATGGGATGATTGTTGATGTGTTGAGATTGATTGTTTACTATAGTAATTGCATTGTGACGGTTGTGATTGTGATTGTGATTGGTTGTCTAAGTTTCTCGAGGCGTGTCCTCGGCTGAGTGGGGTCACTTGTGGGAGTGGCTTCACGCCCTAGTTTCTCCTTCTGTGGAACCCGCCACAGAAGGGATGTGCACATTAATGGACAGGGTTATCGCTCATTATGAGGAGCGGGGATTTGGTGGGTACGGCTGCGGTCCCCCACTGGCAGGACTGGTCCAGTGGACAGTCGGTGATTGAGATTGTTGGAGTTGGTGTGGTTGTGTGTGTGACAGTTAAGCTGTCTGTTTATCTTATTGTTGATATATATTGAGTTGTGTGATTAGTACTGACCCCGGTTGTTGTTTTGTAAACCTGCGGTGATCCATTCGGGGATGGTGAGCAGATATTGAGCAGGTATGAGATGAGATCTTTGGGATATTTGGGATTGCCACGATCCGATGATAGAAGTCTTCCGTTGTAGCTTAGTAGTTTCTTTACATTTCGAGTTAGAGAAAGAAATGTGATCGGTTTGAGAACATGTATTATACTTTTGGTTTTGGTTTCGAGATTGTAACCTTTTACTAAGTATTTCTATTTAAACGTTGTTTCTTTATTGTTTATTTGATTATCATTGTCTCGGGTAACCGAGATGGTAATATCTTCATACCTGAGTGGTCCTGGTAAGGCACTTGGAGTATGGGGGTGTTACAAATGGTATCAGAGAGACGATCCTGAAACCTGTAACCAATGAACCTAATGAACATAGGGAGTCAATTAAAATGAACCCGGGGTAAAGGTTGTAGGAGCTAATGCAAAGGCTTGGGAGACGTCCTGAAGTCGCGAACTTGCCCTACAATTTTGAACCGGTCACATGGGGGGTGTATGTCAAGGTCGTATGTGTTGTTTGGTTAACTTGTGTGTGAATGTGATGAAATGTGTGTAACCGTTGGGTGTTTGCGGTAGGAAGTTGAGAATGTAAAAGAAAGGTTGATGATATATGTAGAATTGATGTTGGAATGAAAACATGTTGGGTGTTTACAATGTGGCGTTTAATAACATGATATAATGATTTCGTAGATCGTATGAAAAGATGCGTAGCATTATATGCTTAGTTATGATTTAATGTTGGCTTTATAAAGTTTTTAGCATGTTAACATATGATATAGCATGCGGTTAGCGTTTTTGAGTTAGCATGACTCGATCGAGTGGGACTAACTTGATCGGGTGGGTTTTTGACGATTTTGAGTCCAGAATCGTGCTTTTGGGCACTCGATCGAGTACCTCGGGCACTCGATCGAGTAGGGGGTCACTCGATCGAGTAGCCTAGCTACTCGGTCGAGTATGTTAGAGATCAGAAGGTTTGTTTGGGGTCTGATGTTGGGGCACTCGATCGAGTATGTTGGGCACTCGATCGAGTAGCCTGTTACTCAATCGAGTGTGTTTGGGAACTCGATCGAGTAGGGTCTGGGCAGCTTGTTTTCGTGTTTTGAGGTTTTAGCGCGTATGTTTATATCCACCCCTTTTCTGATATAGTTTCAGGATGCCGCCCAAGAAGACTGCTTTGTGTGCGAGAGCTGAGCTTATGAACACAGATGACATCGTTAAGATGTTGGAGCATCAGGATGCTCTCACTGAGGCTTTAAAGACCGTGGGGAAGGATAAGGATAAGGATAAGGAGAAAGAGGTTGATCACTCTAAAATCAGCCTCTATATAGCGAGGTTTAACCCGAAAGAGTACAAGGGGGTTGGGGAGCCGAACCTTCTTGATAGCTGGCTTAGAGAGATGGAGAACATTTTAGATTTGGTTCACTGTCCGATGAGATGAGAGTGGAACAGCTGCATTCTATCCGGGGAGGCGGTGGTAAGTGGTGGGATACGGTGAAGGTGAGTGCTAAGGAGTTGTATGTGAACCAAGGTTTACCTGTTATACCTTGGGAAGAGTTTCGTAGGGCTATGAGAAAAAAGTTTGTACCGGAGCATGTGAGGAGTAAGTTAAGGGAAGAGTTTGACAGTTTTAAGATGACCGCTGAGATGTCTTTGGCCGAGTACTACAGGCAGTTCAATGATAAGTCTAGGTATGCTGAGGATATGGGTTTGAGTGAGGAGAATTTGGCATTGAGGTTTGAGAGGGGGTTGACCCCTAAGATTATGGATAAGTTACCCGTGGGAGTCCTTACTGATGTTAAGGAAGCTTATGAGAGGGCTGGAAGAGCTGAGAGGTTGGTGGAGATGGCTCAGGAGTGGTCAGGTGGTGAGAAAAAGGAAGTCTGAGAGCGAGGGTGGTGTCCAATCTAATCGCAAGAAAGGCAACCACAATCAGTCTAAGGGGTTTTCTTCCTGGGGGTCGGGTTCGATCTTGGGGCTTCCTTTGGGCGTGGCCGTGGAAGTGTTAGTGGTAGTTGGGGAGTGACCTGCTATAGCCTGTGGTGGTGTAGGCCACAAGAGACATGAGTGCACAAGTGCAGGAACCTTCGAGAGACCTGCGCAGAGCTATGCGAGCAATAGACCCGGGTCATGGCCAAACCGGGGAAGTCAGAGTTACCAAAGTGGAGGCAACCGCAACGGCGGTAATTCTTATCAGAAACCACCAACGAACAACAACAACAACCAAGGATTGGGTGCTAAGCCGACCACATCGGCCCAAGATCTTGTCCGGGGAGGTGGACGGAAGACCGTGGAAAGTTATTCATGATGGAGAAGAAAGCGGTGAGGAGGATGCACACGTTATCACCGGTACTTTTCTTGTTAACGGTATTCATACATTTGTTTTGTTTGATTCGGGGGCTTCTCAATCGTTTGTATCTTCGAGTCATGTTAAACGGTTGGGTTTAAGGGTGTATGAGTCCTGTCAAGGTGAGAAAGTTTTTATACCTTCGGGTGAGTCTCGTATCTTGTGGGAGGTTATATAGGGATGTACCTATGATAGTTGGGCAAGTTGATTTCCTGTAGACTTGCTAGAGTTTCCTTTTGACGGTTTTGAGATGATAGTTGGGATGGATTGGCTGGGAAAGTATAAAGCTAAGATAGATTGTCATCAAAAGAAAGTGTCTTTAAGAGGTCCTAAGGGCGTTAGTGTGTCTTATAGTGGGTTTCTAGTCAAACCCAAAGTTAAGTTGATTAAATTTGTTACTTTGAAGTCATATCTAAGGAAGGGATGTCCTTTGATATTGTGCCATGTGAGAGATGACCGAATAGAGGGTCCGACGATTAATCGATACCGGTGGTAGGAGAGTTTGAGGATGTGTTTCGAGAGGAGATTAGGGGTTGCGCCGGGAAGAGAGATAGATTTCACAGTAGAGTTGAAACCAGGGAATGGGCCAATCTCTAAGGCACCGTACCATATGGGTCCTAAGGAGATGGAGGAGCTTAGGAAGCAGTTGGATGATTTGATAGAGAAGGGATACATTAGACCTAGTGTATCGCCGTGGGGAGCACCAGTTCTTTTTGTGAAGAAGAAAGATGGGAGTCTGAGGTTGTGTATAGACTATAGAGAGTTGAACCGAGTGACGGTGAAGAATAAGTATCCTTTGCCAAGGATAGATGACTTGTTTGATCAGTTGAGTGGTGCATCAGTCTTTTCTAAGATTGATTTGAGGTCGGGGTACCATCAGGTGAAGATTAGAGAGGTGGACATACCAAAGACAGCTTTCACGTCGAGGTATGGCCATGAGTATGTGGTGATGCTGTTTGGGTTGTCTAATGCACCGGCAGTGTTTATGGATTTGATGAATAGGATCTTTAGACAATTTTTGGATAAGTTTGTAGTGGTGTTTATCGACGATATCTTAGTCTACTCCAAGACTAAGGAGGAGCATGAGGAGCATCTGAGAATCGTGTTGCAAACTTTGAGGGAGCATGAGTTGTATGCTAAGCTATCCAAGTGTGAGTTCGGTTAGAGAAAGTGCTTTTTCTCGGGGCATGTGATCTCTAAAGATGGGGTAGCTGTGGATCCGGCAAAGATAGAAGCAGTGACAAAGTGGGAAGCACTAAAGAATGTTGGTGAGATCAGGAGTTTTCTGGGTTTAGCTGGGTACTACATACGGTTCGTCAAAGATTTCTCCAAGATAGCTAGACCTATGATCGCGTTGATGAGGAAAGAGAACAGGTTTCATTGGGATGAGAGTTGTGAGACGGCGTTCCAAACATTAAATGAGCGTTTGACCACAGCTCCTGTCTTAGCATTGCCTGAAGGGATCGAGAACTTTGAGGTTTATACAGATGCCTCAAAGAATGGGTTGGGATGTGTGTTGATGCAGAACGGTAAAGTGATTGCCTATGCTTCTAGGCAATTGAAGCCTTTTGAGGAGAACTACCCTACTCATGATCTGGAGTTGGGTGCAGTGGTGTTTGCTCTCAAGATTTGGAGACATTACCTTTATGGAGCAATCTTTAAGGTATTTTCTGATCACAAGAGTCTCAAGTATATTTTCACTCAAAAGGAGTTGAACATGAGACAGGGGAGGTGGATGGAGCTGATTGGCGATTATGACATGGAAATTATCTACCATGAAGGGAAGGCCAATGTAGTTGCTGATGCTTTGAGTAGGAAGAGTGTACATTCTCTGTGTACAGCTCTATCTTTGATGAGACTGAGGGATGAGGTAGCGAGGTTTGGGATACATATGATGCATAAAGGATATGCCATGGGTGATATGACAGTGCAGCTTGAGTTTTATGATGACATTCGAGGTAAGCAGGCGTTAGATCCTAAGATAGTTGAGTGGAGAGCTGGAGTAGAGAAAGGGACAGTGTCTCGATTCTCTATTCACACAGATGGTAGTTTGAGGTTTGACGGTAGGTGGTGTGTTCCTAATGATGAGGAGTTGAAAAAGACTATCATGACAGAGGCGCATTGCACACCATATTCATTTCATCCAGGTGGAGATAAGTTGTATAAGGATTTAAAGAACACGTTTTGGTGGCCTGGGATGAAGAAAGAGATTTGAGTTTGTGTCCGTTGTTTGACACGCGAGGAGAGAGTTAAAGGGGAACAGCGACGACCACAAGGTAAGATTCAGTCTTTAACGGTACCTGAGTGGAAGTGGGAATCCATTTCCATGGATTTTATCGTGGGTTTGCCAAAGAGTCAACAAGGTAACAACATGATTTGGGTAATAGTGGATCGACTGACCAAGTCAGCTCACTTTGTTCCAATGAAAGATACATGGACTAAAGCACAATTGGCTGTGGCCTATCGAAAGAACGTGCTTAAGTTACATGGAGTCCCTAAGGACATAGTGTCTGACAGAGATGCGAGATTTATATCAAGGTTTTGGAAAGAGTTGCAGGAATCGTTGGGAACAACTTTGAAGATGAGTACAGCATTTCATCCTGCGACAGACGGACAGACTGTGAGAACAATCAAGACTCTTGAGGATATGTTGCGAGCTTGTGTGATGGATTTTGGTGGTAGCTGGGAATAGAGGTTGGACTTGATAGAATTTTCTTACAATAACAGCTATCACACTAGCATTGGTATGACACCGTTTGAGGCTTTGTATGGGAGAAGATGTAGGAGTCCGATTTGTTGGGACGATAGTGCTGAGGCAGTGGTTTTAGGACCAGAGATGGTGCATGAGATGCTGGAACAGATTAAGATGATCAGGGAACGGATGAGAGCAGCTCAGGATAGGCAAAAGAGTTATGCAGATCTACATCGCAGGGACATAGAGTTTCAAGTTGGGGACAAGGTTCTTTTGAAAGTGTCTCCTATGCGTGGGGTTATGAGATTTGGGAAGAAAGGCAAGCTAAGTCAGAAGTTTATCGGGCCTTATGAGATCTTAGAGCGAGTTGGGGAAGTTGCATATCGCCTGGCTTTACCAGCGGCGTTAGAGAGAGTGCATAATGTGTTTCATGTATCGCAGCTGCGGAAATATGTGAGTGATCCGTCACATGTGTTAGAGGCAGAGAACTTAGAGCTCGATGAGTCCTTATCATATCTTGAGGTGCCTAAACAGATTCTTGACCGAAAGGTTAGGAGGACTAGGAGTGGTGAGACAGTTTTGCTTAAGATCCTTTGGTCTAACCACGTGACTGAGGAAGCTACATGGGAGCCAGAGGAAGCTATAAAAGAGCGATACCCTTTTCTGTTTGATCAGGTATGTATGGTTATGGGGACGTAACCTTGTTTCTTTTAGGGGGGTAGGAGATGATCGCGACGAGCTTTTAAGAGTTTTATACCCTTTTTGTATGTTGTGTCGGTATGTGTGTCGGGATGAGTTGGGTTAGTAACATGTTTTATGTTGAGTTTTGCTTTGTTTTGGTTGTTGAGTTGGAAGTGTTGAGGGAGTACCTTTGTTTAGTAGTGGTTTGAACTTCGGAGACGAAGTTCTTTTTAAGGAGGGAAGACAGTAATACTCCGTATTTGTGAGTCTTCGGGTACTCTATCGAGTAAGCCTTACTCTGTCGAGTAAGGGTAAGTTGCGTTTTAGAAAGGTTTATGACCTGTTGGGTACTCGATCGAGTAACTAGGATACTCGATCGAGTAAGGGGGTACTCGATCGAGTACCTTGGGTACTCGATCGAGTAGCCGGTTTGCGGGGAGTTTTTCTCGGGTTTTGTTAATTATGCGATTAAGATATATAACCTTCGTCGTCATTATTCTAAACACTTTTGCAAAAACCTAATTTACTGTTAAAGAGAGAAAGGAAGTACGTTCTTAATCCTAATCGCATCGTTAGCAAATCCCGGAGTTTGGAAGGTCGGTTTTCATCGTTGGTTATACCGTTGAGATCCTTGCGTCGAGGGTAAGATCTATGTACCCTTTTTGTTGTCTTTCCTTTGTTTTGGTTAAATCCTAATATAGGGATTTGGGGGTTTTTGAGTAGTATGTGATTTGGTAGCATTTGTATGTTGTATGATAAGAGGAGGTTTCGTAGAGGAAGCTTTTTGATACAGCAGTAGAGATCGTCTGATAGTGTGCTTTCCAGGTAGGATTTCCTACTCAGTATTAGTCCCATAATGGGATAATTGTTGATTTGTTGAGATTGATTGTTTACTATAGTAATTGCATTGTGGCGGCTGTGATTGTGATTGTGATTGGTTGTCTAAGTTTCTCGAGGCGTGTCCTCGGCTGAGTGGGGTCACTTGCAGGAGTGGCTTCACGCCCTAGTTTCTCCTTCTGTGGAACCCGCCACAGAAGGGATGTGCACATTAATGGACAGGGTTATCGCTCATTATGAGGAGCGGGGATTTGGTGGGTACGCGCTGCGGTCCCCATTGGCGTGTCCTGGTCCAAGTGGACGATCGGTGATTGAGATTGTTGGAGTTGGTGTGGTTGTGTGTGTGTGTGATTAAGTCTGTCTGTTTATCTTATTGTTGATATATATTGAGTTGTGTGATTAGTATCGACCCGGTTGTTGTTTTGTAAACTGCGGTGATCCATTCGGGGATGGTGAGCAGATATTGAGCGGTATGAGATGAGTCGGGATAGCGGGATTGCTACGATCTGATGATAGAAGTCTTCCGCTGTAGCTTAGTAGTTTCTTTACATTTCAGTTAGAACAGTAAACAGTCAGTTTGAGAACATGTATTATACTTTTGGTTTTGGTTTCGAGATTGTAACCTTTTACTAAGTATTTCTATTTAAACGTTGTTTCTTTATTTTTTATTTGATTATCATTGTCTCGGGTAACCGAGATGGTAATATATTCATACCTGAGTGGTCCTAGTAAGGCACTTGGAGTATGGGGGTGTTACAAAAGGTGCAACTTCAATTAAATGAACCTTTAGTGCCCAGGTTTTTCTTAGCAATGGAGGGAGGTTACCTGTTATGGATTCAGTTCGGGTATGAGGAAATTTTTAAGTACTGTATTAAGTGTTGTAAAATTGGGCATAGAGGGGCTCAGTGTAGGGAATCTATTATGACAGTGGTATCTGGGATCAATGGGATGCTTGACAGGTCTGTTGAAAATGGTTTTCCTGTTTTCCAAACAAATAGCACCCATACAATGTTCAATCTAGATTTACGTGCCACCCCTTCTACTTCCAAGTTCTTGTCTTCCAAAGTTAGGTTGGGGGAGGCTAGGGGTTCTGCTAGGGGCCCTACCAGGAGGAGAAGGAGGTGGGAGTCCCCTGAGAGGGCAGTTGACTTTGATTTAGGCATAACACCTGGAGGGAGAGTATTACCAGGGATGGCCTTTGTTGTCACTGCTTAACCATTCGCAGGGCCAGTAGTGTTTCAGGCTGGTAATGCAAATCCCATCTCAGGTGGGGTTTCTGGGGCTAGAGGGCAAGGTGATGTAGCTATGGCTGAGGCTCAGGATGTGGAAGGTGAGGGTAATCAAGGACAAGTCCAAGGAAATCAGGGTCAGGATGTTGAGATGGGTACTGGTAACCAAGTAATACCTGGAGCAGGAGGTTGGTTAGATGAGGGAGAGGCAAATAATGAGGTGTATCATAGTGCAGGGGAGAAGCTGGAGGTGCAGGGTGAATTGAATATGTTGCAGCAAGGGGTGCTTGACCAGATTCAAACTGAAGACCCGTATATTCTGTATACAAATCAGAATAGCATTGTTGGTGCCTTGGATCGTGACCAGAGAAATCAAGCTGCCATTCTGAATATAATTGAAGATGATCTGGGGTGAGCTCATATGGAGGATGAACACGGAGGTATAACCAAACTTTTGACCCTCATGTGGAAGGCTGGCCTACAATGTACCATTATGCTGATGGGACTACCAGACAGGGGGGCAGGGATCAGGTCAGATAGCTGGAAACAGGGAAGAAAATAATGGGGTGTTGATGGTGGCAATGGATGAAGGTATAAATGAATTCAATGACTTGGGCAATGGCAATAATACAGTGGATGAGGTTAATAATGAACTGGGGGCCAATCAGAATGCAGTCCCCTCTGCAGTCCCCTCTGCTGATATGCTTGCATCTGAATCTCTTAATTCAGAATTCTACTCTGATGGCAGGGATGGGGAAGAGATAATTGTCATCTCCTCTGATGACACTGAAGAAGTGAACACAAAATTACAGCTTTCTTTGAGGGATGAATCTGAGGTGGGCCTGCTTAATACCACCTCTGAGGATCCAACTGGGGATGATATGCAGAGAATCCAAGCTCCATCATCTTTATTCTCCACTGCTATTGTAAACAAGGGGAAGGAAATTGATGAAGGCTCTTCTAATCTAGTTCCATGGGAGGTTTTAATGAAGACTGAAGCAGATAGAATTGGAACCAGGGACAAGGGACAGCAGTCAGCAAGGGCATCTACGGTAAAATTATTCGATATTCCTGAGACAAGGGCTAAGTCAAAGCTGATAGCTGCTCTGCCTGTTGGTAATTCATCTGATGGATGCTTGGGGTTAATTGATGTCTATCATATTTCTGATCAGAGAGAGGAGTACAAGGAAGAAAACAGAGGAGCAAGGAAGCGTAAATGCTGTACTGAGGCTGGGGACTATATCATTCCAGATTCGGCTAAGCAGTCTTTGGAGGAGGCCAAGGATTATCTCCGTCAAATGGCAAAAAGACGATTCTGGTCACCAAGAAATGAGAAGGAAAAACAGTGTAAGCAGCAACCCACTTGAGGTTTTCGTGTGAATGTGGAAGACGTGGTGATGGTGGAGTCTAGTGACTCTTCTCTACCATCGGTGAATGGAGGGGGCTTTGATCCTGACTTGGATGGCTTTGCGGAGGTTGGGCCTTCACAACCTCCTCGTTCACCATGAAGGGCCTCATTTGGAATTATAGGGGTCTCAATAACACGCTCGCCCCTACAATTCCAAAATTAAGAGCGTTGGTAGGTAGTAAGTTTTATGATTTTATTTTTCTAATAGAAACTAAATGTAATGCTAGTCGGATTTTCCCTATGTTTAGGACGGTCGGGTTTGATAAGTTTTTTGGGGTTGATGTGGTGGGAGCATCGAGTGGACTGTGGGTAGGGTGGCGGAAAGAATCTCGTATGTCGGTAGTTAAGGCTTGTAATCATTTTATCATCCTTTTGGTTCAAAAATATAATGGTTTAGCTTGGTATCTTGTGCTTTTTTACGGGGCGCCGTGCGTAAGCCAACGTGCCTCGGTGTTACATGAGGTTGAGGAATGGATTGGGTCTTGCAAGGATCCATATCTAATGGTGGGAGATTTTAATCAAGTCGATTATCGAAGTGACAAACTAAGTTTGAGTCAACGACCTATTGGAGGGGCGGATGATTTTAACCTATGGAAAATTCGCAATGAACTCTTGGATATCCCTTTTAAAGGACCACGTTTTACGTGGTGCAACAATTGAAAGGGTGAAAAGAGGGTTTATGAACGCATTGATAAAGCCTATGGGTCGAAAGATTGGTTTACTGTTTTCCCAGGTACTGGCATCAAGCATTATCCTATCCAAATTTCGGATCATGCGCCGATAGAAATAGACTTGAATCTTGTAACCACAACTGGAAGTAGACCTTATAAGCTTGATGCTTGGGTGTTGGAACATGAGGAGTGCATGGAAAAAATTAGGGTTGAGTGGAAGAGGGTTGTCACGGGATCGCCGGTGTATCAAGTAAATAGGAAACTATCCAGAATCCGGACGTGTGCTAAGCATTGGGCCCTCGACAAAAGAGCAGAATGGAGACTGAAATGGGAAGAGTTCGATCAGAAATTGGAACATGGTATGACGCTGGCCATCTCGGGGAATGGAGATGAGGAGTACACCAAAATAAATGAGGAAGTAACGAAGTTTGCAAGGGCGGCGGCAGCATTTTGGAAACAAAGGGCAAAGGTAAAATGGATGGTTGATGGAGATACTTGTACTAAATATTTCTTTAATTGGGTCAAAGGACGGGCAGGGAGAAACCACATTCATGGGATTAAATGGTCGGATGGAAATTGGTATTATGATATGGATCATATTCGGGAAGCATTCCAGAATACTTTTATGGACCTTTATTCATCATCGACTGACAACATAGAGTGGAGAGATCGTTCAGTTTTTGAAGATACGCTTAAACATCTTCACCACTCTTTCTCACAGGATGAGGTGGACCGTCTTAGCAGTCCTTTTTCCGCTAAAGAGGTTCGTGCTGCAGTTTTTCAAATGGGTGCACTTAAAGCTCCGGGGCCTGATGGTATCCCTGCAATCTTCTACTAAAAGTGTTGGTCTATGATCAAAGGCGACTTTACCAAGGCTGTCTTATCCATTCTGAATTCTGGGAGGGTACTACGGGAACTTAATAGGACATTCATTGCACTCATCCTAAAGAAAGAAAGCCCGGAAGGGGTTTCGGATTACCGTCCAATTAGTCTCTGTAACGTGGTGATGAGGATTGGGACAAAATGCATTGCCAATCGCTTGTCAAAGGTGATGTGTTCGTTAGTCAGTGAAACACAGAATGCTTTTATCCCGGGGAGGAACATCAGCGACAATATTCTGGTGGCTCATGAGGCCATTAATAAAATTTCGATGCATAGGCATGGGAGACAAGCATTATGTGCTTTCAAAGCAGATATGAGTAAAGCGTATGACAGAGTTCGTTGGGACTTCTTGGAGGCGGTCTTGGTTAGGTATGGCTTTCCTCAAAAGTTGATAACACTTATGATGAATTGTGTTACTTCGGTGAGCTATGAAATCCTGGTGAATGGGATCCCTCTACCACAATTCCGTCCGCGGTGTGGCCTGAGACAAGGTGATCCCTTATCTCCATATTTGTTCATTCTGTGTATGGAAGTCCTCTCCCGGAACATGGAGCACGCTAATGAGCAAAGGTTAATTCATGGAATTCAACTAGTCAGGGGGGTTCAGCCAATTACACATCTTTTCTTTGCGGACGATTCGGTATTATTCTTCAAGGATAGGGGGGAGGCGGTGGCCCAGTTAGTGCGTATTATAAATGACTATTGCGAAGCCTCAGGCCAAAGGCTGAACATTGAGAAATCTGGGATACTCTTTATTCCTAACACCACTTTGATTAGGGCACAGAGGATTATGCAAGCTTTCAATATAAAAAAGAACAATGGCATTGGAAAATACCTCAGGATCCCGGCGGAATTCAAAGAGTCAAAACAAGGGATTTTTACTGCTCTCATTGAACATGTCACCAGACGCATATCTTCATGGAACGGGATTTTTCTATCACCAGCTGGACGACTTACTCTGATTTTATCGGTTCTATCCAATCTCTCTAATTACTTTCTATCGGTCTTTAAAGTTCCGGTAAGTGTGGCAAGGAAGATAAACTCTCTTTTGACACAATTTTGGTGGGCAGGATGTAAGTTGGGGAATAAACTCCACTGGTGTAGCAAAAATTTTTTGAGTTTACCAAAGAGTGCGGGTGGGCTTGGTATTCGAAATGTTCAATGTCTCAACCAGGCTTTGTTGGCTAAACATGGCTGGCGAATTGTGTCTGGGGAAAAATCTCTGTTCAGTAGGATGTTCAGACAAAAACTTTTTGGAACATAGGTCTTTCTTCATGGGATGACCCCTATCAAGGGATCCGGATGCTCGTGGGGCGTACGCAGCATCCTTCATGGTTTAAACTTTGTACTGGAGAATATTGGATGGAAACCTGGTATTGCTTCGGTGATAAATGTTTGGACCGCAAGATGGGTGGGGGGAGACCGGCCGGAACCTAGGACTGAGTGGTTGGACCACAATTCTAGTCATCTGGCTTCATTACAGGTCCAACACCTTTTTCTTTCTGATGGTAACTGGAATGAAGTCTTTATAAAAGGCTTGTTCACGGAGGAATAGGCGGACCGAATTCTTGTTATACCACGTTGCAAAGTAAGGCAGAGGGATAAGATTTACTGGCCACGCACGACGACGGGAGTTTATACGGTGAAGAGTGGTTATGGATTAATATTTGAGAACTTCATGAACAAAGTAGGAACTGTTAAAGACAACAGTAGACTAACCGATCGGGGCCGATTTTTATGTCGGACAGTGCTTTGGAACTTACCAGTCCCTCAGATGTGGAAAATTCTAATTTGGAAGATTATCACCAATGTTCTGCCTATCGGACAGGAGTTCCATAAGCGGAATATAGAGGTGGATACCTCCTGTAGCATGTGTGGCGGTGATCAAAGAGCGATGGAAACATCCAAACACCTCTTTCGAGATTGTGGTCTTTCCAGCCGAATTTGGGCAGGCTCTGATTTAGGCATTCGGGTGGAGGGAGCATGGGGCGTGTCTATATCCGGCTGGATTCGCTTTCTCTCCAAAAGAGATGAGGGGACTCGTGAGGTGATCCTTTTTATGGCTACCTTATGGGCTATATGGACAGTGCGAAACAAGATTAAATTTCAGGATCAGGTCCTTACATCGCAAGGTATCACCAATATGGTCTTCAAAGTTATCCGGGAGCAAACAAACATCTTGTGGAAGTCCTTCAATTCGAGACAGCTTCAAGCTGACAAAGAAATTGAGGAAGGGACACCTCAAACGGAAGCTTTGGCTATTCGAAATGGTCGCCCGGTGTGTATTCTGGGCTTACCGACCGGTTGTGCGGTGGTACGTGTGAAGGTTGATGCTAGCTGGAATAGTAATTATGAGGCGGCTTTCGGATGGATTGCTTCTGATGGCACAGGGAGGGAGCTGGAACGGAGGCAGGCACGTATCAGGGAGGAATCGGCTCTGCAGGCTGAAGCTTTGGGGATTCGAGATATTGTGATGTGGGCACAAGAGCGGCGGGTTCTCCACTTGGATATTTCTTCGGACTGCCTACAACTTGTCACTCAATTAGCGGAAACTGAAAAGGAGGATCACAGGATTACGGGTATCCTTGAAGATATTCGGGCTTCCTTTAGCTTTTTTCACTGCTTAGTTTTTAACTTTGATCCGAGACGTTTCAATGGCTTTGCGCATAATCTAGCAAAGCAGGCCATGAACTTGTAAAACCTTCATTTACAGCTGTCAAAAAAAAAAAAAAAAAAAAAAGCCGATTATCGATTACCACGTCCAAAACTAATCTAAGTCGGAACATGCTAATACTAACACCACCACCAAAGAGCATGGATTAAAATAGCAGAAGAGTCTATTTATTCGAAATTGGAGTGTCCAACAGATGATGAAATTCCAATTAACTTGATCACAGAATTGTAAGACAAAAGCATTGTGCTCACAGGCTACAAGACCGCCTAGACTATATAGGCTGATTCTATGCTCGCCCTCTTCAGCGAGTCTTGGGGCCAAATTCTACATCAAGATTCAATCCCAAATATATAAAAACAATCTCTCGCCAAAATTATTAGACAATACATATCTAACATTTACGTAGTCCTGTATGTGACTAGAATCTAGCGATTTGTAACTCGGGATAACTTTAACAATACAAGGAGAATCCGGGGCTCGTAGGCCTCGTACATGGTGGGCCTGGTACAAGCTACGTAGCAAGGGTGTCGTGGACCGAGAATCCTAAATCAATTGTCTTTCTTCACTTTCCATTTACCAACGTCGCCACTGTAAGGTCCGACATTGTATGCATATTGCTGAATGACAGCAAAGAATACCATTTCCAAACACACCAAGATATTCTGCCATCCTTTCTCAATGTACTTGACATCCAACCAGGCATAGTCCGAACGGATAAAACCCACAGAAACCAGGAGCTCGAGCACAATACCCTGGTAACATTGCAGAAAAGAATAAATAATCAACACGTTATATTTGGAGGGGGAAAAGTGGAGAACTTGCTATAATACTATCATTGGATATAGAATGATTGGACATCGTCCAAGAAAGAGCTCAAGGCGAGAAGCACGTACTAATGTCTTAGACTCTTAGTGGTGGACACTTGTACAATTATATGATTAGTCATCCGAACAGGGTAGTTTGGGTGAATTATTATCGGGTACTTTTGCACTTTGGTCAATTTGGACCCGGTTATTTCGAGTCCGGTGGTTAGATCGGGTATTGCGATCATGCTTATTAAGGCTTCTGTCAATTTTTTGATGTAGATACTTAAGCAATAAGATGATTTCAGAATTCGAACTAATAGTTTCATGGTCAAACTCATTCTAGTTATTTCAGATAGGGTTGTTTTTTTGGATCATGTTGCTTCAGAAACAAATGGCTTGATAATCAGTTTACGCAAAGCAAATACCCAGCTAATTTTTGGGTTCCACAAGACATCCTGACCTTTTTGGTGTAATAGCTAAAGTACTCAATATGCTCATGCAAGAAGAGTGGCATATGATACAGGACGTAACACACAGAAAGAGAATGAATTCAGAAAACATTTACCTGCCAAAAGCAAAAGAAGACGATGCCTTTGATGCACAAGAATTTGGCCATCGGGTTGTGTGGGGCCAACTCCTTAGCAAAAAGATGGTAAAAAATCACCAGAGAATACAGCGCCAGTGATACTGAGACGTTGAGGATGATGGTGAAAAACCAGCTGACGGGGGACGTGTACAACTCAAGAAGTTGTAATGCTATCATCAACAGAGAGCAAATTGGGCGAATAATCACAAATTGCCATGTCCAGTACTTGATAAGTTTCAGTGTATGATGATCCAGACGGGTGGTATGCGGCTGTAATTAAAAAGCATCAAGTAATCAATTTATCAAAAAGTTGATGAAATCCAGTATTTTTATCAGAAAGGCAATCACAAACTGAATTGTCAGTGAGAAATTCAAATATGCATTCTCTCGAAGCCTTTGCTTTGATCTTTATATGCATTATGCAATGTTTCCACTCATTAGTACGAAAAAAAGGCATAGCAAGAAAGCTATTACTCCCTCCATCCCGGTCAATTGTTGACCTATTCCATTTTGGGGTGTCTCATTCAATTGTTTACCTTTCTATTTTAGGAATAGTTTGATGGGTAACTTGATCCTCCACACTTAATTTGGTCCACTGTCATCCAATAATTGGTCTGCTCCTCTTTCCTTGGTCTTTGTGCCAAAACCAAAGGTAAACAAATAACCGGGATGGAGGCCGGAGGGAGTATGTTATTGTCAGTTTGTCACGCACATCACAAACTCTTATACTATATGGTCTAACACATGAGACCAACCCAGTAATCTCAAAATTATATGACAAATAGAAAAGGATTTTGGTTCATCTCACATACGAGTATACGACCATCTCATACTGGAATTGAAACAAATTTCATTTTACTTTTTTGTCAGGAGTAGTTTTAACAAACGTAAATAACTAGTTGAATGGGAGGAAGTACTCTACACTTCAAAGAGTGTAACAAATCAAAATAGCTTTACAGAATTAGTCAAACACCATTTTACCATCAAATCAGATTTCATTGTTGGCTTAAGCTCCATATACAGGCATACAACTAACAGATATTTAGGTAAATACAAAGTAGTGTATTATCATTGTTACACTGACTATTTACACGGTCATGTTCTAGAAACTACGGTTCCCTCTTTCCTAGAGAGTTACATTTACTCATGAAACATAGTTTATGGAGAAGCAGATGTAAGTGGGGTTGTAGCCTGTAGGTCAATTTGGGGAAGTAGATGACTTTTATATCCTTTTAACTCTAAGTGAATAAAAATGTAGTGCAAGTGAAGGGTCTGGGCCATTTTGAGTGTTCTGGTCATTTCCGATAAACACATACTAAGAAAATGAGTACAACCCCAAAAGGAATATGTATACAGCCTCATGGATCAAAGAGAGCATAATTTATCTTCCGACATCAGTAACTATGAAACCACCACTAATCTTGTATAAGACCGTAGTATATATTCGACAAGGCATTAACCCCCAATTATGTAAACATGAAATAGGATTGTTATATATGATATTTTAACATGAAATAAACAACTAAAACTTCACCTGAAAAAGCGTCATTGGGAAAGAATGATGAATTTCTCTTCCTTTGATTTCATCTGGCACAATATTTTTACTGACTGATATATTCAAAAAGCTATACATTAGTGCCAAAAATTTGGCAATGACCTGCAAACACAAAAAAAAATTGAAATTTAGTACGATAAATCAGCAGTCAAACTCATTGCAGTAAATCTTGGTCCAGGAGTTGGTCTCAAAACCGGATGTCGCGGCCAGGACTCAGCCAATGTGCTACAAAGGTGCTTGTAGCAACTTTGAAAAAATTGGTGACTCGACAGTGACAATACATCCCCCTGATATTAATACCATAATCAAACTCATAAGGAAAGTGAATAGCACTAGCAAGAAAAATACCAAGGCTTCATAACACTCCTTGATGGACTCGAGAAACATGAAAAATGCCTCAGTACCAAAAAAGTCGACAAGACCAACAAAAGAGACAATGGCATAAAGGGGGGCCATGAGGATAATGATGATAATAGCCTTCTGCTCTTTTGGGTTCTTCCAGTAAAACAGGTGCTGAGATAAAAGCTGTGATGTGAAAAGCATGGACAGCATAACACAAAACCCACAAACTACGACTATAATTTCCCCAGGATTCATTTTAGTTAAGTCAAACATCTTAGATATCAGTGAAGAACCAAAGTGCTGGCCTGCAAAATAGAGAATAGATTGTCATTAGGATAATAGGCCACAATGATTTATGTAAAACCACCCCAATCTAATGCTGAATGAAGCACCCACCAGAAACACAAGTCATTTGATCTAATTGTTGATCATAAAGTATAATGATGAGAAAATAATAGTGGAGTGCATCAAGATGACAGCACATAATACATATCTTCACAAGTCAAGTCAAAATCCTTGGCTCCCACTAATGGCTAGGTAAGGGGTCGGATATATGCTACATCACCCCTATGTTAGCAACACACAAAGGTTGTTCCCGAATGACTGACTTATAATGAAAATCACATCAGAAGTGCAGTTAATGACGGTAATAAAAAGAAATGCAACCAACTTATTAAGTCATTTTGCTATATTCCACTGTGATACAAAACCAAAGAGTAGCGTTTAGAAACTACATAACCAAAGAGGGAAATCTCCTACTCCCAAATAAACCCAACTTATTAAGTCATTGACAGTGCCATGTTCCAATGGGGAACTTGATCTGTGTTAGGACGCAATCATCTAACCCCAACATGAACAAGGTTTACGCTCTCCATTTTAATCTCTTCTAAACTCCGGCTCTCTTTACACCAAAAATGTACTGTAATTCTTTCAAGTTTTAAACCAAGTACATAATTTAACAGATGATTAGTTTGATCTACATAGTGTACTGGGATCATAATCTAATCTATATTTACTCCCAGACACAACAGTAAAGTTCATTGGAGATCAAAATGAGATTAATTCCATAAATAAGGATCCATTTCAATTGGGTAAATTACAATCTCACATAGAACTAGGTCACTTTGTTTTCACAATCAAGGCTTCCGAAAATGGTTAGGATTCGGCTCCTTGAAAGCGGTAAAGGCACAGCTTAAAATACAAAGATGAAAGAAAAGGCAAAAACAAAATTAAAAGAAGCAGCAAGAAAAAAGAGTGATGAACTTACTTCTTGATTGATTTGGTAAAATGATTGGTGAAATGAGTTGAAAATATCGATCGATAAATAATGTAATGTGATTGTGATCAACACAAAATGACGAATTAAATAAGTCATAAGTGGGTCCAAATTTTGGGTATGGCTTACCAGTCGGCACTCGCCACTTGAGGTAAGGTCTCACGTGTCACACGTGCATCCAAATTAATGGAAATGGATCCTTTTCATTTTCTTTCTCTCCATTTCCTCTCACAATCTATTTAAATAATAATTACCCCTTTCATTCTGATTTTCCCTTTATTTTTATGCGTAAATTTAGAACCGTTAGATGTTACCAAAATGTAATCCGGATTTAATAAGTACTTACCTCTCTATTTCTTTTTAGAAAATGGAGAGAAATTGGGCTCCAAATTAATGGTGATATTCACAAATCACGAATCTCAATGGTGGGTGTATCGTGACTTTGCGGTCTTATGGAGGTTCAAGGGTTTGACTTCTAACTTCAACAAATTATGCATTTTCTTTGAGAGACCGTTACAAGTCAAACGTTTTGTTATATATTTTTTTCGTCCTGGTTATTTGTTGTTCTTTGATTTTGGCACAAAGACTAAGAAAGGAGATGAGACCAATTACTAAATGACAAGTGGAATAAATTGAGTGTGAATAATCAAATTACTAATCAAATTCATTCTTAAAATAGAAAGGACAACAAATGACTAAGACACCCAAAAATGAAAAAGGACAACAAATAACCGCGACAGAGGGAGTATAATATAATAAACACAAATATGAGAAGATTAGATTGGATATAATGTAAAATATATAAATAAATGATACGGGGTAGATATTATTTAGAAAAGAGAAGAAGTTTAATAATATAAATCAGAGATACTCCTTAATCCCTATGTTTCGGGCATTTGATCATATTTGGATTGACACAAAAACCAAGGAGAGAGGATAAGACCATTTGTGGATATTGTTTTTTTTATATGAGGAAAGGAAACGAGGTCAATCGAAAATCGACCTACAACATTCTCGTGGATGAGAGCGGTAATCGAAAGTCAAAAAACTTTCAAATCACCCAAAGAACATAAATTACATGGTAACAAAAGGCACAAATTAATCTCAAAGAAAATCTTGTGAAACTTTAAAAAAAAAAAAGGTCAAAAAGCAGACAACAAAGTGTCCAATCTCAATATGCTACAACCAGTTGTACGGTGTAGAATTCGAGCTTGGTGATAAAATATCCAAGTATTATGTTAAAAAATATGAGCTTTATTAAAAAATATTGAGTTTATCCATTTACACATTAAACACATGATGTTTGAATTAACTCAGAAAAAAATACATATAAAGCTCAGATTCTTATACCTTAGTTGTACAATGTTTATGGTACAACTGAATGTATAATCCTATTTGTGTACAATAAGTCAATAAGTTATGTGAATAATCCCTTTAAAAACATTTTCAATATAGAAAGGTAAGCAAATGATGAGACTTTCAATTTATAGAATAGATAAAAAAATAACCACGACGCAGGGAGTATATGTGAGCCAAACTGATTTTAAAGGCTCGGCTCATTAGCTCGCTAAGTGAGCAATGAGCTTTCTGTCATTGAATTGTTTATGGGTGGTGGTCATTCATAAACGGGTTTAACTCTTTTATGGACTCAAATGACCATTTTACCCCTTTTATTTCAACCAAAATTTTCAATTCTCTCTCTATTCAATTCTCCTCTTGAATTCCACCACCTCCCTCCCCCACTCCTGCCACCACCTTGTCACTGCTCTTCCCGGCCTTAGCTTGCCGCCAACCATCGCCTCCTTCCCTCGCCTCCCTTGACCGACGAAGCCCACCACACTAATGTCGTCCATTGTTGAGCAGCAGCAGCAGCTATAGCTTACCACAATATGGAGAGCGATGGCGAAAGCGTGAAAACAATACAATGCGTTTGTTCTTCACACAAAGTTTCAATTTCATCCATTGCTATTCATTAACACTAATCAAAATGCTAATGATGTCAATTTGGCATCTGCCTTAAAGGATCAGACTCTTAAAGGTTTGGATGTTCTTGCTGATGATACCACCGCTAATTCCATCAAACCCTAATTAAATTAATTTAATCTCCATAATTTGCTAGAACATAGTTAATCGATTTAATAAATTAGAGTTATTACTTGATCAATATGAGAATTAACGTTCACAATTGAGTAATTTGACAATTTGATTAATTTTGTGAGGAAGAGAATTAGGGAGAGGGTTTTTATTTTGTTCTTCGGAGAAGGGTATGGTTTGGAAAAGTAATGACAAAAAAATCCATAAATAAGTAATGTGTGTCCAATCGGTCCATGAAAGAGCAACTACATTGTTTATTACCCACACTTCATTTATGCAACTAGATGTTTACATTTCTGTCTTGCCTAGTTCAATTAATGATTAGTATCCTGTATCATACTACCCATTATCAACCATTACTATCGTCCCTCACCTCCCTCATCTAACCCCTTACCCAATCAATAACACTACCACCAACCACCCTTACCTACAAAAATAAAAATAAAAACCACTCTTACGAAATCAGAATCGCACCACAACCCGCCAGAAGCTTGATCTCAAAGCCGAGCTTTAACCCGGTCAATTGCAAAGGCTTGCCAAGAAGACTGAGTTCATTTACCACCCTACTAAAGAGGGTCTTTAAAGCCAAATAAACCTAGGTTCAGTATTGTTACATTGAATAATAAACGTAGCCAAGATTGGAATAGATATGGTGCAGAACACAGGGTCTCTTCTCCTTATTCCATATAAACTTCGTTTAGAAACCGCTAACATATACATGCATAGACACATGTCCATAGTCCAAACATACTAACTGGTCCTTGTCATGCCAGAAGCAATATTTTGCCAATGTGCTGGCTGCTCTCCATCAGCTGATGAGCTTCAGCTGCCTGTGACAAAGGGAAGCTCTTATATATCACAGGCTTCACTTTGTTGGCTACGATTGCCGGCCATACCTTCGTCTCAACCTCCTTGATGATGCTTGCTTTGTTCTCAGGACTTCTATTTCGCAAGCCAGCACCTGAAACACAACTATGTTATGTAGTACTGATACATTGATACTATCACATAAGATGATAAGAGTTGAGAAAGTGCGTACAACAAAACAGTCATATCTGATAAACGTGTTAGTGGTGTTACTTATGACTCGGGTTTCATAACTGCTCTTATGTCATCATTTACACCACAAAACAAGAAAGTACATAAAAGGGGAAAAATAATTCAGACTCGAGATCCATAACTGGAAAATCATATGTATTCTTAATTTTCTATACTATTAACACCCCGGCAAATTATTTACGCTAATATGTAGGACAAATGGAATTAAATCTAGCCATGTAACTTGTCTCAAAATCGGCAGTTGATCTACGCCACAATTCACAAAGCGGCCGATACTACCTCAAAATCTGGTAGCAGTTTCCATCAGAAAAACTTGATAACTCGGTCCAATGAGATTCTAGAAGATTTGTAGATACTACATTGTCTACATAGGAGATAGGACAGTCTTCTCAGAAAGCTCAATTCAGTAAAATTTGATACCGTCATGAACTATAATATTATATTGTGTTCAAGAAATTTCTGCATACCTTGCACTGTGAGTCTCTTAGCAAGGAAACTTCCAAGGTTCACTTGTGTAGAAACTCCACCTTGAAGGCCGATGATGAAAAGACGCCCATCAAAATTTAAGCTGTCAATGTTACGCTGAAAGTAAGCCCCGCCCATATTGTCCAATATGACATCAACACCTGTCCAATAAACGAATCTACATTACTTTCTTCACTATCAAGCAACCAAGATACATCCCTCGTACGTGAGAGTGCCAGTCTAGATTGAAATGTACAAATTGCATGGGGAACAGTTCAGAACAATGGAACTAAATTGGTGTTGCCTGTAAGTGCTGTAACAGAAACGTGAACAACTATTTTGTAAAAAGTTAAGGAACTGTTTTATGAGATTTGAGCTAATTTCACTTTGGTTGTCTAACGTGTTGTAAACTTAGAAATTCCCCTTTGATAACTGAGTTTTGTCAACTTTCTCACACTTTGGTGAAAAAGGTGATAGTAAGTTCCCACTTTGGTGTACTAAGATATAACATAGTCAAAACGTATCTAAAAGTTCTAAACTAATTAAATTTTTAAGGGCAATGAAATACAGAAGTCTTAGGGCACCAAAGAGGAATTATCTCGACTCAAATCATAGGGCACGTAATTTATATGTTAGTGAGGATAGTAGAGTTTAAACAACATGCCAAACTAATCTTTTTTAGGATGAAACCACATAGAACTTTATTCGTCTTGTACCTTTTCCTCCGGTTTCTTCTTTCACTCTTGCCACAAAATCTTCTGTCTTATAATTGATGCACACATCAGCTCCAAGATCTTTGCAAAATGCCAATTTTTCGTCACTTCCTAGCATAACATGCAAATAGCAAGTGTTACAGTAATAAATAATTGGTTTACTCAATTATGAGCAACGGTAAAAAACTACCAAACCTGCTGTAACAAAAACTTTTGCTCCATAATATTTAGCTATCTGAATTGCAAATGTGCCAATCCCGCTAGAACCTCCATGAACCTGAAAGCATTGGTCATCATAGTTCATAGAGCGGATTTAATAAGAGAATAATTTGTAAGAAAAAATTAAAATACATAATGCATATCAAACTTAAAAGTTCAATCAAAGTACAGTAGAAGAGTACCGCTCCTGAGAAAAAACTATAAAATGCATATTTAATCGAAGGATTTTAAGTAAAGTACAAATTACAGCAGAAGAGGGCCAGGGCTTAACTTTTAGTTGGGGCAAATAATTAACCCCTTTATGTGGGTATTAATTAACTCATAATCTTAAAACTCAGCCACATATAACATCAAACCAAACAAAAGTAAACAACTAGTAGAGGTTCAAACTATTGAAAGTGTTTCACTCTGCTAATGTTCGAGAGTAACAAAATACGGAAATTAGAATGTAAACATTATTGCAAATCAAAACGCAAAAAATATTAGGACATCGAAGCTCAAATAATCTTTGGTTTTGATAGTATCAAAGAAGAAGCTAAGGATCTCACCAAGAATGATTCTCCTTCTGAGAGTTTGCTCATCATAAAAACGGTTGACCAAACAGTACAAGCCACCTCAGGAAAACTTGCAGCTTCTTTGAGAGAAATGCCAGTTGGAACAGGCAGGACGTGCCCCGCAGGAACAGCAACTTTCTCAGCATAGCCTCCTCCGCCAAGAAGAGCGCATACCTATACAAAATAAAGACGAGACAATTAAAACACTGCTTAATGGGATGGCCTTCATTTATCCACAAATTATTTTAGTAATTAATATGGGTTTGATTAATGGTTAGATGGGTTAATCTCACACTTTTAGTGTCTGAGATTGTCTCTTAGGAGTTAGGAGACTTGCTGCAATTAGAATATCTTACCAATGTGAACACACTAAAGTATAAATGTAAAATAGTATAGACGATCTGAGACCGACAAGTTGAAAAGATTTCGCGAAGGATAAGCAGGAGAGATCACCCAATTAGTAAGCCAAAATCAAACTAATACAAAAGTTTAATCTATTGCCCTTCGGCTTTACAAGTAATTGCTTGTGCTAATTTAAAGATTATAGTTCTTTCTATTACTACAGAAATCATACTTCCATTTCAAACATCAAACCTTGAAATAAAAAAATTTCTCATTGATATCACTATACAATCAATTTTCTTCTTCTTGTTGATGACAAATGTAATCAAATCTCCAAACGACCATAATACCACATTATATACCATCAAATTGTAGCAGGCTTTAATCCACATTCTAAACAAGAGGCAGGGTTACCAGCGGTCTC
The DNA here is from genome assembly GCF_048544455.1 of Silene latifolia. Lineage (NCBI taxonomy): Eukaryota > Viridiplantae > Streptophyta > Magnoliopsida > Caryophyllales > Caryophyllaceae > Silene > Silene latifolia. The sequence continues at coordinate 45,239,374 of NC_133527.1, forward strand.
GTAACTACAACTTGTTGATCATATAATATGTGGAATATTCTACATATTAAGTATTAACCAAGAGAAACCAGCTATACAAAGTCCAAGCTTGTGAGGTCCACGTAAGCAACCAAAAATGAATCTCAATAACCAGACAAGGATCTCTACATCCAACCCCTCATCCTCCCATAGGCGAAAGACTTTGAGACATACGATACTTTTGCTGCTGTTGTGATCAGACAAGGTGAAGGAGACAAGGGCGCTAATAAACAACACAAGTTGTCATATTCGACCAATCGACCATCTCCATAAGTGAGTAATTGCAGAAACAAAAGATTAGCTAACTATCTCGAGTCCAAACTAGCATTTTCACCTTGGCAACTGTAACCATGTGTAAACAGTAAACAAGTACTCCGTAGCTTACAGTAGATGCTTTACCATGCAATGATTTATAACAATTTAAAAGTTTCAATTTTAATCAAACAATATCTTCTGACCCAAAAATACATGTCAGATGACTTAAATTGAGCAAAAACACAAACAACCCATCAACCAAAACCAACTAAAGTACACAAAGATGGCAACTTTATATTAAAATCATGAAAAAAAACATTGAATTAAATTAAAAGAGCATAATAAACTAGCCTGATCACCAACTTTCCAACGAGTAACAAGTTTGCCGACTTGGAGAATGATACCAGAACATTCAAGACCAGGGTAAGGTGGGGAACCAGGTGGAGGAGGGTAGGATCCCTTGCGTTGAAGGGTGTCTGCTCTATTAAGGGCAGTTGCTTCTACTTTGATTAATACTTGATCATCTTTGATTTCTGGGTCTTCTACTTCTTGTAGTTGTAGAACTTCTGGACCTCCTGGACTTGTTATTACCACTGCCTTCATCTCTTTCGCTTTCTTTTGATGATTGTTAGCTGCTGAAATGGGAATCTTGAAATACTGGATAACCTCCCGGGTTAAATACCGGCTCTCTTCTTACCAACAGTCCAGAAGAAGTGGTACTGGTAATGTGTCATTTTGCGGTACTCTTTGGTTCGGTTTTGAATCGGGTTAGTAAGTCTCTTTAGAGGAGTCATTTTTTTTTTTTTTTTGGTAACGAGGGAACCCGCCGCCACTACCTTCGGTGTGCATTGGGTAAACCCGCGGATGTACGTGATAGCCTGCAAACCACGTATACCAGGTAAACCACGTGCACTGGGTGACAGGCTCGGAGTCTATTAGGCATGGCCTCAGGCCAAGAATGCTCGACAAAATTTTGCTCTTAAGGAGGCTTGAACCTCGGTCTCTTGGGAATTTCACCCAAATTTTAACCATTAGACTCCACCCTTGCGGGCAAGATGAGTCATTTTCATCTGAAACAATAAGACGGGATTTTGATATCACTTTAAGGCCAAATGTGATCAATTTTGGGAAAAAAAAACACCACAAGCGGTAAACACTAGCTGGACCATTATCATCACATTTGACCATAAAATGATCTCAAAACCCCGTCTTATTGTTTCAATCGAAAAAAAACAGCCCGTCTTAAACAAGAATTTGCGATAGTAGTATTTATTTAAACTATAAATTTTTTATTTGATAGAATTGTATTACCTCGGATTATTATAAAGAATGAGACTAAAAATTTTCTTTGCATATTGAATCACATTTTGTTCCTGAATTGATAGTTCATTATAAAAAAAATAAAAAGAAAAACATTTACTTGCAGTAAACAAGTATAAATGTACACTACCATCGATTTTTATATACATTCTTCTAAAAGTCTAATTGTTTTACAATAATTGTATCGGAATAAATATAACATTTAACCGAATTACCAGCTAGCGCTTGAAATAATTAGACTTCCAGAGAATTTGATGTAGGAATTTTGGAAATGACAGCCTGAGTGCCTGAGAGGCAGAGTCGACAGGTATAAAATGTCAAAACCAGAAAGCGCTCCCATTTGTCACGAACTATAACCACAAAATTTAAGCTCTTAAGGGAGTAGGTGTATCATCCAGCATGAACTCTTCCCCAGCACCTAGCAGCCAGCTAATTGAGGACCCGATCCAACCCTTGTAACCTGATCGTGCATTACTGGCCTTTCCCAGTTTTATTAGCTCCCACATCAGGACCATCATCCTCGACATCGCTTGACTCCCATCGTCTGACTTCACTCTGAGCAAAAAAAAAAACGCAATAATAGTAGTGGTTAAGAATCAGAAAAAACAAAATCAGTTTCTCTATGTCCTCGGAGTACCTTCTAAAAAGGAAGAAAAGCTGAAAATACCCCAAACCATTGCAGTTGGTAATGTTATATAGCAGACTTGCAGTCTCAATCGTGAATAATAACATTGTACTATGATAGTATGATGAAGTGGGGTGGGCAAACTATCAATTTATCAGGTATTGTTTTCTACTTTTCTAAAACATCAATTATATTAGTTGCAAGAGTCTAGTATCAATAGTGTAGGTTATATAGCTTCCTTAAAACGGCCGTCTCCATCAAGTATCAGCCATATATCAAACTATTCATAAAGACCTTTCCTTATCCGAAATATCAGCGCAGTAAGCTGCAAAGTACCAAGTGTAATAATTCGATGTCCAAGAGAAACATAAGAAAATTTAACTGAGTAGGGGAAGGTTTAGTCCTACAAATGGTGATGTCATACGAGTCATAGTATAGAAGTAGATCAACTAGTCCTTGTATATCTAATGCCTATGCAAAGATGATAACTCTGAATTAGACAACATTTTTAAGCACGTCAAGGAGACTGGTGAGACACGAACATGACTACACGTATGCAGTATGCACACAGTTTTGCATTGCAAAGATAGAAATCACAAAACCACCATTAAAAGATACATATGGGTGTCAACCAACTTCAAGCTAGATTTAATGTTAGAATTTCATCTTTTAATTAATCGAAACTATTCCAAGATTGAACAAAAACACAAGTCTCTTTGTCCAAGTATATAATATTGTGCCTCTTTGGGTTTATGAATGAAAGAGCTCAATAATATGGGGTAGAAATCCAATCTGAGAAAAGATGGAGTCAAAAATCGCTATAAGCACAAAATAATACACGAAGAAAGATTCAAACAACAATGTTTAAATGTGGACAGACCAAAATAAATTTCATAATGGGCAGAAGGGAGTACATTGACATCTTCAAGAGATGCAAATGCCTTTTTGAACAACTGTAATCCATCCATTACTAGTAATTTGAAGTTCACATAAGTTTCCATAAGCCTAGCTAATCTTATACGGAGTAATAAATTTTCTTTCAAATAGCTTCTCCGCAAGAGCAAACTAAGGAGTAGATATAAGATATGTACTGAAACGACTCCAGAGACCAGGTGCAATTTAACGAGTACTCCATAATTCCGCATAAAGGAACGTTCGGAGGCTAATGTAAACAATAGAATAACTTTACTCATCGGAGGAATATAAAATATAAAAAAGGCTAACTCAATAAAATTACTGAAAGTTTTAACATAGAATATGTAGACGAATACCTTTGTGTTCAAGCCCAACGCAGTTGAAAGCTCATAGAATTTACGCATCAACATTTCTTCTTCTACCTAAAATTCCAACACAAAAACTAACATTAATCATCACAATGGTAAATACTAAAGGCAAAAAGGCTAACAAGACAACAATATACTAAGATGCTCTGATCAATTTCCCTTCTCTTTATTTTTCCACAGTTATTCCACTTGACATTGAATGTTTCATATGATGAATCATGCTATAGCTGCCTTAAAATCATTTTAGATTTTAGACTGCTGTTTTATCCTTCTAATCATGATGATGATCTAAAACATTTTTCAAATGAATTTATCAAGAACCCTACTAATCATAAGTCATACAAACAGTTTCTCCTTCTGTTTTGCTACACCAGTTACTATAACAACATAGCAAGAATATTACCCTAGTGGTCCAGTGCCTAAGGGGTTCTACAAATAGCGAGGTAGGGGAAAGACAAATGTATGCTGCATTCTCTGTCTAACAGCACAACGTGGTTGTTTCGAAATGACCTAAAATGAAAATTACGTCAACAGTCACATCAAATAACTAATATTTTGCAGTAAAAAGAAATGCAACCATTTTAATCAGGCATTTTGCAATAATATATCACAGTCCGAAACCAAAGAATAATGAATCTAAAGCTCCATTGGAAATAGCGCAGTGTTGAACAGTAACTAACTCACAAAAACAACATAGGGTAAACTGTAAACTTGTATCCTACCCCCCATCTCTTCTTTTTTCTATATAGATGAAGTGAATTGGTATTTTAACGATAACATTTTAAGATAAGTCAAAATAAAACTTTTTGGAACGTAAAGTAAGGACCTGAAGTCTATGCAATTCAAAAGACATTTTCTTGTGAGCATCCTCCAGCAATTCCTTCTGCTTATCCAAATGCCTAACAAAAAAAGTAATACAGTATGTTAAAATCAGAAACCAGAAAGAAGAAAAGGATGACCAGAAATTAAAGCAAAAAGTAAGACAAATTAATAATGGAGCAGAAGAAGATCGATAAGCATTACTTGAGCATCTCTGAGGAATTTTTTGGATCCATGAGCTCTCTGATACAATAAATACAGAAATCACAATTCGCAGGATTAACAGGCGCCAAAAGAAATAGGGCGAGAGGTAGAATGTTGAAAGTCCAAGAAGACATATGTAATGAGCCAATATTAACTTCTCACAAACCATGGCTGACCAAGAAAAGCAATATTACTCTTAGTTTTTAAAGACGTGAGGTGCAACGAGGCGATAAGGGTATGCACTATGCAGTAACAAGGAGCAAACGGTGCAGTGAAAGTGTGCGCCTTATGCCCACGAGAAGCATCACTTTTGGAAACAAAATTGTACCTTCAGAAGAAAATGTTGCGCTAAAATACCTTTACTTGGATTATAAAGAGGGCTAACACGTAGGAAATGTGTAATGGGCAAAGAGAAGGCATAACCGTATAATAAATGACTAAGAAGATCTTAATATAAAATTAGCATAACAGTAAACATCATTTGTTGCACCTTAAGCACAACTTAATTTGAAGAAGTGCACCTCACTAAGGGGCCGAGGCGACAAGGCGATAAGTGCAAGGCCTTGCGTACGGCCCGTACGCCATATTTTTAGCAACAAATTTGTACTTTTTAAATCAAAATTTTGGGCAACAATACCCCTTTTTTAGGAGTTTTCATATAGGCTATCATGTAAAGAGTAAAAATTACGAATAATGGGGCAAATAAATGAGATAATTAATCTAGAATGCACTGAAACGTTTTGGCTAGTGCCACATCCAAGACGCCCCTTAGGTGCACTTTTTTAAACATAAGGGCTCAAGGCACACTAAGGGCGCTTCCAAGTGATTTGGCTAGTGTCTTATAGAAAGGTCGTCAAGGCAGGAAATTGTCGGAGGCCCCTAATAGTTCAACCTAACATGATTAACACAATTTCTGAAACAATCAATATACAATGCTTGAAAACTAAAATTACAAATATAAAAGAAAGAACAAAACCAGTTTGTGATGGGGATAGGAGGTGAATGCAGTAGCGTGATCTCCACACGGAATTAATTGCGCCGTCTGCGGTTACAAAATTTGCTGCTTTTCTGGGTTTTATGTTATCAAAGGGTGAGCAGATGAATAGAAAGACAAAGTTACAGTAGGGGTTGGCCGTCTGGGTTCAAGCATTAAAGTTGACGTTGTTAACAAAAGTTTGCTTCTTTTTTTTTAAATAAATAAATAACAGTCCGTCTCATTATAGACGGTCACTATCCGTCTATAGCTCTATAGACGGATAGTAGCCCTCTCACAAAATTAAAGTGGAAGGGCAAGTGGGATATCCATTTCCCACCCACTTGCACTACTCATTTTCATTTGTGAGAGAAACACTATCCGTTTATAACTATAGACGGATAGTATCCGTCTATAATGTGTAAATAAAAATGAGGGGTTGCGAAACGTCGTCAACGTTTTTAAAAAAAAAGACCATCACTACCCTTGGACTCTCTTTCTCTACTCTATTCTCTCCCCAAAAAACAAACTTTAAAAAAAAAAGATTGCCAACTCCATTCAATGGCAAACGACCAAGCATCTAAATCAACGGCTAACGACGAATCATTGGTAAGTTAACTAATTAATAATCTATAAAATTGTTTATTTTTTTTTTCATTTGAATCGCGCATTGCCGGACTGAGACAGACAATAGACGGACAATGAATACAAAATTAACGGTCTAAACAAAAATTACAAGTCCGAACCATGGACGGACAATGAATTTCAATGTCCGACCATGAGCAAGATGTTGAGTTTCATTGTCTGTGGCCAGGTCAGACAATGAAACCCAACGTCGATACCAATGATAGACGGAAATACTGCACGTCCAAGCCAGCAATAGCATAGACAACCAATTTCATTGTCTTCCACCAAGAGGGGCGTGCTAACTAAACGTCCATGACCATAATGGACAAGCAACTTCAATGTCCCTGTCCACACAAGACGTCGGAATTCATTGTCTTTACCCATCCCAGACGTTGGAATTCAACGTCCCTGCCCATCCCTGACGTTGAATTCTAACGTCTATCTTCCTCCATTAAACCCAATATCAACAACAACAAATGCTTCGACAAACAACTGATTCGACAACAACAAAAAAATCAACAAATCTAATTGAAAACCGAATTAAATTCGATAATGAAGATAATTGAAAACTGATTTGCATGCGCAGTGAATTTAAAAACGAGAATGAAGAAGAAGAATTCATACAAATCAAGACAAACAAAACCTAATTAAAATCAATTTATACAAACTAAAATAATAAACTAATTCAAAACAATTTTATTTTCAGACTTACTTGAGAATATAAGAACAAAATTGAGAAGAGAATCGACAAAATGCGGTGTCGCAAGTGCTGCGGTAGTGGTGGTGGTGCGGCGGTGGGGTGGGTAAGGTTGAGTTAGAGAGTAAGGTTGAAAGAGGGAGTAGTGATACAGAGATAGAGAGTGGAAGGGTAGTTTTGTCTTTTTTTATAAAAACGTCGACCATCCCCTATCTATAAAAGCTGAAGCATTTAAAAGCTTCCTATTGGCTGCAAGTTTTAAGGGAAAAAATACCCACGTTTAACTCAAATTGTTTAACGTAGTTGCTCATTCATGGACGGGTTTTACTCTTTCGTGGATTTTTTTTCATTATTTTTTCCATTGTATACCCTTTACCTAATTCTCTTTACTTCTCTCTAATTCTCCCTAATTCTCTCCCTCACAAAATTAATCAAATCAACAAAATTAATCCGGCAAATTACACAATTATGGATGCTAATTCTCGTATCGATCAGGTAATAATTCTAATTCTTAATTTTATTAACTATATTAAGATTTGTTTACAAAATACTAATTAAATGAGGGTTTGTATTCGATCAAGTAATTAAATTCGCAGTACAACCGCAAAACCAACTCGATTCACAGTCGTGCATGAACATCACACCACTAAATCACAATTTACTCTGATATCCCCATGTTACTCATAGTTTCACGTACTATTTCACGTACTCAATTCTCAGTTCACATTCGTTGGTTCTCTGCATGTTTCACGTACTATTTTTTCATTTTTTTTATAAATGTTTTGTATTTATTTTAGTAATTTTTATTATTTCTTTATTTTTATTTCAGGACTCATAGTCGGATGAGTATGAGGAATTTCCTGCAAAAATGATAGATATTGGACACATTTCAATGTCGGAAAAAATTTCAAGAGTTACGATGAATTGATAGCGGAAGTTTGAAAAATTGGACTTTTGCATGATATACACGTGCGGCTAGATACTTATCACCCACGTCGTGGTTATGGTGTGCATTGGCTTAAGTGTGACAAGTCTGGACCTTATCAATTTCGAGGGAATTTTGATGTTCCCTCCACGAAGTCGTATACGGGGACTAAAAAATGTTGGTGCCTTTTTAAACTCAAGGTGGTTGGACAAGTTGACGGCACATGGAGGTTAGATGTACATAATGGATTTCACAACCACTTCATTGGAGTAAAGGATAATGTTTTGACTGCTGAGACGAAGGAGTTGATTTTGTCCATGACAGCAAGTAAAATTTCGGTGGCTAACATACTAATTGAGTTGAGAAAGAAGGATATAAATGTCACTTCCAAACAAGTGTACAATGTTCGTGCAAGAGAGAAAAAAAACTGTAGAGGAGATCGCACAACTGCTGAACAATTGCTTAAACTTGCTGATGATCATGGATATCGAACTTTTCATGACACAATTCCCGGGAAAAAAAAAGGTACTAGAGTGCTGACAAATGTTCTGCTTATACATCCCGATTCAGTCAAGCTTCTGAAACTTTACCCATTTGTATGTATTGCTGATACTACTTACAACACTAATATGTATAAGATGCCATTGCTAGAAGTTATAGGTGTTACACCAGTTGGTAAAAACTTCTCCATGTTCTTTGCACTCTTGCAAAACGAGAAAAAAACAGCATATAATTGGGCTCTAAAATGTATGAGGGAAGTAATAGGATCAGATGAGAATACGGTTTTTTTGACCGATTGTGAGGAAGCTTTGATTAATGCTATCAAGAATAACTTTCCAAATGCTAAGCGCTTATTATGTAGACGTCAGATAGAGAAAGATGTCGAAGCTTGGGTGAAAAAAACTAGGATAGAAAATTCAGGTTTTGTCGGCGAAACATTTGCAAAAGGGAGGTGGACACGAATGGTAAGATCTACAAGTGAAAAACAATTTCTCGAAAATGAGGAGGAGATGTACAAGGCATACAAGTTTGTTCCAGGTCTGAAAAAATATTGCAAAAACACATGGATCAATAAATATAAAGAGAACTTTGTATCAGCTTGGACCGACAAAGTATTGCACTTTGGCAATGTTACTACAAACAAGTAATATAATTTACTTTATATGTGTATTTATTTTGTTTTGTGATTATTGGTACCTTATGTATATTGTTGATGGTCAAAGGGTTGAGGGCGCACATGCAGCACTTAAACGCTTGTTAAGAACTTTTGTTGGTGGACTCGACACTGTATTTGAAACAATTCATCATGCTGTGAACCTTCAATATCACAAAATAAAAGATGAGTTTGCACGTTCACAGACTATTCGTCTTCATCTTACTCAAGCCATGTCTGTTTATCAAAGATTAACTCATAATGTGACTCACAACGCGATTAGAATTCTTGATGATGCACTGAAAGAGGTAAAGTGTAACAATTGTGCATTGAAGACAACTCATGGTCTACCTTGTGCATGCGAGATTATTGATTTAGTCAATACAGGTACGACTATTAATTTATTTTGTTATTGTTGTTATTATTGTTGTTAGTAATAATCATATTTAAATTTATTTGTAAATTGGACAGGTAAGTGTATTGAACTAAATTCTGTTCACCAATTTTGGAGGATTTTTTGCACTGCCACTGAGGATAAAAACAACGGGAAAGACAACTATACTAGAGAACATCAAGAGCAAAATAGATTACGTAGACTTGCAGATGATGTCATATCATCTGGCAAAGTAGAAATGATGCGAAAGATTTCCGAGTTTGCGGAAATATTGTTGCACCCTCCGAATGTAGTTGACCCGGAAGTTAAAAAGACAAAAGGGCGCCCGAAAAAGACTTCTGTTTCAAGAAATCCATCACATTGGGAGTATGTTGATAAGATGTTTCCAAAAACAAGTCGCAAGAAAGCAAAAACTATGGCAACAATTGACACGCCTACTAGTTCTACGACACCCGTCAACACTCCTATTACTTCTAGGGCGCGAGTCAACACTCCTACAACTTCTATGTCATTTTCACAGGTTAATAAAATTTTATTTTTTAATATGAATTCGTATTTAAAAATTCTATTTAGTTTTGCTTAATACTATTTTTATGAAAATACAGGACGATAAGTCATGTACACCTTTCCCATATCCAAATGCAATTGCTGATTATTTTTCACGTTATATAACGGATTGTGTGAATGTCAAAGGCTATGGCCACTGTGGGTACCGAGCGATTGCTCATGAGATTTATGGAAATGAAAATGAATGGGCGAAGGTTCGACATGATTTATTGGATGAACTAAATGTTAATAGACAATATTATGTAGATGTATGTGGGGTTGAACGAGAGATTGCCAAATTTATAAAGATGATATCGTTTTGGGAGCCTTTTGCACTCTCCGAAGATTATTGGTTTGAAGTTGGGCTCGGACTTCTTGTATCAAACCGTTATGATGTGATTTTTATGACTTTGTCTTCAACTTACTGCTGGACATTTTTACCACTGAAAGTCTTGGGCATTGTACAAACGGTCCAAAGAAAATCATAACAACAGTTTTGGTTGCTTCAGCTAAACATTTCGTATGGGTAAGTTACAATCAATTTAATTTTAATATTATTTTGATATATTATACGATTAATAATGTTTTTTATAATAATGTAATTTTTTTTATAACAGGTGCGTCTTCGAAATGACTCTCCGTTACCAAGCCTTTACCCTTCTTGTCGAGGCATTGAACACGATAGTAGCCAAGTTGCTAACAGAATTACTCTTTATGAGTCTATGCAGCCACCGCGGTAGACTGCGTCATCTGCAATAACACTTTTAGACTTATAATTTTAGTTGTCGAACAATTAGTTTTGACATTTTTAGTTCGGACATTATTAGCGTTTTGAGTTGAGAGTTCACAACTTTTTATCTTATGCTTCCGTCTATTCCATGAATTATCCCACCAAGAGCATCAGGCTTCAAGTTCATGCAACACACACTATTTGATTCAAATTTTTTTTTGCTGAATTATCATTGATAAGTATCAATAATGTTATGCTTTTTTGGCTCCGCCATCCTTGCCTTATTCATCGACGACTATATAGAGTACAAACTGGAGTGCATTATCCAGAAGAAATGTTTTCCGACTTATACAAAAACTATGAGAGCACAAACTCTTTGTGAAATTATTTTTAATAAGGCTTTAAAAATGCACTGTGAATTACAACCAAAAATCTAACACAATAGAGTATGTAAATGCAATCGCCTTCATTAATCAATCTTTCTTGTTGAGGAATATCTCCGTATACCGCTTCCTTGTATACTCGGGACTTATAACTGAGGAATGTACAGAAACATATTACGGTGCTTACACGTTTGCAAGAAACCTTATCACAGGATACGGTCTTACATGAACATAATGAGAGTGAGTTTCACGACATGTAAAAATAAAAATTGCTTCCACTCACACATTAAAAATAACTTTCGAACAGTATGTTGATTCTTCTCTATCTGTAACCCTAACATGCCATGTTCAAATGCAGCATGACTAACCACAACCAGATTACTCAGCATTCCTAGAAGCAAGCTTTGGGCATGCCACTTTCGACATTAAAAATCAAACACACGCTTACTATGGTTGGCATCGTAATCAAGATGGCGCTGCTGTTAAAGGAGATTAAACCTGGTTTTCAGCAGAATTGTGAATTTTTATCTGTACTTTGTCATAAAAATTCTATTAAATTGGTTTTTGTTGGAAGTTCATAGACATCAAATAGGAGTAACAATTACCTTCTTTCGGAAACTATCGCCATCGAAGTTGACTTGATGGTTCCCTTCACAATAGCAAAAGGACAAAAAATGCAAAGTGAACAATACCCATTATATCAATCACAAATTCTCACTTGTGACGGACACTATCCGTCACAAGTGAGTGTCGGGTACCGTTTTCTCTCACAAAATGCCCATTGAGAGGTGAGTGGGAAGCACATGGGGGATAGGGATGTCAATGGATCGGGTTCGGGTCGGGTGAAGCCTTATCCGTCATTCATCCGTCCTTTTAAATTCTCATCCAACCCGTCCATCATCCATGAAACATATCATCCGTCATCCATCCATCCATCCATCCATCATCCGTGGATGAAACGGGTGGATCGGGTGATAAACGGGTGTTGTGTATATTTATATTTCAAGTTTTAAAAAAATAATGATTTTTTTCTCTACAAAAATGAAGTTAGATAATTACTTAGTTTAACTTTCTAGTTGGTAAGTTCACAAAATATCTATATTGAGAGTAGATAAATATGAAAATTTAAATATTTTATATCTTAATAATGTGTTATATGTAAAAAAATTAAATAAAAAGTAATAAAATCGGGTGATGGATGGATGTCGGGTGGATAGCGGGTGGAATTTCTTCATCCAACCCATCCGTCATCCACATCCATTTCATCCGTCATCCATCCATCATCCATTTAAGTCGGGTTTTCATCCATCTTTTAGGATCGGGTGGATCGGGTTTTGATGGATACGGGTGAAATTGACATCCCTAATGGGGGATGCCCCACCTTGTCCCCTCTCCCTTTTTGTGAGAGGTCACAAGCTTGTGACGGGATTAGCCCGTCACAAACAAGACTAGTTGTATATCAATAGTAATCCAAAGGCAAAAAATGGGGAAATGAGTTTCACAATAAAGGGAAGGCCGAACTTTGGACTTGTTTTCTTTATTGTATCTGCCAAAAAATTAAGCAATTTCTCTGCATTGAGATTTTCAATTTAGTTTCTGTGATACACTGGTTGTACAAACGATTTCATATAAACTTAAATCATAAGTCATACATAACTATGTAAGGTGAATTAACAAGCTAACTTCTAATGATCACGATGGTCTCTGGTCGTCCAGATTTTCCATTATGTCAATGTCACTCCGAGCTGTTATCTTCCGAACATATCCTGAAGCCAAGATGTAAGGCATATCCATTAAAGTACTTGTATTGCTACTAGAAGCGTAATTGCCTTCCCGTCAAAATTGGGTGAGAAGCTAATTTCAATATAGAAAAAAAAAGGCAAGCTTGAAAGATCATCAAATGCACCAGGAACCAATAGTTTCAGTCAAAACAGAAACAACCTGACTCAGTCACAGTACATGAGCAGGATAGTTCATAAGTGTCTTTCACGGTTTCACCAAAGCCCTGGTTCACCTTACTTTGGTTCAGTAATTAGCAAATTAATTAGGTCTCATGTGAGACGGTATTATACTAACAGTTTTACACAAGAATTTGTAATACTAATATGATATGATGTGAGACCAACCTAATTCAGCTAAAAATCTTCATCATATACCCATTGACCCTAACAGATTACCTCCTCATAATATGAATTATTAATCGAATTAGCCATAATTTATACCTAATTCAGTGATCGAATTAGCCATAATTTATACCTAATTCAGTAATCTTCAATTAGCCAGAAACTCCCATGTTTACTAATCGTGTGGATGGTGTTGATACTACTTTTATGAACAACAACTGGAATTGAGTCGGATCGAACCAAACCGAATAAACAAGTGAAGAGAAATAAACCTGATTAAGATCATCGTTGTGAGATGGATCTGTGAGTTCGACTGATAGCCGGTGGCGCAAGGGAGGCGGAGATAAAAGTGACCTGTACTGTTTGATTTCTTCATCCTCGACCACGCCTGGGATTGATCTGATGACTGATTGTTGATGTAGGACTCCCGTAGCTCCCTCTGGAAACATCACCCATTTTATTAGTACGATAAAAATAAATGAAGAAGAAGAAGAGAGAGAGAGTCTAAGGGTATTAAAATGAATTCAGTAAAATATAAGGGGTATTATGGTCAAGTACGTCCATGATTAAGTAAAACACGTACATGAATGAGCACCACCCTTGTTTAATTCCCCTCTCTCCTCATATTTGGTATTTAATTACTCTCTCTCCTCTTTTAACCTGTTTTCAAATTTAATTAATGGGACTACTAGATTTCATGCCCGGGCGTTGTCCGGGTCATATCCAAACAGTATTTCAAAGTAATTATCACGAAGTTATCCTTAAATAAAAGCTTAGCGAAATGGATTAACTCACTTGATTCGACAATATATAATAAGCTCTTTAGATTATGTTCATAGTAATTGGTCTCATTATCATTAAAAATTGAGGAATCTAGACGATTGATCATTGTAGTATATATATTATGAAATATATATATATATATATATATATATATATATATATATATATATATATATATATATATATATATATATATATATAGATATATAAAATGGGGAAAACAGCAGAAATATGTTGATAAGTACTTGGATTTCTCTTAATAGTTGCACCAACTATTCTTTCCAACTCAAATACAAACTCTTGGATAGATTTTTATTTTAGAGACTTTTATGATAAAGATAAAGTAAAATTTGTACTATTTTACAATTTATTTTCTAATATTACTCGAAGATTCAACTTTAAAATAAGAACTAGAAAGTCATTCACAATTGTTAATTTAAGTACGTAATTTATTTTCGCAGTACGTATTTTACTCAATACAGTATTTTTTGCGCGAGACTTTCCATTATCATACCCTTACCCAAAAAACTCTAAACCTAATTCTTTCAATTCATAACCTAAACAACCTCTCAAATTAATCATCCTTTTTTCAATTATAAATGATAATTTGGATTTGAAACATGTATTTTATTCGTTACGGAGTAATTGCAAATCATGTATCAAATTAATAAATTCAGACGTACACAAATCCGGAGAAGAATGCTCCACTAATTGATCAAGTAAATTGTTTTACTGGTTGCCACAGTGATTTCCCAATCAAACTAATTGGTACACTTAATTCAAATACTCTATAAGATATACTCCGTAGATTGCAAGAAATGATGTACGACAGGTGGGTTTTGACGGTCAACGAAGTTGTGTTTACTCAAGTTGTACGTGATTTCAGCCCCCTCGACAATCAACAATACTCGATGTAAATTGTTGTGGTGCTTTTGATGGCCGAAGTTAGGGATAGTGATTGGCCAAGGAAGCATGGTAGGAAGGTGGAATAAGTTAATCTACAACCATGTATTCTATGTAGTAGAACCCTTTAGAGTATAATTTTAGCAATCTCATTTTAAAGTAAAATTGAGACTCATTTTTTTCTAACCATTCTTTTCAAATCTTTTCTTTGAGTGTGCACTACATGGTAAGTTTTACTAATGGGACTATGGGAGAGTAAAATGTAATTTGAAGATGTTGTAACAATTTCTACGCAAACAATAATGTGCATGATACGGTGATACCTGATTAAGTGAACCAATAAGCGATTTATTTTCTTTTAGACAATTAATTAAAAGTAGTTAATCGTGAGTCTAAGCTTTATTATAAACTTAAACTTAAAGCTCGATACCTTAATATGGTAAACCAGGCACTTTCTGAACAGTTGTAGGATAAAAATTTACTCAACCCGTCTACGCTTTATTATAAACTTACAATCAAATGCCTTTTATGCTCTTTATATACCAAATGTCATGGTCAATACCAATTCACAACACTGAAGACTTTTTTTGGTTTTATTAATCATTCACAACACTGATGACTTTTTATGGTTTTATTAATCATTCACAATATATATTCATTTAATTTTATCAACGAATGAAGTTTTGTCTATATGCACTCAAAGTAAGTTTCAATCGTAGTACAAACTCTTTGAATTGAGTGCGTGAAGTTTCAAATATAGCAAAATTATTAGCAACTTCATGTATATTACTACTGTTATTATTATTTTGTAATATAGTCTCCTTACGAAAAAAAATTATTAAAAATATAGAAAACAAAAAAGAACTCACATTTACAACTCAAGTATTTTAAATTACCAACCCATCTACTACAGATGGGTAGCATTCAAAAAATCTTAAGTAAAAATCAAGTATTTTCCTCTTAGAAGTTAAGTGGATCAACTAACATAATCAAATATTTTACTTTTATTACTTATCGTAATAAGTTCGTATCAATATGTTAATTTCTTCCTTAGACGAAGGGTTATATTAACCTTTCGGTCATTTATTTATCTATTTTATTTTGAATTATCCCGGTCAATTGTTTGCTTTTTTAATTTAGGAATGTCTTTTGATGGGATCAAAAGAAACTCTAACTCAAAATTAATAACCACCCTCATGATATGAGATGTCTCTCTCATAAACACTCTTGAAATACGTTATCAGATCTAATATTCACAAGTAATGCTCTTAATGTATCCTTGTAAAATAAATCCCGGCCTTAAACTGCATAGAATAAAAAAACATACTCTAATTAAGAAATATTAATAAAATACAAAATAAAAACATCAAATTCATCTACACGTTAAAAGCAAACAATTAATTACTACATGTGACAAAGAAACCATGACATGGAACTATGGAAGGGAAAACATGAAAACTTTACATTAAAAACTTTCAGCTAGTCTTTCTTGTGACGGGTTAATCCCGTCACATGCTTGTGACCTCTCACAAAAAGGGAGAGGGGATAAGGTGGGGCACCCCCATGTGCTTCTCACTCACCTCTCAATGGGCATTTTGTGAGAGAAAACGGTATCCGTCACAAGCTTGTGACGGATATCGCCCGTCTTCAATGAGATTTTGTGAAAAACTTTAGCCCTCGAAACCTATTTATAATGATACATAGTATCATTTATTTGTATTAAACTTTGGCTTTCAAACTCTTGTGAATTTCTATCTTTTCTAGCAAAAAAGTTTTAAGTTTAATATATTTTTTTATATAGATAATTATTCAATAAAAGCTGTAATTTATTAAACAAATTAAATTAGTTGGCTAATTAATCTAATATCCAATTTGAAAAATATATGTAAGTTTAATGTATATCTATTTATACGCATAATTTATTCAATAAAATCTTTAGCCAAAAAAACAATAGCCAATGAAATCGCTACTAAGCAATAGCCAATGAAATCGCTTCAAAAGTTTCTCTTTTAAGTATATATATTGATTGATATGATATGATATAATATGATTATGATTATATATTGCTAAAAAAATTAGTTTTAATAATAATAATTTTAATATTTTTAAAAAATGCATATCTACATTGAATAAACGATAGGCTTCAATTTTCAATAAAAAAAATTAAAACATAACGATTGAGGCAAAAAAAAAATCAAAGAACACAAACATGATGTATATCAATCTTAGACTCACAATAACCAATTGCATGTTGATCGTAGTACAAAATCAAAGAGTAAGTCATGCATTATAATTACTAATGATATATGGCAATGTGTTTAATAGGATGAAAACCCAGATTTGAAAGAGATGAGTGAAGGTGGTGAAGATGAGTGAGGGTAAGGCAGATTTGAGTGAGGTGATGAAGATGAGTTGGAGATATTGAGTTTTATTTACAAGTGGAGTGAGGGTAAGATTGAGAGGCGGACGGAAAAGATGCAAAAGGTAAATTCTTTTTTTAAAAAAATGGAGTTGATAAGAACGATAATGTGTTAGGGTTTGCTTTTGGGTTTGGTTTTACTCTGTATTTTAGTTTTATTTAGAGGGTGAGAATTGAGATGAGACAAGGCGAGAGACGGACGAACGGACTTCAAATAGCAAAGTTGGGTTTATATTGGGTTTGTGTTGTCGGAATATGTGTCCTCAACAATAGTGCGATCACATGTTTAAATCTCATTTTAAGAATACGTAAGAGATGATTTATTATATAATCAACTGATCGTCATTAATCGGTAATGATTGGCTGACTAGAGTTTGACATTACTGTCGTATGACGGTGGTGGTCAGTTGATCCCTTAAGGTCACACCTAAAGGACAACCCCTTTAATAGATAAATTGATTAATTGTATGACGATACAAGGTGATCAATTCCTTAAAATTGAACAATTCACTTGTGAGAGAGAATATTGATATTTTATTGTAATGGGATTAAATAAGATTTATTTTAGTAATAAAAATGTTTTATTACTAAAATTGTTTATTGTTTTAGAAACAATAGAGATAAGAATGAATGGTTAATTATAATTACAAGATGTTGTGAATTATAATTATATGACCTATTTTATTTATGTGATCAAGTATCACTAGTCAATTTGTTATATGTAATTTAATTAATTTATAAAATGATATTTATGTGATAAATATGCATTAAATTAATTAATAACATGTAACATTTACAATATGTGGACTGGTGTTCCTGATTTTAAGGTTATAGTTAAGGAGGGGTGGAATCAGTATATTCATGGCTCTCTGATGTATAGGGTGGTTAGGAAACTGAAGCTGTTGAAGTCTCATCTGAAAGAGCTGAACAAGGATCTATTTTCTGATATTGAGAAGAACACTGACATTGCTCATGAACTCCTTTTGGATTCCCAAAAGAAACTTCAGGCTGATCCATCTAACAAGACCTTAATGGATAATGAAAATAATCTCAGAGCTAGCTATCAGATGTTGAGTAAAGCCAAAATTGGTTTCCTGAGGCAAAAAGCAAAGTGTATCTGGGCTCAGAATGGAGATGATAACACTGCAATTTTTCATAAGGCAATCAGGCAGAGACAGATCCAAAATAAGGTGGTGCAAATACAAGATATTCATGGGCAGATTTGCCAGTCTCCTGAGGAAATTATGCAAGCCTTTGAAAACTACTACAAGGATCTGCTGGGGACTCAGGGAAACACTACAGGTTTTTTTCAGAATATTGTTAGTAGGGGTAAGTGTGTCCCTGATGAAGAATGGAATGCTATTAATAGAATACCAACTAAAGAGGAGATTAAGAGTATCATTTTTGGTATTCCTGATGATAAGAGCCCAGGTCCTGATGGATACTCGAGTTGTTTTTTCAAAGCAGGCTGGGATATAATGGGTAATGATATTAGTGAGGCTATTATTAGTTGTTTCAATGAAGGGCAATTGTTGAAACAGTTGAATAGTACTACTCTGGTACGTATTCCTAAGGTCCAGAATCCTACCTCAGTAACGGAGTTTAGACCCATAGCTTGTTGTAACACCTTGTATAAGGTTATTTCTAAGATACTTTGTGATAGGCTAGGGAATGTCCTTCCTATGCTTATTAATCCAGCCCAGGTTGCGTTTGTTAAAAGGAGAAGTATTATGGGTAACATAATCATTAGTCAGGATCTGATCAGATTGTACAAAAGGGCTAGTGTGTCTCCTAGGTGTATGCTTATGGTTGATTTGAGGAAGGCGTATGACTCCATTGAATGGAACTTTGTGCTCCAAATGCCGAGGGCTCTTAACTTTCCTCCTCACTTTATCCATCTGGTGATGCAATGTGTGACTACTACCACCTTTAATATTGCACTTAATGGCAATACTCATGGGTTTTTCAAAGGAGAACGTGGGTTAAGGCAAGGTGACCCCTTGTCTCCTTTATTATTTACCTTGTGCATGGAATACTTGAGTAGATTACTAGAGGTAGTCTGCAATGGTCCAAGCTTCACTTACCACCCTTTATGCAAAAAACTCAAGCTATCCCACTTGATGTTTGCTGATGACCTTCTATTATTTTGCAAAGGGAATATGTCTTCAGTGTGTACTTTGGTTGAGACATTTGACTGCTTCACTCGAGCTAGTGGTTTGCATATTAATACAGACAAGACTGATATAGTGCTCAATGGTGTTCATTCTGAAGTGGAGGATGCTATTTTGAGTAGGACTGGTTTCACTAGGGGTAAGTTACCTTTTAAGTATTTAGGGGTTAATATTTCTCATAGGAAACTTTCAAAACTTGACTGCTCCTTGCTGGTGGAGAAGATGATTAATAGAATTAAGGGTTGGAATAAGAGGAAAATCTCTTATACAGGTAGACTGATTCTGGTCAAATTTGTTTTAGCTACCTTGCATAACTATTGGGCGCAAATTTTTGTGCTTCCTGCAGGAGTGATGGACAAGATTCAAGCCTTGTGCAGGAACTTCCCTGGGAAGGGTCTGATAGCTATTCAAAGGCTCCTCTCATCTCTTGGAAGATTGTGTGCTTACCTACTATTGCTGGTGGTCTGGGTATCATTGATAACAAAATTTGGAATATTGCAGTTGTAGGAAAGTTAGTTTGGTGGATAGATTCTAAGAAGGACCTCCTTTGAATTAAGTGGATTGACAAAGTTTATTTGAAGGGTAGAGACTGGTTTGAGTACCAACCTAGTCCTAACAGCTCTTGGGCTTGGAGACAGGTCTGTATGGTTAAGGAGAAGTTGGCAGGAGGTTACAGTAATGGCCAGTGGAAGGATAAGGATGGGCACTATACTATTGAGGATGGCTATAAGTGGCTCAGGCAGGATAATGTTCCTAAAGTTGACTGGTATAACATTGTATGGAGCAGGCTTAATACTCCAAAACATGTTTTTAATGCTTGGCTCATCAGACTGAGAGGCTACTTACATTGGATAGGTTGAATAAAATGGGTATTATTGATCAAAGTACTTGCTATCTGTGTGGGTCTCAGGATGAGGATCATGACCATCTGTTCAAGAGATGCAGTTATGCCTGTCTCTGCTATGCTAGACTTCATACCTGGCTTTGCATATAAGGTAGTGGAGTTGTTTCTGCTGAGAAGAAGTTGAAGCTTAGGAATTGTTCTGGGTTCCTGAGGAAGCTATTGTGTTCACTGGTGGTAGCAACACAATATCATATTTGGCATGCTCGCAACATTTGTCGTGTGGAGCAGCGTGTTTTACATCCTAAGGCTGTTATACAAGCAGTCTTAGAAGATGGTAGGATGGCTATTCTTAAATATCAATATAATCAGATGTCACAGTATGATAGAGAGTGGTGTAGAGTGAGAGGATTAATGTAATGTCCTAGTCTAGTTCATATGCTCCTGTACGTGGAAAGTTTGATGAATTGTTAGGTTGTAATTGACATTTTTTTCCCTTTGGGAAGTGCTTAATATTACTTACATTTCCACCAAAAAATAAAATAACATGTAACATACTACATGTGACATATTGTGTGATAATTAACAAATTGACAAAATAAAATGGTAGTCCATTTTATATGATATGGACCGAATGGAGGGAGTATAGTGGTGTGAGGTTGATTTATTTTATGAGAAATAATCATAGCTATTTGCTTTTGTAGCCTTACACCTACTCTACATTGTCTTACACATCTACACCTTGTGAAGACAAAAAGCAAAAGGCAAAGATGCCTTCCTTGGCCTCTTCCTACACGACCTCCCCCTCCTCTTTATGAGACTTTTGTTCTCATTTTCCACTTACTCATTTCTTCACATCTCCTACATGCAAAACATTCTCATATTCTCTCAATCTCTCTAAAACAAGGTTTTAGAAATACAAGCATTTGTTCATCCATTCTAATATCAAAGTAAGATTACTAGTGTAGTAATAGTAATAATATTAGAATTAATTTTAAGGATACTAGTTTATTAATCTAGTTAATTAGTATACTAGTTTAAGGGATAAGTCTTGGGTGCAATCTAAGGAGGATCTCTACTTTGGGATTTTTGGAGGATCATCCAACATATTGAGCTCAAGAACAAGTGAAGGAAGATGACCTTACTTGTGCCTATATTTTTGAACCAACCAACAATGTAAGGGACATTGTTTTTCTTATAAATCTCTTATTTTGTTATGCATGCACTAGATCTAAAGAACAAATAATTAAGAATTTAATTAGTTTACTATTAAAGGAGTCTAATAAGAGGTAAATAAACCTAACAAGTGGTATCAGAGCATAGGATGTTGCATGCATAATCGGTTATTGTTTTTCCGAGTTAAAATGTTAACATATAAAACTAAAAATTTGTGATTTATAAGAATAAGCCACGAAATAATTATGCATGTTATATATTCTGGTCCTAAAATATTTTTAAGTCATTTTTATGATTTATGGAAATTTATTGCTCATTTTAATGATTTTTAGTGATTTTATTAGATTTTTATGAGTAAAATGAACTTTTATTCACTAAAATAAATTAACCTTCACTACTGGTCTACTAGCCGTGGTATTTTTTGTATGACCTCACTTGAATATTTTATGTATTACATGTAAAATATCATATTAATGTGATTAATATTTCATGATTTATGAATTTTTAGTGTAAAAATGGCATAAATGGAGGTTAAATGACTAAAAATGGTTAAACTTACTCTCTGACCTTGACAATTTTATATAATCTCACATGCATATTTTACAAGCAGTGTGTAAAATCTCGTATTAATTGGATTAATATTGCATGATTTATAATTTTTATGATATAAAAAAAGATTAAAAGAAGTAAAATGGTTAAAATAGTTAAATTTCGAATTAGGACATAATATTTTAATATGTTATCACATGCATAATTTACAGAGTGTATGTAAATTTTGAGATGAAATGATCTCATTTAGCATGATTTATGAATTTTTAGAGTAAAAATGGCATAAATAGTGACTATTTTAGCATAAATTGCTAAAATGAATTACATGGCATGAGAAAATTATTTTAGGTTACATAAATCTCCCACTAATCAGATATAAGGTTTTAAAATTGATTGGATTAATTTTTGGATACTTTAGATGTTTTATGAGATAAAACCGATAAAATGCAACTATATTTTCTCAAAATTAATTCGAAAATTTTAACCATGATTTTTGACATTATGAGTGTAATGTAAATATTCCATAATGTTCAAAAAATTTAAAATTCAAATTTTAAAATTATTGTAATTTAATTTGGATTTATTTCATAAATGTTATGATTTTAAGGTAAAAAATGAGCATAAAACTTAAATCAAGTTGAATTATTGTCAAAAATTGAGTGATGACTAATTTTTGAGTCATAAGAGTGTTAGGATAATTAAATTGAGCTTAGATATGATTTCCATAAAACCGAGTTATATATACGATACAAGTTAAATAGGGCGATTTGGCACATAATTTGGCATGATAGTCACATATTATAATGCTGCATATTTCAATTGTTGAATGTTTTTATTTATATAATTTTGAATTATGTAATTTTATCTTAGTATGGCCTTAGTTTTAATCGATATTACCCGTAATAGAAGGGAATATTGATTCGGTTGTAATTTAATGTGATCTCGTATCACTTTTATTTTTACTAGTTTTTGCATTTTACAAATGTATAATAGGAATAGCTTTATATTTTTATTATTATTTGTAATTATGGAGCTTCTTCAAGACGGTGCCATTTGGGAAGGTGTTCCGACAAAGACGGTGTTCTTGGAAGGCGTGCCACTTGAAGATTCAAGGGACCAAAGGAGTTGGTTTTCGAATATGTAATAGATTATTTGATTTTCTATTTTTAGGAAGGCCATACTAGGAATTTAATATTATTGCTTTGCATTTCATTTAATATGTTACATGCATTGCCAAATCGCCATAATAACACATGTATATCATATCGAGTCATCGACCGTGTCAATTATAATTATCGTAGTTCACCGCTTTAGTTCACTTAAAACGTGATAGATAATAAATTGACAAGACCTCTTACTTATAATAATTGACAATTAGCCTTACCAAATAGTAGAAACCATGAGTCCCAATTTCATGAGGAAGTAGGCTCGGCTCACCGGGATACTAAACTTGTTACGTTGGGTAAGTGGGTAATAAAATGTTATTACATCGAAATTTGGATTGAGCTCAACGGAAGTATTCGTGACCGTAGTCGCATGTGTTCCGGGGTAAAGATAAATATTAGAGTAATTTTTATCGACCGAGAGTTCTAGAAGTAGAATTGATTAAGAAGTTAATCCACCGAGTTATATTGATAAGGGATGAATCGGCTCACCGTGCCCGAATTAATATGAATTTGGATCTCGGAATCATTTATAATAGTTGGATAGAGGTCACTATATAAATGTTTAAAACTTGCTTAAAATTTTTACAAGTATTGTCAAAACAATAGATGTTCATTAATTCCTTCACTTCCTATTTTGTAGTCAAAATTGTTTTCTCAATTGCAATGGCAACTCCAATCACATCCGCAACCACTAGTTCCAACACGCTCACTAATGTGTCATGGCTCTGATCCTTCATGGATCGATGTAAGTTAGAAAAAAATGGGTCCAATTTCGCCGATTGGGACGCGCAACTTCGCTTGGCCGCGGAGGGTGACGACAAGCTTCGTTACCTTACCGAGGCATCTCCCATCTAACCTAATGCTAGGTCCACCGCCGCCGCTAGAGAAGCCTATGAGGTTTACCAAAAGGAGTCGGTCGCGATCAAAAACATTTTGATCTTTTCAATGGAGGCCGAACTCCAAAGAAGTGCTATAAAGATTAGCACCGCTCATGAGATCTACATGAAACTTGTGAACATGTTTTCACGAGCTCCACGGATCATACAATATGAGGCGGCTTCCGCATTCTTTGATCTCAACATTAAGGAGGGCAAAAAAGTTAGCCCTCATGTGCTCAAGTTGATGGAGCATGTTAAGACCTTGAAAATACATAAGGTGGAGATTCCCGAGGAACTCGTGATTGATCGGATTCTTCATTCCCTCAACAAAATCAAAGCATATGTTCAATTCCGGGTGAATTTTAATATGCAAGATAAGAAGGTTTCCCTTGATGAGTTGCACAAAATGCTTGTGCAAGCCGAAAGGGATATGGGGCTAAGTGTTAGCTCCACCAAAGATGTGCTCAATGTCAATCATAAGAGCAAGGGAACTTTCAAGAAAAGTGGGAAAAAGGGAAAGAAGCAAACTCCCAACAGGAACAAAGCTAAAGCTTGTGAAGCTAGTTCCTCCAATCCGAAGTACAACGCCTCATACGGAGACAAGTGCCACTACTGTTGTGGTGTTGGGCATTGGAAGAGAAACTGTTCAAAATACCTTGGCGACATCAAAGCTAGAAGGGTTATTCCAGTAGGTATATTACTATCCATATCTTTTATGTTTCGATCTCAACTTTGGTATGATGATACAAGTTGTGATGATTACCCTTTTTATTGTAAATAGGGCATCCTAGAAAGGACAAAGGCAAGGAAAAGCAAGCTTAGAGGATCATGAGGGAAGCTAGAGGTAGCCGACCGTGGTGATGGATCTATGGAAGCTTGGCTTTAATTTGCTTTGTCTTTAATTTTATGATGTATTTGAGATTTTTAGAACTATTTTGATTTCCTTGTGTGACTTGGAAATTTGTCTGTATCCTTTAAACACGGGTTGTATTTTGGATATTGGTGACTTGGTTTGCAACCCAAGTCACTTGCTTTATCGTACCGTTTGTTCTAAGATTTTCATCATATACTACTTGCATCGTGAAACATAAGATTATCGACTTAAATTGATCAAGTAGACAAATATGATGATTGGATCATTATAAGTCCATAAGCTATGAATTTGATTCTCCTTATGTCATTGTTACTAAAAGTAACAACTTACTAATGTAAGATCAATTATAAAGTAGTGACGAGCTATTGAACTCATAAAGTAGGGAATTTGCGATACAAAACGAACACATTATTCTAAACGGATGGTTAACCATGAGATACCTGAAATAGAGAGTCTATTTAACAAATCACATGGATCAGACACGCATATGACATGAATCAAACTGCCATGATAGAGATGGTATTTTTATGTGCTAACATGTCAATCTAGATAAACTCCTAATACTCCACCATATATATGTTTGTAACTCACAAAGCTATCTCTCAAGAAGATAGATGTATTTCTGAGAGATAGAGTGGGAGTAGATTAGATCGTTACAAACATGTCTTATAGTGTTACTTTGTGAAAGTAATGGAAATATAATCTATAAAGATAGAGTGGGAGTATAGTTTAGTGGGAGTTTAGCGCACATGTCTTATTGGTTAAAATATTGCTTTGTGAAAGTGATAGTATTATGACCTTGTTACATACGAGCCGTAGCATTACATTCCGAAAATTGTTACTCAAAGAGTAGATTTACTTTAAAGCGAGGGTCTCTTTAAAGGTAAAAAGAGCTTTAGAGTATTCAAATGCATAAGATTGACATAAAGATGTTGATCAAGATAAATTATGTTAGAAATTGCCACATTTCATTTTGATGAAGGATGGCAAATGATATTATAAATACGCTTTTCTAAAATGGGAATTTAGAGAAGGATGTGTTTTGAACACAAAATCTTAGATGAAGATCTAAGAATCCTAACATATTATGCGTAGCTTTCTTAAGTGATCCTAAAATGGTCTTAAGCAAGCATTAAAGGATTATACTTTTCGTTCATGTGATAATAGTGAATGGGTTCATTCACATGATTGAAGAATCATGATTATACATGAAGTTAAGTGGGAGCTAGAATTTGTTTCTCCATGTCTTATATGTTGATGACATATTACTTATTGAGAATAATGTACCAATGCTCTCTTTTGTGAAAGAGTGATTTGAGACTTGGAAAAGGATGCAAAATATTCTAGATTTTTGAATCTATATGAGAGAATATTGGCATAGAATTGTGAGTCTTATGACGATAAGATCTTTTTTGTATCTGTCTAACATCAACAAGGTTGAATGGGTTATTCATGATGATGGAAGTGGAATTACTATGATGGAGTCATAGTGGCTCACTAAACCTATTAAGTTGTTGATTACATGAAATCGTTTGCTAATGTTTCCACCATTAGAATGATCATGTATGCAACAGACGCACATGCCATGATGTGACATATGCCTAGAGCATGATAAGTCAATAACAAGATAATTCCCATGATATGACTTGTGAAAGCCTTAAAGAACATCCTTGAGATTCTTGAGAAGAATTAAGGATTCGTTCATATGTTTGGATGATAAGCTAAGTTATGTGTTGAAGGGTAGCACAAACTTTAGTTTCCAAACCGAAAAAGATTTGTTGAAATCCTAGGACATCTTATTGACTTAGGAGTAAAAGACTAGAAAAGTGTTTTAGTTTCGCACATTGCAAATTCTACAAAAAGGAATCTAAGTAAATTGTGATAAAATGGTCAACATAAGGATTAAGGGTGAATCCCTCTACAAATGATTTTATCACAAGTTATGCGATAACAGTGGGAGCATCTTTCAAGTTAAAGAGTCCCAGTCTAGTAAGAAGATTAGACAAATACTTAGAGATAAAATCAAGTTATTAGAAATAACATTGAATAGAAGGAAATAACAATTCACAAAGTTGGAATATATGGATATAGGGTATATCCACTTGCCAAGCTTTTATTGAATTTCGACTGGTGTAAAAGGTACACTAAAGATTATAAGATATGAAGTAGTAATAGTGTATTGACTATTCTTATGTAATAATCGCATTTATCGTTTGAGTTTTATTAAACTCACCCGTTACCTTGTTATATCCAAATGGGTCGTAGAGACAAATTGAACCCCATTAAAGTGAACTGGATTGACATGGTATTCGCCCCTAGTTACTTATATGAGGTGACATCTCGAAGTGACTAGAGTGTGATGCGATTGATGGCAAGTTCAAGTGCCATAGAGTCATATGGGACAACTAGTCGATCACATAGGCCGACTGTATGGGACACTCTGTCGGGCAGTGACCCACTACTACAGATACAGGCTATAACAACGGGTAAAAACCGTTGTAAAAACAAAAAGCGGACGTTGTTAAAGCGGCCGTTGTAGAAGGTATTTACAACGGTTTGGTTATTTAATGAAACCGTTGTCGAAAGTATTCACCACGGTTAAAAGCCGTTGTTGTTGGGTGTTCTCCGTTGTGGAAAGTGTTTCAAAAATTTGGAGGGAATAATATAACAACGGTTGTCATATGTATAACCGTTGTTGTAACTTTTCCTCCAAAATTGTGAAGTCTTTTGACAACGGGTTTATGCTACATACCCGTTGTTGAAATTGTTAGTAACAACGGTTCTTAGTTTAAAACCCGTTGTTGTAACTTTACCTCCAAAATTGTGAAGACTTTTAACAACGGTTCTTCGTTTAAAACCTGTTGTTGAATATTATGCGCGGTATTTGTGAAAGTCATTCACAACGGTGTTCTTTTTATTAACCGTTGTGAAAGGTCTTCACAACGGTTTTTTTTAGTAACCGTTTTTATTACGAACTCCTAATGTTTTGAAAAATTAAATTTGTTTCATGCCATTCAAAAACCTGCATATATCAAAGACACCATATACCAAAGACAAAGATAAATCACAATTTGGGTTCATCGAACTCAATAGATTCAATTCAACCACAACAACAACATCATATATATATATATATATATATATATATATATATATATATATATATATATATATATATATACTTACAAGGAGTTGAATTTACATGAACTAATCATTCCCTAACTTCAACAAAAAATTTACTAATAAGTTGATCTAAACTCTGAGTATCATGCATTTCTATTTTCTAAGACGTATTTGCCCAACATGTCCCTTACCTCGTCTATATCTATACTTGATCACTGCTCAATCTGTTGTGACGGGTTGATTACATACTGCGGAAAAAACAAAGAGAAGACATTATTGTAACAACATCAATTACTGCATAGTAACATCATGGTATATATAGCAGCAAGCAAGACAACATTAGCTCTAATTTAAAAAAAGTAATAAACACATTATTAAATTACTAACATTTTCTGGAATAATGATATATCTTCGCCTAATAATCTCCAACATGAACCGACAAACGTAGTATCCACATTGTATGCTATCCGTCATTTGGCGAGGGGCCTATTATTACATAAAAACAAAACAGACGAGAGAAGGCTCACATCGAATCTTGAACTTTAGGTATTGTATTAGTATTAAACACAGATTTTTGCACTTAATGTATTGTATTTGAGCACGTACCCCTGTTATCGTAATAAAATCGGGGCCAACATCGAATCTTCGTGGGTTGACCGCCGTTTCGTTTGCTCTTCTCTTCTCAAAGGCCCTTTTTTTTTTAAAAATAAAAAAGGAGGCAGAAACTCATTTTTTTAGGGGCAAAAATGAGCTTTTTTCTATAAATAAAAATTGAAACTTAATGTTATTATAAATAAATCAGTATTATAAACTTACTTATTAATCAAGCGCTTAAAAGTCTCGCTTGGTTGATGATGTATAGAGTCCAACCAGAAAACTTTATTCCTTGTCGGCATGATGGCTGCTAGCACCCAATGAGTCCTACATCAAGAGACATCATCATTATTAACAAGTACATATATTAGTTATGAAAATGCAATTGTAGGGGGAAACGTAATATTAATTTGTTTATTACCCTTTTTCATTATAAGCGCCAAAAATCAACTTCTTGGTTGTCGCCAATTCTTTGAGCAATATAATCTACCGTTCTTGAACGAGAAATCCGGAATAAATAAAGATAAAACATAGGGGCACAGAAATCCGTATTGATCAGATGGAATATTCTTCTCGGGGATCACTCTCAATTTCAATATCCTACATTATTACGGTATTAATTCCGGTATTTAAAACACTATCTAGTAGTCAGAATATTAGAATATGAAATTATTTAATAAGAAACTTACTTCATCCAAACAAATAGGTGTTGGACATCAATCTGGTCTAGGCCAGTCCAAATGGCTAGCATATCCCATGATAGAAGTGCTTGGCGCTCAACCCTTAGAATATCCTCCTCGAGCAGAATAACTATCAATTGCTCGGTGGCTATGCGACGGCCAACCTCCTCATGCAGTTTCCTCATCGTCACCGTTCTTACTTTTTGCATGTAATCCTTCCCAGAATATTGTGAGTCGTTTAAACTCCTAACTTCTTTCAGGTCCGGGAAAGAATGAGTCTTTGATTTTGTGCTACTACCACCAGCCTACACATGTAGTAGATAATTAAAATAATAAAAAATCCAAAGGTAACATATCCTAGTTGGAGTAATAAAAATAAAAGCGTACTTAATTAAATACCTCGTCAACCTGCTCTTTCAATGATGAGGTAGTAGTAGCAGAGTAAGACCGAGGACTTAGGCTTATCGGTCTTTTTGTCCCCTACACAAAATTACCATGCTTTTTATAAATACAGACAAAATATAAATAAAGGGAGCGAGGTTTTTAAAAAAATGGAGAAGTTAATTAAATACCTCATCAAGTTGTTGTCTCGACGAGGTCGTTGGCATGTCTGTGGACTTAGGCTTATCCGCCAAAGCCGGCTTTTTTGTTCCCTACAAAAAAAAAACATATAAATTTAACATATAAAAACATTCAACAATTAAAAATTTAACATATATATAAAGGTATTTCTTCTAACCCCAACTGCTTTTCGCTGCTTAGGCGGAGACGGCCGAGCCAAGTAGATGTGAGTTTCAGGCCATTGGATGAAACTTCCAACCGCATCTCCCGGAATGGTAATGTCGTCACGAATCGGGACAGCGGTTGAAAGTTTTCATGGCCTGGAAAGATGTTGTTATCTCTACTTTGGTATGATTCGGCAAAAGTTTTTCGCCATGAACTACGATTTCGCCGCTGCAGATTTGGTGTGCATTTCTACGAGACCCGCCAACACGCACATGTGGCTTTTCGGTTTAGGGTCGCAAGAATAATCGGCCTCTTGTTTACGGCCTGAAGAATATACACATATATTATTATATCCCAAAATTTAATAGAATTCATATAAATTTAACTAATTAAACACTTCATGCATACCTTATTGAAAACAGGGAACTGACTTGAAGGGGATGTATCTTTGTTTTCCATCACCTGCCGTCTTCTCAAGTTGCATCTCCTTTCCGGACCCATTATTTACCTAATAAAATTAACCAATGGCACCAAGTCAGAAGTTATAGCATTAGAGTGGGGGGAACACACCCCCGATCTTACCCAAAAAAAAAAAAAAGAAAAGAAAAAAAGGAAGTATTAGGTACCGATCGGCTTTAGTTGTTATAACTTCGAAGCATTATTAGGTACCGATCTTTCGAATCTCGTTGACCGATACTTCCTTCTCATGTATTGCCAAGGTAGTAGCGGCCTCTTGACCAATCTGTTGCACCTTATTATTACCCTCTTTAGAAATGACATCCTCCATCATCTTCACTTCTTCTTCGGAAAGCTTGCCTCCAAAGATTCGGCTTTAGTAGTACGGATGCCATTAATCAAGTGCGTGCCAAGAATGTAATGTGTCAGCAATTTTTATCCCAACAATAACATGTGAATTGAACTTAAATGAAAATAATAGAATAAATGTTACCATGTCGGCTTTCTCGGACTTAGTCTTCCTTTTCTTCTTTATCGGGCGGTTGTCCCATAATATTTCGTTACTCCAACCTGTAACGGGACGCCCCTCAAATGACCTGGATGTTCGGGTCGGCCGATCTCTCTAGCAAGAACGTCATTACGACCACTGGGAGTGAATTTTCCTTCTTCTACCTCTTTCAATACGTTGTCCTATAATATATTAAATAAACTTCAAATTATATTTGTGACTAAAAAAATAAAGTTAGTAATGAACTCGTCTTAATAAAATAATGCTTACTATGTTGGCCAACACTTCCTCATCATATTTGTCACGCGACCGGAATCCTTTAGGCGTGTGCCCTTCTTTATAAGTTACATGCCGATCCACCTCTTTCACTCCCTTTGCCACCTACACATTAACATGGTAACATTTATACACGTAAATGTGTATCAATGCAAGTCCAAGTGTGATTAAAAAAATAAAGTCTCACAGGGGAATAATGCATGCTACTTACGAGGTTTTCTTCTATCTTTCTGTAACCTCCTCGAGAACCATACCATTTCCCCTTCTTGCATGAAATGTTAGCACGATTTCTTCTGCTAACGGCCTTCAAATAATTATATAAAAGCGCAAGTAGATGATATAATAAAAAGATTATATAAAGGACTCATTAATTAAAAAAATGATAGGTAAATCGTTAAAAGGCGAGGATATTTAACCTGAAACTTCTCAGTAGTTCTCATCTTTTTGAAAAGATCCCATTGTTCCTGACTGATGGTGGGACACTTGTTTTCCGGTGGGCTCTTACACATCTCCCCCGTTGCCTTGTCCACATACAACCAATCCCTAGCAACGTCACACCTCCACCGCCTTTGTGGACATCCGCCGCCTTATGCATTAAATACTTATCATGGCTTTCATCGGGTATAATAAAGCCTTCCTTTACACGAGCCAAGTATAACTTCGCCAATTTTGGATTCAAAGTTCTAACATCATCTAAATGGATAGGCACAAACTGTCTTGTACAAGTACCAATCCAACTGGAGAAATAACCCAAATTTGGATCAGTAGGGAAACCCATCTCACTCCATGTTATTTTCAACGGCTGTTTAGCGGCTATAGCTGCAAAGACTTTCTTGCACTTCGTAGCACCCCTCTCACCAGGCTTATTATCCTCAGGCTTATTATTCTTTTGACTTCTTTTATGTTTTTCACCCATGATAATCCTAAAACCCAAATATGAATGATATAGGAAATGAACAACTTAACAACGTACATGCAGAGTATTATCTAAAATCCTAAACCCTAATAGGAATGAAAATTTAAAACAACAGATTGAGCTTCTAAAATCCTAAACCCTAATAAGAGGAGTGAAGTAGATGATGCGGGATGATAAAGATAACAAAGAAGACGAAAAACAAACAGATGCATGAAAAAGAAAAAAGATGATCGTCTTAAAACCCTAATGACGAAACACAAAATTAAAGTGAACATACCTGATGATGATGATGATAAAGAGAACGAGCAGGATGATAAGGGAAGGCAACGGAATCAAGGCGTCGGAAATTGGGGCGACGGCCAAAGAACGAGAATGTAGAAAGCGAGGAGGAGAGAAGAATTAACTCAGGATACCAACGGTTGAACTAATGTTGTGTGTGTTTGTGTATGGTATGCTGTATGGGTTTGTAAATTAGTTTTTTATTAAGATAAACTATTGACAACGGGTGCTCAAAGAAAAACCGTTGTTATATGTTAATAACAACGGGTCAATAAAAGTCAACCGTTGTCAAAACTTTATTACAACGGTTAAAATATACCCGTTGTAATATATTTTCACCAAATTTGCGCCAAAATGAAATATGTCAAAAAAATCATTGACAACGGGTAGAGGTACTACACCCGTTGTTGAAAGTATTAACAACGGGTAATTTAAATATAACCGTTGTTATTTTTGAACCTTTTTTTTTTAAAAAATTACTGTAATTCCATTACAGTCCAAACCTGTAACAATACATACTGTAACAGCAGAAGCACCATATACTGCAACATTATTCAGCAATTTCAACACCAGCATCCACATCTAATAATAAGATCAAGAAAATAAGACAACACCAGCATGCATGCATACTGCATATCTAAGCTACAGAATTTACCATGCCATGCAAATTTGGGAATTTTTATTTAACAATATAATGACCATTATTGATTTATCAATAAATTAAACCATCAAATTATTGGTCTGAAAATGACTCAAAATGTTGGTCGTCCATATCACTGTGTCCTGATGAACTATCTCAGGATCGGGGACGTTTCTTGGATGTCATAGTTTCTTCGTTAACCCAAATACCTTCACCATGGTCATCACGCATATAGATGCATTCAGTGTCCTCATGATCAGTGTCAACATCGTCAAAATAAGATACAGTGGTAGACTGATCCATTCCCTCAAAAACGACATCCTGATCATCATCACCATTATCGGATGGACTACTCCTTCTACTCCTTATAGAGAGTACAACAGACCACTTCTTATCCATAGGATCGGTGACATAGAACACTTGTTTAGCTTGGGATGCCATTATGAAAAGATCATCCTTATTATTGCCAACCTTACCCAGATTGACCAACGTAAATCCCATCTTATCCTTTCGGACACAATGGATGTTGTTATCAACCCAGTTACATCGAGACAAGGGCATTGTGAAATCAATGTAATCTAGTACCAATATTTCTTGAATAACACCATAATAAAGGCATTTTCCCCAAATAGGCTTTTTATCTTTTGAAGTAGCAAAGTGCATTGCTTCAAATTCAGAACTCACACCACTATTTTGCATTGTGCTCAACTCATCTTGCTCGCGGGTGTAAAAAGTATATCCATTAATGGCAAAACTGTTATTGTACAGAATAACATCGCTCTCAAATTGAAAGTTTCGTTCTTATATGCATCAAATACTTCTATCCCACTATCCCACAACAATCGCAAATCATCTAGAAGAGGTTCCAAATATACATCTATATCATTTCCAGATTGTTTAGGGCCGGAAATTAACAACGACAACATCAAATACTTTCTTTTCATGCACACATATGGAGGTAAGTTATAAATAGCCAACACTACTGGCCAAGTACTATGTTGGCTACTCATGTTTCCGTGTGGGTTCATTCCATCAGTGGACAACACTAGACGTAAGTTTATAGGTTCATTGCCGAACTCGGGATACTTAGCGTCGAACGATTTCCATTGCTTACCATCTGCCGGGTGTCTTAGCTTTCCATCATTTATTCTTCCTGTTTCATGCCAAGTTAACATTTTTGCATCATCGGGATTCGCATAAATCCTTATGACTCTTGGTATGAATGGAAAATACCACAACACCTTAGCCGGGATCCCTTCCTTATCCTTATAACGCCACTCCAAACATTTAGGGCAATTGGTTAAGTTTTGATAAAATTTCCGATACAATATGAAATCATTTGGACATGCATGTATTTTCTCATATTTCATACCCACTCCTCTTATTAGTTTTTTCGCCTCATATGTCTTAACAGGTAGAACATTACCATCAGGAAGCAACTCCTTTATCAAGGCTAAAAAACTAGTGAAACACGTGTCACTCACCCCATTTGCCCCCTTGATATTATACAACTTCACCACAGCCGACATTTTTGTGAACTTACAACCAGGATACAGAGGTGCTTCAGACTCACACAACTTCTCATACATGTTGTTAAGGTCATCCCAATTACTAGTGTCATCACCTACATCTTCAAAAGCAATGGACTCATCATCATTCTCTTCATTATCTATAGACCCAACATTCAACTTCTCTACTTCCAACTCTTCCAACTCAAAAAACTCGGCAAACTCAGGATCATCAGTTAGCCTTTCGTGTACCTGAACATCATCTTCTTCAGAGTTATTCTCTTCCTCTAATGATTCCCCATGAAAAATCCAACGTGTATAGGATCGACTAAATCTCCACTTTTCTAGGTGTATTTTAACGTCCGGAAAAGCCATATAGCTAATATTACCACATCTTTCACAAGGACATGCAATACTAGAAGAACCTTTCAAATTGTTCGAAACAAATTCATAAAATTCAGCTAAACCATCCTTGTAGGTGCGGTCACTCATATTTGCATCAATCATCCAAGTTCGAGTCATTATTCTACATTCGTAATAATAGGCAACTAATTCAGAAAATACAAAAATAGGCAAACAAATAAACGAAATTCAGGAAAGCAATTAAGCTAAATTATCAACAAATTAGATAATAACCCAAAAAATCCTATATCTATAAGCGTTGCTAAGAAACATATATATACCTGATTGATAAACACGATGAGGGAGAGAAGACGGTGACAACAGTGACGGAGATGAAGACAGAGAGACGATCAGGGAGGAATGGAGGATGATATAGTAGCAGTATTAGCTTGTGTTTGTGTTTTGTAGCGTATAGCAGAATAAAGCAATCTGTTGTTCTTAAGATTTTCATAACATTAATAACAACGGTTATTGAGTCTACAACCGTTGTTAAAAAGTATTAAAAACGGGTTCTAATATAACCGTTGTGATTACTTTTCACTAATTTGGCGCCAAACCATTAACAACGGTTAAAATTTAACCGTTGTTATTAGTTTTTTCATTAACAACGGTTTTTCAAGTATGACCCGTTGTTAAAACTAATAACAACGGTTAACAACACAGAACCGTTGTAATTAAGTTTGGTAAAATTCGCGGAATCAATTCTACAACGTGTTTTGATGATTTTCGTGAATAAGCGTTGTTAAAGGGCCGTTGTGGTTGCCTGTATTTGTAGTAGTGACCGCTTATACAGTTCTGGTAATTCATAAAGCCTGGTCGTGGCAAGAGCTACTATAGTATTCTTATGAGTCAATTCTTTTGACTAGAGACTATTCGTCTAAGTTGGCACAAATTTCTGATTAGCTTTGATT
This sequence comes from Silene latifolia, assembly GCF_048544455.1. NCBI lineage: Eukaryota > Viridiplantae > Streptophyta > Magnoliopsida > Caryophyllales > Caryophyllaceae > Silene > Silene latifolia. The sequence goes on from NC_133527.1 coordinate 45,275,228, forward strand.
TATGCTCTACGACTGTCGTAAATGAGGTTAAATGGGTATATTTTGGGTTAAGATGAATTATGGCTAAACGAAGGGAATAGTGCGATAGGAATTGTCCACCCCTTGTGAAGGTCGTTTGAAATCTCAAGGCCAATCGAGGAGTAGTGAACTGGAAATGCGTGGCCATGCTCGGAAGGTATCTACGGTAGATAATTCCGGTCAGACAGCTACTCTCCAGATCGAGGAAACTACTCAAGATATGATCAAGTGCAAGTACGACCTGCGAGACACCTTGCATTGAGTGGAAGATTGTAATAGGACAAGAGAATTGGTGACGCACACTTGTCTCGGACAAGTGGGAGATTGTTGGAATATATGTCCTCAACAATAGTGTGATCACATGTTTAAATCTCATTTTAAGAATACGTAAGGGATGATTTATTATATAATCAACTGATCGTCATTAATCGATAATGATTGGCTGACTAGAGTTTGACATTATTGTCGTATGACGGTGGTGGTCAGTTGATCCCTTAAGGTCACACCTAAAGGACAACTCCCTTAATAGATAAATTGATTAATTGTATGACGATACTAGGTGATCAATTCCTTAAAATTGAACAATTCACTTGTGAGAGAGAATATTGATATCTTATTGTAATGGGATTAAATAAGATTTATTTTAGTAATAAAAAGGATATATTACTAAAATTGTTTATTGTTTGAGAAACAATAGAGATAAGAATGAATGGTTAATTATAATTACAAGATGTTGTGAATTATAATTATATGACCCATTTTATTTATGTCATCAAGTATCACTAGTCAATTTGTTTTATGTAATTAATTATATAAAATGATATCTATGTGATAAATATGCATTAAATTAATTAATAACATGTAACATACTACATGTGACATATTGTGTGACAATTAACAAATTGACAAAATAAAATGGTAGTCCATTTTATATGATATGGACCGAATGGAGGGAGTATAGTGGTGTGAGGTTGATTTATTTTATGAGAAATAATCATAGCTATTTGCTTTTGTAGCCTTACACCTACTCTACATTGTCTTACACATCTATACCTTGTGAAGACACAAAGCAAAAGGCAAAGATGCCTTCCTTGGCCTATTCCTACCCGGCCTCCCCCTCCTCTTTATGAGACTTTTGTTCTCATTTTCCACTTACGCATTTCATTCACATCTCCTACATGCAAAACATTCTCATATTCTCTCAATCTCTCTAAAACAAGGTTTTAGAAATACAAGCATTTGTTCATCCATTCTAATATCAAAGTAAGATTACTAGTGTAGTAATAGTAATAATATTAGAATTAATTTTAAGAATACTAGTTTATTAATCTAGTTAATTAGTATACTAGTTTAAGGGATAAGTCTTGGGTGCAATCTAAGGAGGATCTCTACTTTGGGATTTTTGGAGGATCATCCAACATATTGAGCTCAAGAACAAGTGAAGGAAGGTGACCTTACTTGTGCCCATATTTTTGAACCAACCAACAATGTAAGGGACATTGTTTTTCTTATAAATCTCTTATTTTGTTATGCATGCACTAGATCTAAAGAACAAATAATTAAGAAGTTAATTAGTTCACTATTAGAGGAGTCTAATAAGAGGTAAATAAACTTAACATATGTGCAGTAACACAAATTCTTATTTAAGACGGGTCTTAAGTTTAAAATGAGTCAAGTGTTATTAATAAGCGATTTTATCGTTAAGATGAATATGTTCAAGTGGGATAATATTTCACTCATTTTATTATTAAGACAAATACCTTAATTTTAAGGAAAATTTACTAAATATATAAGGGATTTTGTTGTTGAGTAACTTTTATTTTTGGGGTTTCGGTCACATTTTATTTACTTCGTCCCATACAAAATTTTAAGACACAAATACGCAATACTTATAAGAAGCTACAATTGTGGGTGAGCGTAACTCTTGCTATATAACGTTTAAATTACTTATGCACTTTCTAACATAATTTGCATCGGACTATAGCGAGTAATAACATATACTCCCTTCTATTCCAGATAACCGTCCCATTGTCCATTTCCGTCTATTCACAATAATGTCCCACTGTCCATTTTTGGTAAGTGTTGTGTGGTCCAAATTCAATTCCATTTTCGTCTATTCACATAACTGTCCCATTGTCCGTTTTGTGTGGTCTAAACTCACTTTCTTAATTCTTGTGCCATCTTCACAATGGGACGGTTATCTGGAATAGGAGGGAGTAGTGAGAAGCACATGGGTGGTGGGACACCCCCATGTGCTTTCCCATTCACACCCTAAATGGGTTTTTTGTTAGAGGAAATGGTATCCGTCTGACCATTTCAGACGGATATGGTGGTCTGAAATAAGAATTTGTGATGTATATCAAATCTAACCATAAATATTGTCGCTGCATTAAACATTTAATCACGCTCGTTTATATGCCCATATATCCAATGATAACGCCTACAGATTCATTGCATTTAGTAGAATAGTACTCCCTCCATTCCAATCCAAACTACCCATTTGACTTTTCACGGTTTATGAGACTACACTTTGACCACGTTTTTCTCCGTTTATATATAAGTTTTTTGTGTCGAAATTATAATTTTTCGAAATTCTTTTTATAACAAACGTAAATATATATTTTTCGCTTAAATTTTAAAAATTTGACTACATATAATCGATGTCAATATTTAACAAGGTTGACTATTAATAATTAGACTCCCTCATATTCTTCTTTTTCTTCCTCTTTAACTTTTTTGGATCAAAGTTGAAAAACTTTGACCTGAAATAAGTCAATAAATAATTAATATTAATATGTAAAATTAAAATATTTATATTTATTATAAAAATATCTTTCACAAAATATAATTTTCAACAAAAACAATATATACAACCCGAAAAATACGGTTAAAGTGACGCATTGGAGCCATGCAAAAGCTAAGAGGAAGAAAAATAAGAATAAGAGGGAGTATTATTTTATTATTACGTCAAAATATTATGCCCTAACTAATCGTATTAATTAACATAGTTTGAATATTATGACTATTATAATTTAAAACAATTTCGTGCATTTTTTTGCACGGGGCTAAAACTAGTTTGTTATAAAACGTCGACGACGTTTCGCAAGCCGAAAAAGGATGCACGAGTCGGATCTGTGTCTCGTAACCTAGAAACATATCCAGCCCCGAATTATTATTCGAGGAGCCTTACTTGACCTATTCCCATTGGATCTGAAAAAATGAGACTCATACTGCCCTTAAAGGACTTGACTCGATATGTCTAGATTGGGTCTTGGTGTCTTGAACTCATCGACATCCCTATATACAACTTACAATGAGCCAAAATGAAATTAGGAATTCAAGAGCTCATTGAGTCATAGGCTAATCTCGAATCCAAAGATAATTCATAAACGCTCTTTAAATATGAGTTTGAACACACATGGTATGATCGCACAAGTATACTTAAGTTGTGGTTTATGAGAGAGGGGAGCCGAATTGAGCAAACTTAATGCGAGTAAAAAAATAGAGTTCTTAAGTGTAATACTACGGTTTTCCTAAGTTGGTACTCGTCCGAGTATGGCCTACTCAGTCGAGTACGGGGTGTTGTATCCTGGTTTGGCTACGGCCAAGGAACACTCGGCCGAGTATGTGGAATACTCGACCGAGTATACTCTATACTCGACCGAGTATCCGGTCTGACCGGTTTAATTCCGCGATTTGGTTAAGGTGATTAGAGATTATTATAAATTATGCTTTTACGATTTCTAAATCATTCTTTTACCAAAACTAAACAACGCTCACATCTCTCTCTAAACACCCTAATCATTCTCAAGGCTAATTGATCGGTCGCAAGTCTACACTTCCGTCTCTTGTCTCGATTTATTTGGTAAGTCTCTAGTTCGTTGTAATCTGATAATATGTTGTCTTTTAGGGTTTGGCCCTAATTATTGTTTGGGTTAATTTGGGGGTTTAGGGTTTGGTCATCATATGTGTGTTGATTGTTGATTATTATTGTTGTACGTGACGATGTGATATTTGTTATGCATTTTTATGATTGATTGCAGCGTAGCGGATTGCGAAAAGGTAGGGTTTCCCTACTCATTTCCTGTTTAATTGATTTGAGATTATGTTGTTTTGCGTACGACTGTTTGTCTGCTGATCATCGTTGGAGTGTTGGTGCGGTGTTGGTGTGGTGATAGTGTTAGTGTTGTGATGATTGTGGTGGAGTCACTTGCGGGAGTGGCTTCACACCCTAGTTCGCCCTCAGTGGAACCCGCTACGGGAAGGGATGTGCACATTAAGGGACAGGGATATCGCTCGCTGATGAGCGGGACTTAGGTGGGGATTGGCTGCGGTCCCCCACTGGCGGCGAGGATTACCTGTTGCGATGGGTAATCTGGCAGGGCTACACACTTCGGTGTGTAGTCAGTTACTGTGTGAGATCGGGAGACCGGAGGAGGAGGATGATCGGTGGTCGCTTATTGTACTGTCTTACTTTAATTATTCGAGAATCGACCCCGTTGTTGTTTTGTAAAATCTGTGGTGATCCATTCGGGGATGGTGAGCAGATTGTGACAGATGATGCAGTCGTTTAGCTTTGGGGCAGTCATGGGGAGTCACTACACAAGCTTAGCTTCCACTGTCAAGAGTTTTAGTGTCTTTTGTAGTTGTTGATTTTATAACAGTATTTTGGTTTGAGTTCTCTTTGAGATGATGTAAACATTACTCTTCATACTTTAATAGATGTGTTTTGGATTGTTGCTTTTGATATACTAACCTCGGGCAACCGAGATGGTAACAGCCTTTCATGCTAGGGTAGTCCTTGGTAAGGTATCTTGGTATGAGGGGGTATTACAAAGTGGTATCAGAGCCGACGATTCTGGCACCTAAAACTAATGAACCCAATGAACTTAGGGAGTCTAAATAAAATGAACCCGGGGAGAGTTGTTTGGAGCTACCGCAAAGGCTTGGGAGACGTCCCGAAGTCACACTAAGGCCCTTACGATCTCTAACCGGTCACATGGGGGAGTCTTGAAAACGGTTGTATGTCGAGTCATGCATGTGTAGTACTTGTAACTTGAATTTTGTGAAATGATTGGATGAAATGGTGAAAGTGATGGAACATGGTAGTATACGAGAGGTGGATTGTAAATTCGTATATGATAGATCTTGAGCATGAATTATGTTGATCATGTTACCTGTTTAATATGATCTTGAGCATGAAGTATGGTAGTGGTACATGTGCAAACTAACAGGATGATGTTAATGTTTGGTTGTTGGTAGTAGCATGTGGTTAAGGTCATGCGTCTATATACATGAATGTCGTGTTTAATTTTCATATGAGTATGATAAAAGTTAACCTATGTATTGGTTTTTAGGAGCATTGAGTTGTTATTGTTTGCCTTATGCATGTTTAAGTTGTTTTGTTTAGAAAAATTGATTTGTATGAAGACCGATTATGGAAGGGTTGTCTTAAAACTGTCATAAGTCGAGTTCTAAAAATGATATTGATGTAATTCCAATTGGAGGTGATAGCTTGTCCTCTTACGATTCTAACGATAGTTCACACGTCCAAAATGACCAAGTAACGAGTGAGATACGACTGTTTTACGAAAACTGGATGGTGTTGAGAACTGTGCCGATACTCGACCGAGTAGGCCCTACTCGGCCGAGTATCTTTCATACTCGACCGAGTATTCCATATTCGGCCGAGTAATCTTTCTGTGATAATTCGCTCGCCAAACACGGAGTCGTGAACTCGGCCGAGTAGTCTCATTACTCGACCGAGTATCCTGTACTCGACCTAGTATACCATGTACTCGACCGAGTACCTCTTTGGGCGGTCATTTGAGTCGATGGCTATGTTCTTACATTTTTTTTAAATCGTAGGGTATGTACACATGTATGTTTTGGGTCTTAAAGCGTTCTTTTATATATGTGACGGTCTTGATATGTAAGTTACCAAATGCTATGGTAGGGAGAATGCCGGCTTATGAGGGATATGTGTTGGATAGGAAGGACATGAGTTATATGTGGTTGTGAGGGATAGTGGAAAAAGGAAAGGGAAGAATGATGAGCTAATTGAGGTAAAGAACATGTTTTGTGAGATATGGTGATTGATATAGTCGTGTGTTGAGTAATATAAAAGTAAGTGTTTATGGGCAAGAGTGATATAAGTGTAAAGAAAAGTGAGAATGCAAAGGTTGAGATGAGGGATGCGAATAGTGTTAAATTGGGATGTGTAAGGGTTTATGGAGGGAGACGGTTAGGATTGTGTTGGTTAAGGATATATGTGATGAAAGGTCATTATAGAGGGATGGAAACGAATGGTGTATAGTGAGATCGAGTTATGCCGCGATGGGTAGATAGTGGTCGAGTTTGGGAATCTGGAATATCAAGAGGTGAGTCTTGTGTGTAATTCTTTGGGAAATTAATGGTATGAGGTGAATTTTTGGTTTCTAGAGATACGAAGGGGAGATAGGACTAATTGAAGAGTAACCGTTAGTGTGTGGACTTGATGGTGACAAGTGTGAGTGAGTAGTATGATGAGAGAGGATCGGTGATAAGGAAGAATTGGAAGATATTTATATGAATTAATGGAATTTGAGTTGTGAAGCAACAAGAAGGTAATCGGATAACAAAGAGTTAAGTAGGAGAAGGAAGGAGATGAATTATTAGTTGGTATTAATGGATGGAAGTAAGTTGGGAGATTGTTGATCAAAGTTATGGGACATGAAAATAAGGAATCATGGAAAGGCACGATAACATCATGAAAGGCGGTGAGCTAATAGTTATATAGGAGTTCAGGACGACATGTTAGCCGTGAGTTTCGAGGTATTAAGGGGGTAAGAAGCTGGAAGAGTGTTTGCACGATATGAGATTTTGGTGGAGAGTTATGTGACGATATAATAAGGGATAGGATTGAAAATAATGTTGAGGTAAATTTTGTTGATGAATTTGATATTCGTTATTCGGGATGATAACCAAAGGCGGAAATGAATTGTTATATAAAGAAGTGATAGTAAAAGAGCGGTCACATGAAGGATGGTGGTGTCGTATTGTTGTCACTAGTGGTTGAGGATGAGGTTATATTAAGGAAGTTAGTTGTTCTAATGGGGTTGATTTTGTGGAGACTGATTGGTATGTATGGTTTTGAGGGAGTATAAGATGTGGATATATGATGTGTTCGCTCGTAGTTGGGTACTGATGATATGGTTACATTGTCAGGAAGTGATAGTTATGCGAATGGGAGAATGTAATAGGAGGGGCATACGAGTTAAGCACGGGTGAGAGGTAGCCTTTATCAGGTGGCAACTTACGTAATCAGGATTGGCTAGTTACATTTGATTATGGGTCCTTGATATGTGTAAATGTTTGTGTGAGGTTCTGACCTCACGAGTTATGGTATGGATAATATTCATAAGGTTGGTATCTGTGATTCCGTGTAATATGCTGCATCGTTATCTAGTAGAGCAGCTTTAAGAAAGTCCTGTGGTCAAGGAAGTTGTGCTGAGTCAGTGTTATGAGATTGTAAAAGTTGCGATGACTATCGATGTGGTTGTTGTGCATTGTGCACGGTAATTTGTGTTGTGATACGAGTATTTTTCGTGTTGTCATAGATTGTTGTTTGTTTACTGCTATTTCCTGTCAATGTCGGCCGGGGCATATATACCGTTGTTTTGTTTCCCGATGTTTCTTACCAGTGTCGGCTTGGGAGTGAGAATAAAGTATGATATGAAAGAGAGTTGGGTATGGTTCTGTTGTTGTCATGGTATAGTAATATTCTGATAATGGGACACAGTTGTGAGAGGCTGTTAGAGTACTTTTAATCTTGTTTTAGATAAGGCGTTGGTGGATATAGTTGTGGCAAGAGAATTGTGGAACATGTGTGGTATGAACTGGAAACTACAGGTGGTTTAGCACCTTTTCTTGGGACAGTGAGTATGGAGTTTTGGGACTTAGTATCATGTCAAGTTAAGGATGAGTTTTGTGGTAATAAAAGAGAAGAACTTGAGAAGCTAATGTGAGTATGTAACACCCGGCAATTTCCCATTTTGACATTTAAAATTTATTAAACCGTCTGATTACTTTATTTTATATTTTTGAATTATATAATTTAATTAAATTTATTTTTAAACAAGATCTCTATAAAAATAATATTTTAAGGTTTAATTTGTATGAAAATACGTATTTTAATCGGATAACTTTAATAACGACAAATAATAATAATTACCGTCTTAATTTCCGTCTAACATAGACCGTCACATTTTCACATGTGAGACTAATCTATTCACGACCTATCCTATGCCGACAACACATACGCACACTCACCTACCCTCTTACACCCTACCTTTAAATATCTCTTATATATATATATATATATATATATATAGGGGCGGGTTCAGGTACGAACTACCTTAACGTACGAACTAGCTTATTTATACTTACGTTTTTTTTTTTTTTTTTTTTTTCCAGATACATTTTATTAACTTACTAGATACACTCTTTATTCAGATACATTTTATAACACAGCTAGATACACTTTTTCCACACTAATTTTTTTGGGAACTTTAAGACTAACTCCGAGATACATTTTATTCTATTTGCGGATACATTTTATATTTCTTACTGATACACATGTCATTAAAACAAGATACACATCTTATCAAATACAGATACACATCTTATCATAGATCTATGAGAAACGCATTTTCAGATACACTAGCTAATACCTCCGGATACACATGAAATTAATACGGGATACACATGTATCCAGTATTAATTTCAACTGGAGGACACAAGCTCCAACAAACTCCCACTTGTCCGTACAAGTGTATGTGCGATAACCGATTCTCATATTCATTTAAAATTTCTCCCACTCAATGTAAAACAATTTGCAGATCCGGATCCGCAAAGGTCGTATTTTACAATCGATCTGTATCAAGAGTGGTTTCCCCGACTAGAGAGTAACTTAACTGATAAAACGAATCCGTATCCGAGCATGGCCATGCATTTCGATTCTGACTCCTCGAGTGGCCCCGAGAAATATCGAGTACCGATAAAGGCTGAATATTTCCTTCAACTCGAACTCCTTCCGATCTAAGCACAGCATGAAATGACCCAGAAAAAATCTACTTGGCCCCCTGTTACGGATGACCGTGAGAAAGAAACCAAAGTCACCCAAAATCTGCCTTAGTCTCAAGAGACAGTCGATAGTCAAAAGAATCGACTCTTAGGATCACCATGGAAGTCCTATCCACGACCGGGCACCGAATGTTATAAAACATTTAGGACTCCACGTCGATGTCACAATTGTGTCGTACGATATATCCGTATAACTCGCCTCTCTGATTGGTCAGTCAATAGGGTTGACTTATGGCTCGTTGAACCCACCATCAACCAACGTCACAAAATAATTGCAAGAGTTATCAGCTCATGTGGGCAATTAAGGACTGAAAAATATAATGTTCGTTCAGTTCACTTTGTGGTGTTCAAAAATTGTCGTACAATTCCACATGAAAAACAAAATATATAAATATCAAAACGATGATGTCGTATAGAGTACAAACGAGAATGAATCTAATCCATAAAAGAGTACTACAACTTAGGAACACGTTTAATTCCCATGGAATTAACGTGCCCTTCATGCTTATCTTGTCGTAATGGTTTAGTGAGAGGATCTGCTATGTTGTCATCTGTAGCAATCTTTTCTATCACTACTTCCTTTTGCTCCACGTAATCCCGGATTAGATGAGCTTTCCGTTGTACATGTCTAGACTTGTTGCTAGACTTTGGCTCCTTAGCTTGGAAGATGGCACCACTATTGTCGCAATAGATGGTGATCGGGTCATTCGAACTAGGCACTACAGATAGTCCATGTAAGAATTGACGCATCCATATCGCTTCCTTTGTAGCTTCAGACGCGGCATAGTACTCGGACTCAGTCGTAGAATCTGCTGTAATGTGATTTGTTTGGAACTCTTCCGGTGACTCGCAGCGCCATTAAGAGTAAAAACGAATCAGTCGAGATTTCGAGTCATCTCGATCCGTTTGGAAGCTAGCATCTCACAGAATCGGTTGCGCATAGCTTTTGAGGGCCTCCATAAGTCAATGCCCAATATTTAGTCCTCCGTAGGTACTTAAGAATGTTCTTGATGACCAGCCAATGTGATTCACCTGGATCTTTGTTGGAATCGACTTGTCATACTCAATGCATATGCCACGTGCGGACGTGTGCATATCATGGCATACATGATTGATCCTATAGCCGAGGCATAAGGAATCCGTGTCATGCGCTCTTTCTCTTCCGTGTGTCTCGGTGCCGAGACTTGCTCAAATGCACCCTGGAGCCATAGGAAGGAACCCCTTCTTGGAGTTAGTCATGCTTAATCTCTCTAGGACTTTGTCTATGTAAGACTCGATCGAGAGATAGCATCCGTCGTGATCTATCTCGATAGATACGGATGCCCGGAATTCTTTGTGCCTCTCCCAGATCTTTCATCCGGAAATGGTTTTTCAACCATACTTTCACCGAAGTTAAGAGAGGTATGTCATTCCCAATCAGGAGTATGTCATCGACATACAATATTAGGAAGACAATCTTGCTCCCACTCGACTTGATATAAAGACATGGTTCCTCGACCGATCGAGTAAATCCATTTTCTTTAATCACTTGGTCGAAGCGATGATTCCAACTCCGAGATGCTTGCTTAAGTCCATAAATGGAACGCTTAAGTTTGCATACTTTCTTAGGATGTAAAGGATCGATGAAACCTTCGGGTTGTACCATGTACAACTCTTCCTCCAAAAAGCCGTTTAAGAAGGCGGTTTTCACGTCCATTTGCCAAATTTCATAGTCATGAAAAGCGGCAATCGCTAAGATAATCCGAATGGAACGCAGCATGACTACGGGTGCGAAGATTTCATCGTAGTGCAAGCCTGGCACTTGGGTGAAACCTTTAGCAACTAGTCGTGCTTTATAGATATCTTGTTGACCTTCCACAGAATGCTTTATCTTGTAAAGCCATTTGCATTGAAGGGGACGAACCTTAGCTGGTAAGTCAACAAGATCCCACACGTTGTTCTCATACATGGAGTCCATCTCGGATTGCATGGCCTCAAGCCATAGCTTTGAGTCAGAACTAGTCATGACACCTTTATAGGTTGCGGGTTCACTACTCGTTAAGAGTAGAACGTCATCTATGTCATGTTCCTCGACCATACCAATGTATCTGTCCGGAGGAATAGAGACTCTTCCCGACCTCCTAGGTTCCTCAGGAATATTCACCGCAGCCGGGATTGAAGGAATTGGTTCCTCCAATGGTTGCTCGGTATTTGGTTCTGGAATCTCCGACAGGTCGAAGGTTCTATCACTCTTTGCACTCTCGAGAAATTCCTTCTCTAAGAATGTCGCACTAGCCGCAACAAAAACACGTTGTTCGGTTGGCGAATAGAAGTAATGACCAAGGGTTCCTTTAGGATAACCTATAAAGTATGTCTTGACCGATCGCGGGCCGAGCTTATCCTCGTGTCTCCACTTGACATAAGCCTCGCAGCCCCAAACCCGTATAAAGGACAAGTTAGGGACCGTTCCCTTCCATAGTTCATATGGAGTCTTGTCAATGACTTTAGACGGACTTGGTTAAGTATTAGAGCACGAGAAGAGCATAACCCCACAATGAGTCGGGCAACACGGTGTGACTCATCATGGATCGAACCATATCAAGTAGTGTTCGATTTCTCCGTTCGGACACACCATTCAACCGAGGTGTTCGGTGGAGTTAAGCGTAAGGCAATCCCACGTCTTTAAGGTGTTGATCAAACTCGTGAGAAAGATACTCGCCACCACGATCTGAACGTAGTGTTTTAATCTTTCTACCCAATAGGTTCTGTACCCTATTCTGGTATTCTTTGAATTTCTCAAAGGATTCACTTTTATGTTTCATTAAGTAGACATAGCCATATCTACTTAAATCATCCGTGAAAGTGATGAAATACCTATAGCCTTCTCGTGCGGTGATTGACATAGGACCACATACATCCGTGTGTATGAGTCCTAATAGGTCAGCAGCGCGCATTCCAACACCTTTGAAGGAAATCCGAGTCATCTTACCGATGAGACATGATTCACACGTGCCAAATGATTGAAAATCAAAGGCCGAGATAGCTCCATTCTTGATGAGCTGTTTAACGCGTTTCTCATTAATGTGTCCCATACGCAGTGCCATAGATACGTTTGATCTTTGTCACCAACCTTTAACTTTTTATTCATTACGTGTAATATTTGGTCGTCTCGATCTAAAACATAAATTCCGTTCATGGAGTCCGCCTTGCCATAAATCATATCGTGTAACGAGAAAATGCAAGTATTATTCTCTATTACAAATGAAAATCCAAGTTTGTCAAGTGCAGAAACCGAAATAATGTTTTTCAAAGACTGGTACATAATAGCGATTATATAAAAATAACTCAAATCCGCTAGGAAGTCGGATCACGTATGTTCCCCTCGAGACGGCAGACCACTCGTGCTCCATTCCCGACACGCAGTCCACCTCACCCTTTACGAGGGGTTCGATGTTTTGAGCCCCCCGCACATGATTACACAGATGAGAACCACAACCAAGTATCAAGTACCCAAGTTCCGTAACTTGCGTGGTTAATCTCAATCATATGAATAAAAGTAGAAGAAGAAGAAGACATACCAACAGGTTTAACACGACCTGCCTTTAAGTCCTCATGATAAACAGGACATGTACGCCTCCAATGCCCAGTCTTGTGGCAATGATGGCATTCCATGTTTTCATTCTTGCTCTTTGTCGCGCCTGATGAGGTGCTCGACTCACCAGGCCCACTCTTACCTGAACCCGACTTCTTGAACTGCGGTTTACCTCGCTAGGTTTGCACGAGCTTTGCCCTTACCTTTCCCCTTGTTTGTCACAACTAGAACATCCTGTTTCAAGCTCCCACTGAACTTCATGTCCTTCTCGGTGCACGCGAGAAGGGAGTGCGATTCATGGGGACTTTTCTTCAAATCATTCATATAGTAATTCGCTCTAAATAGCGAAAAACCATCGTGGAGTGAGTGAAGCATGCGGTCGATCACAATGTTCTCGCTGATCTTACAATCAAAGGTCTCCAACTTCTCGACATTCTCAATCATCTTTGAGAATGTGTGGGCTAACTGGTTGGCCCTTCTGGAGTCTCGCATCAAAGAAGCGAGTGGTATGCTCATAGGTCACGATTCTCGGTGCTTTCGAGAATTCCTTGGTGAGCGTGGTGAAAATCTTGTTCGCACCATTGGCTATGAAGCGTTTCTGCAAATTGGGTTCCATTGCAAAAATGAGTACGTTTTTAATCGCACCCGCTTCCATACAGAAATCATTAAACTTGGTGATTTCAGCAGCTCTAGCCGTGGGACCTGGGTTTGCCGGGATGGGCTCTAATAGATATTTGAGCTTCCCGTCAGCAGCGGCAGCATTCCGTAATGCCGCCTCCCAGTCCGCGAAGTTTGATCCATCATTCTGTGGACAGCGGGCCGCCCACGGGGGCGCTTGGGACGAGGGGAGCTCGGAAACAACAAGCGTTTGCATTTTGTAAGGAGTCGCCACCAATTTTTATGGGAAATTGGAACCGTTCGAGTACCTCGTGTCATGTCAAGACACAAAGTAGTGACATGAACACTAAGCAATCGTTACCCTTAGCATTCTATGTCTAGAATGACTCTCGTGGATGCCAATGAACACGGGTGCTCACGGAGATCTGGAGTAAGGGGTGAGGGTACGTATTAGGAAGCTCTTTTGATCGAACACCTAATCCCGCCCGCCTCGATAGCGGCCTCTACTAATGATTAGGGAGTTTATTCGTACTTGATATATCGCCGGCTATATGCATGCAATGCAACATCCATTGAATTAATCCTAACATGTGAAGAATTAACTAAGTCGGTGAACAACTAGTTAGCAAACAATTGGGTCGAAGTTGGAATTTAATGTTCATTACATGTGGAAACATACAAGAAACGTGATAAATGGAATAAAAGAAAATTACAATAAAGGAAATTACAACGATTACATCGGATTAGGCGATTTATGTCGAAAATACCTTTAAAACGGATGATTTGAGAAAGAGGAATAAAAGAACTAAAAAGAACTAAATACGAACAGGAATTAGGTGATAATACGAGTATTAGTGGATTAATACGCAAGCTAATTAAACTACGTCTAGGCAGAAAAGGAGTTCAGAGACAGAATTCACCCTGGAACAGGCGCAGCAGACACTGCGCCCTTTGGAAGAGGCGCAGCAGTTGCTGCGTCTGTTCCAAGGGTGAGTTCTGGCTGTGAAGCCGGAACTGCAAACCGTTAATGTTGATTGTTAATTTAGGGATTGATTAAATATTTGACTCGGATGAAAGTAATTAGCAGATTATTTAACATATGAATGGGTCGTAAAAACAGTAAGACATGAATGAGACGGATTAAAGACGGATTAATTATGTGAAGGGTCGATGTTAAGAAACAATTAATAAAACTAACATGAATAAAACGAACTAAACAATTAATTAGACTAAACATGATGAATTAATGGCGAATTAACAACGAATATGGACGCAAATATATCAATGATAAATTCCAGAAACTCAATATGATGAAATTGAACTTCTAAAACTCGGATTGAATATTAATGACGAAAACCCGCAAATATTGGATTATTTGGGATTTAAGTCGGATTGATGGATGAACTAAACATGTTAATGATGAATAATAAATATACAATATACATGTGAATTATATGCTAACATGGCGAAGAAATACAGAACAAACGAATATAAACAAAACAAGAACGAATTTCAGAGGACGAGGAAGAAGAAAAGAAGCAGAATCTGGCAGCCCCTCACGAAGAGGCGCAGCAGGTGCCGCGCTCCTTCGAAGAGGCGCAGCAGTTGCTGCGTCCTTTCTCTCCGTCTGTCTACTGGAAATACGTAAAAAAGGGGTTTTAAAGACGGTTTTAGAAATCGGTTTTAATTAGATGTTTTCGACATAAATCTTACAATTGTTATACGATAAAGTAAAATACAATAAATAAAGAGAGAATTATTACACCCTCAGACTTACATGTTGACGGAACGAGAAGAACTAAGAAGATCGATTAGTGATGCTCGACGCGAACGCAAGGAAAGAGTGCCCTCGAAAGAGGAAAACGATTTAACAAGTTGATTAATTAGATTGATTATTGTGTAGTGGTCAAATTGGTCGGTCATGCAACGGAGAGGCTGGTACCCGGAAGGATCCGAGCTTACGTGGTCGAATGTTCAAGCACGTAGGCGCCAATTAGTAAGAACAAAGTCTAGAATGCAAAGGGAGAAGAGAAGGGCGGACACTCGCGTGAGAAATATGAGGAACGAAAGCTCCTATTTATACTAATCACACGGAGGTTTAGGGTTTCGGAGACTCTTTGGAAGTGAATCTCGGAAAGATATAAAAAAGATACGTAAATCATGCAAAGAAGGGCCTGGGAAGAGGCGCAGAAGCCCATCTGCGTCTCTTGGAAGAGGCGCAAAGACCTCGTTGCGTCTATTCCCGAGGAGGTTTCCTCTGTTTAAGAAAGATTTCCGTGTTTAAGTTATGGTAGGACGGATTTAATTCGATTATCTTTTGAATATTACGGGATATTATTTGCCAAAAGATAAAATTTGAGAAATATGGAATAGAAATATCCGGAACATTCAGAACATTCGACTCGGGATTTTCAAACTATCGAGAAAATGGAGACGGTTTTTGACCCGGATTCGAATGTACTCTAATTATCGCCAAAACGACCGTATCGGCACGTAGATGACAACTAAGAGGTTGACATTAATTTTTGAGCAATCACTTGACGATAATCTTACGAATCGTCACTACCGTTGCCGCGAATCAAACATGCGGCCCAATCATCAGGGTGGTTTGCGAGGGGTGCGTAAACGAGGTGTCTACAGAGCCCCACTTTGACCGAGGCTTGGACAAGGCGAAAGTCAAAGTATAGCCATCAAGTCAATCGAAGATTACAACTTGACGACTATGGCGACGCGAGGCGGCTCAAGGGGTCTCGAACCAAGGACGTCGTCGGGAACATTTTAGAGTCCGTCGACTATCGGGGAGGGTCGTTTAAAGTCCATTAGACTACGTAAGGAAGCTCGCCAGCCATAAGAAGAGACCATACCGAGACACCCCTGGGTGAAGCGGGATCAAGACGCTTCGAAAGAAAAAAATTCATTGTCCGAAGATAACTTGGTGTCCGAAGCATTAGGAGGTCACAGGGAACTTTGGTCGAACTCTGCGGGGAACAAGAGATATATAAAAAATAACAGCAGGACGTCGGTAGAAACTGCCGGGAAGTCTGCTGCGTCGGTCTCAAGCGAACTTTGGCGAAATTTAGAGGCCGAATTTGCTTGCGTTGGTCTCAAACAAACTCTTGTTGGGGAATATACTGATTTTGGAGGGAATCGCTTGTCTCTCGTCCTCAAGCAAACTCTCGTTGGGTGATTATTTTGATGATTAGGAGCATCTTGATCGTCATGGGAGAAACTCCAAGTGAGCAAGATCGCAAAATACCACTATTTGGATAGAATAAATTGAGCAATACCGCAAAATCTTTGCTGCGAGGGATAAAATGAATTTGGACGATCGCAAAATATTGTCGCGCTGGATAAAATGTGGGCCGGAACGAAGAAATCGTCGAAACGGACCAAAATGATACAAATGTCATCGAGGAAGAGGCGCACCAAAGATGGGCCCACAAATAACGAACTCATAACGAATTTTCGAAAATTCGTAAGGAGGGAACAAAAGGAAGAGGCGCAAAGCAAGAGTGCGTCTCTTGGAAGAGGCGCGGCGCCTCTTGCGTCCTTTCCCCAATTTGTGGTCTGCGTAAAACGCGAAATCGAAGGGTTTTATCTCATTATTTCGAAACACAAATCTTTCAATTTCTCTCTCAAATCTTCACCATTTCCGTCAAGGTTGGATTCAAAAGCTTGCTTGAAATATGACTAATCGAGGTATGTGTTTTAATCTTGCATTAATCATCCGTATTTGTCGAATTTTGAGCCGCAAACATTAGGGTTTTCGACCCATTTACTCGAAAATTTGGGGCTTTTCCCCCAAATGGGTTTGCCTTGCCAAATTGATGCTAGAAATGGATAGTAGGCAATGTTAGGAACATAACCATGTATTCGCTTTGAATTTTCATCGAGTTTTGAGCCCTTGAGCGAATTTTGAGACGGTTTCACAGCTAGATCGAAAATGGCTTTGAAAACGGCCTTAGGATTGCCCATTCGTGATGAAATTTGATATTTGGGACCCTTGAGTGATGGGTAAACTTCCTGTCATCTCGGAATTTTGGTTGGTGACAACTTTTGCAGGGCACCTTTCTAGGGCATAACCGCCGTTATAGCGAAATGCTGCCGAATTTTTGACTCGAACCCGGAACTAGGCTTTGACTTTGACTTGACTTGACCCAATTTGTCACGTGAGTGATTGAATTGGTGAGAATATGGCCAAGGATGGCCAGAAACGGGGAATTCCCGGGCCTTGGAGGCTCGAAAACTTCTTAATCAAAGGCTCGCCGTCACGTGACGCGGCCTAAACTTGCTTTAATGTTGCAGGTGATGATGCTTCCACTTCCGGGAGGACTCCCATGGAGGTAGACGCCAGTGCGGTTGAGGAGGCTTTGGAGCAGGCTTTCACCGACGCGATGATGGCTGCTGCAGACGAGGTTCCTGAGGAGGAGGTTGCTGATGAGGAGGAGATTCCGCGACGGGCCCACCTCGGACGAGGGGTCGTCACCGAGAGGAGCTCCGCGTGGTGAGACACGGGAGAGTAGGCACCTTGTGTGGGCTGCAGAGGGTCACTTGTCCTACAGGACGGTGAAGAGCTTGGTAAATAGGAATTCCCTAACTCATTACTTATCCTCTTTCTGTTTTTTCGTTCAAATTTCCTTCAAAACTAAAGATAGCTTTATTTCGAATCATAATAGGAGGCCGGGAATATCCGGTCGTTCTCGGGGTACACGACGGCGATGGAGCACTACGAGCGGCTGTCGGAGGAGGAGAGGGCCATGATTGAGCGTGGAGCGTTTGGTCCTCTGGTTCAGGTCTGGAGGGATATCGTGAAGAGGAAGTTGCGGGCCAACCTTAGCCTGGTCCGCGCTTTCTTGGATCGATTTTGGGATACGACTTCCACGTTTCACCTGCCTTTTGGTGAGGTGGGAGTCACCTTGGAGGACTACGGCATGATTTCCGGTGCTGCCGGTGCGGGGATCGAGGAGATGGTGTGGCCGAGAGAGGCGGCATGAGAGCGGATTCGGCCGAGGCGAGGAGGTTGATCGGTGGAACGTCGCCGAAGGCTGTTGCGGTCTCGGGTTTGGTACCCAGACCTATGTTCGAGATTACTTCGCGGGGAAGACCCCCAGATCGGTGGTGATCGATGGGAGGGAGACGGCTCCTCCTCCTTGTACAGCTGAGCAGAGGGCTCGTCTGTGGCTTTGGTGGTTCTTGTCTTCGATTTACCTCGGAGACAAGGGTGAGAGGCTGTCGACGAAGCTTCTTCCATTTCTTGCTGACCTGAGCTCCCTAGGGCGTTGGGATTGGGTCACTGCTGGTTTTGCGGTCCTCATCCGCTTCATGAGGGCCATGGTTCGTCCGGAGTTGATGGAGAAGGGGACTTCTCCTGGCGCTGTCGGACCTGGGCTACTATTGGAGGTATGAACCTTCCCTTTGGACCAAAATAAATTCCTTTCTTTTATCAAAGATCGAAAGATCGTCATTGACTATTCCGTTTTACAGGCGTGGGTGTACTCTTACTTCCCGGGCCTCGCGCCCAAGAGGACGGAGCCGTTGGAGAGGGCCTATCCCGTGGTGAGGGATTGGGTCATGTGCCGGACGAAGAGCAAGCGTTCTTCTCACAATGTCTACCGGCGGGATGTGAACGCCCTTCAGCTGAGCAGCGTGAGTATCCCGTTTGTATGTATTTATACTTCTTTCCCTTCATCTGATCATAGGAATGATCTCTGTCTTTATCTTGTCGCAGTGGGTGCCCAGACTTGGGCGGAGTATGCCGAGGCACCTCCTTTTATTTGCCGAGGTCCTTCGACCTAGGAGCCCGAGTATTGTTGTTGTGGACGTCGATGGGTCCGGTGTGGTACTTAGGCGAGCGTTTGGCTCGTCGGTGCTCGGGCGCGTTGACGGTTCCCGTTGATCCTCCTAGGACGATGTTCAGGGAGCCTTCCGAGGCTGAGAGGGAGGCGGACTTGGCCGGTGCCAGTGGTGACGACCTCCTTCTGCCTGGTGAGGACTACTCGGCATTCCTTTACGGGAGGTTGGCGTACTGGCCAGTAGTGGTGAGTATCCTTTTATTTCTCTTTGATTGACTTTGGGAATTTCGATGAAGGATCACCGATTAATGAGAGTCGTTTGTCTTTGCAGGAGGTTGAGGCGGCGGGCATCGAGCCCCCAGTGTATCCCGAGACTCTCGAGTACACCGACGCGACCGGGAGGACGACGATCTCCGAGTTGCGTGATTTTGACGTGGCCGTGACGGATGCTGGCCTAGACGACTGGCAGCATCTGATTCGGAGGGTGAGCCTCTGGCTTATTCACCTTTTGCGTAAGAACACAATGGATTAAACTTGTTCAATTTCTTTGAGAATTTCTTTTGAAAACGCAGGTCGCGCCATCTCGGTTCGTGGCACTATGGAGGGTGGCCAACCGGCTACGAGCTACCGCCATCGAGGCACTCGTCGGTGGTCGAGGTCGTCAGGTATGAACCTTATTTGATCTCTTTTGATTGATTTTTTTTTATTTTGCTTTTGTTTTGTTTGAATCGATTGACATGAGCCAATTTGCTGCTGTTCTCAGGCCGATCGTGAGCTGGAGCGAGAGTTAGCCCAGTCCCGGGAGGAGACGGCTCGTTTGTCGAGGGAGCTCGAGTTTCGGGATGCCGAGATCGCTGCTCTTATGGCGAGGGTTGCCGAGTTGGAGGGTGCTCAGCAGTAGTTTGCGTGGTTTTTGTAGTCTTGATTTTGAACATTTTTGGATTTTGTTTGGGGCGAAGCCCCCAGTTTGTTTAGACTTGGATTTGTTTGGGGCGAAGCCCCCAGTTGCACATCTGGACTTGTTTGGGGCGAAGCCCCCAGTTTGCTTGTACATTTGCTTTTTGTTGTATATACGGATGACAAACCGAGTGCCTTTTCTTCTTTGGGTTGTGTTGTTTGTACCTGCAGGTTAGCTTTTGGACAAGTTTGGTAGACAACGGTTTGTACCGTCATGCTGCCGAAATTTACATAGAAAAAAAAACACATTCATTTACATTTTTATATACATAAGGCCTTTAATTAGTGCAAAAAAATGAGACTCGAAAAGAACGCGAAAATGCAAAAATGCAAAAATTTTGTCGGAAATGACCGGACGGTAGGGAGGGTTACCCCCGCAAAAAAAGAAAAAAAAGAAATATATAAGTTAGAAAATGGAGAAAATAGAAATGAAATGACTAAATAAAAGTGAAAATGAAAAAGAAAGAATTAAAAAAAGAAATTAAAATGAGAACTAAATATAAAAATGGCCGAAAATGTTGACGTCGCCTCGAAATGCGCGTTCCTGGATCAAGGAAACCTGAAGCATGGTAAATTTCGCGGATTTACCAAAATAAAATCCCGTAGGAATAGGAAATTATTCGTTTATAGAATTAGGAAAGATCCAAACGCGGAAATCACAGAAGTGATGCTAGGGAAGAGGCGAAGAAGAGTCTGCGTCCCTTTGAAAGAGGCGCAAGCCCAGTGCGCGCCTGTTCCCAGCGGTCGGTTCGGCTGATTTTTGGAAACAGCAATTAGTATAAATAGAAGCGTCGATGAAGCTTTAAATCATACAATTCTTCCGTCTCTTCTTCGTTGATTCACATATAAAACTCCCCGTAAATTTTCAAGAGAAAATTATCATCATGAATACCCTAGAAATTCGCTTGAAGGAATGGACTAACGAGTTTTCGAATATTGAGAAACATGACATGGGTGCTTACAACCTTGGGTCTCTGTTGAGTTTGAAGCTCATTAAGGTAGTAAAACCGTTCTTGGATGCTTGTCTTGATTATTGGGATCCAAATTATCATGTTTTCGCGTTCCCAGGAGGTGATATTTGTCCTTTTCCTAGGAGGAAATTGTCGCTATTGGCGGGTGGGACCCTGAACATTTACCTGCCATCCCCTCCACTTCACAAGGGTATAAGAGCAAGTTTAGAGACTTGCTTGGACTTACTAGGCTTGAGGTAGATCGTCTTGTTACTTCGAAAGGCGTGCGGATGTTGGATTTTATGGATCGATTCATCAACAGGGCCGACCCTACTGTCTCTTATGTTGCTAGGAGGAGAGCATTCGGTTTCTGTTTGCTTCACGTTTACGTCTTTCAGGGACATGTTGATGAAGATTTGAGAGGTGATCCCCGCCTATTGGGTCTTGTTGAGCAAATGGAGCTGCGCAGGAGCCCAGCTTGCTTGTGTTTAGGGGAGATTATCTTGGGTTTGGATAACAGGAAATCTAATCGCGATCTTCCATTTTTGGGGAGTCCCGTCATCTTACAGGTAAAAGACACCTTTTTTTTTTTTTTTTTTTTTTTTTTTTTTTTTTTTTTTTTTTTTTTTTTTTTTTTGGGTGTCTAATACCTGTTTTGGTAGGTTTGGCTTATGGAACGGCTCCGATTGCTCGAGCCCCCAGTTCATGCACTTTCCTATCATGCCCGTATGATTTCGATGAGGACGAGGTTGTACATGGTGGACTTCACCCGGGTCTGTGACTATTGGAAGAACAAGTTGAAGAATGACGATGGCCCTTTGATTAGGTGGGTTGTACCGTGGTGGCATCTCAAGTCTGTCACTGGAGTGTCTTCTTTGGATCCTACTAGGTCCGTGCGCATCCCTGGATTGGAGTTTATGGTATGCATCTTTCCTGAGAGGTTGATGAGGCAAGTCGGGTTGAAGCAGATGATTCCCAGGCTTGACACCGTTCCGCAGACTGCTATGGCGCTTACTACAGAGAGCCGAAGAGAGTGGGCTATGAAATGGGCCCAAAGAAACATGTGGTTCCTGAGTTTCTCCTCCAATGCCTTGTGGGTGTCGGATTCTTATCTGAGGTGGAGGAAGGCCGCAACTTCGGAAGAGCGAAAGCGAGGAAGCGTGAGCCCGTTGACTACAAGGTGCGCGAAGGAGAGAAAGAGAAAGAGAAGCATCTGACCGAAGGAGAAGAAGAAGCCGGCTTTCAAGTCATTCATCCTTCAAAGAAATCGAAGACTACTCCTGTCGCAGAGACGGTGGTTGGCAAGAACGGAAGAGTCAGGCCTCGAGAAAGACCGTTGGTGATTAGGTCTGAAGTGGTGCAAGAGCGCCCGGCTCGAGGTCGTGACCAGAAATATGACAAGAACGACAAGGGCAAGGGAAAGATGGAGGAATAGCCCAAGTCTTATTTATTATTTGATTATTATTATTATTGTTGTAATAAAAGGAGGGATTTTTAGAATCCTAGCCTAGTCTACTTTTATTATTTGCCGTATTATTATTATTAGAAATTGAATGAAATAAAAGGGTTAAGTGGTTATGAAACCGTTGTGATTTTCTTTAATTATTCTTGTCGAATTTCAAATGCAATGCAGATGTCCTTCTATTTACATTTTAAATAAAATGGTGGGTTGAATCCCGTGAAGGATTGCCTACGTATTCACTTTAAAGTGAAATCAAACCCTTGCGCGTAGTTCGAGTAAATGTAAAAGAATAATTGTTCGAAGCAAGAGCTCGTAATGAACATAGAAAATAAGCATGAGCTTTTGCTTACTCGGGAGGTGCGAATTTAGTTTGTTTGATGATATGAGGATGACAAGTTTGCCAAGATGCAAGAGCACAGTGACATTCAGATGGGCCAGGGGCCGTTTATTTAGTGTCGCAAGAGCGACACGTGGGTTTACGCGAGGCGCGTTTCTGTTCTATCCTAGGCATAGTACCGTTTCAGTTGGTCGAGATTTGTGGGGTTTGAAAACTCATTCCCATCTAGGTCTGTGATTCTAACCGCACCCCCTGGGAGTATTGATTTGACTAGATATGGTCCGGCCCAGTTAGGTTTGAATTTTCCCCTTGGGTCGACAGGTAAAAGAGCTCTGACCGATTTGAGAACTAAATCTCCTTCTTTGATGTTTCTTGGCCTAACCCTTTTGTTGAAAGCTCGTTTGATACGTGCTTGATATGTTTGGACATTATGTAAGGCACGAAGCCTGCGTTCATCCAGGAGGATGAGTTCTTCATACCTATCCCTCTTCCAATCGGCTTCAGGGATTTGACTTTCTAGTAGGATGCGCAAGGATGGTATTTCTAGCTCGACTGGTTGTACGGCTTCCATGCCGTAAGTTAAATAGAAAGGAGTAGCCCCAGTGGGCGTCCTGACGGATGTTCGATACCCCCACAAAGCGAAGGGTATTTTGCTTGGCCAATCTCTGTAATTGTCAGTCATTTTCTTGAGGATTGTGACGACATTCTTGTTAGCCGCTTCTACCGCGCCGTTAGTCTGTGGTCTGTAGGGCGATGAGTGATGGTGCTTGATCTTGTACTTGGCTAGCAATTGTTCGGTTTCGGCTTGGAAGTGGGACCCATTATCGCTTATGATCTCATGTGGGCAACCATATCGGCAGATGATGTTATTTTGTATGAATTTGGCTACATTTTTGGCCGTAAGAGCGGTGTAGGAAGCCGCTTCTACCCATTTGGTGAAGTAGTCAATTGCTACTAGGATGAAACAGTGACCTCCTGTTCTGCTTTGGGGTTATTTTCCGATTATGTCGATTCCCCACGCGGAGAATGGCCAAGGAGATGTCATTGTGTAGAGCAACGAAGGAGGGACATGTTGTACATTCCGAAGATTTGTGATTGTGGCAATGCCTCACATATTTGATGCAATCGGATTCCATTGTGGTCCAATAGTACCCTAGACGTGTGATTTTCTTTGCCATCATAGGTCCACTCATGTGAGGACCGCACTCTCCATCGTGGACTTCTTCCATCACCTTTCGTGCCTGTGAATGATCAAGGCAACGCAGGACTACACCAAGAGGTGTTCTTTTGTATAATTCTCCTTGCATGAGGACGTATTGTGAAGCTAGTAGGCGTATAGCTCGTTGTCCCCTTTTATCCATATCCGGTGGATAGGTACCATTGAGCTTGAAGTTCAGGATTGCTTGGAACCAGGGTTCCTGTGCGATTTCTTCTTCGTCGGTAATTTGATGGACATAAGCCGGCTCTGACCGTCGTTCGATACACAAAGGCATTTCCATCATGTAATCTGGTATACTTATCAAAGATGCAAGTTTCGCAAGAGCGTCTGCAAATTGATTTTCCTCTCGAGGTAGGTGCAAGTAGGTTACGTGATCAAAGAATTGAGCGACTTGGTCAATCCTAGCTTGATAGGGTGCTAGGCTTTCGCTTCGGATTTTCCAGGATCCCGTAACTTGGTTGATGATTAGTGACGAATCTCCATGCACTCGGAGGTTTTTGATGCCTAAGCTTACGGCTGCTTGTAGTCCAATTAGACAAGCCTCATACTCAGCGGCGTTGTTTGTCACCTCGAAGTCGAGTTTGACGCCGATCGGTGTATGCTCACCTTCAGGAGAAATGAGCAACACTCCTATCCCAAATCCTCTTAGGTTTGATGCTCCATCAAAGTATAGGTCCCAAGAGTCTACATCTGTTTGAAGTATATCCTCGTCGGGAAATGACCAAGTATCTATGGCTTGTGCGTCGTTGATGGGATTTTCTGCGAAGAATTCGGCGACGGCGCGACCCTTTATTACTTTTAGTGGCACGTATTTGAGGTCAAATTCTGAGAGCATCATGGTCCATCTTGCTAGGCGTCCATTGAGGACAGGTTTCTCGAAGAGGTATTTGACTGGATCCATCTTGGAGAATATTTTGACGGAGTAGCTAAGCATGTAGTGGCGTAGCTTCTTTGTTGCCCACACAAGAGCGAGGCATGTCTTTTCGAGTTGTGAGTATTTGCACTCGTATTCCAAGAACTTCTTACTTAGGTAGTAAATAGCTCTTTCTTCACTTCCTACGGTTTGAGCCAAAGATAGCACCCATGGCGTTTCGATTCTTGTGAGATACAAACCAAGAGGTTGATGTCTGGTTGTGGTGGCATGAGCACCTGGTGGTTTAGCCAATATCTCCTTGATTCTGTCGAACGCCTTTTGACAATCATCATCCCACATGGTGTGGTCTGTCTTTTTGAGTTTCTTGAAGATAGGCTCGCAAATCATCGTAAGTTTCGATATGAATCGACTTATGTATTGAACTTTTCCCAGGAATCCTCTGACTTCTTTCTCTGTTTGAGGTTGTGGCATTTCAATCAGGGCTTTGATTTTCGAGGGATCTATTTCTATACCTCGTTGGCTAACGACGTATCCTAGGAGTTTGCCAGATGTTACCCCAAATGTGCATTTCTGAGGATTGAGTCTCATGTTGTACTTTCGCAGCCTTGCGAAGAACTTGCGAAGGTTCGCAATATGTCCCTCTCTCTCTTTGGATTTGACGATCATGTCATCTACGTATACCTCAACTTCTTTGTGCATCATGTCATGTAAGAGTGTAGTTGCGGTGCGTTGGTATGTAGCTCCAGCGTTGATCAATCCGAACGGCATTACTGTATAGCAATAGGTTCCCCATTGGGTGACGAACGCGGTCTTGTGCATGTCCTCCATGGCCATTTTGATTTGGTTATAACCCGCATATCCATCCATGAAGGATAGTAATGCGTGGTCTGCAGTATTGTCCACCAATATGTCGATGTGAGGTAGAGGAAAGTCATCTTTCGGACTTGCTTTGTTCAAATCTCTAAAGTCAACACAAACTCGGATTCTCCCATCCTTTTTGGGTACGGGTACTATGTTAGCCACCCAGTATGAGTACTCGGAAACTTTGATGAACCCGGCTTTGAATTGCTTATCCACTTCTTCCTTGATCTTTAGGGCCCATTCTGTTCTCATCCGTCGAAGCTTCGCATTTTCTGGGCTTGAAACCTGGCTTAATCGAATTCTATGTTCGGCAATATCCCTGTCGATCCCTGGCATGTCTTTGTAGGACCAAGCGAAAACGTCTTTGAATTCATTTAGGAGGTCTATGAAGTCGGCCCGTTCGGCAGAGCTCAAGGTAGTCCCTATCCTAAGTTCTTGGGGTTCTAGTTCAGTTCCTACATTGATGGGTTCGGTGTCTTCAATTCGGTCCCCCTTCCCTTTCCGTAGTATTTCTTTGGCTACGTAGGGAGGTATTTCGGTCAAGTCTGGGTTTTGGTCATCCTCAGTATCATCATAAACAGAATTGCACTCAAGATAACGCAAAGAGTAAGTAGAACCTGATTTATTCATATTAAGATTTGAGTAAAGTTGAAACAAAGAAGCCAACTGATCCATGGTCGGTGGCGGCAATGGAAACGAGTTAGTTGGGGCATTTCCGAACTACCGTGACTACTTGAAAGTAAGCTAGGAGAAACGAAAGGAGTGGGGGTGACGACAGGAGTAGACTCTCTAATGACTTCTCTAGACTCTGACTCTGACTCCGACTCCGACTCTGATTCGAACTCGTCGTCTTCCGGCTCTTCCTTGAACATCTCTCCTTCTCCAGTGGTGAGCTTGAAGAGTCTTCCTTGATTGTTGGTCCATTTGATTGATTTTCTCCATCCTTTCTGCTGCTTTGTATCGATTTCTGTGATTAAAGCGGTGGGGTTGAAGCGATCGTCTTGAAGTATTGTAGTAATGATCTCATCCTGCGCGGCCTTAACAAATCGGTCCTCTCCAAATAGGAGGCTAACAGCTTGTTCGTCTAAGCAAGGTGCTTGACGGGTTTTGACGGTAGGAACCGTTTCTGGAGGTATGAAGCAGCAATCGTGAAAGATCTCGATTCCGGCTAACTTCCTCTCGAGGTAATGCCAAGGTTCGGGAAACCCGTGATAGAGTTCCGAACTTCCTTCTTGAACGAAGTACCCATTCAAGGTGGGGAGATATGGCTTCATTTGGACTCCTACATACTTGCGATTTTGGACTTGAGCAAGCATTTCGAGAACTTCTTCAGCTGTGGGTTTGTACCCTAGTCCAAGTGGTATTCTTGATGAGTTGCCTTTCTTGTATGGCGCGAAGGTGTTCTTCCGAATTGGGTTCAAAGGCATTCCAGGGAAGTATCCCTGATTTTTGAGTATGTGATTGACCACTAAGTTAGAGTAGGGATTGTAGTACAAGGGTGCCAACTCGCTTTCTATGACACTTACACTTTGGAAGCCCCCAAGTTCGTATATGGGATCCGCCAGGATTTGATTGCTTGACTGTTTCTCGATTATTGCCTTGATAGGCGACGAAGTGATTGTCACAACTTTGCCATTGAGTGGGATCTTGATCTTTTGGTGAAGGGTGGATGTTACTGCTTTGGAAGCATGAATCCAAGGCCTTCCCAGAAGTATGTTGAATGAAGCTTCGATGTCCACTATTTGGAAGTTGACCTTTCGCTCGATTGGTCCCGTGGCTATGGTTAGGCTAGCAAGTCCAACCACTTTTCGTCGCGTACCGTCATATGCGCGTACACCTTGACTTGTAGGGGTCCAATCCGACTCTTTCATGCCTAGTTTATATGCCGTTTTGAGGGGTATGACGTTGACCATGAGCCATCATCTACCAAGGTCATTGGCACATTTTTCTTTAGACAGATGACAGTGATGTATAGAGCGAGGTTGTGACTAGCGCCAAAAGGGGGCAAGTCTTCGTCTGAGAAAGTAATAGGATTACTTAACTTCGGTGATTCTTGGAAGACCAAGTTGACTACATCTTCGGGAGTAGAGTTATGTGCCACATTCAATTTGGCCAAAGCTTGCAGTAAAGCTTGGCGGTGTGGAAATGAGCTTGCCACTAGTTGCCAGACTGAAAGATCAGCCTTGGTTCTTTGTAATTGCTTGAGCAAATGATCGGTGGGGTCGTCTTCGTTGTCATTTGGTGTGATGACATTGGTTGGACTGTTTTGAGTAGTACTTTGGTATGGACGGCCCGAGCGAGTTAGGTGATCCACATCTTGGTCTTCGCCATTTTGGACTATCTCTTTGACTAAGGAGTTTTCGATGAGATACTCGTCTTCGTCGTCATCGGCCCAAACCCCATTAATTGCAGCTAGTTCTTTCATCCTCATGATGTCACTTTCTAGTCGTATGATTTGATCAACTAGCTTATCGACCACGGCGACTACTTCTTGCATAGTGGCATTTTGAGAGAAGGTCAATGGTATGCGTTCCTTAGGCGTTGCCTTGGGATCGCGTAAGATCGTTACCATGTTTTCTAGTTCCCACACTTGTCTATCTACGCTCCTTGCCCATGCGATGAAGTCGGAAATGGTGGGGGAGATGGTAGAGTAGAGTCTTTCTTTCTCAATTGCATGAATTTCATTTTCGGTGGGAGAAATGAGATGTGAGCAATCTAAGGTAGATTCGTCACTTGTAATCACTAGAACTCCAAGAGGATTCTGAGTGTTGTTGGGCTTACCTCCTGGTGGAATTGGAAGCCGACCATCTTCAATCATATCTTGAAGCACATGTTTCAATTTGTAGCATTTTTCTGTGTCGTGCCCTTTGCCCCTATGGTATTCACAGTAAGAGTTTTCATCCCAAAACTTGGACTTCCTTTCGGGTTCGGGAGTAGGTCCAATGGGTTGGAGTTTGCCTTGCTTCATTAGCCTTTTCAGAGCATTGGAGTACGTGTCCCCAAGGTTTGTGAACTTCCTTGGTGGGCTAGTTTTCTTGGATGGCTCGAGAAGGTTAACTTCGTCGGGCTTGCTAGTAGAGCCGTATGAACGACTTGTGGACCCTTGATATCCTCGACCTACCGTTTTGGACAAGAGCCCTTTACGGATGTCATCTTCAATTCGTGTCCCCAACACGGTTAAATCTTTGAAAGTCTTGATGTTTTGATATCTCAAATGGTTGGCATATATGGGTTTGAGATTGTCCACGAACTTCTCCACAAGAGTGGCCTCGTCTGGACGTTCTACTAGTTGAGTACTAGTCTTCCTCCACCTACTTAGGAAGTCGGTGAATCCTTCTTTGTCATTTTGGGTAAGAACCTCTAGAGTGCGCATGTTGACTTGGATCTCGGCATTATCCGCGTATTGTTTCGAGAACTCAATGGCGGCGTCTTCCCAAGTAGCGACCTTTTTGTGATCTAAAGTGTAGAACCATTGCTTTGGGATGGTGTCAAGAGATGAAGGAAAGATCCTTAAGAACATCTCGGGTTTGATGCCTTTGATAGACATGTAGTCCTTGAAGGCGCGATATGGTTCAAAGGGTTCTCATGTCCTTTAAACTTAGGGATATCCGTCATGCTAAAGTTAGTGGGCAATTTGGAATTGACGGCTTCATACTTACGATTGTTCTCCCTGTAAATGTCATCCCCCTTAAGGTACATCAATTGCTCCTCTAGGTATTGGAGTCTTTTCTCACTGCATTGTCCCCATGAGAGGATTTTCATCTTTGGACTCGTCATCGGAAAAACCTAGTACTTCACTTTTAATGGGAGGTAGCTTTCCCTCTACATCAAAGATGCGGCCTTCGATAAGCTCAAGGCGGTCATAGGTTTGTTCTTGAGTGAGTTGCATTTGGGTTATCGCGGCTAGGATTCGATCATTACTCTCTTGAATTTGCTGGAGGTTTGTATCATCACTTGACCAGGCATCTTGAAACCGGATAAGAGACCGGCGACGAATCAAAACACGATCGACCATTCTATCACATTTGCTAAAAGAGGAAAAGTTTTGACTCGTGAAGTGGGTGTGTGCCACTTGTGTTGAGTGAGTTTTTGAAGAAAGACAAGGTCTTTGAAAATGTGTGTCCTAGCCAACTGTAGTGTAGTTGTAGGAGTGGACTCGAAGTGAGGTTTGAAATGGGCTTGTGGCCCGAATTTTGACACGACAAACGGACAGAGTTTTGACCGGACTTTGTACTAATTAAAGGCCCTATTTTCGAAATTCTTGATTGAAAACGGGTTTTGATTTTTTGAAAATTCGTCATGATTTGTTTTGAAATGGTGATCACATAAGGTTTTGCATATTTATACAAGCATTATAACGGGATGCTGAGTGCATTTAGAAGGGTTTTGGTTTAAAGGGTGGGTTGCCATACCGAACCCTCAAACCCGAAGTCTGTGGAGAGGCTCGTGCCAAACAAGAGTAAGGCCGATTCCTAGTCCATTTCCTCAAGTAGTGAAGGCCCTTGATACAAACAAGAGTAAGCATCATGGTATGGATGACGTCAATCGCTATCCATCCTTAGGCCCAAATAAGAATTAGGACCGTTTAGACGGGACGATTGGTCGAATGGGTTGGGTTGGGCCTAGGAAGGCCGAATTAAACGGTCTAGGAAGACCGAGTTATGAAAACCGACAATTGTCTTGTACAAACTTATTCCCTAACCTTGTTCAAGTTTCACCCTAGCTACACGTAAGTGTATGTTCCCCAATGAGTCGCCAAAGCGTGGGACGCCGGGCCGCCCACGGGGCGCTTGGGACGAGGGGAGCTCGGAAACAACAAGCGTTTGCATTTTGTAAGGAGTCGCCACCAATTTTTATGGGAAATTGGAACCGTTCGAGTACCTCGTGTCATGTCAAGACACAAAGTAGTGACATGAACACTAAGCAATCGTTACCCTTAGCATTCTATGTCTAGAATGACTCTCGTGGATGCCAATGAACACGGGTGCTCACGGAGATCTGGAGTAAGGGGTGAGGGTACGTATTAGGAAGCTCTTTTGATCGAACACCTAATCCCGCCCGCCTCGATAGCGGCCTCTACTAATGATTAGGGAGTTTATTCGTACTTGATATATCGCCGGCTATATGCATGCAATGCAACATCCATTGAATTAATCCTAACATGTGAAGAATTAACTAAGTCGGTGAACAACTAGTTAGCAAACAATTGGGTCGAAGTTGGAATTTAATGTTCATTACATGTGGAAACATACAAGAAACGTGATAAATGGAATAAAAGAAAATTACAATAAAGGAAATTACAACGATTACATCGGATTAGGCGATTTATGTCGAAAATACCTTTAAAACGGATGATTTGAGAAAGAGGAATAAAAGAACTAAAAAGAACTAAATACGAACAGGAATTAGGTGATAATACGAGTATTAGTGGATTAATACGCAAGCTAATTAAACTACGTCTAGGCAGAAAAGGAGTTCAGAGACAGAATTCACCCTGGAACAGGCGCAGCAGACACTGCGCCCTTTGGAAGAGGCGCAGCAGTTGCTGCGTCTGTTCCAAGGGTGAGTTCTGGCTGTGAAGCCGGAACTGCAAACCGTTAATGTTGATTGTTAATTTAGGGATTGATTAAATATTTGACTCGGATGAAAGTAATTAGCAGATTATTTAACATATGAATGGGTCGTAAAAACAGTAAGACATGAATGAGACGGATTAATTATGTGAAGGGTCGATGTTAAGAAACAATTAATAAAACTAACATGAATAAAACGAACTAAACAATTAATTAGACTAAACATGATGAATTAATGGCGAATTAACAACGAATATGGACGCAAATATATCAATGATAAATTCCAGAAACTCAATATGATGAAATTGAACTTCTAAAACTCGGATTGAATATTAATGACGAAAACCCGCAAATATTGGATTATTTGGGATTTAAGTCGGATTGATGGATGAACTAAACATGTTAATGATGAATAATAAATATACAATATACATGTGAATTATATGCTAACATGGCGAAGAAATACAGAACAAACGAATATAAACAAAACAAGAACGAATTTCAGAGGACGAGGAAGAAGAAAAGAAGCAGGAACTGCGGCAACCTCACGAAGAGGCGCAGCAGGTGCCGCGCTCCTTCGAAGAGGCGCAGCAGTTGCTGCGTCCTTTCTCTCCGTCTGTCTACTGGAAATCCGTAAAAAAGGGGTTTTAAAGACGGTTTTAGAAATCGGTTTTAATTAGATGTTTTCGACATAAATCTTACAATTGTTATACGATAAAGTAAAATACAATAAATAAAGAGAGAATTATTACACCCTCAGACTTACATGTTGACGGAACGAGAAGAACTAAGAAGATCGATTAGTGATGCTCGACGCGAACGCAAGGAAAGAGTGCCCTCGAAAGAGGAAAACGATTTAACAAGTTGATTAATTAGATTGATTATTGTGTAGTGGTCAAATTGGTCGGTCATGCAACGGAGAGGCTGGTACCCGGAAGGATCCGAGCTTACGTGGTCGAATGTTCAAGCACGTAGGCGCCAATTAGTAAGAACAAAGTCTAGAATGCAAAGGGAGAAGAGAAGGGCGGACACTCGCGTGAGAAATATGAGGAACGAAAGCTCCTATTTATACTAATCACACGGAGGTTTAGGGTTTCGGAGACTCTTTGGAAGTGAATCTCGGAAAGATATAAAAAAGATACGTAAATCATGCAAAGAAGGGCCTGGGAAGAGGCGCAGCAGCCACTGCGTCTCTTGGAAGAGGCGCAAAGACTGCTGCGTCTATTCCCAGGAGGTTTCCTCCTGTTTAAGAAAGATTTCCGTGTTTAAGTTATGGTAGGACGGATTTAATTCGATTATCTTTTGAATATTACGGGATATTATTTGCCAAAAGATAAAATTTGAGAAATATGGAATAGAAATATCCGGAACATTCCGAACATTCGACTCGGGATTTTACAAACTATCGAGAAAATGGAGACGGTTTTTGACCGGATTCGAATGTACTCTAATTACTGCCAAAACGACCGTATCGGCACGTAGATGACAACTAAGAGGTTGACATTAATTTTTGAGCAATCACTTGACGATAATCTTACGAACTGTCACTAACCGTTCCGCGAATCAAACATGCGGCCCAATCATCACCGGGTGGTTTGCGAGGGGTGCAGAAACGAGGTGTCTACACATTCTTCAGTCGAGTAGACTGATTCATCTGATTCATGAAGATCCGAAGCCAGGACTCACGGTCCAATGTGGCACTTGGCATTGGGTTGTCTGTAGAACCAGCCATTTGTTTTTAGCAGTTTAAAAGTTCGTGATCTACACTGAAAAAGAAAGAAAAACAAAAACGAAATAAGCAACTCATCGAGGTGATTTAAGTCTATTAAAATTCATTTTAAGCGTGTAGACTCATTGCACTTGTATAATTGATCTCCCTCAAGAATAATACAAGTGATCCCAAGACTCAATTTCTGTAAATTGATAAGCCAACTGTTTAGCTAATTCTTCCGTAAGAACTCTTGGTCGATAGATTTCCGTAAATCCTATCTATAGTCCACCATGATCACAGGATCGTACGAGTGACCATAGTGTTGAGATAAAATAGGTCAATCGGTTCCAATTTACCCGACGTAGAAGGGGTCATATTATGCCTACCGACGAAGAAGGGACTCATTGGAGTTTGACCTATAAAGACCGTTCTCAATTTTTGGTTTATACGAGGAAGATCCCATCAGCTTAATTATAATTCATTTTAAGTGAACGAATAACTAGCGTCTGCGTGAATGAATTAATTTAGGTGATGGCTTAGCATAAAACGTGTGACATGAGAATGTCAAAGAAAACTAACTCGTGACCTCTATATGTGTCAGTTTTCATGCAATAAATAGGTGGTTTGGTTTTTAGGCGGAAAATGATGCATATTATCGTTACTGAAAAATAAATAAAAGAATGCAATACGTAAATAAAATTCCTAGTGTGGCCTATCCTAATAAAAAGAACATAAAACAACTTTGGAATCCACCGTTGGACCCGAGAAGCTTGTCTTGATGTTCCATCTCAGTCCATGCAGCGGGAGTGAGCATTCGGTTCTCCATCTTTGGTCTTCTCAAAAATTACAATTAAAAATTACAAAATATAAACCTATTTACATTCTAATTAAAAACTGTAATTACAAGTGAAAAATCCAAACGGAGATACGAGATCTCAAAATACAACCAAGACCGTGTTCCATCATTACGGTAACACGTTCTACTAAGGCCACACTAAGTTACAACAGATTGTAAAAATAAATACGTAATAAAAGGCATTCAAAAGCATTCAAAATTAACGATAAGTAAATGCATCAACTAAAAACAAATTCATTCGTGACATAATTCCGTAATTATGTTAAATTAATCCAAACCACCTTTTAATGATTAAAATTCATGTGATAAAACTGCTTCTATCAATTTAATTTTAATCCAATACAATCCGTTACTTTAAATACGCTTTAAAATAACTTAATGGTACGCGTGTGAACCGTTTCACAATCATAGCGAGTGTACAATATCCGTATAAAGTACATATTAAGGCCAAAAGAAAATTTAAAACAAAAGAATAAATTTTCAAAGCTGCCAAACCAAAAATCACTCGATCCAGGGACATTAGAGCTCGATCGAGGAACAAAAGGGCTCGATCGACTGAACTGCTAGTCGATCGAGAGGTAAGCTAATTAGAAAGTACTCGATCGACAGTACTGGAGGTCGATCGAGGGCTTTTATCAGCTAATCTGCTCGATCGAGTACGAGGACATCTCGATCGAGCAGTGGGGTTTTGAAAGTGGTCGATCGAGTACAACAAGGACTCGATCGAGTAAAAACAAGACATAAAAACCACTCGATCGATTAAAAACTTGCTCGATCGAGTACAAAAGTTTCTGGAAAACTTAAAACCCTCGTGAAAACAGTTTGACAAAGCAAAACCTATTGCAATTTTGATCAAAATCGTGTAAAATCAAATCAACAAATTGCAAAACATTAACATATTGCTATAATGATCGTGTAAAATAACAATATGCAATGAACAAAAACCGTATCAACCGTGTAAACACAAGACACGGTTTACAAAGCAAAAAAATGCAACAGCAAAAAAAAATTTCTGCCGTGAGAAAAAAGCTGATGCCGCACGGTTTTTAAGACAAAAACAAGATCGTTTCAAATCGATTTATGAAAAATCACAATGAAAATTTACGTGGCCTCGCTCTGATACCACTTGTGGGGTAATATCCGTATAAGACCCTTTAAATTTAGGACTATAACGTAAATTTTAACATGTGAAATATGGTCATAAACGAAATACAATAGAAAACGATAAAGATTAAGAATCAACCTCGGGTCCTTTGATGCACGGCGTAAAGAACAGAAATCAACAGAGATTTCCTCCTAATTGTTGCACCCAAGACCGTCTGAGACTATGCCCTTGTGCTAGAAATGCTCTCTAATTGACTTGCAATATCGAGAGAGCTATTGTGAGGTTTTACCGATGTGAGATCTAGGTTTCAGAGAGAAATGATCTCCAAAACCCTAGTTTTCTGTAAAATGAAATTGTCTAGGTCAAAAGGAGAGGGAGTCTCTCCTTTTGTTTGGTTCGGCCAACCGTGGGTTTGCATGGGGAAGTGGGCTTCCACTTCCTCTTAATTTTACCTCGTGGACCGGTTCGAAATTGCTAAATGTATATGACACGGTTTATTATAAATCGTCATCGGTTATCGGCTATTAAAACATCAACTAATAATACGGGTTAGTTGAAGTATTAATACATGTCCGACAAAGACGATATTGTATAATTTATTCAATATACATTAATTAAATATAATCATTTATATTTAATTTACGAATTAACTGTTTAATTCGCCTTAGCCCATAATATTTAATCCGTATTAAATATAATATCTCAACATCACATTTTGACTAATTACTAGTCAAATAACTCAGACTAACTGGTTAGTCAAAATTGGCATCTACATGACTGTATTTTCATACTGTCACGTCTCTCAAACGTATCCTATAGGTGTGACTTTTAGGGACCAGTTGATCACCGCCATCTGTATGACAATAACGTCAAACTTATCTAGCAAGCCAACCGTTATTGATAAACGTGGATCAACTGATAATAATACCAAAAGTATGCCCTTTGATCCTTTTAGAGATTTATAAGTCCTTGCACAAACTGTTAAGGACACCAGCCCCAACAGTATTTTGTTTTGTATCCACTTCCACCACCGCTGCCACCACAACCGCTGCCGCCACCACTGTCACCACCGCCACTGCCACCACGTCCACGCACTTCCGTATTAACACGACAACTCAGGCCCATTGCTGCCCAGTCGTCACATACACCAACATTCCCCTACTGTGTCGAACTGCCGCACCGCCCATAACCACCACCACCACCACTAACCTCACATGCCACGTCATCACCATAAGCCGCCCCTCGCCCAACCCTCAATCAAACCACCAACAACCTTACTGGACCAACCTCGATAACCACAACCACCAGCCCACAAGACCCAAAATCAGCTTAGATTTGCTTTTTTTTTTTTAATTTAAATTTAAATCACAGATCTACCATAAAAAGAAAGAGATTTTTGAAAAACTGATCGCACTAATGACGATGTCGGAACCTTTAAAATAAAATATAGTCGAGATTGGACGAAAACGACAAATGTTGGACTAAAACGAACGCAGGTCCACAGCCACCACACAACACTCCCACAAGCATCATCCTCCTCACCCAAGCCGACACTCCACCCACGGAAATGTTGATAAATTACCTGCGGTTCACCGGGAGGAAGGGTGATACAATGTGTGCAACCAAGGAGGAGCTCCGGAGTGATTAACGGACGGATATTACCGCGACTCCGACTGATTCTTTGTCGCTTGAAGATCCGACCTTACCGTCGATTTCCACCATCTTTGAAATTAATTGTTGAGAATAATTAAATTAAAATGAAGGATGGCGATTTTAAAAAAATAAAACAAAAACAACAGATCTGGGTGAGGTCAGATGCGTCGGTCTTGTGCTAGCGTTATGGTGCTCGTTGCCGGCGGAGACAATAGGAGATGTAGATGTTTGGTTGTCGTCAAACATAAACTGACCGATGTAGGCGACTAATTTGTGATCGATGATTGGT
This sequence comes from Silene latifolia, assembly GCF_048544455.1. Classification (NCBI taxonomy): domain Eukaryota; kingdom Viridiplantae; phylum Streptophyta; class Magnoliopsida; order Caryophyllales; family Caryophyllaceae; genus Silene; species Silene latifolia. The sequence continues at coordinate 45,312,197 of NC_133527.1, forward strand.
CGGTCAGAGAAGGCGTCGGGATCGGTGATCGTGGTGGTCGTGGCGGTCGTGGCGGCGGCCACCGACATCTGGATGTGGAAATGTGTGAATGAGATTGAGAATAAAGGAGATAGGGGTTTGTAAGTGGTAACTGGTAGGTGAGTGAATGAGATTTAGAAATATATGAGTGATTTGTGGTTTATTATTAGCCACGGATTTATTTGATCTAAGGGTTGGGAGGGAGTTCGTACAGTTCGCACCGTAATTTAGTTCGCACGGGATCCCGATTCTATATATATATATATATATATATATATATATATATATATATATATATATATATATATATATATATATATATATATATATATATATATGTATATATATATATATATGTATATATATATATATGTATATATATATATGTATATATATATATATGTATATATATATATGTATATATATATATATATATATATATATATTATTATTATTATTATTATTATTATTATTATTATTATTATTATTATTATTATTATTATTATTATTATTATTATTATTATTATTATTATTATTATTATTATTATTATTATTATTATTATTATTATTATTATTATTATTATTATTATTATTATTATTATTATTATTATTATTATTATTATTATTATTATTATTATTATTATTATTATTATTATTATTATTATTATATACCACCCCTCCCGTACTCACTCCACCTTACCCCATCCTTTTCTTCTTTTTTTTTGATAAAACCTGCTGCAACAATAACAACATAAACAAACAGAGCCAAGACTCCATTTCCGACGAGCTCCAACCTCAGATCTCGACCCCATTTCTCAACCTTTTTTCTTAATTCTTCCACCATTCTCCTCCTTACTTCCTCCTTCATCTTTCTAGGTAAGAATGCTATGATTTTGTGGTGATTTTAGTTTGACCCGCCTCATAAAAGTTTCGATTTTTAGCTCCTTTATTTCGTTCTCTTCCTTCTAGTTGAAGAAACCGAAGACCCGCAGGGAGGCTCGTACTCTTTTGACGTTTTCCACGGAGATTTGAAGGGCAAAAAGGTAATGGTGATAGGTTACTCGACAAATGTCGAAATTTCCGTCTTTTGTGTCGTTTTATATGCTCTTGTTTGATAAAGTTTGATCCTTTATGTTTTTCTCAATTGTGTGATAATTTCCGTCTCAAAATAATGTTTGAATTAAGCTGTTTTTTTTATGCGCTCTTCATTTAGATTGGTTTAGTACGATTTGCATGGTCTTCGGGACCGACTTAAGATGTAAATTGGGACTGTTTGGTGGTCAATATGAAACGGCTTACTTCTCTGTTTTGGGAATGGTTTCATGGAAGATTTGAGTGCTGATATTGAGCTGTTTTAAGACGGAAATGGGACTACTTTGGGGACGGTTGTATACAACATTTTGGGACTGTGTTGTCACTGTGTGCAGGTTACTCATGGACTGTATAATGCTATTGTGGGACTGTTGTTGAGTCTTTTTTGGGACGATTTCTCGCTGTTTTGGGGACGTTTGTCATGGCGGCCACGTGATTGTTTTGGATAGTCGAAATGGCGGTTGTGTGTGGACTGTTTTGGTTTTATTTCTGGTCGCTCTTTCCGTCTGTTCGTATTGGGGTTGAATTTTGGTCAATTGAGTTAGCTTTACCATTTACTGCCAATTTTTGTGTATATTAGCTTCCTGCAGGCTGATTTGGGCTCAGTTTTGGGACGGATAAAATGGTGCTTTTCGAGACTATTCTTGGGGCGTAAGTGTGACTGATGTGGGACGGTTGTCTATGCATTTTTGGGAATGTTTTAATGTGTTTGAACAGGCTGTTGTATGGGCTGTTGTTGGGACGGATAAGGGTTCATTTGAGGGGTAGCTAAACAGATGGAGTAACATTCACAATTGTTAGCAGTTGAGACTCGAGAAGTTTGTTTGTTTAATTTATATGTAACCAGTTTATGTCGCCGTGCTTAATTCTTACTTGCCTTTGTATTGCATATTACTTTTATTTGTCATGGTTTGGATTCTGTTTGACCGTGTACTCCGAAAATAATTTATTCATTACCATTTTAACGTAGCAATGCATAATGTGCATCATATTGTTCCACGACTCTATGAATTAAACGTGAATATTGTGGTGTCAAAAAGGTATTACTAAACTCGAATTTGAAATGATGAGTGTATTCAAGATTGGCGAAAATGGCACCATTATCAGCTTAGGGGAGTATTAAATGCTTCATATCGTATTTTAACGTCATTTCTTTTAAATGGATGCACCTTATATTTTATTTGATTGACATGTATATTTATGAAAAGAAATGCTTATTGATATAATACAAGTATGAAAGATTATTATAAATACTTACTTGTAGTGAATCGTATTCTTATGATAATGCCTTTATGCTATACCGTATCGCATGACTTATCTTTACGCCTCTTTCGGACTGTCCTGCCGATTGTGGGTTTAGCTCATATCTTCCGCCTCTTTCGGACTGTCCTGCCGATTGTGGGTTCTCGATTTCCGATTTGTCTTCGAGTCTTGGATGCGTACTGTTCTGCCGCATGTCGAATCGGGGACCGTTCGCCCGAGAGTGCGGCGATTTAGACTAGGACTGAGTCTTGGGAGTACCATTGTCGTCCTACCAGGGGAATTATATATTTATATATGAGTAGTAAAGGTCTTGCTTGGTTATAGATATTGGTATTTGTCTTTCAAGGCAAGAGTTATGCCTTGTGTTGTTTGTCTTGGTCCTATCGGATACTAGAGGTGAGCTATAAGCCCTCTAGTTGTGATATGATCGTCGGGATTGATGATCACATCCGTTCTTATGGTGAGATGCAAGCCATAAGTATGAATGTGACATTAGTAGCCACGTCCCGTACAATGTTTGGTAAGTGGTTTTCCAAATAATGGCTACAGTTTCTATTCTTGTGATTTGAATTGGTTGATCCCTTACTTAACTGCTTCACATGATTCGGATTCTAATCTGACATCTATGTTGTATTTCCTTGAAATGTGTGCTTTGGTATAGATTACCGTATTCTTGTTTTTCATATTATTTAATTGTCTCACATGAATAGTTTAATCGTGATCATGCTAATGTTGATCTATCTTGTTCCTTCTCATCTGATTGCCTTGTTTACATATAAACTTGATATTCACATCCTTTGTAAGTATCTTACATGATTTACCTGTTTTAGTTCTTTGTTATCTCCATTTCGACAATTTGTGGTTGGGAGAACCTTGAGTTACTCCCCACTGACTGTGGCGTTCATGTTTACATGAATGACAGGTATTAGTTGGTGCATCTATGGGGTGAAGACATGTGTGAGTTAGCGAGCACTTTGGCCTTGTAGTCGGTTCATTAGGATTGTTTAGACTGACCTTTTATTGTTTTGTCATTCGGTGGCACCTTGACTATCACGTTTTTATAACTTAAACTTTATTTTCGCGTTCTTTATTTGTGTTTTGTATTTTAATAAACCCACGCTTTAAATTCTAAAAGTTTCAAAAATCTCCTATTTTCCGCTTAAATTTATAAGTTATGTTTTTCGCGTTATCGCGGGGTGTCACAGTTGGTATCAGAGCCTATGTTGCTCCCGACGCACACACGTGTACCCCAAAATTAAATTTGAACTTGACTTTGAATAATGAATGAGAGATGGGTAGACTTAAGGACCTAAGGTGGTAGTCTGTAGTGTGTTTGCTCTTTGTTAGGTTCTAACACGTTTGTGGATTGTCAATTATTTTTGTACCCTTGGATCAATGAACGTAAGCTTACCTATGTGGAGCTCAAGACTTGGTGCCTATTGTCGGAAATTGAAGATTTGTTCAACCTTTGAAGAATGCTTCTACTTCCTCAAAGATATTCCTTTCTTTGTGTACATTGCCTTATTCTTTACCTCTTGGTGCCTATCCCTCTTCTAAACTCTCTTTTATTTTTCCTTGGAAGGGATTGTACTCTTCCAACTTGTCCTTTATTCTTTGCTTATCTCCCCTTGATGCCTTCTTGATAGTTCTCTTTCTTTTGTGGGATGTTAATCTTGGTTGAATTATTTGGCTTGGTGGAGTTTGTTTGTGGTTGACCCTTAACCCTGGTTTTGAGAGGTGGTGATGTTGGAAAGACTTAGGTAGTATGTCCAGACATACCTGGATGTTTCCTATGCTTAGTTGCTTGACAGGAAGTGAGTGTAGTTGATCAGTGGAATTATTTGTGTTGTAAATAAAAGTTGGGATAGATAGAGGTTGAGCTGAGATGAGTTAGATGTTTTGGGTGGTTGTCTCGTAATTTGGAGAATGTCATCATATATGCCTTAGGTTTCGAGAGTATAACAAGATCTCTTTGGGATGATAGAATGTGCAAAGGAACTTTTGAATTTGGATTTTGATTGAGGGTTGTACCGTTTTGAGAAACTCATAGTTGACACTAGTTGGATACGAGTATAGCTTTGTTAGAAGCTTTAACGTTGATCTCGTGGAGGTTGTTTGTAGATATTTGAGAATTTGGAGTGGTGAAATCACACTTATAGTGAAGTACTTTGTTTCATTGGGTAGCTTTGATGTAGATCGACGTAAGTTATTTTGAGGAAATCCTTGGAGGCAATGTGGTTCAGAGATTGATTTTTCTTAGGAAGTTTTCGGAACCGTTTAGGATGATGTTGCTACTTGAGATTTGAGTATCTGATGTTTCTCTGTTGACTAATCTCCTTTTTCTTTGACCATAAACGTTACCGTCATACCTCTCTTTCTCGCTTCATCATGCTCCTCCTTTAAGTTTGACACTCGTAACCTGTGAAACTCTATCTTTGACATCCTTGTTGACCTTACTTCGAATCTTACCCCTAGGAAGTTCATCATAACTCTTTTGTTGGTTAAGTTTGAACTCTCTTAACATACTTTGTTTTTATGATATCTAAGTTACTTCCCTTTTGACCAATTTCTAAACTTTTCAAGCTACCATTTTTGGTTTGTTGTTAAAAGTTTATGTTACTTTTACAAAACTTTATCTATTTTAAAGGTTTGAACAAGAAAATTTGACTTAGTTCCCTATTTTTTCTTTAAGTATAGACTTTTTTATCATGGTCTTGAGTTGCTAAACCTCAGATTTCTTTAAATTTTATCCAATTTCTATCAACTTCGATCTATTTATGATTTCTTTGTCAAAGTATAATGTTATATTTTCAGGAATTTGACTCCCTTTTTAGTTTAAAAGTGAAACCATTATTTTTATTTTGGCTTTTGCAAAAGAAAATTTCAGTGGATTACCTTTTTCTTTCGGTTTTAACGTTGATAGGATGTTAGAACTCGTTATTGGAGACGTTTGATAACTTGTTCTACGCTTGTCAGCGAGTGATTTTTCTCTTAAATTTGTCTTTGACTTGGAAAGTTAGCGTTCTTGTGTGCACGACAATAGCAATTTTGTTCCATGAATGAGACTTATACTTTTGAAAACTCTTAATTAATGTTTTTGAAAGTATTTAGATTTTTGATTTATGTAAATGATTTGCTTTTTAACCTTATCTTTGATTTGGAATGTGATGTTCTTGAATGCGCAACGAGAGCACTTCCGTTCCTCTAATGAGAATCCGGTTCTGTTGGAAAATTTTATTTGAAACTGTTGAAAGGATTTTAATTCTCACAAGAGTAACCTTTTAATGCTTTGGTTACGGATTTCAAAATTCCGGTTTTATTTTTATATAACCTTTCATTTCTACTTTCAAGTTTCGAGGACGAAACTTTTTAAAAGATGGGGTGATTGTAACACCCGCCAATTTCCCATTTTGACATTTAAAATTTATTAAACCGTCTGATTACTTTATTTTATATTTTTGAATTATATAATTTAATTAAATTTATTTTTAAACAAGATCTCTATAAAAATAATATTTTAAGGCTTAATTTGTATGAAAATACGTATTTTAATCGGATAACTTTAATAACGACAAATAATAATAATTACCGTCTTAATTTCCGTCTAACATAGACCGTCACATTTTCACATGTGAGACTAATCTATTCACGACCTATCCTATGCCGACAACACATACGCACACTCACCTACCTTTAATATATATATATATATATTATTATATAATATTATAGTTCTTTTATTATTATTGTTGTTGTTGTTGTTGTTGTTGTTGTTGTTGTTGTTGTTGTTGTTGTTGTTGTTGTTGTTGTTGTTGTTGTTGTTGTTGTTGTTGTTGTTGTTGTTGTTGTTGTTGTTGTTGTTGTTGTTGTTGTTGTTGTTGTTGTTGTTGTTGTTGTTGTTGTTGTTGTTGTTGTTGTTGTTGTTGTTGTTGTTGTTGTTGTTGTTGTTGTTGTTCTTTGGTCTTCTTCTTTAGTCTTCTTCTTTATTCTTCTTCTTTATTCTTTCTTTATTCTTTATTCTTTATTCTTTATTCTTTATTCTTTGTTGTTGTTGTTGTTGTTGTTGTTGTTGTTGTTGTTGTTGTTGTTGTTGTTGTTATTATTGTTATTATTATTATTATTATTATTATTTACCACCCCTCCCGTACTCACTCCACCTTACCCCATCCTTTTCTTCTTTTTTTGATAAAACCTGCTGCAACAATAACAACATAAACAAACAGAGCCAAGACTCCATTTCCGACGAGCTCCAACCTCAGATCTCGACCCCATTTCTCAACCTTTTTCCTTAATTCTTCCACCATTCTCCTCCTTACTTCCTCCTTCATCTTTCTAGGTAAGAAAGCTATGATTTTGTGGTGATTTCAGTTTGACCCGCCTCATAAAAGTTCCGAATTTTAGCTCCTTTATTTCGTTCTCCTCCTTCTTGTTGAAGAAACCGAAGACCCGCAAGGAGGCTCGTACTCTTTTGATGTTTTCCACGGAGATTTCAAGGGCAAAAAGTTAACGATGATAGGTTACTCGACAAATGTCGAAATTTCCGTCTTTTGTGTCGTTTTATATGCTCTTGTTTGATAAAGTTTGATCCTTTATGTTTTTCTCAATTGTGTGATAATTTCCGTCTCAAAATAATGTTTGAATTAAGCTGTTTTTTTTATACGCTCTTCATTTAGATTGGTTTAGTACGATTTGCATGCTCTTCGGGACAGACTTAAGATGTAAATTGGGACTGTTTGGTGGTCAATATGAAACGGCTTACTTCTCTGTTTTGGGAATGGTTTCATGGAAGATTTGAGTGCTGATATTGAGCTGTTTTAAGACGGAAATGGGACTACTTTGGGGACGGTTGTATACAACATTTTGGGACTGTGTTGAGTCACTGTGTGCAGGTTACTCATGGACTGTATAATGCTATTGTGGGACTGTTGTTGAGTCTTTTTTGGGACGATTTCTCGCTGTTTTGGGGACGTTTGTCATGGCAGCCACGTGATTGTTTTGGATAGTCGAAATGGCGGTTGTGTGTGGATTGTTTTGGTTTTATTTCCGGTCGTTCTTTCCGTGTGTTCGTATTGGGGTTGAATTTTGGTCAATTGAGTTAGCTTTACCATTTGCTGCCAATTTTTGTGTATATTAGCTTCCTGCAGGCTGAGTTGGGCTCAGTTTTGGGACGGATAAAATGGTGCTTTTTAGGACTATTCTTGGGGCGTAAGTGTGACTGATGTGAGACGGTTGTCTATGCATTTTTGGGACTGTTTTAATGTGTTTGAACAGGCTGTTTTATGGGCTGTTGTTGGGACGGATAAGGGGTTCATTCGAGGGGCAACTAAACAGATGGAGTAGCATTCACAATTGTTAGCAGTTGAGACTCGAGAAGTTTGTTTGTTTAATTTATATGTAACCAGTTTATGTCGTCGTGCTTCATTCTTACTTGCCTTTGTATTGCATATTAATCTTTTATTTGTAATGGTTTGGATTCTGTTTGACCGTGTACTCCAAAAATAATTTATTCATTACCATTTTAACGTAGCAATGCATAATGTGCATCATATTGTTCCACGACTCTATGAATTGAACGTGAATATTGTGGTGTCAAAAAGGTATTACTAAACTCGAATTTGAAATGATGAGTGTATTCAAGATTGGCGAAAATGGCACCATTATTAGCTTAGGGGAGTATTAAATGCTTCATATCGTATTCTAATGTCATTTCTTTTAAATGGATGCACCTTATATTTTATTTGATTCGCATGTATATTTATGAAAAGAAATGCTTATCGATATAATACAAGTATGAAAGATTATTATAAATACTTACTTGTAGTGAGTCGTATTCTTATGATAATGCCTTTACGCTATACCGTATCGCATGACTTATCTTTACGCCTCTTTTGGACTGTCCTGCCGATTGTGGGTTTAGCTCATATCATCCGCCTCTTTCGGACTGTCCTGCCGATTGTTGGTTCTCGATTTCCGATCTATCTTCGAGTCTTGGATGCGGACTGTTCTGCCGCATGTCGAATCGGGGACCGTTCTGCTCCGAGAGCCTGGCCAGATTTAGACTAGGACTGAGTCTTGGGAGTACCATTGTCGCCCTACCAGGGGAATTATATATTTATATATGAGTAGTAAAGGTCTTGCTTGGTTATAGATATTGGTATTTGTCTTTCAAGGCAAGAGTTATGCCTTGTGTTGTTTGTCTTGGTCCTATCGGATACTAAAGGTGAGCTATAAGCCCTCTAGTTGTAATATGATCGTCGGGATTGATGATCACATCCGTTCTTATGGTGAGATGCAAGCCATAAGTATGAATGTGACATTAGTAGCCACGTCCCGTACAATGTTTGCTAAGTGGTTTTCCAAATAATGGCTACAGTTTCTATTCTTGTGATTTGAATTGGTTGATCCCTTACTTAACTGCTTCACATGATTCGGATTCTAATCTGACATCTATGTTGTATTTCCTTGAAATGCGTGCTTTGGTATAGATTACCGTATTCTTGTCTTTCATATTATTTAATTGTCTCACATGAATAGTTTAATCGTGATCATGCTAATGTTGATCTATCTTGTTCCTTCTCATCTGATTGCCTTGTTTACATATAAACTTGATATTCACATCCTTTGTAAGTATCTTACATGATTTACCTGTTTTAGTTCTTTGTTATGTCCATTTCGACAATTTGTGGTTGGGAGAACCTTGAGTTACTCCCCACTGACTGTGGCGTTCATATTTACATGAATGACAGGTATTAGTTGGTGCATCTATGAGGTGAAGACATGTGTGAGCTAGCGAGCACTTTGGCCTTGTAGTCGGTTCATTAGGATTGTTTAGACTCACCTTTTATTGTTTTGTCATTCGAGGGATATATTTTCCCTCACCTTGACTATCACGTTTGTATAACTTAAACTTTATTTCCGCATTCTTTATTTGTGTTTTGTATTTTAATAAACCCACACTTTAAATTCTAAAAGTTTCAAAAATCTCGTTTTTTCCGCTTAAATTTATAAGTTATGTTTTTCGCGTTATCGCGGGGTGTCATAGAGTATGTGTAATATTTTGTGGATTGTGAGCTAAGATCGTGGAAATGAGTGTATAAGTATATAGAAGTATGTTGTTTTGCGGTAATGTGGAAGAGATGGAGTGGTGGTTATACTGAGGGTTTTATGATATATGTTATGTAAGTACAGAATAATTGGAGGCACGAGAACTGTTAGAGAAAGAGAGCCCTGGATATAGGAATGGTTGTAGGTCTTGAGGTTATAGTGGGTTATCGTTGACATGCGGTGGTAATGAGGTTTATGTGAGGTATAGAAAAGGACCTAGTATTAGTGAGTTACGAGGACGTAACATTTATCTTAAGAGGAGTAGAAGGGGAAAAGAGAGTTTGATGGTTGTACATGTTATAGTACAATTGGAAGTTTGAGTGTTGGTGTAGAGTAAAGGATGGATTCGTGCTGTGGTTGATTTTATTATAGGTAATGGTAGTGCTCGTAGTAGTATGATGTTTAGGAGTGTGAGTAAACTTCGATAGTGTTAACGTATTGTGTGAAGATGTTTATGTGTGTGAGTAAACTTCGAGGACAAAGTTCGTTTTAAGGGTGGTAGAATGTAACATTCCGTCTTGATGGTTGATCTTGTCCGGTGGATTGTCTTGGTAATTGAGGGTGCTAGTGAGCCTTATGGAAGTAAGACAGAGTTAGCAACACTTATGTTGTGGGTATCCGATGATATTATGGAGTTAGTATTGGGAGACTATGCTGTAGTTGAGACGATATCATGAGCCATGTTGTGGAAGGAAGCGTGGTTGGTGGAGTTAGTGTTAGGTGTCCATGTTTTATAGGTTGGGTTGGAACTTCGGGGACGAAATTCTTTTTAAGGGGGGAAGATTGTAATACTACGGTTTTCCTAAGCTGGTACTCGGCCGAGTATAGCCTACTCGGTCGAGTACGGGGTGTCGTGTATCCTGGTTTGGCTACTGCCAAGGAACACGACCGAGTATATGGAATACTCGACCGAGTAGAGGGTACTCGGCCGAGTATACTCTATACTCGACCGAGTATCCGGTCTAACGGGTTTAATTCCGCGATTTGGTTAAGATGATTAGAGATTATTATAAATTATGCTTTTACGGTTTCTAAATCATTCTTTTACCAAAACTAAACGACGCTCACATCTCTCTCTAATCACCCTAATCATTCTCAAGGCTAATTGATCGGTCACAAATCTACACTTCTGTCTCTTGTCTCATTTATTTGGTAAGTCTCTAGTTCGTTGTAATATGCTAATAGGTTGTCTTTTAGGGTTTGGCCCTAATTATTGTTTGGGTTAATTTGGGGGTTTAGGGGTTGGTCATCATATGTGTGTTGATTGTTGATTATTATTGTTGTAGGTGACGATGTGGTATTTGTTATGAATTTGTATGATTGATTGCAGCGTAGCGGATTGCGAAAAGGTAGGGTTTCCCTACTCAGTTCCTGTTTAATTGATTTGAGATTATGTTGTTTTGCGTACAATTATTTGTCTGCTGATTATCGTTGGAGTGTTTGTGCGGTGGTCATGTGGTGATAGTGTTGGTGTTGTGATGATTGTGGTGGAGTCACTTGCGGGAGTGGCTTCACACCCTAGTTCGCCATCCGTGGAACCCGCTACGGGAGGGGATGTGCACATTAAGGGACAGGGATATCGCTCGTTGATGAGCGGGACTTAGGTGGGGATTGGCTGCGGTCCCCCATTGGTAGCGAGGATTACCTGTTGCGATGGGTAATCTGGCAGGGCTACACATTTCGGTGTGCAGTCGGTTACTGTGTGAGATCGGGAGACCGGAGGAGGAGGATGATCAGCAGGTTGCTTATTGTACATGTTTTACTTTAATTATTCAGTAACTGACCCCGTTGTTGTTTGTAAAATCTATGGTGATCCATTCAGAGATGGTGAGCAGATTGTGACAGGTGATGCAGTCGTTTAGCTTTGGGGCAGTCATGGGGAGTCACCACACAATCTTAGCTTCCACTGTCAAGAGTTTTAGTGTCTTTTATAGTTGTTGATTTCATAACAGTATTTTGGTTTGAGTTCTCTTTGAGACGATGTAAACATTACTCTTCATACTTTAATAAATGTGTTTTGGATTGTTGCTTTTGATATACTAACCTCGGGCAACCGAGATGGTAACAGCCTTTCATGCTAGGGTAGTCCTTGGTAAGGTATCTTGGTATGAGGGGGTGTTACATTAAGTTTTGGATATTAGCCACTTTAAGACATTTGTAGAGAGATATATGCATAGAAAAGGTAAGCACGAATTAATTTTTTATTTGTGTAATTGGACTTGTATCAATAAATTTGAATAAATATTACCGATTAAACTTTATCAAACTTAACGGATTAAGGTCAAATTAAAAAGAGATCGATTTCACTCAATGCCAGTCTACTCTAGTCACCTTGTCATATACCAAACTTGCAGTATCACGAATCAAAGTGACGTATGATCCTTGAACACTCAATTAATACAATCCAAAATTAAACAGAATTACCCACTTCTTATTTTCACCTCTATGTCTCTATGATCCTTGAACACTCGACTCGACCCAAAGTAGTGTATTAGGACCCTAACAAACTTGAATCCGATATAACTTCTATCATCAGTAACAAGTCAACAATCAACAATCACCCATAGTCCATATAATACAAGTATATGACCGCCACGGAAATGCTAATTCTCATTTCAGATGAACTATTTCGTTTGACGCCTTTAAACGGTTTTATGTGATTATTTTTATGGTAAATATGATTGTTTATACTAGGTCATATGACATTTATACTGGGTCATAATTTTACCATAAAAATAGGGTTATGCGTATTCATGAACATGACTTCCTCAATCATGAACATAAATGACCATTATACCCTTGTCATTTTTACACTTCATTTCCCATTTTGTATAATCCTCTTAAATTACTATCAAACTCCGTCAAACCACCACGTTTCCAAACCGCCGCAATGACCACCTGCAGCGGATGAGCCCTCTCACCGGACCAGCCGCATCAGAACCCTAATTAATTAAGGCATTTTCAAGTATTCATTCAACTAATTCAATTACTTCTTCATCTTATATATATAAAAAAAACTGGGTTGAAACGTTGTAGATGCGCCACGTGTCCTATGCAGCCTTAATGACAAGCATTAATTACAACTAATCATTAATATTAGTATAATAAAGGGTTATTTCATAACAATAATCCATCATATTGGTGGTCTGCAATAATCACTCCATCTTATCAATAATTCCAATTAAATCCAACCTAAGCACCATACCTTTTAATAACGAACCAGCTGATATTTTTTTAAGTTTATGTTGGAATATTTGATAGTTTTTGGACAACCTACCTGGTATATGTGATGTTTATGTGTAATATTTTCAAGTGATGAATCAAGTATTTGGTTTATTTGATACATATAAACATAAAAAAAAATATCAGTTGGTTCGTTATTAGAAGGTATGGTGCTTAGGTTAGATTTAATTGAGATTATTGATAGGATGGAGTGATTATTGCATACCACTAATAGGATGGATTATTGTTATGAAATAACCCAGTAATAAATGTAGCATAAATATAAGTAAATATTAATTATGATTTAATAAATTTTATTATAAAAATTACATTAAATAATTACATTGATTTGATTTTAAATTTATTAAAAACGTATTTTGATAAAAATTCTAAATTTTAAATAAAAACGCTCATTGGGAAAAATGCTTTCAATTGAGTATAATTTTCATTATATTTATTAACATATTTTGATATGTAGAGATGATTAAAGTGAGTATCTCACAATGTTTTACATTTACGCAAAAAAAATATTTTGAGAAAGTAATAAAATTAGACCATTAAATTTATTAGGAAAAATATATTTGGAAGAGTCATTGTATTTAGTAAAAACAAAACTTAAAAAAACTACTAAGATATAAGTTTTTATAATGTGGGAACGAAAAAATTATATTGCTTTAAATTAAATACATATGAGATTTTGAGAGGTATAAATACTGTGATAACGAGTATATATGTACACAGTGATCACAATGAGTCTGAATAATTAAAAGAAAAGTAATGATTATCAAGTAATATAATATTATATAGAGTTTTTCTATGTGGTACCCCGTGTTTTTCGCATTCTACGTGGTGCCCCTATATTTTTGAAAATATAAGTGGTATCCCAAAATTTAGTAAAATGAATACCCCAATCTACTAAAAATCACGTTTTTAATATGTTAGATTTTGTAAAGAAAATATGTTTACAATTGAGTAGACGATGTTTATGTTAATGACATGACAAATTATTGCTAAAAAATCAATAAAAAATGTATAAATTAAACATTTTAAAGAGGCGGATTAGACCATTTTGGGTATTTTAAGATGTTTTTATCATGTTTAGGGGTACCACGGGTATTTTTGAAAAGCGAGGGATATCACGTAGAATTCGAATAAATACAAGGGTATCATGTAGAAAAACCCTATTATATAAACAACATGAAAAGTAGAATACACATTACATTTTGCTTTAATATCTTTAGTTAAGAACAAAACATTAATTATGACTAACTAGATATTACTTTTATTTAAATATTTTATATGTTATCTTATAAAAATGATATTTGAGAAAGTTCAACTTATTTTATTTACGGTACTCTTAAACATCGTTATATATAGTTGTTAAAAAAACAAAAGGTGCAAATTTCTTATAGATATGTTTGACACATAGCACATGTAAGATACAACCAAAACATTTGAATAAGTTTCGTTTGGGCCATATATATTTGATATATAAATATCAAACGTTATACATACAAAATTAAAAATTGCATAAAATTATATTCACATCATTTTGAACAAATATTTTAACAGATTTGAAACATAACGTATCGTAAAATGATATAATTTGATACCTTAATGTTGATTGTTGCATTATTCGAATAAATTTTATTTTAATTAATGTGATATTTGATCAGTTACAATTTTTTTTTAAAACGTTGATCATGCGTAATTAACTATAACTTAATCTTTTTAAAATATCAGTATGTTATCTTTTTGATTTTGTTATTTTGTAAAAATATCTTTGATATTTTCAAAGTGGGCCAACTCTCTCAGTTAGTCAATGCATATCCTTATTTATTCAATGTTGGCCACTTTTTGTCAATCAATTAAGCGGGAAAAAACTAAGGAACTCTTAATCTTTTAGTTTAGTGGGGATTATAATTATTGATCAATTGACATGAGAACCATCGTCCAAGTTGATTAATTTGACGGATTTGATTAATTTTATGAAAAAGAGAATTAGAGAGAATTTGTTTATTTCGTTTTTGGGGAAGGGATGACAAAAAGTAACTACGGGGGCATTTGTTTCGCGCATGGGTATGAGTATGGATTCAGGAATCATACCTGGGTGCTATGGGATTGGAACTCCATTCCTTATTCCATGTGTTTGTTTCAATTCCGAGTGGTATAAGTTTGAAATTCAAAGTTAAAATATTTAAAATATAATATTTTAAACAATAGTTTTTGATATTATAAAATCATAAAATTAAAGATTTAATCAAATAATTATATAAAAGTTCATTTACAATATTGCCATAATTTTTATTTTCGCATTTTTATTTGGTTTAGTTTGATACCCCCATAGTTTGATACCCATAGAGTATCAATCTCATATTCATCCCCCTCCTTGGATATGAAAAACTCAAACTTCATGTGTCTGAGGTATGGATATGAAACCCTTGTGTTTGTCAAACAAACACTAGGTATGGGTTAGAGTTGATCAGATGGCCCAGGCCCGCAAGCCCGACCCAGCCCAGCCCGATTTTTTCTCGGGTTTGGGCCTCAATTTTAGGCCTAAAAGCCCATGGGCCAATTCATAATATTGGGCCGGGTTTGGGCCTACCTTAAGGCCCGAAAATTGTCCCGACCCGACCATATGTAAAATTTACTATTATAAGTATAATTTAAGGATGTATATGAGCCGTAGTAAAAGAATTTATCAATCAATTGATGTCAAGTAACTTATTTACTAGTATTAACATAAAAAGTAAACGACTCTAAGCCCAATGAAAAATATATACATCTAACAACTTAATTATATTATTATATTTCTAAAAATTACGCACTTAGTTTATTCACAAATTGTCGGTTAGATAAAATACTTCGTCAACTAAAATTTTCTATATCAATTTCGATAACGAACATGTTATTCCTCAAAAATGAAGATTTCTAAAGGCCTCTAAAGAATAAAAAAATTGAGCCTGAATTGGCCCGAAAAGGCCCAAAAGCCCATTAAAGCCCGCATGGGCCGGGCTTGGGCCAATGGAAAAGGCTCGCACTTATGGCCCGACCTTGCCCGATCCGCATATTTGGGCTAAATTTAAAGCTACGGCCCGGCCCAAACCCGGCCTGGTCCGGCCCATGATCACCTCTAGTATGGGTTTGGCTCATTCCAAACTCATACCTCATACCTTTAGTGCTTGAACCAAACACCCCCTACATTGCCATTTAAATTGAATCACAATTGGCTGTAAATGGGTTATATATGACCCGTCTAAAACTTTCAAGATGAAAATCTATATCTATATATATTTATAAAAGAGGCTTTTTTCGAGCGATTCTAGAGCGTCCACATCATCAAAAATCAATTTAGAAAAGTATCATAAATAATAATTTTTGATGTAACAAATAAAGTGGAGAATCTTTTAATTATTATAATATATATATATATATATATATATATATATATATATATATATATATATATATATATATATATATATATATATATTTCCTAAATTATATTCAAGTGATATTTCCAATTTTTATATAAAAACTTTTCCATTTCATTTGACAACAAAGTATTGTTAAAAAAAATTATGAAAATAATATAATTAGATTCATGATAAAAAAAATGCTATCATTAGAGTATAAATTTTATATTATTTGCACATACCAAAAAAAATCCTAGTGAGAGAAAATACCCTAATTTTGAATGCTTGAACCTATCATAGGTCTCCCGCCGGAGGCCCCTCAGCCCACCACTACCACACCCGCCGTTCTTCAGATTAGTGACAGCCCGGTCTGCACTTCTCTACCAAATCAAAAGAATGCCAAAAGGAAAACAATGCACAGTTTCTCGTGAATTCGTCAAATTTCGATGTATTGAATGACTCAAATCTGAATCAGTCACCCACCGACGCTCACCACACTCAGCACTACACTCAACCGACTATTGCCCCTGTTTTATACAGAGCAATGGTTCAGGGTTTCGGCTCCAGCGAAAATTTATTTGATGAGTTGTCTTTGGATGACATCGAAGACGACTCAGAAGACGATGATGAGTCTGTGGAAGACGAAGATGAAGCCTTATGCCCAAGAATCCGTCTCACGAATAATGAAAAAGCAATCATTCGAAAACCATGGCGCCACTCCCTGATCATCAAAATGTTCTACAAAAAAATTAGATATCTCGCTCTAATGAGGAAATTACAGGCAAAATAGTCAATCAAAGGTAAGCTTACCTTGACAGATCTTACTAACAATTACTATGTCGCAAGGTTCTCTACCAAGCAGGACTATGACTTCGTGCTGTTGCAAGGCCCATGGATGATTGATAATCATTATTTGACGATCAGAAAATGGGTACCTAACTTCGTCCTATCTGAGGATAATATCAAGTACCTGACAGCCTGGGTCCGTATCCCAAACCTACCTGTTGAATACTTCAACGAAATGTTTCTAAAGAAGATAGGGTCGAATGTGGGGAGAGTCATTCGCATTGATAAGAATACGGCTTCGGCTGAGCGAGGTCAGTTCACCAGACTAAGCGTTGAGGTTGATATCTCGAAACCACTACTCTCGAAGTTTCGCCTAAATGGTAAAGTCTATTGTATACAGTATGAGGGCTTGAAGATGATATGTTTCAAGTGTGGTCGACTAGGACATTCGATAGAACAATGCCCTAAAACTCTCTCGTCTGATGCCACCATGGTCCTCGAGAATGATACGATTCAACCAACTGCTGAAAACTCTATTGTGGGGGTTAACTCGCTCGAGGCAGGTCTCCGTCCTGAGGAGAAGGATGACTTCGGTGATTGGATGATGGTAAGTAAACCTCCAAGAAAGAAGCCCGATGCCATCCCGGGTAAGCTAGGTACGAATACTAATATTGAGACTCCGATATTCAATTTCGAGCAAAGTTCGAAAAGCCCGGGTTCGAGGTTCAATATTTTAGCAAATAATCAAGAGATTTCCGAGAACCCGAAGATTTCGAAGGCTCCCTCTAATACTGGCACTAATACTATGAATAATATTCCTTCCCATAATAATGCCCAATCTTCCAAGATCAATCAAAGAGTATTATCTTTGACCAAGAAAACTAATAAGTTATTATCAAGTAATCCCTCCTAAAAAAACTCCTCCAAATATATTAAAAAAATTAAAAATATTCTAACTAATAAATCTACTAATATTCCTAATAATACCTCCTCTACCCTACAACATATTACAAATATTTCCATAATCCCAAACAATTCACATATTGAAGCATTGAACGTACGCTTGGATAAATCTACCAGTGAAAACATAGTGCCTATTCCTCGCTCTAACAAATTTCAATCACACCATGAATCCCCATCCATACTTCTCTTATCTAGACCGCCCCCTACCTCAATCGAAGTGCCTCCCGCAAAACCCCCACATAGTTGTGATACCCCCAACTCAACATCTGAAGGTAGCGACTTGGCCGGAGATGCCCGCTCCCTATATGGGGGTGATGATTTCGAAGTGTCCAGTAATGGATGTCAGAATCGAAGTGATGAAGGGTTGTCCCTCGAACCTAATGATGGAACTATCGATACCATGGAGTATTGATAAAATCCTTAAACTCGTAAGTCGTGCTTATCTATCATCTCTTGATTATTTACCTGATCATATGAATACACAAATCCCGAACTTGTGTCTTAACCTACCCCATATCACTTTCATGGTATGGAACGTACAAGGTACCGGTAACAAAAATAAAATCAATGCTATTAAGGAAGTAGTAAAAACTTATAGGCCCTCTGTCCTTGCACTTGTTAAGACGCATATGAGGGCGGAACACGCCGTCAAATTAGGAAAGATTCTTGGTTATGATGGACGGTCACGGGTCAATGCGGAAGAATATAGTGGGGGTATCTGGTTGTACTGGAAAACGGACGGGTTAGTGTAACTCCGGTTATGGAGCATACACAATTTATTACTGTTGAAATTGCTCGTAATGGAGAGTATCCTTTGTTCTTTTCCGCTGTTTACGCAAGCCCGGACCCATCAAATAGACTGGAGCTTTGGACAGAACTGGAGAATTTTGCTCGCTCGAATAATCGTCCCTGGCTTCTCGCGGGGGATTTTAATGAAACAAGGTCACTTAGCGAAAGACATGGTGGTGACCAAAACATGGCTCGTAGATGCGACAAATTTAATAATTGGATCGAAAATTGTGAATTGATTGAACTCGCCTTCACTGGTCCCTCTCATACATGGGCTCATGGTAATTCAGTCGACACGAGGCAAAGTGCACGGCTTGATAGAGCTTTGTGCAGCTCGGATTGGGGGGCTATGTGTTAGGTTCATATACCTATTATTAGACTCCTCTAATAGTGAACTAATTAACTTGTTAATTATTTGTTCTTTAGATCTAGTGCATGCATAACTAAATGAAAGATTTATAAGAAAAACAATGTTCCTTACATTGTTGGTTGGTTCGAAATTATGGGCACAAGTAAGGTCACCTTCCTTCACTTGTTCTTGAGCTTATAATGATGGATGATCTTCCTAAGACTCCAAGTTTAGAAGCCACTCCAATAAATTGCACCCAAGATTAATCCCAAAAATCTCTACTAATATTAACTAGATATGTAGTAGAAATATTACCTTAATAATACTAATAATCTTTTATTACTATCTTAAGTAATATATGATGTGTATTAGTATTGTTGAGAGCTTGTATATATTTTGCATGTGAGAAAGCTAGAGAAATATAAGCATTCACTAGCAAGATGAGAAGTAACAAAATGAGCAACCAAAATTCCTCCTTTTGTAATGCCAAAACCGGTTGGCATAAGGCAAAGGAGGAATCTTTTGCCTTTTGTTTTTAGTCTATGGTTTTTATAGGTAGAGTGTAGGATTTAAGCTTTGTAAGATATGTCATGGATAAGTCACTATCACACATTATTATAACAAAATGAACAAGACAAAACAAGAGCATCTTTTGCTCTCATTTGGCCGAAATAATGGACCCTTTATGGTCCATTTTTGCCTTTTGTCATTTGTCCCACAAATGCTTATAAGTCATATGTTCAAGCATCTTACATTTTTAATTATTAATGTAATCATTTAACACTTAAATATTACAATTAATAATATAATATACACTCAACTTTTTGAGTAGTATACTACCATTATATCATCATATAATGGGTCCCATAATTGCTAGTTAGTTAAAATTACAACTTCTTGTAACTTTAAATAACTAATTACCTCTACCTCAAAACTTATATTAATACCTCAACTAATTTAGTAATTTAACGCTTAATTACTAAATTTAATCTTTATTTAATCACATTAAAATAAGACGCAAAATTGCACTCTCATAATTAAGGAATTAATTAATCTGTATCGCATACAATTAATTAAATATCTATTTGGGCCTCATCCTATAGGTGTGACCTAAAGGGATCAACAGACCACCACCGTCACACGACAGTAATGTCAAACTCTAGTTAGCCAATCATTACCGATTAATGACGGTCAGTCGACTGTATAAAGAATCATACCTCACGTATTCTTAGTATGAGTTTTAATAATGATATTAAAATCATGTGATCGCTGTTGGGGCTGGTGTCCTTTACAGTTAGTGCAAGGACTTATAAATCTCTAAAAGGATCAAAGGGTATACTTTTGTATCATAATCAGTTGGTCCACGTTTATCAATAACGGTTGGCTTGCTAGATAAGTTTGACGTTATTGTCATACAGATGGCGGTGATCAACTGATCCCTAAAAGTCACACCTATAGGATACGTTTGAGAGATGTGACGGTATGAAAATACAGTCATGTAGATGCCAAATTTGACTAACCAGTTAGTCTGAGTTATTTGACTAATAATTAGTCAAAACGTGATGTTGAGATATTTTATTTAATACGGATTAAATAATAACGGCTAAGGCGAATTAAGCAGTTAATTCGTAAATTAAATATAAACGATTTATATTTGATTAATGTATATTGAATATAATTATACAATATTGTCTTTGTCGGACATGTACTAATAATTTAACTAATCCATGGTATTAGTTGATGCTTTAATATCCGATAACCGATGACAGTTTATAATGAAACCGCGTCATATACATTTAGAATTTAATGAACCGGACCATGAGCTAAAACTAAGAGGAAGTGGAAGCCCACTTCCCCTTGGTGGTCTCGGTTTGGCCGAATTAGAGGAGACAAAAAGGAGAGCCTCTCCTCACTTGTAACCTAATTCATTTTGCAAAACATTTTAGGGTTTTGGGAAAAGTGCCTCTCGAAATTCGGATCTGACATCCAACTAAAACTCACAAAACAATCCTCTCTATATTGCAAGGCAATTAGAGGATTGTTTCTAGCACAAGGGCATTTCTCGGACAATCTTGGGTGCAACAATTAGGAGGAGATCTACTTTGATCTCTCATTGCCGAATTGCACTAGGACCGGAGGTTATTACTTAATCTTTATCGTTTCCTTGTTATTTTCGTTTATGACAATAAATTGCATATAAAATTTGCGTTATAATCCTATAAAGAAAGGGTTTTATATGGATATTACCCTACAAGTGGTATCAGAGCGAGGCCACGTAAATTTTTCTATGTGATTTTCATCAAACGGATTTTGAATCGGTAATTTTTTTGTTTAAAATCCTCACGGCACAAATTTTTTCCTCTCGGCAATTATTTTTTTTTTGCTGCGTTTTTTTGTTGTTTTGTGCCTTGGGATCCGTGTCTTGTATACACGGTGATGGTTGTCTTTTGTTTTGTTTTCATTTTGATCTTTGCATATTGTTTTGTAATCGATATTCATCGCAATATGTTAAAGATCTATCAAAATGATTGCATAAAATTTCGTGTGGCACAAATTTTTGTCTCGAAAAATTCTTGAAAACCGTGTGGCCTCAAGTCACGGCCTGTTTTCTGTTTTTGCATTGATTTGCGTGCCACACATTTTGTTAGATCGTTCGATCTCTTGTTTTCAATCGTTCTTCACATGTTGTAATTTTAACCGATAATTATTGCAATATGTTGAAGATGTAACAATTGTAGTTTGATTTCTATACGGATTAGATTAAAATTGCAATTGTGTTTTATCAAACCGTTTTGTTTTGATCTCTTGTTGCTCTCGTTTTAAAGCCGATTGATTTTTTTTTGGCCTTTCAAGGCTCTCGGCATTTTGCCTTATAAAAAAAAAAAAAAAAAAAAATTTTTTCCCTTTCTGGTACTGTTCACGTACAGCAGTACAGGAGAAAAAAAAAAAATTTGTTTGTTTTTTTTTTTTTCGGCCAATTATGCATAAAACGGTTTTATGCTCTCGCTTGATAGTGAAACGGTTCACCCACGTAAAATTAAGTTACTTTAAAACGATTTATTGTAACGGATTATCTCGGATTAAAATTAACTTGACTAAAGCGGCTTTGTCATGTAATTTTAATTATCTTTGGTGGTTTGGATAAATTTAACATAATTACGGAATTATGTCACGAATAAATTTAATTTTAGTTGATGCATTTTATTTATCGTTCTTGTTTAATTTGAATGCTTTTAATTACGTATTTACTTATTTTTGCAAACTGTTGTAACTTAGTGTGGCCTTAGTAGAACGTGTTACCGTAATGATGGAACACGGTCTTGGTTGTATTTTGAGATCTCGTATCTCCATTTTTATTTCTTTTAATTACAGTTTTTATTTAGAATGTAAATAGGTTTATATTTGTAAATTTTAAATTGTAATTTTTGAGAAGACCAAAGATGGAGACCGGATGCTCACTCCCGCTACATGGATCAAGATGGAACATCAAGACAAGCTTCTCGGGTCCAACGGTGGATTCCAAAGTTGTTTTATGTTCTTTTTATTAGGATAGGCCACACTAGGATTTTATTTACGTATTGCATTCTTTTTATTTATTTTCGTAACGATAATATGCATCATATTCCGCCTAAAAGACCAAACCACCAAATTATTGCATGAAAACTGACACATATAGAGGTCACGAGTTAGTTTTTTTTTGACATTCTCATGTCACATGTTTTTAAGCCATCACCCAAATTAATTCATTCACGCAGACGCTAGTTATTCGTTCACTTAATATGAATTATAATTTAGTTGATGGGATCTTCCTCGTATAAACAAAAATTGAGAATAGTCTTTATAGGTCAAACTCCAATGAGTCCCTTCTTCGTCGGTAGGCATAATATGACCCCTTCTACGTCGGGTAAGTTGGAACCGATTGACCTATTTTATCTCAACACTATGGTCACTCGTACGATCCTGTGATCATGGTGGACTATAGATAGGATTTACGGAAATCTATCGACCAAGAATTCTTACGGAAGAATTAGCTAAACAGTTGGCTTATCAGTTTACAGAAATTGAGTCTTGGGATCACTTGTATCATTCTTGAGGGAGATCAATTATGCAAGTGCAATGAGTCTACACGTTAAAATGATTTTTAAATAGACTTAAATCACCTCGATGAGTTGCTTATTTCGTTTTTGTTTTTCTTTCTTTTCAGTGTAGATCACGAACTTTTAAACTGCTAATAACAAATGGCTGGTTCTACTGATAACCCAATGCCAAGTGCCACATTGGACCGTGAGTCCTGGCTTCGGATCTTCATGAATCAGATGAATCAGTCTACTCGACTGAAGAATGATGGATCAAACTTCGCGGATTGGGAGGCGGCATTACGGAATGCCGCCGGCCGACGGGAAGCTCAAATATCTATTGAGCCCATCCCGGCAAACCCAGGTCCCACGGCTAGAGAGCTCTTTGAAATCACCAAGTTTAATGATTTTCGTATGGAAGCGGGTGCGATTAAAAACGTACTCATTTTTGCAATGGAACCCAATTTGCAGAAACGCTTCATAGCCCATGGTGCGAACAAGATTTTCACCACGCTCACCAAGGAATTCTCGAAAGCACCGAGAATCGTGACCTATGAGCATACCACTCGCTTCTTTGATGCGAGACTCCAGAAGGGCCAACCAGTTAGCCCACACATTCTCAGCATGATTGAGAATGTCGAGAAGCTGGAGACCTTTGATTGTAAGATCAGCCAGAACATTGTGATCGACCGCATGCTTCACTCACTCCACGATGGTTTTTCGCAATTTAGAGCGAATTACTATATGAATGATTTGAAGAAAAGTCCCCATGAATTGCACTCCCTTCTCGTACAGACCGAGAAGGACATGAAGTTCAGTGGGAGCTTGAAACAGGATGTTCTCGTTGTGACAAACAAGGGGAAAGGTAAGGGCAAAGCTCAGGCAAACCTAGCAGTAGGTAAACCGAAGTTCAAGAAGTCGGGTTCAGGTAAGAGTGGGCCTGGTGAGTCGAGCACCTCATCAGGCGCGACAAAGAGCAAAACCGAAAACATGGAATGCCATCACTGCCACAAGACTGGGCATTGGAGGCGTACATGTCCTGTTTATCATGAGGACATAAAAGCGGGTCGTGTTAAACCTGTTGGTATGTCTTCTTCTTCTATTTTTATTCATATGATTGAGATTAACCACGCAAGTTACGGAACTTGGGTACTTGATACTGGTTGTGGTTCTCATCTGTGTAATCATGTGCGGGGGCTCGAAACATCGAACCCCTCGTAAAGGGTGAGGTGGACTGCGTGTCGGGAATGGAGCAAGAGTGGCTGCCATCTCAAAGGGGACATATGTGATCCAGCTTCCTAGCGGATTTGAGTTGTCATTATATGACTGCTATTATGTACCTAGTCTTTCGAAAAACATTATTTCAGTTTCTGCACTTGACAAACTTGGTTTTTCATTTGTAATAGAGAATAATAGTTGCTTTTTCTCTTTACACAATAT
Organism: Silene latifolia; assembly: GCF_048544455.1. Lineage (NCBI taxonomy): Eukaryota > Viridiplantae > Streptophyta > Magnoliopsida > Caryophyllales > Caryophyllaceae > Silene > Silene latifolia. The sequence continues at coordinate 45,336,715 of NC_133527.1, forward strand.
GATTTAAGGCAAGGCAGTCTCCATGAACGGAATTTATGTTTTAGATCAGACCACCGAAATATTACACGTAATGAATAAAAAGTTAAAGGTTGGTGACAAAGATCAAACGTATCTATGGCACTGCCGTATGGGACACATTAATGAGAAACGCGTAAAACAGCTCATTAAAAATGGAGCTATCTCGGCCTTTGATTTTCAATCATTTGGCACGTGTGAATCATGTCTCATCGGTAAGATGACTCGTATTTCCTTCAAAGGTGTTGGAATGCGCGCTGCTGACCTATTAGGACTCATACACACGGATGTATGTGGCCCTATGTCAATCACCGCACGAGAAGGCTATAGGTATTTCATCACTTTCACGGACGATTTAAGTAGATATGGCTATGTCTACTTAATGAAGCACAAAAGTGAATCCTTTGAGAAATTCAAGGAATACCAGAATAGGGTACAGAACCTATTGGGTAGAAAGATTAAAACACTGCGTTCGGATCGTGGTGGCGAGTATCTTTCTCACGAGTTTGATCAACACCTTAAAGACTGTGGGATTGCCCTACAGCTAACTCCACCTGGAACACCTCAGCTGAATGGTGTGTCCGAACGGAGAAATCGAACACTACTTGATATGGTTCGATCCATGATGAGTCACACCGTGTTGCCCGACTCATTGTGGGGTTATGCTCTTTGTCATTTTGCTCTAATACTTAACCAAGTCCGTCTAAAGTCTGTTGACAAGACTCCATATGAACTATGGAAGGGAACGGTCCCTAACTTGTCCTTTATACGGGTTTGGGGCTGCGAGGCTTATGTCAAGTGGAGACACGAGGATAAGCTCGGCCCGCGATCGGTCAAGACATACTTTATAGGTTATCCTAAAGGAACACTTGGTCATTACTTCTATTCGCCAACCGAACAACGTGTTTTTGTTGCGGCTAGTGCGACATTCTTAGAGAAGGAATTTCTCGAGAATGCAAAGAGTGATAGAACCTTCGACCTGTCGGAGATTCCAGAACCAAATACCGAGCAACCATTGGAGGAACCAATTCCTTCAATCCCGGCTGCGGTGAATATTCCTGAGGAACCTAGGAGGTCGGGAAGAGTCTCTATTCCTCCAGACAGATACATTGGTATGGTCGAGGAACATGACATAGATGACGTTCTACTCCTAACGAGTAGTGAACCCGCAACCTATAAAGGTGCCATGACTAGTTCCGACTCAAAGCTATGGCTTGAGGCCATGCAATCCGAGATGGACTTTATGTATGAGAACAACGTATGGGATCTTGTTGACTTACCTGCTAAGGTTCGTCCCCTTCAATGCAAATGGCTTTACAAGATAAAGCATTCTGTGGAAGGTCAACAAGATATCTATAAAGCACGACTAGTTGCTAAAGGTTTCACCCAAGTGCCAGGTATGCACTATGATGAAATCATTGCACCCGTAGTCATGTTGCGTTCCATTCGGATTATCTTAGCGATTGCCGCTTTTCATGACTATGAAATTTGGCAAATGGATGTGAAAACCGCCTTCTTAAACGGCTTTTTGGAGGAAGAGTTGTACATGGTACAACCCGAAGGTTTCATCGATCTTTTACATCCTAAGAAAGTGTGCAAACTTAAGCGTTCCATTTATGGACTTAAGCAAGCATCTCGGAGTTGGAATCATCGCTTCGACCAAGTGATTAAAGAAAATGGATTTACTCGATCGGTCGAGGAACCATGTCTTTATATCAAGTCGAGTGGGAGCAAGATTGTCTTCCTAATATTGTATGTCGATGACATACTCCTGATTGGGAATGACATACCTCTCTTAACTTCGGTGAAAGTATGGTTGAAAAACCATTTCCAGATGAAAGATCTGGGAGAGGCACAAAGAATTCTAGGCATCCGTATCTATCGAGATAGATCACGACGGATGCTATCTCTCAGTCAGGAGTCTTACATAGACAAAGTCCTAGAGAGATTCAGCATGACTAACTCCAAGAAGGGGTTCCTTCCTATGGCTCCAGGGGTGCATTTGAGCAAGTCTCAGGCACCAGAGACACCGGAAGAAAAAGAGCGCATGACACGGATTCCTTATGCCTCGGCTATAGGATCAATCATGTATGCCATGATATGCACACGTCCCGACGTGGCATATGCATTGAGTATGACAAGTCGATTCCAACAGCATCCAGGTGAATCACATTGGCTGGCTGTCAAGAACATTCTTAAGTACCTACGGAGGACTAAAGATTGGGCATTGACTTATGGAGGCCCTCAAAAGCTATGCGCAACCGATTCTACGAGATGCTAGCTTCCAAACGGATCGAGATGACTCGAAATCTCACTCTGGATTCGTTTTTACTCTTAATGGCGCTGCGAGTCACCGGAAGAGTTCGAAACAAAGCACAGAGATTCTACGACCGAGTCCGAGTACTATGCCGTGTCTGAAGCTACAAAGGAAGCGATATGGATGCGTCAATTCTTACATGGGCTATCTGTAGTGCCTAGTTCGAATGACCCGATCACCATCTATTGCGACAATAGTGGTGCCATCTTCCAAGCTAAGTTGCCAAAGTCTAGCAACAAGTCTAGACATGTACAACGGAAAGCTCATCTAATCCGAGATTACGTGGAGCAAAAGGAAGTAGTGATAGAAAAGATTGCTACAGATGATAACATAGCAGATCCTCTCACTAAACCATTACGACAAGATAAGCATGAAGAGCACGTTAATTCCATGGGAATCAAACGTGTTCCTAAGTTGTAGTACTCTTTTATGGATTAGATTCATTTCCTTTTGTACTCTATACGACATCATCGTTTTGATATTTTATATATATATTTTGTTTTTCATGTGGATTTGTACGACAAATTTTGAACACCACAAAGTGAACTGAACAAGCATTATATTTTTGGTCCTTAATTACCCACGTGAGCTGATAACTCAAGGTAATTATTTTGTGACGTTGGTTGATGGTGGGTTCAACGAGCCATAAGTCAACAGATTGACTGATCAATCACAGAGGCGATTTATACGGATATCTCGTAGGACACAATTGTGACATCAACGTGGAGTCCTAAATGTTTTACAACATTAGGTGCCCGGTCGTGGATAGGACCTCCATAATGATCCTAAGAGTCGATTCTTTTGACTATCGACTGTCTCTTGAGACTAAGGCAGATTTTGGGTGACTTTGGTTTCTTTCTCACGGTCATCCGTAACAGGGGGCCAAGTAGATTGTTTCTGGGTCATTTCATGCTGTGCTTAGATCGGAAGGAGTTCGAGTTGAAGGAAATATTCAGCCTTTATCAGGTACTCGATATTTCTCAGGGCCACTCGAGGAGTCAGAATCGAAATGCATGGCCATGCTCGGATACGGATTCGTTTTATCGGTTAAGTTACTCTCTAGTCGGGGAAACCACTCTTGATCCGGATCGATTAAAATACGACCTTTGTGGATCCAGATCGCAAATTGTTTTACATTGAGTGGGAGAAATTTTAAATGAATATGAGAATCGGTTATCGCACATACACTTGTACGGACAAGTGGGAGTTTGTTGGAGCTGTGTCCTCCAGTTAGTGCGGATAACGTCATTGCACATACACTTGTACGGACAAGTGGGAGCTTGTTGGGGCTGGTGTCCTTTACAGTTAGTGCAAGGACTTATAAATCTCTAAAAGGATCAAAGGGTATACTTTTGTATCATAATCCGTTGGTCCACGTTTATCAATAACGGTTGGCTTGCTAGATAAGTTTGACGTTATTGTCATACGGATGGCGGTGATCAATCGATCCCTAAAAGTCACACCTATAGGATACGTTTGAGAGATGTGACGGTATGAAAATACAGTCATGTAGATGCCAAATTTGACTAACCAGTTAGTCTGAGTTATTTGACTAATAATTAGTCAAAACGTGATGTTGAGATATTTTATTTAATACGGATTAAATAATAACGGCTAAGGCGAATTAAGCAGTTAATTCGTAAATTAAATATAAACGATTTATATTTGATTAATGTATATTGAATATAATTATACAATATTGTCTTTGTCGGACATGTACTAATAATTCAACTAATCCATGGTATTAGTTGATGCTTTAATATCCGATAACCGATGACAGTTTATAATGAAACCGCGTCATATACATTTAGAATTTAACGAACCGGACCATGAGCTAAAACTAAGAGGAAGTGGAAGCCCACTTCCCCTTGGTGGTCTCGGTTTGGCCGAATTAGAGGAGACAAAAAGGAGAGCCTCTCCTCACTTGTAACCTAATTCATTTTGCAAAACATTTTAGGGTTTTGAGAAAAGTGCCTCTCGAAATTCGGATCTGACATCCAACTAAAACTCACAAAACAATCCTCTCTATATTGCAAGGCAATTAGAGGATTGTTTCTAGCACAAGGGCATTTCTCGGACAATCTTGGGTGCAACAATTAGGAGGAGATCTACTTTGATCTCTCATTGCCGAATTGCACTAGGACCGGAGGTTATTACTTAATCTTTATCGTTTCCTTGTTATTTTCGTTTATGACAATAAATTGCATATAAAATTTGCGTTATAATCCTATAAAGAAAGGGTTTTATACGGATATTACCCTACAATCGCACTATTGTTGAGGACACATTTCCCAACAATCTCCCACTTGTCCTCGACAAGTGTGCGTCACCAATTCTCTTGTCCTATTACAATCTCCCACTCAATGCAAGGTGTCTTGCAGGTCGTACTTACATTTGATCATATCTTGAGTGGTTTTCTCGATCTGGAGATTAACTGTCTGACTGGAATTATCTATCACAGATACCTTCCGAGCGTGGCCACGCATTTCCAGTTAACTACTCCTCGAGTGGCCTTGAGATTTTAAACAACCCTGACAAGGGGTGGATAATTCCTACCGCCCTATTCCCTTCGTTCAGCCACAGTCCATCATAACCCAAAATATACCCAGTTTGACCTCATTTACGAAATCGTAGAGTATAAATCAAAGCTAATCAGAAGTTGTGCCAACTTGGGCGAATAGTCTCTAGTCAAAAGAATTGACTCATAAGAATACTATAGTAGCTCTTGCCACGACCAGGCTTTATGAATTTCCAGAACTCTATAAGCGGTCACTGCCCGACAGATTGTCCCATACAATCTGCCTATGTGATCAACTAGTCATCCCATATGACTCTATGGCACTTGAACTTGCCATCAATCGCATCACACTCTAGTCACTTCGAGACGTCACCTCATATAAGTAACTAGGGGCGAATACCATGTCAATCCAGTTCACTTTAATGGGGTCCAATTTGTCTCTACAACCCATTCGGATACGACAAGGTAGCGGGTGAGTTTAATAAAAAACTCAAACGATAAATGTGATTATCACATATGAATAATCAATACACTATTACTACTTCATATTCTATAATCTCTAGTGTATTAAAACACTAGTTAAAATGCAATACAAGCTTGGCAAGTGGATATACCCGATATCCATATATTCCAACTTAATTGATTGCTATTTCCTTCCATTCAATGTCATCTCTAATGACATGAATTTTATCCAAGTATATGTCTAGACATCTTACTAGACATGGGCTCTTTAACTTGAAAGACGCTCCCACTGTTATCGCATAACTTGTGATAAAGTCATTTGTAGAGGGATTCACCCTTAATCCCTACGTTGATCATTTTATCACAATCTTACTTAGATTCCTTTTGTAGAATTTACAATGCGTGAAACTAAAATACTTTTCTTAGTTTCTTACTCCTTAGTCAATAACACTAGCTTAGGATTTCATCAAATCCTTTTAAGCTTGGAAACTAAAGTTGGTGCAACACTTCAACACCTTAACTTAGTTTATCATCCAAACATGTGTACAAGTCATCAATTGTACTTTAAGGCTTTCACAAGCCCATCTTATGAATTAACTTATTATTGACTCATAATGTACCTAGCAAATGGTACATCACAGCAGGTGCGTCTGTTGGCATACATAATCGTTCTAATGGCGGAAACATTAGCAATCGATTTCATGTAATCAACAACTTAATGGGTTCAGTGAACGACTATGATTCCATCATAGTAATTCCACTTTCATCATCATGAATAAGCCATTCAACTTAGTTGATGTTAAACAAATACGAAAGAACTTATCTTCATAAGACTCTTAGCTCTATGCCAATTTACTCTCACATAGATTCAAAATCTAGAAAACTTTGCATCCCTTTCCAAGTCTTCTAATTACTCTTGCCAGAAGAGAGCATTGGTACATAATACTCAATAAGTAATATGTCTTCAATGTATAAGACATGGAAAAATAATTTTAGCTCCCACTTAACTTCATGTATATCATGATTCTTCAATCATGTGAATGAAACAATTCACTATAATCACATGAACGAAAAGTAAAATCCTATAAAGCTAGCCTAAGACCATCTTGTGATCACTTAAGATAGCTACGCATAATATGTTAGGATTCTTAGATCTTCATCTAAGGTTTTATGTTTTAAACACTTCCTTCTCTAAATTCCCATTTTAGAAAAGCGAATTGTATTTGCCATTCTTCATTAAAATGAAATGCGGCAATTTCTAACACAATTTATTTTGATCAACATCTTCATGTGAATCTTATGCATTTCTGTACTCTGGAGTTCTATTTACTTTTGAGGAGACCCGCGCCTTAAAGTAAATCTACTCTTGAGTAACAATTTTCGGATTGTAATGCTTCGGCTCGTATGTAAGAAGGTCATGATACTATCACTTTCACAAAGTAATATTTTGAACAATAAGACATGTGCGAAAAACTCCCACTGAACTATGCTCTCATTCTATCTTCATAGACTATAGTTGAATACCAACTCCCACTCTATAATTCTATTACTTTCACAAAGTAACATTTCAACTAAAAGAGATGTTTGTGACGATTTAATCTACTCCCACTCTATCACTCAGAAATACATCTAATTTCTCGAGAGATAGCTTTGTGAGGCACAAACATATATATTTAACGGAGTATTTAGGAGTTTTTCTAGACTATGTACTAGCATTCAAAAGGCCATCCTAACATGGCAGCTAGATTATATGACAGTCTGATCCATGTAATCTGGTTTAATAGACTCTCTATTCTAGGTATCTCATGGTTGACCATCCAATTAGAATAATCTGTCCATATGGTATCGTAAATTCCCTACTTGATGAGTTCAATAGCTCATTACAACTTAATAATTGATCTTATATAAGTAAGTTGTTACTTTAAGTAACAAAGGCATAAGGAGAATCAAATTCATAGCTTATGGACATATAATGATCCCATCATCATAATCGTCTAATTAATCAATTTAAGTTGTTTATCTAATATTTCTCTACGCAAGTAATTAATGATGATGGTTTTAGAACAAATAACATAATAAAACAGGTGATTTGGGTTGAAAACCAAATCACCAATATCCAAAATACAACCCGTGTTTAAAGGATACAACCCAATTTCCAAGTCACACAAGGAAATCAAAATAGTTCTAAAAACATGAAATTCATCACAAAATTAAAGACAAAGCAAATTAAAAGCCAAGCTTCCATTGATCCATCACCATGGTCGGCTACTCTAGCTTTCCTCGTGATCCTCTAGACTTGCTTCTCCTTGCCTTTATCCTTGCTAGGAGGGGGCCCTATTTACAATAAAAAGGGTAATCATCACAACTTGTATCACATACTAATTGAGATTGAAACATAAAAGATAGGGATAGTTATATACCCTCGGAATAACCTTTCCAGCTTTGATGTCGCCAAGATACTTGGAACAGTTTCTCTTCCAATGCCCAACACCACAACAATAGTGGCACTTGTCCCCGGAGGGGGCACTGTACTTGGGCTTGGAGGAGCTTGCTTCATAAGTCTTAGCTATGTTCCTGTTGGGAGTTCGCTTCTTTCCCTTTTTCCCACTTTTCTTGAAAGTTCCTTTGCTCTTATGATTGACATTGAGCACATCTTTGGTGGTGCTAACACTTAGCCCCATGTCCCTTTCGGCTTGCACAAGAATTTTGTGCAACTCATTAAGAGAAACTTTCTTATCTTGCATATTAAAATTCACCCGGAATTGAACATATGCTTTGATCTTGCTGAGGGAATGAAGAATTCGAACAATTACGAGTTCATTGGGAATTTCCACCTTATGAATTTTCAAGGTCTCAACATGCTCCATCAACTTGAGCACATGTGGGCTCACCTTTTGGCCCTCTTTGATGTTAAGATCAAAGAATACGGAAGCCGCCTCATATTGAATGACCCTAGGAGCTCGTGAAAACATGTTCACAAGCTTCATGTAGATCTCATGAGCGGTGCTAATCTTTATAGCACTTCGTTGGAGTTCGGCCTCCATAGCAAAGATCAATACATTTTTCATTGCGGCCGACTCTTTTTGGTAAACCTCATAGGTTTGCCTAGCGGCGGGGTTGGACCTAGTAGTAATTTCGGTGGGAGCTGCCTCGGTAAGGTAATGAAGCTTGTCGTCACCTTGCGCGGCCAAGCGAAGTTGCGCATCCCAATCGGCGAAATTGGACCCATTCTTTTCTAACTTACATCGATCCATGAAGGATCGGAGCCATGACACATTGGTAAGCGTGGCGGAACTAGTGGATGCGGACGTGATTGGAGTTGCCATTGCGATTGATAAAACAAATTTGACTACAAAATAGGAAATGAAGGAATTAATTATCATCTATCATTTTAATAATACTCGTAAATTTAACTACAAGTATTGCATTTATATAGTGACCTCCACCCAACTACATAAATGATTCCGAGATCCAAATTCATATTAACTCGGGCACGGTGAGCCGATTCATCCCTTATTAATATAACTCGGTGGATTAACCTTTTAATCGATTCTACTTTTAGAACTCTCGGTTGATAAAAATTACTCTAATTCTCATCTTTAGCCCGGAACACATGCGACTACGGTCAACAATACTTCCGTTGAGCTTAATCCAAATTTCGATGTAATAACATTTTACTACCCCACTTCGCCAACGTAACAAGGTTTGTATTACGGTGAAGCCGGATTAACTCCCTCATGAAATTGGTACTTCATGGGTTTCTACTATTTGGTAAGGCTTTATCTCAATTATTATATGTGAGAGGTCTTGTCAATTTATTATCTATCACGTTTTAAGTGAACTAAAGCGGTGAACTACGATAATTATAATTGACACGGTCGATGACTCGATATGATATGCATGTGTTGTTATGGCGATTTGGCAATGCATGCAACATATTAAAAGAAATGCAAAGCAATAAATAAATAAAATTGTAACACCCCCATACTCCGAGTGCCTTACCAGGACCACTCAGGTATGAAGACATCACCATCTCGGTTGCTCGAGGCATGATAATCAAATAGACAAAACAGAAACAACATTTATTATAAGTAGTTTAATGAATAAGTACAATCCTCGAAACCAATATCTGCTCACCATCCCCGAATGGATCACCGCAGGTTTTACAAAACAACACCGGGGTCAGTACTAATCACACAATCAATATAGATAACAACAATAAGACAAACAGACAGCTGAACTGTCACACACACACAACACCACCAACTCCCATCATCTTAATATCGATGTCCTTTGGACCAGCCCTCGCCGATGGGGACCGCAGCCGTTCCCACCTAAGCCCCGCTCATCGTACGAGCGATAACCCTGTCCCATTAATGTGCACATCCCCTTTCGTGGCGGGTTCCACGAAGGGCGAAACTAGGGCGTGAGATCACTCCCGCAAGTGACCCCACTCAGCCGAGAACGCATCTCGAGAACCATCAACAACACAACCACAAGCACAATTACAAACACAATCATCATATCAAGCAACTAACTACAAAGACATCACCAATATCCCATTATGGGACTAATGCGAGTAGGAAATCCTACCGGAAAGCACAACACGCAGAGACGGTATCTACATTTGTCTCAAAACGCCTCTTCTACAAATTCTCCTCCTAACAAATAACACATAAAGGCTACCAATTACTTACTATTCATAAAACCCCCAAATCCTAAATTAGGGTTTGACCAAACCTAGCAAAACATTATATAAATTATATTAAAAGCTTACCCTTGACGCAAGGAATCCAACGACACGAACTACGACACGAACTGACCGTCTGAACTCCGGGAATTGTTAAGGATGCGATTAGGAAGATGATGATCGCTTTCTCTCTTAAACAGGTTTTAGGTTTTGGTAAAAGTGAATTAAAACAACGACGATTAAGTTTAAATACCCTAATCGCATAATTAACAAAACCCGCGAAAAACTCCCCGTAAACCGGACACTCGATCGAGTACCCAAGGTACTCGATCGAGTACCCCCCTACTCGATCGAGTGCCCCAGCTACTCGATCGAGTGCCCAACAGGTCAGAAACTATTTTATTCTGCAACATACCCTTACTCGACAGAGTAAGGGCTACTCGACAGAGTACCCCCAAGACCATAAATACGGAGTATTACAGTAGAGATGATCGCGAGAGTTTTTAAGAGTTTTTACACCCCTTTTATATGTTGTGTCGGTATGTTTGTCGGGATAAGTTGGGTTAGTAGCATGTTTTACGTTGTGTTTATTTTGACCTTCGAGTCGGGAAGCTTATGGGAGTACCTTTGTTTAGTAGTGGTTTGAACTTCGGGGACGAAGTTCCTTTTAAGGAGGGAAGACTGTAATACTCCGTATTTATGGTCTTGGGGGGGTACTCTATCGAGTAGCCCTTACTCTGTCGAGTAAGGGTATGTTGCGAGAATAAAATAGTTTTCGACTGTTGGGCACTCGATCGAGTAGCTGGGGCACTCGATCGAGTAGGGGGGTACTCGATCGAGTACCTTGGGTACTCGATCGAGTGTCCGGTTTACGGGGAGTTTTTCGCGGGTTTTGTTAATTATGCGATTAGGGTATTTAAACTTAATCGTCGTTGTTTTAATTCACTTTTACCAAAACCTAAAACCTGTTTAAGAGAGAAAGCGATCGTCATCTTCCTAATCGCATCCTTAACAATTCCGGAGTTCGAGACGGTCAGTTCGTGTCGTAGTTCGTGTCGTTGGATTCCTTGCGTCAAGGGTAAGCTTTTAATATAATTTATATAATGTTTTGCTAGGTTTGGTCAAACCCTAATTTAGGATTTGGGGGTTTTATGAATAGTAAGTAATTGGTAGCCTTTATGTGTTATTTGTTAGGAGGAGAATTTGTAGAAGAGGCGTTTTGAGACAGCTGTAGATACCGTCTGCGTGTTGTGCTTTCCAGGTAGGATTTCCTACTCAGTATTAGTCCCATAATGGGATATTGGTGATGTGCTGTAGTTAGTTGCTTGATATGATGATTGTGTTTGTAATTGTGCTTGTGGTTGTGTTGTTGATGGTTCTCGAGATGCGTTCTCGGCTGAGTGGGGTCACTTGCGGGAGTGATCTCACGCCCTAGTTTCGCCCTTCGTGGAACCCGCCACGAAAGGGGATGTGCACATTAATGGGACAGGGTTATCGCTCGTACGATGAGCGGGGCTTAGGTGGGAACGGCTGCGGTCCCCCCATCGCGTGGTGGTCCGGTGGACGGTCGGTATTGAGATGATGGGAGTTGGTGGTGTTGTGTGTGTGTGTGAGTTCAATTTGTCTGTTTGTCTTATTGTTGTTATCTATATTGATTGTGTGATTAGTACTGACCCCGGTGTTGTTTTGTAAAACCTGCGGTGATCCATTCGGGGATGGTGAGCAGATATTGAACAGATTAAGATGATCAGAGAACGGATGAGAGCAGCTCAGGATCGACAGAAGAGTTATGCAGATCTACATCGTCGGGACATAGAGTTTCAGGTTGGGGACAAGGTTCTTCTGAAAGTGTCTCCTATGCGAGGAGTTATGAGATTTGGGAAGAAAGGCAAGCTAAGTCAGAAGTTTATAGGGCCTTATGAGATCTTAGAGCGAGTTGGGGAAGTTGCTTATCGTCTGGCTTTACCAGCTGCATTGGAGAGAGTGCATAATGTGTTTCATGTATCGCAGCTGCGGAAGTATGTGAGTGACCCGTCACATGTGTTGGAGGCAGAGAGCTTAGAGCTGGATGAGTCTTTATCATATCTTGAGGTACCTAAGCAGATCCTAGACCGAAAGGTTAGAAAGACTAGGGGTGGTGAGACAGTTTTGCTCAAGATCCTTTGGTCTAACCATGAGAGGCGAGGAAGCTACATGGGAGGCGGAGGATATCATGAAAGAGCGTTACCCTTTCCTTTTTGATCAGGTATGTATGGTTACGGGGACGTAACCTTGTTTCTTTTAGGGGGGTAGGAGATGATCGCGAGAGTTTTTAAGAGTTTTTACACCCCTTTTATATGTTGTGTCGGTATGTTTGTCGGGATAAGTTGGGTTAGTAGCATGTTTTACGTTGTGTTTATTTTGACCTTCGAGTCGGGAAGCTTATGGGAGTACCTTTGTTTAGTAGTGGTTTGAACTTCGGGGACGAAGTTCCTTTTAAGGAGGGAAGACTGTAATACTCCGTATTTATGGTCTTGGGGGTACTCTGTCGAGTAGCCCTTACTCTGTCGAGTAAGGGTATGTTGCAGAATAAAATAGTTTCTGACCTGTTGGGCACTCGATCGAGTAGCTGGGGCACTCGATCGAGTAGGGGGGTACTCGATCGAGTACCTTGGGTACTCGATCGAGTGTCCGGTTTACGGGGAGTTTTTCGCGGGTTTTGTTAATTATGCGATTAGGGTATTTAAACTTAATCGTCGTTGTTTTAATTCACTTTTACCAAAACCTAAAACCTGTTTAAGAGAGAAAGCGATCAGATCATCTTCCTAATCGCATCCTTAACAATTCCCGGAGTTCGACGGTCGTTCGTGTCGTAGTTCGTGTCGTTGGATTCCTTGCGTCAAGGGTAAGCTTTTAATATAATTTATATAATGTTTTGCTAGGTTTGGTCAAACCCTAATTTAGGATTTGGGGTTTTGTGAATAGTAAGTAATTGGTAGCCTTTATGTGTTATTTGTTAGGAGGAGAATTTGTAGAAGAGGCGTTTTGAGACATTTTGTAGATACCGTCTGCGTGTTGTGCTTTCCGGGTAGGATTTCCTACTCAGTATTAGTCCCATAATGGGATATTGGTGATGTCTTGTAGTTAGTTGCTTGATATGATGATTGTGTTTGTAATTGTGCTTGTGGTTGTGTTGTTGATGGTTCTCGAGATGCGTTCTCGGCTGAGTGGGGTCACTTGCGGGAGTGATCTCACGCCCTAGTTTCGCCCTTCATGGAACCCGCCACGAAAGGGGATGTGCACATTAATGGGACAGGGTTATCGCTCGTACGATGAGCGGGGCTTAGGTGGGAACGGCTGCGGTCCCCCATCGGGCGTGGTGGTCCGGTGGACGAAGTATTAAGATGATGGGAGTTGGTGGTGTTGTGTGTGTGTGACAGTTCAGCTGTCTGTTTGTCTTATTGTTGTTATCTATATTGATTGTGTGATTAGTACTGACCCCGGTGTTGTTTTGTAAAACCTGCGGTGATCCATTCGGGGATGGTGAGCAGATATTGAACATGTATAGAGATGATTTGGGATATTTGGGATGGCCACGACATGACGATAGAGTCTTCCGCTGTAGTTTAGCATTTATTTACATTTCAGTTGAGAACAGATAGTTTGGAATAATGTATTGTACTTTCAGTTTGGTTTCGAGGATTGTACTTATTCATTAAACTACTTATAATAAATGTTGTTTCTGTTTTGTCTATTTGATTATCATGCCTCGGGCAACCGAGATGGTGATGTCTTCATACCTGAGTGGTCCTGGTAAGGCACTCGGAGTATGGGGGTGTTACAAAAATTCCTAGTATGGCCTTCCTAAAATAGAAAATCAAATAATCTATTACATATTCGGAAACCAACTCCCTTGGTCCCTTGAATCTTCAATTGGCACGCCTCCCAAGACACCGTCTTTGTCGGATCACCTTTTCGAATGGCACCGTCTTTGAAGATGCTCCATAATTACAAATAATAATAAAAATACAAAGCTATTCCTATTATACATTTGTAAAATGGAAAAACTAATAAAAATAAAATAAAAGTGATTCGAGATCACATTAAATTACAACCGAATCAATATTCCCTTTCATTACGGGTAATATTGATTAAACTAAGGCCATACTAAGATAAAATTACATAATTCAAAATTATATAAATAAAAGACATTCAACAATTGAAATATGCAGCATTATAATATGTATCTATCATGCCAAATGATGTGCCAAATCGCCCTATTTAACTTATGTCGTACATATAACCCGGTTTCATGGAAATGCGTGATAATAACCTTTTAAAATCACTAATTAACACTTAAATCACATCTAAGCTCAAGTTAATTATCCTAACACATTTTAGGACTCAAAAATTAGTCATCACTAAATTTTTGACAATAATTCAACTTGATTTAATTTTATGCTCATTTTTGACCTTAAAATCATTATTTATGTGAAATAAATCCAAATTAAATTATAAAAGTTTCAAAATTTGAATTTTAAATTTTTGAACATTCTAGAATAAATCCATGACACTCATAATGTCAAAAATAATGGTTAAAATTTTCGAATTAATTTTGAGAAAATATAGTTGCATTTTATCGGTTTTATCTCATAAAATACATAAAGTATCTGAAAATTACTCCAATAATTTTTACAACTTTAGATCTGATTAGTGGGATATTAATGCAACTTAAAATAATTTTCTCAAGCCATGCAATACGTTTTAGCTAATTTTTGCTAAAATAGTCACTATTTATGCCATTTTTACTCAAAAATCCATAAATCATGCTAAAGAAGATATTTAAATCTAGAAATTTACATACTCCCTGTAAACCTTGCATGTGACATCATATTAAAAGATCATGGCTTAATTCGAAATTTAACTAATTTTAACCATTTAACCTCTTTTAATCCATCTTTATCTCATAAAAATCATAAATCATGCAAAATTAATCAAATTAACTCGTCCTTTTACACACAACTTGTAAAATATGCATGTGAGGTCATATAAATTTTTTAAGGTCAGAAACGAAATTTAACTATTTTTAGCATTTTAATTCCCATTTTAGTCATAAAAATGTAATAAAATGACCAAAAATCCTTAAAATGAGCAATAAATTTCCATGAATCATAAAAATGACCTAAAAACATTTTAGGACCAGAATATATAACATGCATGGTGATTTCGTGGCTTATACTTACAAATCACAAATTTTTAAGTTTTATATGTTAACCTTTTAACTCGGAAAAACAATAACCGATTATGCATGCAACATCCTTATGCTCTGATACCACTTGTTAGGTTCATATACCTATTATTAGACTCCTCTAATAGTGAACTAATTAACTTGTTAATTATTTGTTCTTTAGATCTAGTGCATGCATAACTAAATGAAAGATTTATAAGAAAAACAATATTCCTTACATTGTTGGTTGGTTCGAAATTATGGGCACAAGTAAGGTCACCTTCCTTCACTTGTTCTTGAGCTTATAATGATGGATGATCTTCCTAAGACTCCAAGTTTAGAAGCCACTCCAATAAATTGCACCCAAGATTAATCCCAAAAATCTCTACTAATATTAACTAGATATGTAGTAGAAATATTACCTTAATAATACTAATAATCTTTTATTACTATCTTAAGTAATATATGATGTGTATTAGTATTGTTGAGAGCTTGTATATATTTTGCATGTGAGAAAGCTAGAGAAATATAAGCATTCACTAGCAAGATGAGAAGTAACAAAATGAGCAACCAAAATTCCTCCTTTTGTAATGCCAAAACCGGTTGGCATAAGGCAAAGGAGGAATCTTTTGCCTTTTGTTTTTAGTCTATGGTTTTTATAGGTAGAGTGTAGGATTTAAGCTTTGTAAGATATGTCATGGATAAGTCACTATCACACATTATTATAACAAAATGAACAAGACAAAACAAGAGCATCTTTTGCTCTCATTTGGCCGAAATAATGGACCCTTTATGGTCCATTTTTGCCTTTTGTCATTTGTCCCACAAATGCTTATAAGTCATATGTTCAAGCATCTTACATTTTTAATTATTAATGTAATCATTTAACACTTAAATATTACAATTAATAATATAATATACACTCAACTTTTTGAGTAGTATACTACCATTATATCATCATATAATGGGTCCCATAATTGCTAGTTAGTTAAAATTACAACTTCTTGTAACTTTAAATAACTAATTACCTCTACCTCAAAACTTATATTAATACCTCAACTAATTTAGTAATTTAACGCTTAATTACTAAATTTAATCTTTATTTAATCACATTAAAATAAGACGCAAAATTGCACTCTCATAATTAAGGAATTAATTAATCTGTATCGCATACAATTAATTAAATATCTATTTGGGCCTCATCCTATAGGTGTGACCTAAAGGGATCAACTGACCACCACCGTCACACGACAGTAATGTCAAACTCTAGTTAGCCAATCATTACCGATTAATGACGGTCAGTCGACTGTATAAAGAATCATCCCTCACGTATTCTTAGTATGAGTTTTAATAATGATATTAAAATCATGTGATCGCACTATTGTTGAGGACACATTTCCCAACACTATGTTCGAGGAAGCGATTGTCAGATACCTTCCCACCATTGAATCTGATCACTGTCCGCTCTTAATTTCACCAAACGGTTTCGCACCCCTGGCAGCCGTTAACCGATCATTTCGATTTCAGGCATGTTGGTTGACTCATGAGAAATTTAAAGACTTTGTTGTTAATAATTGGCCTTCAGACGAAATCTTCCCTACTCGACTCAAGAGTATTTCTTCTAAACTCCAAGATTGGAACCAACAAGTGTTTGGAAATATATTTTGACAAAAGAGAGAACTCATGGCCCGAATTAAAGGATGTCAAAGAGAGCTTTCAGTGAAGCGAATTACATATCTTATTAAATTGGAAGTGCGCCTTCGTAGGGAACTTGACGAAGTTCTAGCTCGTGAAGAGCTTCTTTGGTACCAGAAATCACGCATGGAGTTTTTCAAAGATGGCGATCGAAATACGTCCTTTTTTCATGTAAGCACACTGGTTCGAAGATGGCACAACCGTATAAATTCTTTGAAAAATGAGAATGGAGAATGGACTGAAGAACCGACCGAAATAAAAAGGATTGTGGTGGATTATTATAAATGGCCTTATACCGAAGAACAGAGCACGTATGTTGAAGACAAGCTCCCGTGGAATTTATTTCAAGATTTTTCTAATGACGATTGGGAGTGGTTGACTAGTCCGTTCAATATTGTTGAAATAGAAAGAGTCATAAACAATATGGGAGCTTTAAAGGCGCCTGGTCCTGAAGGTTTCCAAGCTCTTTTTTATCGGAAAAGTTGGGAAATTGTTGCGGAGTCATTATGTGACGTGGTTCTTAAAGCATTAGAGGGTAAGGGTATGCCTGAGGTCTCAATGATACTCATTTAGTTTTTATACCTAAGGTAAATACTCCGGAAACTATCTCCCAATTCCGTCCTATTAGCTTGTGCAATGTTACTTATAAAATAATTAGTAAGACGCTAGCCAATCGGATAAAAAGGGTACTACCGCACCTTATATCCGAAACTCAAAGTGGCTTCATTCCGGGGATACAAATAGCGGATAATATCATCGTATTTAAAGAGGCCATCCACTCTATGAGAAAAAGAAAAGGGAAACAAGGTTTTATGGCAATTAAAATTGATTTGGAAAAAGCTTATGACCGTCTTCGCTGGAATTTTATTCGAGATACTATGAATGATATGGGTTTTCCAGGCCTCTAGTTGACGTGGTGATGGAGTGCGTTACTACAACGATAATGCAAGTTCTATGGAATGGAAAACCGATGAATCAATTTGTCCCAACACGAGGGGTAAGACAAGGCGATCCTTTATCGTCTTATTTATTTGTCATATGCTTAGAAAAATTATAACAAGCAATCGATCTTGAAGTCTGTAATGAGAACTGGCGAAATATCATTCTCGGTCGAAATAGGCCGTCAATTACCAACCTATTCTTCGCGGATGACATGGTCTTATTTGGGGAAGCGAATGAGGAGCAGGCTTTAGTCATGCGATACGTTCTAGATAATTTTTGTCAGGCATCGGGTGAAAAAATTAGTGCAGCCAAGTCACGTGTTTTTTTCTCGAGTAATACAAATGTTTCAACTCGAGCAAGTATTAGTACGACTCTAGGCTTCGAAGAAACAGCTGATCTAGGCACTTATCTTGGCATGCCCACTATCAACGGTCGAGTAACCCGTCATACTTTTGAACACTTAGAAGAAAAAATTAATAACAGATTAGTGGGTTGGTGTACAAAAAAGTTCTCGTTAACAGGAAGGGAGACATTGGTTAATTCGACCTTGTCGACAATAGCTAACTACAGTATGCAGACTGCAAAAATTCCGGGTACAATTTGTGACTCTATTGATAGGAAATCTCATCGCTTCTTACGGGGAGGAGATGAGAATAAAAGGTCCATCCATTTACTTAATTGGGAGACGATAAAACAGCCAAAGTCTCGAGGAGGATTGGGGATTGTTTCAGCTAGATAAGCTAATGCGGCCTTTTTAACAAAACTTGGGTGGATAGTTTTAGCTGAACCTCACAGCTTATGGTCGCGGGTTCTCCGGGCAAAGTACTATAATAATAGATGTGATATTGACATTTTCCAATCCAAAAGTAATATATCTAATGTGTGGGCTGGAATAACGTCACAATCCAGGACTATAGTAAGGGGCACGACCACTACAGTGGGTAATGGAAGACGGACACTTTTCTGGGATCATGCTTGGGTAGATGGTATTTGTCTTTCCGACATCATCTTAGCTCCTATTCCGGAAGATATTTTAGGGGCAACAGTTAGTGATATGTGGTGTGAATCCAATGGGTGGAAGTGGGATTTGTTTGCTGACTTTTTGTCGCAAGATATTCTTCTTAAAATGGCGTCCATATCATTGGTCCATGACCCGAGCTTAGAAGACTCCCTCTATTGGCAAGGCACGTCGTCAAGTAAATTTACTATCAAATCAGCTTTGAGTTATTTAAAAGGAATTGATTATGATGAGCTACCTGAGTCTCCAGTATGGCACACGATTTGGCGTCTGCCAGTCCAACAAAGAGCCTGAGTTTTTCTTTGGTTAGCTGCCCATGGCCGGTTAATGGTTAATGTCAATCGAGTTAGGAGGAATTTGGAGGACGACCCGAGATGCCCCAGGTGTCATGATGCCGAGGAAACCGTCGAGCACCTGCTTCGCTCTTGCTTCGTCTCTAAACAAATTTGGCAATTGGAAGGTGTTAGTCCATCTAATACCTTTTTCTTCAATTTACCCTTCTCGACTTGGTTAACAAAAAATTCTAGTAATGATGTCGAATCCTCGGTTGAAGATTGGCCTATGTATTTTGCTATTACATGTTGATGGATTTGGAAGTGGCGCAACAACATTGTCTTTGGGAGAGACAATGAGAACCCTTTAGACCCGCATGATTTCCTCTTTCAATAGTTTCATAGTATGAAACAAGCCCTGGATCGCCACAACATTTTCGTTCCTATCCCACGTAACCCAAGCACAGAAATTTTCAATCGCTGGCTACCTCCACCTCACGGTTGGGTACTCTTAAATACAGATGGGGCTTCTAAAGGTAATGCAGGTCCAGCAGGTGGCGGAGGCTTATTCCGCGACGAAACTGGTAACTTTATCACTGCTTATTTTTTTTCTCCTGTGGGTCTTGTACTTCTATGAAGACGGAGCTCCTTGCTCTTCTAGCGGGATTAGAAAGAGTAAAATCCCTCAATATATCAAAGCTAATTATCCATATGGACAACTCTCCTTGTGTCAACCTCATAAACGAAGATCAACTGGTGAGCAACAACATGAAATTCATCGTTAAACGGTGTAAGGATTTGATACGAGGAGCTCAATGGAGGGTCAAACTAGAGCACACTTATAGAGAAGCCAACAAAACAACTGATTTTCTGGCCAACAAGGGAGTCTCATCGAGTACTTTAATTACGCATTTAGATCTTCCTCTTAATGAACTTCGTCCAATCCTTAGGGAGGACATTTATGGGGTTGCTACCCTTCGTGTAAAAGCTAGTAGTTAATTTCGGGGCTTTGCCCCTCTTTCGCACCAAAAAAAAAAAGATAGTGTACCTCTTAGTTCTTAATACATTATATGTTCCACCTTGAAAAATAATGTAGGTGTGGAGAATATACTACGTATAAATAATAGAATTATCCCACATCGAAAGATTAGTAAAGTGGGTTAATCCTATGATTATAAATAGAAGGCATCCTTGAATCTTAGGTATTAACCCAAATCTTTTGAGTTTCTTAAGTATTATCTTAAAGAGCTCTTAAAAGTTTGTATCATATCTCCACAATAAGATATAAAAAATAAACTGGATCTTTTTTAATTATTATAATATATGTTTCCTATATTATATATCCAAGTCATGTTTATAATTTTTATATAAAAACATTTTACATTTCATTTGATAAAAAACTATCATAAAAAAATTATATAATTAGATTTGGGATAAAAAAAATGAAATTATTAGAGTATAAATTTCATATCATTTGCACAAAAAAAAAAGAAAAAAAAAAGTACGATTATTAATAGACAGTATAGGATGTCGAACTAGGTGAGAAAAAGAAGACGTGCTTGTAA